>NC_045485.1:3854273-4575416 GCF_009650955.1 Corvus moneduloides | reverse complement strand
CGGCGGCGTCGCGGCCCAGCAGCCAGGTGAGCAGCGCGTGGAAGGCGCGGTGGGAGCCCTCCCGCTCCGTCCGGCTCAGCGTCTCCTGCCGGGCACACCACGGCCCACGGGCTGCCCTCCGGCCCCAGCCCCCACAGCATGACCGTCCTGTCCTGCTCCGCAGGCTCACCTTGAAGATGTGCTCAGGGACGACGTCGTGGTCAGCCAGGCCGTGCAGCAGCGGGAAGACGTCGTCCACCGCCATGGCGATCTCGGTGCGGTGCAGCTTCAGCAGGCGCCGCAGGTCCCCGTCGCTGCCCGGCCCCGCCATGCCCGGGGACACCGCCGGAGCCTGCACTGCCCCGTCCCCGGGCACTTCCCTTTAATACACCTTGGCCGCGGCACCAGAAACCTCACTGGGCTCCCGCAGCCCCAGTCATTTCTGTCCGAGGCCGTAACCTGAACCCGTCCCTCCCGCGCGGCGGGGCTGGGCTGGGCTGGGCTGGGCTTGTCCCCGCGCCGCCACCGCACCCCCGGCCCCGGGCTTGAGGTCAGGCACCTCCCCAGCTCCGGGCAGCGGCAGCCGGCGTGGGGTCGGCTGTGCCGCTGGTGAAGGACACCCAACCCGCGGGGAACACCGCGGGGTGTCCAGGGAGAGGGGGTCTGTGAGGTCTTGGGGAGGGGCTCCCATCTCTCATCTCTGCGGTCACCCAAGTGTCTCCCAAAATTTCTGGACTTTCCACAGGACCTGCTTCTCTCATCCAGAAACTCGGCTGCAGGAGCACGTGGGAAGTAAGGGCCCAAGAGCTGGGAGTGTGATGGCAACAAAAGAGCGTGGGGAGAGGGGGGTGTGGGTGTCTTTGAGTGTGTCCTCCCCCCACACTCTCCACTTCCCTTCCCAACATCTCTCACGGACAATGTGCTTTGTCTCAAGATAGAAAGACAGGGTACTGCAGGAGGAACTGTCTGGGTGCTCACATAATGAATGCATTCCAGACACGGGGGAGCCAAGATGTGAGTGATTTTGCAGCACATCGGCCTGCAAAGGGATATAAAATGCTGCTGGAGGCTGGGCCAATTAAGCGAACTGGTCTCCTGAGGTTGCTTCTGTGGGGCAGTAGGAAGCACTGACACACAAAGAAACTCCACAAAAGGTGTGTTGGGTTTGAATTGAAGATGCTGAACAAGCAAACATCTTGCCAGAGCCATGGCAGTGCCACGAGTGTGCCCAGGGAATACCTGGTCAGGTGCAGCCCACAGCTCTGTCAATACCCACTTCCCAAAACTGGGGATATGGAGCTGCAAAAAGCTTAGAGCCAGGGGGAAGCTGGCTCCTTGAAAACATCTGGCATAGGAAAGTCTGGGGGCCTGGCTGCTCTGTACCAGGTAGTTGGGAAAGAGAAAGCTCAAAAGCTCCTACCCCAATTCCCAGGCGTTTGGATTTCCCCAGGATCAATTTCTAGCTTCCCTCCCTCTGGAGGTGTGTCTGGGCTGCCCGGCAGGCTCCGCCGGGGGTGCTGTGGCTGTGCACAGCTGTCCCCAGGCCGCAGGGCAAACCCCGACCCGAGCAGGACCAGAGCATGGTGCAAGAGGGGACTCTGCTGAGCGGCGCCAGGGGATACCGGGAGGAACTTTCATTGCTGAGTCTTAAAAGACTGCAGCAGTATCTGCTGGCTCGAAAGCTGTGCTAGGAGGAAGCATCTGATGTCAAGAAAGTCAGGAAGAATAACACCACCACACCCTTGGCGAGAGCAGGAAATACCCTTGCACGTGTCTGGTTAATAAATTAATGTGGTTGCCCATGGAAAGGCTCGCCCTGCAGCTCCTTTCAGTATTCAGGGGGATTTTTCCTGTGGAGGCAGTGGGAGCCATCGGATGGAGGTCGGGCAGGTGGTGTACTGGGTTCCTGTGCCCCACACCAGGATTTCTGTGCCCAGCTCTGCCACAGTGGGGATGGCTTCACCACCACCTGTGCCATGCATCCCCCCAGGGGACAAAACGTGGATGTCAGGTGACACAGGAGGTTCATCTCCCCTCCCTGAGCTCTGCCCAAGTCCGGCCACAGGTGCTGAGCACAAGCACACTCGTGACACAGCCTCACAGGTCTGCTCCACTCTTCCTGGGAACACTGTTTTCCCCAGTATCCCACCTGCAGTGCCACAATTTGTCACTGTCACCCTGTGTTAAGCTGTCTGGCACGTCTAGGATAGGCACTTCCCCCTGCCCATCCAGCTGCCTCGTGGGCAGGCACTGCCCAACACTCTACAAGCCATATGCCCACAGTGCTGGGCTTGGACTTGTTTTAAATTCCAACTTTGTGACTCTTTCTGTGCTGAGTCACAGACATTGTTTTCCACATCCAGCCCACTCAGTAGTGCCATGATTTGCATTTTGGGTTGGTTTTTTTTGTGTTCCTTCCCTTTTCTGAGAGGGGCAGCAGGCAGAGCAGTGGCCATGTGAAGAGGCACGTCCATGCTGGGAAATCAGGCGAGTCTTTCTGCACAACCTCGCAGCCAGCCTGGGCAGCTCTAAGGAACTTGTAAGGGCTGCAAAAAGGCAGCTATTGCCTGGGGTTGGCATGTGCCCTGCCTGGCTGCCAGGGGCCCAGGCTGGGGTGTAGGGCTTTCTGGATGCCCTCTCCTTTCTACTGCCCCCCTGCAGAAACCAGGACTCAAGGGGTGGAGGTTGACAGTGTTTCTCCCCAAATGCCCAGTAAAATCAGTGATTCAGCATGCAGCAAAAGTATTTATAGCCCCTGGGATGCACCTCGATTCCCTCCTGCAAAAGCCATTGACACCAACACGCCCCTTCCAGCATTTCCTCCTTTCCAATTTCCCTTCCTTACTCAAGTCCCGTGGTGCAAACCCTTGTTGCGTCTCTCTTGGACACGACTGCCCCTCACTCATCTCAAACATCATCCCTGAAACCACAGTCAGGAGAGAACAGGCAGCAGTGGAATACCATGCATGGGACCACTCCAGGAAGGCAGGGAGTCCCCACCTTTGTCTCTGATGCCAATCCCATCAGGCCTGAGGCACACTGAGAGCCCACATGAAACGCTGCCACCAGGTGCAGAGATTTTATTCCTCTCCCCTTACCTTTGGCTGCTCCAGGCTCCAGCATCTTTGAAAAAAGGGGCTCCATGTGGGCCCCTGTGGCAGATTCCCATCTCTGACCACGCTGTCTGGATGGGAGCAGCTCCACCTGCACGCAGCCCAGCTGCTCCTGCAAGGGCCCAAGAAGGAGAGCTGAAGCAGAGATTTATTTTAGCCTCAGTTTCATCTTTCCTCCCCCTTTAGAAAGAAGAAACAAAAGCCCAGAGATATGTTATATTAATTTATTTGGGACACACCAAAAAGGAAAGTCAACAACTGTTAACGTACAAAAGTACAGAATCCTGGGACAAGATTTACTGTCCTGATTAAAAAGGCACCATGGTCCCAAAGAAGAGTAATCAGGATACATGATTTAGAAATTTTCCCCCTGTTGCAGCAGAAACAGAGCCAGGCTTTGGCTCTATCCACAGTCAAACCCAGTTAAAAAAACCCAAATATGATTTCAATGTGATAAACTCTGCTCAGCCTGTACAGGATGTCGTGAAAAGAATCACAGCCTAGAAGTTGGTCGATTTTTTTTTTTTTTGTCTTTTTTTGAAACAGTGAAGGTGACTAATCACTAAGTAGGTAACAAGGAAGACAGCAGACTGCTGACACCTTCAGCTCGACTTTCTGTCAGACACATCAGTTCAACTGAGACCAGCAGGCTGAGTGTGGGGCTTCTGAATGAAATGTAATTCCCTGTGGTAGACAGGAAGTCAGATCTGACAACCTTAAATTCCCTGAATCCCTGAAAATCATAAAGCACTATACAGCTGTGTTCCATATCCGAGCCAACCCCGGTGGATTTGCTTTACACACGAGCATTTATACTGTCAGCTATATCTGTAATAAAAAGGGGGGTTACAGCAGTTATTAAAAAACTTCTACTTCGGCGAGGTCTGAGCTTGGCTATATTCCCTGCTGATACAGAGCTGCTGGTGTAGAGACCCAGTGAGAGGCTCAATCCAGCACCTCAGGGCTGGAAGGCAAATAGTTTAAACGTGACATAATTTGCATGGGGAGGTCAGTGAAGCATGTCAGAGAGGAGATGGAGGGAGGCTGTGAAGCCTCAGGCAGCAGAGGCTCGAGGGTGCTGCTAGCAAACCTGTAAAACTACGAGTGGTGCAGAGCACGCGGTGGGCACTAAATACTTTGGAGCGACTTACCATGGAGAGAGAGCTTGTCAGAGACACAGAGCAAGGACTCCAGCACTAAGGAGCAGGGTCCCTGGAAGGGACACGCAGCTCGCAGCCGGACGGAACCGTGCCAGGCGGCCGAGGCTGGAGCCTGCCCGGGCAGCCCGGCCGGGGCCACCGTGTCCCGCGGGACCAGCAGCTGCTCTGCATTTCATTCCTCCTTTGGCATAGGACTTCAAAGCAGTCCAAGGACTGATTCATCAAAAGTAAATGAACTGTCAAAATTATTCGTACATGCATTTATTGTTAAAGGGAGCAAAAGCCAAAGAATGAAAGAGCACGAGTAAATGTCAGTAAATGATGTGCAGGACGGAGAGGAAAGAAACGGGGAGAAGTTGAGATACTGGAGTGGGGAAACCAACATTCACACTGGAAGGTAAATTTTAAAACCAGGCAAGTTTGCGCTCTTTCTACCACAGATCTTTTGTGGACAAATAGAGACTTGGGGGTTTTCCATTTTCAGTGTGGTCTGGCAAGGTTTGGGAATCTCACCAGAGAGATCTCCAGCACTGGGTTTCACTGGAAGGTCAAGTCTCTCATCTTTAAAAACCAGTAAAGCAACTCTAACTAAAAAAGTCACAGATACGTCACTGCTCAGGATGTACGTGGGCAAGAGGGTCACGCTTTGTTCAAACAACCTCTGGGTGGAAAACTACCATCTTCCCCCCGCTGGCCTGCACCACCTCGGGGGTGGAAGAGCAAGCCCAGATCTGGGTGCCTGCTGCTGTGAACACCACAGCTACACCTGGGAAGGCTTTTTCTTCCCTATGTCCTAAAAAGGCAGGATACCAGTTTATAAAATTACTCTCATCTTAAAACTAAATAATGCAATTTGCATTTTCCCCTATGTTACCCCCCTCCCCCCAAAGATAAAACATTACCACTTCATTTAGGATTCACCCCAGATCCTAGATTAGGGACTTTGTTATAAAACTCATCCAGTTATGGGAAGGTTTATCCTGATCAAGGAAACGTCGTTAAAATAGAATCTAGAATAAAACATTCAGAATCACCAATGCTTTAACAGCCAAAGCACTCCACTGTCTACTGCTCTCTGCCCGCTCCTCGAGCAGGAGAGCAGTCCCTTCCCAAAAGCACAGCGTGCCTCTCCGGGGCTGGAGACACACACTGCAAACCCACTTCCTTCCTGGCAGAAACGCCAGCTCCCGCAGGAAGGGGCAGAGCACCTTTCACCCCCACTGCAGCCAGGGGAGCCAGGGCTCTTCAGCACACGGATTTTCTGTTAGCAACAAGTCCAAGTTATTACCCTGCAGTAAATCTGAGTCCTGATTCATGCTGTTAGGCCACCGCTGGCTCAGAGATGTTGAGAGACTTCCAAACCCCACGGATGCAGACAGGACCTTGGAAGAAGAGGCTTATATGCTACGTAACCTTGGATCATCCGCTGCATTTGAGCCTTGGCATCGCTGGCCGCTGACAGCTCATCCTTCCAAATCCATGTGGTTTAGTCCTTGCTGCCGTTGTCATCATCCCAGCCCTCTTCCCTGGAGGCAGCATGTTCCTGAGCTCTGGCTTGAGGATCTGCAACAATCACTTCCAATGGATGGTGGGATTTCAAACTTGCCTAACGTGTGCATTGCCACCTTGTACTCCAGCAGCTCTGCCCGCTCTCTGCGGCGGGCGCTAGCAGTTTTTCACCTTTTCCACAGTCTCGTAGAAGCCAGGCCTGACCCTGCGGATGCTCATCCGTATGTGCTCGCCCTCCAGGGGCAGGTCGGTGCCGGCAGCGGCTGTGGTGCAGCGGCGCTTCCGCCGGCCCCGCAGCGAGAAGGCCGGGGCACCACCGTTCTCCTCCTCCGTGGGGTACAGCTCGTCCACACTGGTGCCCTCATCCGACTGCTCCTCGCCCTTGTACTTCATCTCCTTCGCCTTGCTGCCCTCCTTCTCTTCCCTGGCGAGCTTCCTGAAGTGCTCCAGACACTGTATTTTCTGCCTTCTCTCCATCATCTTCAGCTCCTGCTTCTCTGTGAAATCTTCATAGTACATTTTCCTCTCACTCCTCTGATCTTCCAGAAACTTCCACTCGATGCTAGTCATTTTTATCCCACTGTACTCCTCCAGTTTATCCCTCATCTGTGTGTCTGTACAAAACACATCAAAGAGCTTCTCCGAACTCTCGTTGAATCTGTCGGCTCGCTCAGAAAAAGCCTGGTTCTGTCTCTGCTTCCTGGTCTGGTACAACCGGGTGAATTCCTCGTACATTTTGAGGATGAGTTTCTTTATGTTCTGAGTGGCGATGGTGTGCAGGTTGCAGACCAGCCAGTGCTCCTGCAGGTGCTCTGCGAGCAGCTGGGCCGCGTCCTCCTTGGAGCGCTGGGCCTGGCCGGCCCTCTTGGGCTGCAGCAGGTACAGCATGTTCTGCACCACATCCTTCTTGGTGGGAAGCACCCCCTGGGCAAAGCCCGAAGACTCCACGTACTCCACAGTCCCCAGGGTCTTCCGTGCCCTCACCTCAGTATCCAGTGATTCCATCACTGCTCGGCGGTTCTGTGGTTACGACATAACCTGAAAGACAGGAGGAAAACAGAGAAGTGTGTCAAACGAGGCAGTTTTTCCCCGCAGCAGAAACAAGGCGATGTAAGCCGTGCCGAGGCCAATGGGACGCGGGGCTTTGCGGCGCTCCGCCGCTGTTGGACGCCTGCGTTAGCCCAGCCCATCCCAGCCCCTGCTCTGCGAGCCTATCGCTCCTCGGAGCGGCTTCCAGAGCCTAATACGGCGCGCCTGCGTGCGGGAATTTGCCTTTAATTGACTTTTGCACTTCACTTTATCAACTACAGCAAGGCAGGCGCGGCGGAGGCGCAGCGAGGACGCAGCTCCGGCCGTGCCCTGTCCGCAGTCCCGCCCGCCTGCCCCGCCACAGCGCCCGAACCGCCCGCTGCCCCCCCGGCCCGGAGCGCGGCCCGGGGCACGGCCCGCACCGCCGCAGCCCGCCCGGGGCGCGCAGAGCCACGAGGCGCGGCCGCCTCCCCGAACAACTCCCGCCGCTTCGGCCCCGCACCGGGCGCGGCACGCGGGGCCGCCCTCGCCGTGCGGCGCTGAGTCACGGCGCGGCGGGCCCCGGGCGCCGCCCGCCCGCCCGAGCCCGGCGCGGGGATCGTCGCTGCCCGTCCCGGGCCCCCCCGCCGGGCGCTCACCGCCATCGCGCGCGGAGCGGCGCGGAGCCTGCGCGGGGCGCGGCGCGGGACCCGCTCCGACGCTGCCGCCGCCATCTTGGGGAGGGGAAGCGCCGCCGCCGCTCCCCGGCCTTGCGTCCGTCCCGGAAGTACCGCCCGCCCCCGCGCGCCGGAAGCGCGCCGCCCCGCGAGCCACGCCCCTTCCGCCTCGCGCCCGCGCGCCAGCAGCGCGTGAGTGACACCCGGCCCGAGGTGGGGGGGAAAGGGGGACGGGGGCTCGCGCGCCGCCCGCCGGGGGCCAATGGGAGCCCCGTGCGCTCGCGGGCCCGGCCAATGGGAACAGCGGCAGCGGATTGGGCGGAGCGGCCCGGGGAGAGGGGAGCTGGGGGGGGAGGGGGCGTTACAACGGGGCAGCTGATTGGTGGAGCTGTGGCTGTGGGGCAGGGAGCAGGGAGCTGATTGGTGGGGCCGTGGCTGTGGGGCAGGGAGCAGGGAGCTGATTGGTGGGGCCGTGGGGCAGGGAGCAGGGAGCTGATTGGTGGGGCCGTGGCTGTGGGGCAGGGAGCAGGGAGCTGATTGGTGGGGCCGTGGGGCAGGGAGCAGGGAGCTGATTGGTGGGGCCGTGGCTGTGGGGCAGGGAGCAGGGAGCTGATTGGTGGGGCCGTGGCTGTGGGGCAGGGAGCAGGGAGCTGATTGGTGGGGCCGTGGGGCAGGGAGCAGGGAGCTGATTGGTGGGGCCGTGGCTGTGGGGCAGGGAGCAGGGAGCTGATTGGTGGGGCCGTGGCTGTGGGGCAGGGAGCAGGGAGCTGATTGGTGGAACCATGGATGTGGGGCAGGGAGCTGATTGGTGGAACCATGGCTGTGGGGCAGGGAGCAGGGAGCAGATTGGTGGAACCCTGGCTGTGGGGCAGGGAGCAGGGAGCTGATTGGTGGAACCATGGCTGTGGGGCAGGGAGCAGGGAGCTGATTGGTGGAACCACGGCTGTGGGGCAGGGAGCAGGGAGCTGATTGGTGGAACCATGGCTGTGGGGCAGGGAGCAGGGAGCTGACTGGTGGGGCCGTGGCTGTGGGGCAGGGAGCAGGGAGCTGATTGGTGGAACCATGGCTGTGGGGCAGGGAGCAGGGAGCTGACTGGTGGGGCCGTGGCTGTGGGGCAGGGAGCAGGGAGCTGATTGGTGGGGCCGTGGCTGTGGGGCACGGAGCAGGGTGATGGGAGGCTGTGGTGCCCCAGGCAGGGCAGGGGCCTAGTCCCCCCTGTCGGTAACCCACGGTGCCAGGTTGGTGACGGTGACAGTGACGGTGACGGTGACAGCAGCGGTGACGGTGACAGCAGCGGTGACAGCAGCGATGGGCGCGGGGACAGAGCCGGCGGAGGCGCAGTGTGACTCACTGGAGGGGTGAGGCCCTGCCCTACTCCCTGCTCCCCTGTGTGCCCCCCAGCACCCCTTATCTGCCCCTGCCCTACAGGAAGGTGTACCTGGACCACAACGCCACCACCCCGCTGGCCCCCGAGGTGGCCCAGGCCGTATGGGATGCCATGTGCCAGGCCTGGGGCAACCCCAGCAGCTCCCACCCCACAGGTAGGGACCAGGACGGGCTGGGCTCTGTGGTGATGGGAGCCCGCGGGAGCTGCCAGGTCTGGTCTTGCAGGCAGGAAGGCGAAGGAGCTCATCGGCAGCGCACGGGAGAGCCTGGCCAGGATGCTGGGAGGCCGCCCCGAGGACATCGTCTTCACCTCAGGGGGCACGGAGGTGGGAGCAGGGGGGACCCCCTTCCTGGGAATCCCTGCCCACCACCCCCTCTCCAGCAAGCAGCGATTAGGAGGGTGGGAATGAATGGCACTGTGCTCCTTCTGAGCCTCCATTTTCCCTCTCTTTCTTCCCTTCAGGCGAACAACATGGTGATCCACACTGCCTGCAGGCACTTCCACGAGAGCCAGTGTTGGAGAGGGGACAGCCGGGGAACACCACATATCGTGACATCGAGCGTGGAGCATGACTCCATCCGCTTGCCGCTGGAGCAGCTAGGGAGGGAGGGCCTGGCAGGTGAGTGGCACAGGCACAGATGGGGTTTGAATGGGGGGTCTCTGCTGGTGTTTTTGGAGGAGGGCAAGATCCTGCATGCTCTGTGATGTTCCACTTTCTCCCGCTGGAGAAGGGCACCATTTTCCCCTTTAGTGCCCGCGTTCCCCCAAGCTGCATGTGACACCTCCCTGCTCTGTGCCTGTGCTCCATACACTCCTGCCCTGCCCAGCGGGGCACAGGCCAGCCCCGAGCACTTTCAACCTACCCAGCCAACCTCAGGGCTTGTCTCCTGGCCTGCAGAAGCCACTTTTGTGCCTGTGTCCCCACGGAGCGGGCAGGCAGAGGTGGACGATGTCCTGGCTGCCATCCGGCCAAACACCTGCCTGGTCTCCCTCATGTTGGCCAATAATGAGACAGGGGTCATCATGGTGAGTGTGGGCAGTGAGGGGGATGGGGTGGGGACACCCTCGCAAAGAGGCGGTGACAGGAGGTAGCAGAATGGGATGCAGACCCTCCTCCCTGCCACCAGCCCGTCGCGGAGCTGAGCCAGCGCGTCTGTGCCCTCAACCAGCGCAGAGCAGCGGAGGGGCTGCCCAGGGTCCTGGTGCACACGGATGCAGCACAGATGATTGGCAAGGGGCGCGTGGACGTGCAGGAGCTGGGCGTGGACTACCTGACCATCGTGGGACACAAGGTGTGGCCCTGCTTGCGTGGCCCTGCTGCTAGTCACCCTGTGTGACATCTCTGCTGGGCTGCCAGGGGGACACACAGCTTGGTACCTCGTGGTGGCCGGAGTTCTCCTGCTGGGTGGGGCTCTGCAGACAGACTTCGCTCCTGCGGAACCTGTCTGGGCTGGGGGGCAGGAGACTGAGGATGGGGAAGAGCTCTGCAGCAGCCTGCGCCTGTGCGATGGGCAGGGGCCAGCCCTGGAGGGCACTCAGATCTGGGCAGGAGGGCAGGAAGCACTGTCAGTACTGTCGGTGTGTCAGTGTCCCCAGGGTCACCGTGGCTGTCCCCGCAGTTCCACGGCCCGCGGATCGGAGCACTGTACGCCCGCGGCCCCGGCACCGCCACCCCGCTGCACCCCATGCTCTTCGGAGGGGGACAGGAGAGGAGTTTCCGGCCAGGGTAAGGGGGCAGGTGGTTACCTGGAGAGCTGGGCCTCTGGCTGGTGGCCAAGCCACATGGGCTGCCTTGTCCAAGCTGAGCTGGCACTTTGTCACCTGCCAGCCCTGGGCAAGCAGCCCAGCACGGCAGGGAAATGGATCCACGCATGGAAACTCCCTGGAGCTCAGGCTTTACCAAGGGTGGAACCTTAGGGTGGAACCACCTCCTTCTCAACCACCTCAGAGAGGTGTCCAGGACCCCCTGCCAGCAGTGAGGGGTCCCATGAGGGAATGTCTGTGTCTCAGGGTTGGGTTTCTGGTCTTGAGAAATAACTCACTGGTCCCTGTTCCCTTCCAGCACTGAGAACACCCCGATGATCGCCGGCCTTGGCCAGGTTAGTCGGGATGGGGTGAGCAGTGCAAACCTAGCACAGAGACTGACACTTGTGCTCCCTGGTCATCAGAAGGGACAAACTTGGGATGTGGGAGGGAGGGTGAACTGGGAAAGGCGGTGGGGCTTTCTGGTGCCAGTTGAAGGAGGTGCTTTGGGGCGCTTGCTGTGGGTTTGCAGCCCTGGCAGTCACACAGCTCACATGGCACAGGGCACTGAGAGGGGACACAGGGGACCTGGCACTGCAGAGGCTGTTCCAGGCTGGGCTCACATCCCGGGGACCACGCACAGAGGGAGGTGTCCAAGGGTCACTGGTGGAGCCTGTCTGGGTGTTCTCAGGCTGCAGAGTTAGTGAGCAAGAACTGGGAGGCCTATGAGGCTCATATGCGGGATGTCCGGGATTACCTGGAGGCCACGCTGGAGGTGAGCAAATCTGGTCCCTTCCTGCAGTCTCAGGCTGCAGGATGTGTGGCCTGGACCAGGGTGAGTATGTCCCTCTGGCCATGCCCACCCCCTCATAAGGACGTTCCTCTTGGGAACCCAGAGAGGTTCACAGCCCTCTGATTTCTCCAGGCCTCCTTTGGGAAGCAGAGGATTTGCTTCAACAGTCACTTTAAGGGCTCCAAGCGACTCTGCAACACCTGTAACTTCTCCATCCTGGGCCCAGGCCTTCAAGGTAGCTCTTATCCTACTGCTGTCCCGTGATGGTTACGCACAGCCAAGCACCTGCCCCTCACCAGCACCTGTGGCTGAGACTAGTGGGTGCTTGGCTGGTGGGCAGGGAGGTGAGGCAGGAGTAGTCCCTGGAGAGAGCCTTGACACTGGGAAAGCTGTGCTTGTGTTGCTTGTGCTGCAGGACGAAGGGTGCTGGCCCACTGCAAGGTGCTCCTTGCCAGCGTCGGGGCTGCCTGCCACTCTGAGAAGGGGGATCGGTGAGCAGACAGCTTTTCCAGCCCTTGGGTGTCTTCCCAGAGGACAGCAGGAGGGAGGGATGGAAACAGGCAGGGAAAGGGACAGTGGGTGGCTTGGGCAGCATCACCTGGAACAAAGAGGGTACAGAGTTTTCCAGAGGGGCTGAAGGGCTGTTAAGGAGATTACTGCAGGAGACACAGCTGGAACACTCGATTGCTGCTTGGAAGGAGTTTGTCCCTCCCAGCTTTGGTGATCCAGCTGAGCTTGGAAGTACTTTTGAACTGCTGGCACTACCAGAAGAGAGCTTGCCTTGTGTCTGTGCCTGACTGTCCTGCTCCAGCCCATCCTGGCCCTCCAGATGGCTCCTTTAGGGGATATGGGGATAGGGGTGCTTTTGGCCTGGTCTAGAGCAATGCCCTGTGGACCTGGCAGAGCTGCCAACCCACAGGGACATGGAACAGGTTCTTCTTAGAAGAGCCAGATTCCCCATAGGGCAACAAACCCAGTGGGATTGGGTGCCCCTGGAAAGCAAGCGGTGCGCTGTGCAGGGGACAGGTTTGCCTGGAGTGCATCTGCAGATGTGCTTCCTCACGCAGCTCAGTGAGGCTCCCTGCTGATGTGTGGGGCTTCCTCAGCTTCGAGTCCATCCTCTGCCCCCTGGCTGTGTTCCAGGCCCTCCCCGGTGCTGCTGAGCTGCGGGATTCCCCTGGAGGTGGCGCGGAACGCGCTGCGGCTGAGCGTGGGGCGCAGCACGGCACGGGCAGACGTGGACAGAGCTGTGCAAGATCTCGTGCAGGCTGTGGAGCAGCTGGAGCGGGACCTGGCCCCATAGACCCTGGAACTGCTCCCCGGACACCACTCAGGTTCTTGGGGTGGGCCCCTGGGTGCGAGCTGCCCATACCAGCCTGGGCTCAGGGGTGGCAGGGGGAGGTTCTGAGGAGGGGGCTTGGCTGCCTTGGGGCTGGAGTAGCTCCAGGGCTTGCCCAGGATTCAGCCCCACTGCACAGTGGAGGCTTTTGGGGAGTTGTGCTGTGCAGTGCCCCTGGCTTGCCAGATGTACCCAGCTGGGTGCCTGCACATGCACGTGTTGACACAGCTGAGCCTCAGAGCTCGAGTCCCTGTAGAGGGACAGGCATGGAAGCCATGGGAGGAGGAACCTCATGCCCTGGTTGCTTCCCACAAAGGAAGCAGCCAGAGGAAGAAAGACTATCTGCCCCAGAGTGAAATAAGGAGCTGATAGAAGCACAGGAAGATTCTGGGCTGGGAACTGCTCTGCCCTAAGCTGCCAAAGGGATTTCTGGCAGGGCACAGCTTTCCCAGCACTGCTTCATTTTACCTGCTCCCCTTTTCTTCTGTCTTTCCTACAGTGGGCAGAGCTCCTGTTGCCAGCTTCACCTGCTCCTCAAGGAAACAGTTGTAGGGGTGGCTGTGACTGTGCCAGCACTCGAGGGAACCCTGTGTGGCCCAGGGGGTCTCTGGTCTCTGGCATCACCAACACTGAAGGACACAAGTGTCACATGGATCAGGAGCGTTGCCAGCTGGGCTGGCTGATGTCAGGGAACTTGGTCTCCCTGGCTATTCATAGGAATAAAAGTAATTCCTGCTGCTTTTCACAAGTAAAATGTATTTTCTGTGGGGGAAGCTGGACTGGTTGGAGCCATCTGAGTGGTGCCTTTTCTCTCAGAAAACGCTCATGTCCCACAACACAGGCACAGGCAGCTGCAGTGGGAGGTGCCTGCAGGGCCTGGTTGGCACAGAGCCCATTGGACACAGATGCTGGCCTTTCTCTTTACGGCCACACATTAGCGTGGCCAGGAATACTATTTGGACCCATAAAGCCCTGGGACTCTTTGCAAATCCCATGTCTCACTGGAGTTTTGGTACCCAAGCACCCTGTCAGTCACTGATCCTGCCAGGCTGGTCGGTTTTACCATGCTGCTCACACCTCCATCTCAAATGCATTCTTTTATTTCTCCCTTTTTTCCCCTCCCCTGGATAATAGTAAAAAACTCCTCTAGAAAAAGTGGTTCCATAGGAGGGATTTTGGTCTGCTTCAGGGCTAGATCTTTAATCTGTCATGGACCTTACAGTTCCTGGGGACCTTTCACAGTTGTGGCACAACTGGAGATTCAGCTTTTGGTGCTCTCTTTCCCCCACAGGACATCTGAGATTCCTACATTGTTTCAGACAGAAATTTAACCACAAAGCACAAAAAGCTTTACTGACTTCTTCTTTATACGTGCAGGAAATGCAAGTTCTAGCCACAGAAATTTAGCATTGCTCCATTTAGAATATGACAGCCAAAGCTTAAGAAGCATTACAGAGGAAATGACAATTCGGGTGACTGTTTTAGTGTTTTGCTGCTCATCTTCCTACTACCACAGAGCACATGAACGAGAGTCACTTTTGAGTCCCTCTGTATTGCTTTATCCAGAGAAGGTCAGGAAGAGCTTGGCCCGCATTTCAGTGGGCCAGCCTGTGCTGGCCGTGCACCCTGTGTGCTACTCTTTTGGGTATGACAAAATGTCAGTGGTTGTGTGCAGCAGAACAAATCCACCTGGCACGGGAGCCTGGAAATACCAACATTGCTATATCAGCTGAGAAGTGAAATGGCAGAGAGAGGGCCTGGCCACTACGCTCGGACACAGGAGTTGAAAGGAGTTACTTCCACATGGTCACAGCCAGAATCAGACATTCAAAACTGACATTCATTTAATGGACGAATCCACAATCTCCTGATAATCTTGCCTTCTTAAATCCTTCCAGGAGAGCTTATAACACGCAAGGAAAAAAACACTCACCAAAATAAGCACTGCCCCAATCAGATCACAAGTGCCTGGGAAGATGCGCAGCACAAGGAGCTGCAGGACCATGGCGATGACGATCTCCAGGTGCTGCACAGTGCTCACCAGAGCGGGGTGGAACTTGCCCAGGGCGTGGTAGACCCCCAGGAAGGCTGCAGTGGAGCACAGGCAGATGGCAAGGAGATAGCTCCAGGTTTCCCCGTCCAGCGGGACGATTGGCTCTTGGAGCAGGAACATGGTGGACGCTCCCCACACTGTTCCCGTCCAGCTGAAGGTGAACAGCGCTGTCCACATGCTGATGCTGTCTTTGATGGACCTGTAGACTATCATGGAGAGGGCAGTGGTCAGACCAGCCATGACAGTCATGGTATAGCCAAAAGCTTCCTTCCAGGTGCTCAGCAAAGAGTTCTCCTCCTTAACAATGTTGGGGATCATGACCAGACAAACGCCGAACACACTGCCAACGACAGTGACCATGTCTATATAAGCCATTCCTTCATCTATGAGTAAAAAAGCCAGAATGGCACTGAACACTGTGGTGGTGGCCCTCCACATGATGGTCCCATTGCTGGGGGGCACTATGGAGAAGGATGTGTAGGCACAGGTGATGGAGATGACATTGCAGACCCCGTAGAGGAACAGCCGGAGCCTGTAGCCTTTGGGGCCGAAGGGAGGCTCGTGGTGGTAGCACACAGCAGAGAGGGACAGCACCTGCAGGACCGAGCGGATGAAAATCAGCTCCAGAGATGGCACTTTGGAACGGTCAGAAATTAATCTCGTGATCAGAGCCACACATCCGTGAGCCACGGCAGACCCAAAAAGGACTGCCCATGTTCTCCTGGACTGCAGTACATTTCCTTCAGGAAAGTGCTGAGATTCTCCAACCTCATCAGGTTTTGGCAGTTGTGCTGGCTTGGTGTCTATTGTACCGAAAAAAGTCTTTTCTCTCTTTTTCCCATCATTCAGTAGTCTTCTCTTAGGATTATCCTCCATAAATACTCCAGTATCTTCATTAACATCCTCACATCCCTCTTCTCCTGGCTGTGGATAATGAGAGGTGTATTTCACTGTTACTGTGTTGGGATGAATTTTCACTCGCTTTTTGACTGGGTATTTTTGGGAAGACGTATCCATTTCCTTAGAGAAATGCCCTGCTCTTAAGGAAAAAAAAATGGAGATACACTGTTATTTAATGAATAGTGAGAGATTCATTAGGATGTAAGTGCTTTTAGTGTTTACAAGCTGTTTTTGTCAACCAAATCCAAGTACTAGTAGCCTCTTCTTGGTTTTGCTTTAATTTTCCACTGAGTTACTGCTAAATACCTTTGATGGCTGAGCCATTTGGATCTCCTTAAAAGTCAATCATGGCACTTCACCTTAGTCACTAATTTTTGAAAATAACATGTTTTGTCATTATGTATGGTATGCATCATGAATCCTAGTGTATTCTAATGAGAAAGTTCTCTTGCTAAGCTTTTTACCCTGTAATTATGCATTATTGTTAATTGCTTGCCAGTGTTACAAGATTACAGGAGAAATTTGGCTGGAGGAGGTGTCAGTAACACAGGGAAATAGGGAGCACCCCCGGGCAAGTCAGCAGTTTGCATATGGATGGCAACACATCTTTGAACCCCGCTGTGACAGTGTTAAACCCTTCTGTCTCCTTGGCCGTTTCCCACTACACAAACAATGCCTGTGATTCGTGCGGGGTGGGGCAGATGTTTAATTCGGGCAGGGGTAGTCATTGAATGACTGTTTTCACACCATCGGTGCAGAGCCTTCCAAGTGAAGAGGCAGCAGGAGCAATGAAACCTTCCCTGCCTTCTCTTCACCCCAGCAAATAAAACCTGTGCAGACCTTACCTGTGACAGAGACATTCGATCCCAAGGCAGAGGGGGAAAACACCTCTTCATCATCTACATCTTCGATGGGCTGTCTAGATAGAAAGAGCAGGTGCTCTCAGGTACCAGCAGGGAAGGTTACAACCATCTCGGCACAGAAAGTAAAACCCAAGGAAGGCTCAAACCCTTTAGATGGAGAGAAAGCAATCAGTGGCATCTTGTCAAACCCACTCCCCAGCCATCTCCCAGCATTACTGAGGGAACTGATCCAAAGAACAAGTGGTGGTTTGCGAGCATAAGGTTCCTACAGCTCGACAACAAGCCAATCCACCCTGCCGTGCCTGCTGTGCTGCCCCACGGGCTGCAGAGGAGAGGGAGCCCGGGAGGACCCATCCTCCCGGCCCGGAGATCCCTCCCCCGGAGCCGAGCCCTGCCAGCAGCAGCAGCAGCAGCAGCTTGGCCCCTGCAGTGGCACCGCGGGATGGGTACAGACAGTCCTTGTCCCCAGGGAGGACCGCAGCGTTCCTGGGGGTCCTGGCGGTGCAAGACTGCTGGACAATGGCTGGATGCCAGGACAGCGGGTTGTCAGGGAGAACACGGGTCCAAAGGCAATGGTAAAGTGCGGGCAATAGTTCCTCACAGAAACACTGAAAATACCGTGGCCAGGTTCAGCCGTGCTGTTTTCTGTGCCTGTGATCTGTGACAGCCAAGCGCTGCCGGTGTTTCTGGCAAATTAATTTACATGAGAATGGGACAGTCTGCCTTTTTCCTCACAGGCTGAGTGTTCATTAACCCCCTGCTACACCCCAACTGAGCTGCAGCCGAGTCCCTGCTCTCCTCGTAGGGATGGACGGGAGTGGGGACACGGGCGGGGACCAGTCCCAGCTCTGGAGGAAGGAGCAGCAGGACCCGCACAAGTACCAGGGGCTGAGGACCCTCTCGAGTCCCCCCTGTCTCTCAGCAGGCCTTGCCCAGCACTGCTGTTCACGTTTTTCTGCTGCCGACCCAGCCAGCGCCAGAGCACGCCCAGCACCCCCTGCATGGTGGAGAACATTCCAGGGTGTCCACGGGCAGCTTACTGGGCAAGGAACTTGAGAACGAGCAGCTGAACGCCAGGGAGAGTAAATAGAGCTGAGTATCAACTGTGCTAGCGGGCACTTCAAACAACCCATCAAACATTTACCAACACCTGCCAGAAATCTGCCCCGGGCTCACCTGCTACCTTCACTTTTCCTCCAGTTAAATTGTTCATTTCCGAATCTTTTAACGTGCAAATGCAAACCGCACTGAGTGAGCCCAGGAAGGCAGTGATTTTTCACCTGCACAGCTTTTCCTAACTAGCGTTTTCATTGTGTTACAATCCACAGTTATGCCTTGCAGCCTTAAAAAAATTAGGACCTTCTTGCTTTAAGGCACAACATACTGGATCATGAATAAAGTAGGAGGAAAAGACGACAAAAGTGGACAATAGGAATTATTATTAGAGTGTCAGTAGCGCACTGGGTAACCTCATTCATTTCGTTAAGAAACAGCTGAGTAAACGCTGCAACTGTTCTGAAAACAAAACCGAAATAGCTCATTTGTTACCATGAGCATACAACGGTAATTTTTTTGCTTCCCGGCATTAGATTACATTTTCTTTCAACGGGTAGTTGCAAATTCAACACAACAGTTGCAAATGTAGCACTGGACCTGTGCAATGTGTTCAGGGATCTCTCTGGAGGAAAACAATAGATGGTGAGCACGTAGCTCAAAATGGCTGTTCTGCACAGAGCTGCTCCCTCAGGACTGCTCAGCTCGGAACCTGAACAGCCGGGAGTCTGGAAAGTGGAAGGGCAAACACGTGTGAAAGGCAGGAGATGGGACGTAATAAAGAACAACAACAACAAAGAAAACCCCAAACCAGGAATGCTTACCCGAAAATTTCATTTTCCCAACTAAATACTGAGTGTATGACAAATGCGATGCCAACCCTCCCACAGTACATTTGTTTGTAGTCTTTGGTGACCTTGCTTTTCTTAACCAGTGAGATTTTCCATAGAGATTGAGATTAGGACACATCCCAGATCCATTATGTGTGCCCCTGACACAAATTTAAAATAGACAGAAATCAGCACAGCCTATACAGACAACTTGCTACTTCTCTTTCTGCCCGTGCCTTTTGTGGAGGTGACATGAAGCTTTTATTTTTCCTTCATATCTGGAAACAACGTGGCTTATTTGCATTTTCTATTAAAACACAAGTTGATTTTGAATGAAGTTTAATACAAGGCTGAAGATTAAGCACTATGCAAAATTGTCAAGTTATATAACAGAACAAACATTCCCAATTCAGCCTGGGACACCCATTTAAATTACGAGCTCATTGAAATCACTGACTGCCAAGTGTGAACCCTGTTTTCCCTTGGGGGAACAAATAATCACTGTATATTCAATAAATGGCACAGATCATCGATAGAATACAAAGCACGACTCTTTTAAAAGAAAAAAACCTCAAATACTCCCCTCCTTTCCTGCCTCAATCACTGCAATCTACATGGTTAGTCAGGTAGAAATAGGTGATTATCTGCCCCCAGACTGCTGGGGGTCAGAGCCTGACCTCTCCTGTGCCTGAAGGAATGATGGCTTTGAAGTCTGGTGATTCTAACCACCAATCTTCAATAAACTCACAGAAAAATACTCTCATTTTCTGCCAGACTGGTTAAAATCAGTCAGGCTACTGAGGTGTTATTCTGAAAGACTCACAGACACGGCAATTCCAGCCATGGATAGGGAGTCAGGAATAAGTCAGCTACCCCTGCGCTCTGAAAGACAGGCCCCACAGGAATGCTCCTTTGCCTCTTCTGTGGAAAATCCCCCAATCCTGACTGGATCAGGCTGAGATTACCAGAGGGCTGTGAGCAGTCTCTACAGGATAACTACAGACTGACAATTCTCCCTGAATATCACACGTAGGAAAGACCCACCCACCCCGGAAACCCACGGGACCGACTGAACTCATGCCACCTTCACTAAGTACTCGTGTGCACTGACTTCTCAGCATAAGCGGTTTTCTTTTGATTCCTTATCAGGTGCAGGAAAATCTCCTAAAGCCCTGTTTCAGCACCATTAAACCACCTGGAGGTCCTTAGGTGCTTCATACTTCATGCAACTGCACATCCCAAGGGATCTACACTCATGTGGTGTATGAGTACCTTCTCTTTCTAGCCAGATTGACATAAATCAATTTGATTAAAAATACATGCAAAGAAACTCAAGTCTTTATTAAAATTTAATGAATAGCAAAAGGTATTTAAGAAAATGAAGGAGCAATTACATGAAAGGAGTTTTTAGCACTTAGGCACAAGAGCAAACATTATATACAAACCAACAAACCAGTATCCCGTGTCTTCAAATTAATTGAGTCACGTCCAGCAGCCTGAAGGAAGAGCCAGTACAACCTTCACTGAATACAAACCCTAAAGTCCGACCAGTTGTCAGTGAACTCCTGATAATATTTTGCTACCCAAAAAACGACCTCTGTTTGTGCTAGCTCACTGAAGCAATCACATTTAATGGGATATACGTTTAATTCCCCTTGCTTTCTTTATTCTCTTGCTGAATACGGGCTCCATATGCGTCCATTTCCATGAAAAAATACTATTTTCTAATTTCTCCATTCATGCCTGTTGCCTGCTAAAGCTCCCACCTCTGCAGCAGCAACACTTGCATTAAGTGTTTTTGTGAATGATTTTGGGAGAAGAGCCACTTTGCCTGCAAACTTCCCATTCCAAAAACGCTTATCTGAACAAACCCCTTCAGATCGCAATTCCAGGCACGGGGGAAAGAACAGAGCACACATTAACACTGAAATATAGTCCTCTATAGCACAGGAAACGAGGAGAACAGCTCAGTTAGATGTAAGAAAGGTTTTAAGAGGTACATTACAATGGGGTGAAGCACGAGACGGCACCTTCGGGTCCACGACAGCAGATGACAGGTCGAGATTAGAGATACCTCGCTCACTGCTTTGGATCCTCTCCCAACAATCTGCAACCCCTGGCAGCCAGCGGTGCGTGCGGGCTGTGCAGGAGGGGATAGCCGCCTGCAAAGGGACCGAGCCCGGGAGCGGTGCGAGGAGGGCGGCACCAATCGCGATGGCTGGCAACTGTCGCCGATAAGAGGGCACTCCTCAGAGGACGCGGGGCGTCTCCATGGGAACCCCGGCAGCGGCTCCAGCACAGCCCCTCCGGGCAGGAGCGGGCGAAGGGCGGTGGCTGCCCGGGCTCGGTCCTCGCCGCGCCGCGCCCTCCGCGCCCGCCCCCGCCATGGCGGAGAGCGCCGGCCCCGCTCGGCCCCGCGCACATCACTGCCACTGCCACCGCCCCGGCGCCGCGGGGCCCACCCATCCCTCCGGCCGCCGGGGAACCGCCGCGGGCTGGGAAGGCGCTTCGGCCCACGCTGGGCCCTCGCCCCTGCTCTGTCGCGACAGTCACGACCCCCTTCCCCCGCCGGTGTCCCTGTCCCCGCCGCTTTCACGGAGACTGCGCCCGGCCCTCGCTGTGTCGCGACAGACCGCCAGCGTCCCTGTCCCCGCCGGCTCACTGGGCCCGGGGCGCGCCCCCGCTCTGTCACGACAGTCGCCCCCCCCCCCCCCCCCCAGGCGGTGCTCGTGGGCGCGCGGCGCACGCGCGGCCGTTTCCGCGCGAAAGACGTTTTCCCGCGTGCCGCGCGCGCCGGGGCGGGGCCGCTCCCGCCCCTTCCTCCCCTCGCGGCGCGGCGGCGCGGGGCCGGGCGCGCGCGGTGCGGCGGCGCGGGCGGCAGGGGGCGCTGCGCGCCCGGCGCGCGGGGCGGCTGCGCCGTGGCGGGTCGGAAATGCCGCCAGGTGGCGGTTTAGGATCGCGGCCCCGCTGAGCCCCGCGCGGGCCCCGCCAGCGCCGCCGCCCCGGCCCCGGCCCGCGCCCGCCGGACCCCGCGCGCCGCCGCCGCTCCCGCAGCGCTCCCGGGGCGCTCCCGGGGCGCCGCCGCGGCGCGGCCCGAGGTGAGCGCGGCGCGCGGGGAGGGAGCGCGCGGGAGGCGCCGATCCAAGATGGAGGCGCGAGGGGCGGGGGCAGCGGGGCCGGGGCCGCTCGCTCGCTCGCTCGGTCTCCGCGGCGGCCGGGCCGGGAGCGGGCGCTGCCCGTGCGAGGAGAGAGGAGAAGGGGAGGGGAGGGAAGAGGAGGCGGCGCGGGGCGGGGCGGCTCCTGCCGGAGCAACGGGTCCCCCGGGCGCGGCGCTCTTCGCCGCCATCTCATTGTCCCCGACGGGGCTTTGCCGGGGGCGCGGGGCCGAGCCGGGCCGGCCTCCCCCGCCGCCGGGCCTGCGCCCCGCTCCGGGTGGCGGCGGCCGCGGCGTGCCCGCGGGGGCGACGGGGGATGCTCGGGCGGAGCGGGGGTGGCGCTTCCGCCGCGCGGGGCTCGGTGGCGGCGGCCCTCGGCCGGCCCCGGGCGGCGGCGGAGGAGGGAAAGTTCCGGGAGCCGGTGGGCGGCCCGACCCGCCTTTGGCCCGGCCCGGCCCGGCCCGCCGCCGGGACCCGGCCCACTGGAGCACCCGGGCCGCCCGAGCGCCTGGCCCGAATCCAGGGGGGCCAGGCCGGGGTGCAGCCCCGGGGCCGGGGACCCCCGCCCGCCGCTCCTGTTGCTCATCCCCGAGTTCCCAGTGCGGTGGCACCGGGGCGAGCGGCCGCCCCTTGGCTGGCCCGGGGCACAGAGCCGTGTCACGCAGTCGTGGGGCTGCCCCGAGCTTTGAGTGGGAGAAGCAGCGCGCTGAGCCCCGGGGGCAGCACGACCGGAGCCGGGATCCAGGGATCCATGGCTCCGGGAGCGGCCAAGTGCAGGCGGTGCCCTCTGACCGGTGCTGGGCGGGGGGGAGAGGCACAAAACCAGGTTGGGGTCCTGCGCTGCTCGGCTCAGACATAGCAAAGGTTGTGCTTGGAGGAGTGGAAGGCTTCGGTGATGGGTGCTGGTCACTGGGTACCTGGCCCATGCTGGGAAGTGGTGGACAGCCGCACTCTGCTTTCCCTGTGTTCCTGGGATGGAGCAGGGAGTGTGAGCAGTGGTTGGGACGAAGTGTGACTTGGGAGAAAGAAAATAGTTGTAGTGTCCATAGAGCAACTTAAAGGGACATGACTGCCAATACCAGTGTCAAAAAACTTAGTTTCTGGGAAGACAACTGTGAGTTTAATTAAACTAAATTGAGCTTCTTTGTAAGTACTGATTATTTCAGTTGTGTTCCACATAGTTCTGTAGCTGCACAGAGTTAGTCTAGTGATAGCATCTATTGTTGAGGTTGTTAAGGAATGAAAAACCTTCTCCAGGTCACATGACCGATGCAACTGTTCTTAAACTCCTGCGTTTAGTGGAATGGATGACATTAATGTCTGGGTTCAGTAACTTTTCCATGTTATTACACTAGTGAAGAAGGAGTGGTGTGAGAGAAGGATCAATGCAGATTCTCTGGATCCAAAGCAGTTTGGTCTTGTCTAGTGCTATAGCGAGGTTATTTGATGGGTGTTTCTACAGTATAACCCATCCAGCCATGAAGAAGTCACTGGGCCACAAGGCAGTGTGCAGGTTGTCTGTCAAAAGGTGTTCTGACCCTGTGAAGAAGTTTTTCCTATTACAGAATTAGAAGCCAGTTTATTCTTTCTTTATGGTTTTTTTTTTGTTTTCTTTCTGATTCAACTCTGATGACTTTTTGTTGGAAAGCCTGAGAAAATACACATAAGGGTGCAGAGAGTTTTGAAATGAAACGCCAACCCGTGATGCAGCAGGATTTCCTGGTGAGCTGGAGCAGGGCGGCTGACTTCAGGGTTGTGATTAATCTGAGAGGATGTAATTTTTACTGGCTGCTCAATAGAGAGTGTGCAGCTGGAATTCTATGTTGGTGCTGCTGATGGATGTGGATTTACAACAGTGGGAGTGGGTAGTGGCAACAAAGCTTTTCTGAAGCTGGGTGAACAGTTAGTGCCAGTTCTGGAGGTTCAGAGCACTTCATCTCTAGCCCCTGTGTCCAGAGGACTGCAGCCCACGGTCTCTGGTGCTTCCTGACATTTTACAGAGTGCTAGAGTTGACTAGTTGACTGAGGGACAGCATTTCTGGCCAAATGTCCACACCCAGTATGCTGTGGTCTGAAGCTGTGAGGGCAGCTGAAACCCTGGTACTGGAGCCGTGGCTGGGTGCTCTGAGCTTGTCAGCTCCTGTCCCTGTCCTTAGCCTGCCCTTCATGTTGTGCAGACTTGTAGGTGACTTCTGCAACTGCAGTGCACCTTTTGAGAGTTGAGAAGGTGAGAAGGTTTGTGAACATTATTACAGCTCATATTTGGATACATTGACAAATTTTTTTCCTTGGGGTAGTCAGAAACTCAACAAGTGAATATTTTTGATTTGAAAGAACAACACGTACCTCGAGTTTGTGCTGGTGACTGTGGAATCTCTCGTTTCTTTCCCTTGGTTGCAAAGACATGCTCTGGTACAAGTTGGCTAAATACTGGTAATTTAAATAACATTCTACTAGGCAAGTGAGGCCATAGAAGTGTAAGGATTCAGTGAGAGAAACGCTGAATTGTGATGACTTTCTAAGAAGAGTCCTTTTACTGGGATGAGCCCATGCCTTTACGGTAACATTGTGGTTTGTTTTCTGGTGACATGCACAAAAAAAAGCCTCTCACACCCTGCTGAGAATTGCAGCGTTCCAGATCTGTAGTTACCACAAGACATACTGAAAGAGGCAAACTCTACTGAAGCTGTGGAGGAATGTTAAAGCCAGAATTCAGATGCAGCACTGCTGAATGGCTGACTGGCCTCTCTGGGATCTCTCCGTGCTGCACCTTGGAGTTTTGGGATGAGGCTCGGGCTTCCAGTGCTTGGAGTCAAACCCAGAAGGTGATGCTGAATCTGGTGCCAAGATAAGGAAGTGCCTTATCTAAAGCTGCTGTATTGACTTCAGGACTTAAAATGCCAGCCCACGACTGCAAGATACTTCCTGCTTTCTTTACACTTTTGGGGATTTACTTGTAGTCACTCTCATTTATCAGTGGAGCTCTGAAACTCCAATTGCACGTTGTCATCTCTTGCTTGCAGTGCCACTGTGTCTGCTCATTTGGTTAAAAACAGGAGTAGAGTTGGTTTTTGTTCTTGGAGAAGAAAGGGAAATCCTACAAAGTTTGAGTTCATCAGCAGATAATTGTTTTGTTGTTTCTACCCAGGGCATCTGGGGATATGCAGTATTTTGCTTTTCTGTGCTGATGTAGTTTTGTTGGTGTGGGTGTTCAATATGTGATCAGAACACAGAAACCTATTTCTTTGTTCCCTTAGAAAATAAGTGGTTTAGAGAGCGTTGCTATGACCCTCTTGCAACTTCTCAGTCTGAAAATACACTTTCAAAAATAAGTGTTGTTTTGTGAAGGTGCACTGTGATTTTTTTTTTTTTAAAGGCAGAACTCACCTTCAGCTTGCTGAAGGGAAGGAACTGCAGAGGGAATCTTGTCCTTAGTTGGGATTTTGTAGCAACTTGCTGATTTAATTTCTGACATGTCCCGTTGAAAGTCTGACTGTAGGCAATGGTTGCAGCACTTGACAGCTTGTGTGTCACTGTGAGAGAACACCCAGGAACTCGGGTGCTCTCCCTGTGGTTTGAAGGAACTGTGCTCCTGGCTTTGCCACATTTCCTTGTTTGCATCCCTGCAGGCATTTTATAGTTTGGAAAATGCTTTTTAATGATAACAGTGCGCTTGAGATAGCAGCATGCCTCGGACAAGAGATCCATCAGGGCCCAAACAGTGTCACCTGTGTCCTGTTCTGAGCTGTAGGTTCAACATGAACTTGGTAAATTTGGTAACTCTGCCTTAATTGGAATATGTGAGGAGAAAATGCCTATTTATAAATGCAGATAATTCCATATGCAGTACAAGTGGTGCAGATACAAGGCTTTTCATGCCTTCAGGCCTGTGACTTTGGTGGGTGCTGCTCTCTGTACCCAGAGCTGGGAGCACTGGCTGGGCAAGGCTCCCAGCACCCAGTCCCTGCCCTGCTGCTCATCCTGCCCTGCTGCTCATCCTGCCCTGCGGGGAATTGGATCTTTAGAGACACAAAAAGGTGTGGTGGGACAGGCTCTCAGCCACAGTTGTAAGTATTATTAGACATGAGCGCTTGATGTGGGAGTGTATTGTGAGCTCCAGTCACGCAGTTCTTAATCATTTATTAATCATTTCTTTCAGAATTAGGAGCAGGAGGTGGAATTCTTCAGCCTGTCCCCCTTCAGCTGAAGGGCAGGTTGTTTCAGGTGGTTCCCAAAAGTAACGTTTTACTAGAAAGCAACATCCAGCCAACTGTGTTCTTTGCTGTGCAAGGTTTCAGCAGCAGCTATGTTATTTATTCTATAAATAAATCTAGTGAGTTTATATTCTGTAACTCTACAAATAGCAGGCTTGTATTATATTGGCAGGTTAGCTGAATGAAAACAGCGTTGACAGATTGTTCAGCTCATAGGAAAAAGATATTTCTTTGTAGAGTTACACAGGGATTATCCTGTGTGTCAGAAATGTTCCTAAATGTCAAATGTTTTTCTACAATAAAATAATAAAAATCAAAACAATTAATCTTGGATACATTTTTACATACTAGAGCATAGCATGTGGTGGTGTTTTTTGAAACCAAATCAAATAACAAGCTGAGTATCTATTTGCTCTCCCCCACATAAGGGTTTCTCTCTCTGCTTTTAGGGTTATAATCCCCAAGGACCTGGAAGATACCAACATATTTGTGTTTATAAGTGGGAAATGAAACATCGTTTGCAAACGGGTAATGAATTCCACCTTAAACGCATGCTCAGTGTGCCAGTTTTGCATTGTTAATTTCTAGATCTGTTCATTAAGACCACATGAGCTGGTTGCTGCTAGTGGAATTGCACAGGATGGTTGAGCTGCTCTGCCAGCCTGCCTCAGCTGAGAGAGATCTGTGTCTCCACAGCTGCACAGCTCTCCCTTCCCTTTGTGCTGCTGCTGGCTTGACCTTCCCTGGAGCTGAATTCCCTACCTGGCAAACTCCTCTGCTTGGGAGGGAGGTTTTTCTGCCCAGTGAGTGAATCAAGTCAGGCTGTCAGAGTCAGGAGTTGACAGAGGTGATGCAAGGTCAGTGGCAGGAATACTTTTGGAGAAAAATGGTCCTGGAGATGGGGATCCTTCAGGTGGGAGGTTCAGGTTGACTCAGCTGTGCGTGCCTGTGCTCTGGGTGTGGATGTTCAGCAGGGAGCCAGCCCATTGCTCTGTGTGAAGTTGGGGTTCTGTGGGTAACTCTAAGCTTCACTGAATGCTCCCTGCCAGCTCTGCTGTCTGCAGCTTGTGTTTGTTCTTCCCTTCTTTGGGGCTGGTCCTGCCTTACTAGAGTAGCCTGGTGCCATCAGCACAGTGTTGGCATTCTCCTTCTCTAGATGGAAGAGCTCACACTTGCAGTATCACGGCGTTGTTTGGCTTGGAAGGGACCTTACAGATCATCTTGTTCCACCCCCTTGGGGACACCTTCTGCTCCAAGCCCTGTGTTCCTATGGTGGCCTTCCTGTGTGGTCAGAGATGACCGCTTGGTCTGCTCTTTGTCTCCTCTCTCTTCCCCAGGTAACCTGTCCATGCAAGGCCTGTTGTTGCCATGGCAGCTGAATTTCTTTAAGGACCTTTTCTGAAGAATCTTGTTAAATGTCTTTTGGAAATTAAATCAAGTGCCGTCCACTGGTGTAAGGGAGGGCCTTGAGAGAACTCCTGTGTGGAACTTGGCTTTCCCGTACAAAAGTAAGGTTGATTTCCCTGTCTAAATGCTGTAGTTTATTTAGTTGCCTGCAGATCTATTTTCTAGAATAGTTTCTACTAAATTAGGCTCACTAGACTGTAACATCAGAGTGTTAGGTGAGAAAGTAAACATAACTGTAAATTGTGTTCAAGAGTAAGCACTGCTTCAAGCAGTAGAATTTTATTTTGAAGGCTGTTTCTTTTCTGGTTCACTTACATGGCTCCTTTGGTGTCTGATAGTTTTGTTTTTCCCATATCCTTACTTTAACAGGACATTGCTTGTGGGAGAGGAATTAAAAATCTGTCTTCTAAGAAATGAATATTTTTAACAATAGAGGGGTACTTACATATTTTGGGATCTCTGTTTTCCTGAGTTCAGTGGAAATTGATAGTGGAGATCTGGAGACAAGGACAGAGGGAAGGATGTATACACAGAGTACACTCCTGTAGGCCTGTTCCTGTTGGATACTGGGCTTAAAGGAACCCAAACAAATGGTTGCAGTGTTACTGTAAAACAAACAATGTAGCACAGGGAGTGCAAATCAGCACTGCACAGATCATTCTTGCACACAGAGCTGAGCTTGGAGGGACTCCTGCCTTTGGCTGCCTCCAAACTGTGCTCAGCCATCTGTAACCTTTGTGCCCGGCTGTACAAAGTGCTCTGGGAATGGCAGTGACAGTGGAGAAGGAGAGCTCCAGTGGTAAGGGAAGCTCTTCCCCAGGCTTGGCCGCAGTTTCGGGTACTCTGCCCTTTGAGTCTCAGATCATGGCTTGTTTATTCTTCACCTCCTTTCAGTTCCACCATCCCAGTGTTTCCCTTAAGCTCTTTGAGGCTTTTTCTGTTTTAGCACTAGCTGATTGTTCTGCTTGTATTCACATAAATCAAATAGAATTCACCTATAATATGTCCTTTCTCATCCCTCTGAAAAGGGTCAGTGGAGCTGGTCAGAAGAAATGGCATAATTTCTGTGGGTTTGTGCATCTCTTTTGCTTCCCTAGTCAGAGGAATTTTTTTTTTTTTTTTTAAATACCTTTTGTTTCTGTAGGCTCCCTTTGGAGCAGTTTTCTGTGCCAAAGCAGTAAGATTGGGCTGAAATTTAATTCCTGTTTCAAAATGGTCTAGGGAAGTTTTGAATACTAATTATTGTGCTGCTGTACAAGATACTGGACACACTCAGAACCTGGAGAGGTGTGTTTCAGAATTGAACTGTTACACTTAGTTTTCTTCCCAAAAGGAACCAGAGAAGCTGCTTGGTTTTGCTTTGCAAAGGAAAGTTTTTACACACTCGAGTTCATGTTGGTGGAACTATAAAGCACCAGCATCAGGGACAGAAAGCACTGGTGTGGGGGCTTATGTAAATCCTATTGCCTGATGTGGGTATCAATCGGGAGTTCCTTGTCTTGGGGGCAAATGTTTGTGAATGCCAGAGCCATTACAGCTGGGAGGACAAGCCTTTTCCATTGGTATGCCTTACTTTTCTGATTTCTCATTGCTGGTTGTTGATTCAGAGCTGTTGGTGTCCTGGTAGGAAGCTGAGAAGGAAAGACAAGGGCTAAGAGAGAAGGCTGAGGGATGACAATCAAGGGAAGCGGAGTGTCACGTTTGAGGGGTGGAGGGAGGAGTTGTCACTTGCAGCTGCCATTATTTCCTGGACATTTCGTTTCCCCTAGGCAAATGTGTTTTTACAAAACTGCTAAGACTTGAATGTTACCCTTTTCTAAACTTCCAGAATATTTTCTTGGCAATCTCTGCCAGTGAGGATTGCCAGGCCTTTTGCAAGACTGTGTCATTCATCAGCATCGTCCATAGCATTCGTGCAGGACTTGGATCCCCTGTGAAATGCCAGGAGGTACCATCAGCATTTTCTGCCGTAAATTCTGAGCTGTTGGCAGGGTATGTCACTGATGGGGTTTTATTGTGAAGTACACAGCTGAGAATAACCTTTCACATCTTCCTTGCCCATAAATTTTTGGCAGTCAGCTCCTTTGTTGTCTGTCCCTCAAACAACTTCCTTGACCTAAAGTAATGCTTTGATAACACCCACATCCAGAGTTGAGCTATTGTGTCTGCCTCTGTCCTGAAGGCCACGTGTTGTTCCTCTTTGTAACTCGTGCTTGTATTCAGGCCGATGTCAAAAGATAATGACTTTGTGTGGCAGTGGTCACAAAAAGCATTCAGCATGTGGGACAGTCAGCTCTGATTTGTAGTTCCCCAATTCTGATCTCTTCACCCACAGGCCTGGTAAATGACAAGTAGCACCACTGTGAAGTGTCACAGAGTGCCACTGGAGATATTTGTCCTGCCAATCTCGAGCCTGTGTGCAGGTTTGCTGGTACTGGCCGATGTGAGCCTGACGCAGGGAAGAGCTTGTGGAACTAAGCTGTCATGGAACAATTACGTAATTAAAGAGCATGGGAATGTACAAAACCAGTGACTTGCAGCTCTCCAGAAGAAATAAGTTCATGGTGAGCTCTCTTTGCACCAAACGAGGTGTCAGGGGTGAGGGGAACAGGCTGTTCCCGGCACATGATGGGGGCAGCTGGTAGAGAAAGTGGTGTTGTGCAAAGTAACTGCAGCTCCTGCAGCTCCTCAAGTAGCTTGTTTTATATACATATGTAAGAAAGAGGTGTCCTTTTTAATTTCTGGTCTAGCTATTGCTGGTGTTGGTGGCATGCCAGGTTCTTTGAGGGAAGACCCAAGAGCAGCACGAGTGTCTCGAAGCAGTGTAGGAACCGTCCTGCCCTTCCTGCGGCTCCTGCATCTGACATCGCTGTCAGAGCTCCCTGAAATGGGGCCTCAGTTGGGAAGACAAAAAGCTGTAGGGAAGGAAGGGAAGAACATGCTGGTGGAAGGCTAGAAATGATCTGAATATCATCTTACATTCACCACACTTGCCTATTAATAGCCAACAAAGAACAAAAATTTAACACGCAGGGCAGCCTCATTTGTATTATTTTTCCTCAGCTGTAAGCTCAGGCAGTTTGGGACTTGGTTGCTGGGGATTCTTTTTAATCCTCAAGGGGAACATTGGTTTTTGCATTGTTATAGATGGCTCAGATGAGCACGCCTGTGGTTGAGATGGGTATTGTTAGGCAGTTACTCCCATCTTGTTCCAAATAACACATGCCTCTGACAAACCAACTGTCTGGACTGGAAATTCCTGTGTTAAGTTTTTAGCTGCAGATTGGTTATGTTTGTGGTGTTCCAACAAAACTTATTCAAATTGATTTTTGAATATGAGATTAAGGATTTTTTTTTTCTTTTAGGTGTGGTAAATAAGCATTTATTTTTTTCTAAGGATTTAAGTGGGAAATTCCTGCTTAGTTTTCATGCTTTAGGGTAAAGGCCTCTGGCTTCAATGAGATCGTTGTTACTTAGTTGTTAAAAAAAATTCCACATATCGTGGCCATTTTATAATTGTCTGCAAAATAGTAAGTGGTAGTAGCTTGGTTGGACTTGGAGATCTCTTTCTTGCAGATTTTGTGGTTGTGCATAGGAGCGAGCAGGTTGTGTGTGCCACACGGACAGCAACCTTCACTGCATCCTTCCAGCTCTGTGGGAAGGACAGGAGTTTGACAGGCATCAGTCTGCTACTTGTGAACAGAAGCCATTCCTGAACACCAGGCTGTGTGAGGCATAACTCCCCAGGTTTGGAAACCAGGCTTTGATTTATTGGTCTCTTGCCATGAAGTTGCCAAAAGCTGGATCTTGTCAGTCGGGTGTCTTTTGTGCTGTATCCTTGTTTCCTCCAAAGCAGGCAATTTACTGAGGGCTCAGATAAGGAACAAATGTTTTTCCTAACTTTGTTTAGGAGAGAACATTTATTTTGGATGAAATCTCCCAGAAGAGCTTGAACAGACACCGGATGGGAAGATCAGTAAACTCAGCAGGATATAACAACTTCGTGTGCTTGGGCAGTTGAGAATGTCACCGTGGAATATGAGCTAAAGGAGCAAAGTCATGTGCCCCTAACGTGGCTGAGAGCTGACTGATGGTGTTGAGATCAGAGCTGTTGGTGCTCAGTCTGAGGGTGCACAGAAGGGTGCACGTACAGAATGTCTCCGTTTGGCTGCGATCCCAGGTGGAAGATTCCTCTCTTTGGGGCTCTTTGGTCACTTTGTCATGTGAGTGTTCATGCTCTCACCACTCAGTGGCTCTAATACCATTTTCCCCCTTAGTTTTAAATGTCCTGATCATACATGATGAGAAAAATTGACACCACCCTGCCCCCATCACGTTCTTTTCCTTGCAATATTTTTTCCTTACCCTGCAGCTGATAAGAATTTTCCTGTATTAGCAGCAGAGATTTAATCTTGCAGTATGATTTCTTGAGGACCACTACCCAAAGTGTTGCAGTGGTTAATAGTTTCATATAATATCTGCTCTGCAGTCTTCTACTCCTGGCTTTCAAGTAGAAGTATTCTATTATTTAGTCCTGTAATTATTTTCCTTTAAGAGCAGTAGTTCATTTTTGAAAAATTGCAAAGCATTTATCACTTACACGTCTCCATCCTCCAACTGAGATGTGCTGTGTTGTGAGAATAGATGCTAGAAAGACTTTACTGTTGGGGTTTTATTTAATGAAAGAACTGGTATTGGAGTGTGTTTTTCTTTAATTCTTTTATTTGAATTTTTTTCACTGATTTGTTTTGTACATTGCTGGAATCTCTAGGGACACAACTCTTAAGTCCAAACTCATCTTGCTTTTACAGCCATTAAGGGATATTAAAATTGTAGACCTCTGTCCAGTCTTGTGTTTTACTGGAACAATGGACTTGTACTAGGATGGTTATTTATTTACTCTTACTTTTGTCACTCTTCCTGGGCTTTCTTTGTTCCTGGAAGAATACAGAACAAAAAAAACAATGGAGAGAGAGCTTGAGTTAATCCCTTTGTTTTGGAGTGAGACAGTTTACAATATTCTTGACAGCCGCTTGTCTAATCTCTTAATTGCTGGAAATTTCACTGCATTTCCTAAGCAGCTTATTCCAGTGCTGTATATTCTTACTGACTGGTTTGTTTCCAATGTTTAACTGACACATTTTGCAGTTAACTTTTGGGGTTTATTTTGTCATAGTGAGCTATTTCTGGTGTACCTGAATGTCCATAAGCTGTTCTTTTTTTTTTCTCCTTGAGTTCTAACACAAACTGTGTCTTTGAGTTTCTCACTGTTTCCTCCTACCTCTGGTTTTCTTGTCCTCTGACTCAGCTTACTGCTTTGTAGACTCACTCCTGTCAGTTCATATCCTGAAGCCTGGGCCCCCAAACTGGGCACTCTGCTCTGATGCTGATGATTTAGTAGTGCAAGGTGGATTGTTCTTCATTTATTTATTTATTGTGATGAGCTCTTCACAAGAGTCCCTTGCTCTTCCCTCATCCTTTTGTTTGTCATTCAAGGAAGGCTTTGCAGGCCATCCCAGGGGGTGAGAATCTGCCTTAGCCTGTGCTTGGGTATCTGGAGTCACTCTGGATTTCCGTCACCGAGAGGCACGGTCACCCTTGTCACAAAGGGAGGGATGGAACCCGCATGGGAAGGGATTTTCACTGGTGAAACAAACGGGTACTGGCCCACGACAGGGGCAGCTTGCCCTTTGTGGCTAGCACAGGCTACAGCACAAACACTGGGTCCTTGGCTGGGATGGCATCAGACAAGAGCCCAGGCTCTCCCCTTGCTGCTGGCGAGGAGCGTGATGACGCTGCTGGCTGATGCAGCTGCCTGATGCAGTTGTCTGTGCTGTCATTTGATTAGCTGCAGTCTTCAATATTCATGAAGAGCACTGAAGAAAGAGGCTGCCTTGTTTGTTCAGCATCAAGCTGTTGAAAGCATACATGGAACATCGGTTTCTCCACATCCTTTGATTTCAAATGCTGCTTTTTTGTTATTATAAAATGGTACAAGTCTTCATGATGACTTCGACAATACGGAAAGAGGATTTGTTTTTTTGTGGTATAATAGCAGCTGTAAGAGAAAAAACTGGGAAAGAAAATTAAAAGATGCTAAAAAAGTGAAAAAGGGATGCATTTAATGTGAGTGTAATATGTGTGTTTCACAGACTTGCCCTAAAATTTTCCTAGGAAGCAGCTGTCTTCCAGCATGGACAGCATTTGGAGCTTTTGTTTCTTCCAAACAGTTGGTACATTTTTGTACCAAGCAGAGATGTTTTGAGCCTTGAAACCAGTCTTCTAGTTATGACATCATTAGCAACATTTATTTATTGTCTGTTTGGATCCTGGATTCTTCTTATCAAAGCATTTGTTCCCTATCAGTTTATAATCTTCAGGGAATAACTCCAGACAGATCTGCTTTGCTGCTCTGCTGTTTTAAGTGCATGATTATTTAAAACTTGGATTTCACTTCTTGTTTGCTTATTTTGAAACTGCCTTTTGCTGTGTTTTACAAGCTAATTTGTCATGGGACTACATTGGTAGAGGTGGGATGAAAATTTAAAGTTGATTAATTTATAAGTAAATAAATGGAACTAGATTGTACTTTCTAGGCTTTACTGGATTTTGTTCACTTAGGAGCTTTATATTGATAAACATACCTAACCTTTTTTTTTTAGTTGCTTTTTTGTCCTCGGTGCTTTCCCACCTCTTGTTTTTTAGGTGGCAGTCAGGGCTCTCACCTTTGCTGCCCTCCTGTCACCCCCAAGTGTCTCCTTTTGACTGATAAGCCTCTCTCCCCTCCACCCTTGTCGCTGCTTCCTCTCGGAGCAGTTTGGCTCCTGCTTGGAGCACAAGGTCGTGTGCCTGGCAGGGCTGGAGATTGTTCCAGGCCGTGCCTCGGGGAGGGGGCAAGTGCTCCACGCAGGTCTGGGATAAACCGGGGCTGTTGTGAGTGTCCCTTAGCAGCCACGGTGCCACCTGCCTGTGCCAGCTCAGCAGCAGCCGCTGTGCTTGTACAGGTGTTCTGGGAGCACCCTCAGGGAATTTGACAGCTTTTAGTAGCTGGTTTGTCAGAGATGAACGGGACCTTGAGTAGCATAACAGCGCAGGGGACAGTGAGTGGACAGCCTTCCTTTGGTGCCCCGTGCCCTCCCTGTGCAGCTGCAGCTCCCTGGCGCTGGTGCTGCTCTGCTGGGAGACAGGGATCTGCCTCTGCGGGTTAGAGAGGCTCTGTGGTGGGATGGTTGGGAATTGGGCTACTGAGGGGTGGGCTGGAGATGCAGTTGGTGATTTGGTTCTGTACTTCTGTGGCTCCCAGCCTGATGGAGCACGCTTTGTTGTGTAGTTGGGCATTTTGGTGAGTGGGGCAGCACAGAGTACAGCAGGAAATGAGTGACTGCTCAAGGAAACTGGCTAGTTCTCTGAGAATATGGCTTTCTTCCCTATCATTGCAGCTGGGAGGCCATCAGCACTTTATTCTTCCCGTGTACCTCCCAGGGAAACTCATCTCCATGATTACATCACTTATCTTACCAATACATCTCCCTTTTTAATAGACTAGGAAGAGCCTTGTTGTCAATCTCTTACTTTCCCTTCTAATAGCCCTCAAATATCCAAGGAAAAGAAAAGTCAATTGCTGTCGGATCTCTTGAGAGTTTGGCACTGCATGTGTATGAGGTGCTTGAGCTTTAAATGTTTTAATCAAAATCCAGTCAGTCTTAGGATATCTTTCTCTCTGGTTTCATCCTTGTAGTGCACAATTCTGCCAGTTTCTCTTCTGCTCTGTTCTCTGTAGACTGCAATATTTTGAAGAATCCTTTCCTTGATCAAGCTCCAAAACTGTTTTCTTGCCCTTCCTTTTCTCAGTGGCTGTATATAAGTTCTTTGTTAACAGACTTGACAGTTTAGTGTTAAAACAAGAAAAAGTTTGTGTTGTTTTATCACAAACTTGTAACTCTTTCTTATCTGAAACTAAAGTAAGAAATTTAAGAAAAAGAAACACTACAACAGAGCAAAACAACAGCCAGTGGGAAGGGGAAGCTAAAAGACTAAATATGGGGAATAACAACTCAAGGCAGAATTTCTTGCTTCTCACAGCCAAGAACTGGATGTGGTGTCAGGAATCTATCTCACCAGCTACCTGACAGTGGTTTGTCCCTGAAATCATCTTTGCTTAGGAACTTTTAGACCTTAAGGATTAATTTTCCCCTGTAACTTGGGGGCTCTGCTCAGAAAATGGGTGACTGACTTTAAAATGTTCATTTCAGTCTTACCTTGCTCTAGTAATGTCAATTGTTTGTTGACTTAAGGAAACTGTCTTATGTTTGCAAGTCAGTATTTAATGACTGTGCTAATTGTTTTCTCTTCATTTCCCTGTAATGGGGTTTAATTTGATCCAAGTCTTCATCAGTCTGGGAGTTTGCAAGCAGATTAGAAATTAAACTGTACGGTAGAGAACAAGCAATAATAAATATCCTTTTAAATATTCATTTTTAAATAATAAAAAGAATTGTAAAACCTCTCCTGTTAAAAATGATACTTTGAAATGTATTCTGGGTACCATTTTTCTAGTGAGCTAAAACCTCATTATGTTTTCTTTTTTTTCCTTTGGCAATTAATCTCATAACTCATTCTCCCAGATCATTCTTCTGGTGTTTTAGTAAGCTCAGCAGCTACTCTAAACTACAACCTTTTTTCAAATATGGCTGCCAAATTGTGTTTTCATGTCAGAGAAATATCTTCTGTCTGCAAAGAGCACACGGACATTCCTGTTACAGAAACATTAGCTGTTCCATCTCTGCTCACTGTGTTCAAGTACCAGTGCCCCCTCCTTTGAGGAGTAATTGAAAACTTGTGGAAGAGGCTTTTGTACCTATTGGTAAGGAGCTCATGAAACTTTTCATAGCTTAAAAGACAAAATTTTCACAGCATTGCCCTAGGAATTCTGGAGAGATGTTTTTAGCTTCAGTGTGGGAAATTTTGCTGAAACTAATAGCTGTCTTATTTTGCATTCTGTTAATCTGCCCAGTGTGTCTGGAACTGCAAGACGGCTGCGTTGAGTGCAGTTAATATGTGAATAAACACAATATTCTTTATAATATCTGTACAGTATATAAAATGAATAAAACATGGAAATGTTAAGAGTTCCCTGAATTCTGACTGCAAAGAAAGGTTCAAGGTTTGGGAGTGCTCCGGGCTGGGTTTCACTGGTGCTGTAGGTTCAGAGGGCTGGCATGGAAACGGGCTGGTCTTTAAAAGTGCAGTCCCCACAGGTTCTATTAGATGTGATGTTCAGGCTCTGTGTTGTCTCACATCTGCTCAGGGTGCTCTGTCTGCAAGGTCACATCCTTCTTACAGTTCTGGTTTTGAATGGTATCTACAGAAATAAGAAGTTGTGGACAGGATTTGGCTTCACTTTTTTTTTTTAATTGAAGAATATAAGAGGAAAAAACCCACAGGCATAAACTCCTCAAACACATTCAGGGGTGGTTTTTGCTCCAGGTAGTGATTGGGAATTACCTGTGAATTCTCTGGGAGTTCTATATTCAGGACTTTCTGTACTTAGGAAGCATGTGTGATTTTCAGCATGTGTATTTTAGGATGCTGAATGCTGGCTCTAAGTGCACGGTGAAGTCCAAGTTTCAGCCTGCAGGTAAGACAGGTGCCTTCCATAGGAAATGCACAAGTAATTCCCAGCGCTCCTGCAAAAGAGGAATAAGCCTAAAAGCATTAGTTTAAAAAGGTAGTCGGTTCCCTTTTCTCTCCTTGGCAGTATTAAGACCAGAGCATTTTTGATACAGAAATGTAAAAATCAGTGCTGGGAATCTCACTAGACTTGCACAGCTTTTGGAGCTCCCACTTGTCTCGTGTTCCCTCTTCCAGCCAGGTGTGGGAAGGCCAGTTAGCAATCCTGCAGGGACGTGCTGCTTCCCAAGTGCCTGGGGCCTGGGATAGGCTGATAACGTGTTTTGCCATAGATTTTACAAATGCACTCTAAAGCAGCGTCTCCTGCTTGAAACCCATTATTTAGGAAGCAAAGTGTGACAGAGACAGGAGAACATGGTAATCACAGCAGAACAGGCCAGGCTGAGGTAAAGAATAAGAGGTGGGATTGCTCTTTTCTGCTGGTCATGGGCTGGAAATCAATTAGTGTTGGACTTGAAATATGTAATTAATGATGAAAAGATCCACTGGCAATTTGGAGTGTATTGAACATGAGCTGTGTAATGAAGTAGGAAGGTGAGCTCAACCACTTTAAATGGGAGAGCCTGTCATATCTGTAATATTAAAAAGCTGTCTTAGTATTAGAAAACTGAAGTGTTAGAGTACTCAGTAATTTATAGTATTTAGCATTAAAGATCTGAACGAGCTAATTATGGCTATTAAAATGGCTGCATTAAAATTTGAACATTGAAAGTTTATAGAAGCTCTAAGCAGTAATTAAGGATGCTATTTTAATATATAAAATTTACTAAAGTTGAGCAAAGAAAAATCCTCATGCAGCTCACAAGGGAAAGTGTAGAAAGAAAAATCGGCTTTTAAATTCTTGTCTCTTACTGTTTAGTTGAATAACTAAGAAATATGGAGCTAGACTATCCTCATCTCATACATAGTATAATTTGAGATATTCCCATGTCTTTACTAAAATTGGAGAAGGTAGTCCTTTGCATGCTTATCAAATTTTATACTTCAGTTGATAGGGGATTAGAGGCTAGGTTGTGAATTTTTTGTCTACTCTGTATTTTCTGGGATTTTTCTATTTTAGAGCTCCTGAGATCACAGTTGAAATAAAAGCTATACTTGTATGCCTAATCAAGCAGCTTCCTCATTTTTAGCTGGCGAAGTATTTTTGGCACCCTGTTCTCAATCTGACCTTGCTGGGCTACAGCTGCTGGGAGAATGGCAGCTCCCTGAAGAAATGGAGGAAAGCTCTGCTTTCAGCTGGCTCTGGATGACCCTTTTGGTGCTGGAACCTCCTCATGGAGCAGTCAGAGAAAATCCAGGTGAACTCCTCATCAACCCTACAGGCCTCTGGCTACCTGCAGTAGCCAAGAAGCTCCTGGGAAAGGGGAGAAAGCTCTTTGGCAAGAAGTTGCAAAGTCTCAACAATTTCTTCAGAAGCTCAGCAGAGGCTTAATGGATTATCTGAATATTGAGTTGTCACCTGGAAAGGCATTTTTCCAAAAGAGGTTTATGTTACCTGTGTTCTTGAGCCATCCACCCTCTCCCCTTCCAGACAGGTAATGGTTCATCAGTGACACTGAGTTGGATTAAGTATGTTATTCAGTTAGACTGAGTAAGATTAAGTCAATACAACGGGGCCTTTCAGTTTGCCACCAGCTTCTTTTCTAACTGCTTTCCACTGGGGATAATCAGGATTTTTTCCTTCTTACCAAGATGTGCCCCTTTCTGCTAAAATTTTGCTGGTGTTTCTTTAGCACATGCTTTTGCCATTCATAGTTTGGGCCATGGCAGGTTCGAAGGTTCTGGCTAAATCCTTTGGGACAGGGGGACACGCACAGCTCGCTTTTAAACTGTGTTTATTGATGCGTAATCTTTGTTCATTGATACCTGTGTTTATTGATGAGTGATCTTTGATTAGTACCAGCATCATTGACTCCTAATGAACATCATTGCCTTTCTCTAGGAATACCAGTGCAGGAGGATTTGTGTTGAATTCTAGCTGTTCTAGCCTCTGTACCTCCCCTAAATGGTGTTTGAGCATGTCCAGTCACTCTTTTTGAAACCCAAAATAGGAGAATTATTATCTTGTGTGTCACTGAACAAATAATTCTGGAAACGTTTTCATTTGCTCTTTTGCTCTAAGTTTTACACTCACTGCATTTTCCTTGGGAAGTATTTCTGAAAAATTAAGCTTTTAGTTGGCTTTTCCTCAAATCAGAAAGTGCTTGTTCTTGTTACATCTAGCTGTTCAGGTGGATGGATATTACCTTGACCACTGGACTGAATTCTCCACAAAACAGTGGCAGGGCTCTGAGAGCACTCTTTTTGAGCACTGCTATTATGTGCTCTTCAGCACTTCTCTTAGCAAGACCCTGATCAATACAGTACTTAATAATTTCTCGGGTTCAACTCAGATTTAGAGAGGATGTCAGTATTAATGAGTTTGAATTATTCTCTGGAAGTGATCATGCTGTTAGTTCATTCAGCAGACAAAATCAACTTGACCTGGACCAGGAAGCTGCCTCTCATCCTAAACCCTTATCATAATTTATTAAACCCTCTGCATTCACTGATGTTGCCTGTTCATACTACTGCTTTTCATATTATCAGAGAAAGCATTAACAGCTTCCTCTTCTCTGAGCTTATGTTATGGTTTCTTAGAGGCCATGTATCAGTCTAAGCTTTTTTGCTTGTATCACCTCCATTCCCTAATTCTTGAGCCTTTCTTTCCCTCACTAAAAAATAAATAAGTAAAAAGACCATCAACTCAGAAGGGCAAAATGCTGAGCATTAAATCTTTTGCTACTAAAGCTCTGGGATTAAGAGTTTTTTAACTGCTGAATTCTGGAAGATTTTTGAAACAAACCTTTGAAGTAAGGAATGTGTATTAATTTGGAAACAGAGAAATCAATCCTTTAAAACAGTTCTGCAGTACACATTTAATTGTGTTTATTCCAAATGCTTTTAAGGTAGAAAAGAAGCTTAAAGATTTTTGGCAAATACGTGCTGCTTGGATAGAAACCCAAGAATTTTAACAGCTGTTTTCTGGAGAACGTCTTGGCTTTTCTTGTTCTTGATGATTTATATCTATATGGGCAGTTTGATGTCACCTTTCGCAGCTTCGTGGTTTTCAGTTTGGTTCTCTAAGGCAGTGTGGCTTTGCAAGTGTTTGTGTCACTCCTGTCACTGCCAGGACAGTGGGACAGAGGAGGGGACAAGGGAAACAAGATTGGGGTACTTTAATATTGCTGATTTTTGGTCTTTTGAATAGGGTTCAGATTTTTTATGGTTCAACATAACATGTTATTTAAATGCGTTAGAAGGATTGAGTTGCTGCATGTCTCTTAAGAGCACAACCACTAATTCCAATTAAATTTGGAGGGGGTGGGAGGTATCCAAAAGAGAAATTCCTGCAGTTTTTGTGAAGGTAGACAACTGGCCAAAGTTACTCTCTTAACATCTCTTTCCCATCCCTCTTCTACACACTCTTATAAATAAAAGCAAGAGTAGGATTTAAATTGTTGTTAGAAAATTCACATAGAGTTACAGAACCGTAATCCATGGAGAACCAAGCTTCATTGTTTCCACAGCTTGTGGAACTGCTGGAAATGACAAACAGAAGGAAAGAGTAAGTGTGCAGCAGTCTCAGCTGGCCAAACCCTACAAAGAGAGCTTTTATCAGTGTATCAGCATGGTAGCAAAGACTTCTGATTTCTGTGGTTCCTGAAAATGGAAATAATGTTCTGGTTCTGGAAGAAAAATCTTTATCACAGTTTAAACTGGAGCAATTACATTCCCAGGAAAGGCAGCAGGAGGGACAGAAAAATGTGTTGTACCTTCTCAGAAGTCCCCACAAAGCAGCTGATCAGATTTAGGACCTCGCTTGATGGCTCGTGATGTGTTCTTGCAAATTCATTATTTTTAAAGTGGGATTGTGCCTGACTCTTCCAAAGCCACATAATCCATTTACTGCATTGACAGAGAGAAGTCTGTGTAGCAATCACTGTTAGGTGAGATGCTCTCTGGGTGAGGAGGTAGTTCCACTGTTGGCTGCTTTTGCACTCCTTGTTTCTCTGGTTGGGGAGGGCAGAGAGCTTTGTGCACTCAGCCTCTCACCCTCGGGCAGCCCAGATGCAGAACGGGAATGCACATTGATCATAAGAGGGAATATGGTTTTATTCTACTTTATGCATATTGTATAAATTGTTATGGATTAGTATTTTACTTCTAAAAAGCAGTTTGTTTGTATTAATTACATTTTGAAATTTGACAGCTAGTTGGGAGCAATGATCCATTTACTGGGGAAAAATTCAGCTCGTTTGAGGTTTCAGCTTAAATTTGACACCTTCAAATCTGACCCTTCAGTGCAAACTGAGTTTTATGCAGTGCTGATGGCAAATGGGAAATTATTTCTAGTTACCTAATAAATATGACCCTAGACAGTTTAAAAACAGAAGGGAAACCCAGCCTTTAAATAAAAGGAAATCCTGGTGAGTCCTACAGCCTTATTAGAAGCGTCTTGAAGAATTAAAATGTGGAAATTACCTTAATGACAAGCAGATTATTGGAAAAAAGCCAGGTATGATTCATTTAAACCATCAATTTTTCATGTTAGTGCTAATGTATTAATTTAGTAAGAAATTATTATGTTCATGGGATCCTGGTAGCAAAGCTGGCATTATTGTGGCCTTTTGACTTCCATCTGAAGAAAAAGTGGGAGCCAAAAGACCACATGAATTTTCAATGATAAGTGTCAGAGTTCCAGTGTTTAATTACAATGGCAAATTATGCAGAAAAGGACAGTGGGATTTTGTAAAACGTTGTTTATGTGAAGGCCAGGGCTGTATCTCCTCCTAACAGTGAGACAGCAGCAGTGTACAGGATAAAATGTAAAAGGTGCATCTTTGAGATCAGAACCCCAGAAATGCTGGATCTAAAGGTTTGGTAGTCAGCAAGTTATTTGTGGGGGGGTGTTCTGGGAGGAAGGTAAGAACACAGTTAAACAGTGAACTCAGAACTCACCGTGGGCTGCTGCTGGAAGGCATATCCAGCTTCCCTCCACCCTTCTGCCCTTGTTTGCCACACTTTGTGCTCTTGCCAACATAGTCTGCAGCACTTTTCAGAGGACTGTATTCTAAAATTGTGAATGTTTTATTTTTCAACTGAAAATGTTTCTTAGAAGAGGAGGTCTGGGAAAAGATATCAAGTGTCTGAGCCCCAAGTAGAGAAGTATGTAGAGCGGGTTTGCTGGTACACTCGACCTTGGTGACAGGAATGTAAAGGGGGGCACAGACTCAAGAGCAAGGGATGGTTGGGACAGGACAGGATGGGACTTTCATTTGGGTCAGTGAAGGAAAAGAAGCAGAGAGGGAAGGTGATCCCTGACAGGGAGGTGTCCCAGCTCTGGCTGAATCCGCAGTCCTTGAGCCGCAGTCATGGAAGGAGGAGGAGAGGAAACTGCTTGAGTCACATTCCGCATGATCAGGGTTCTCACACTGGGGCTGTGGGAGAAACCAGCCTCTTGAAAATGCAAAGGAGAAGCAGGAAAGCTGGTTCCAGCACAGCCTGGTTGTGTGGATGGAGAGGTGGGCATGGCCATGGCATTGCGACTGCTGAGGAGCCACAGCTCTGTGAGCTTCACCTGGTGCCTCGAGATACCAAGGTGGATGTCAAGACAAGTAGGGATTTTGTCCTGAATAAAGGGAAAGGTCCAGAGGGGAGAGGTAGATTTGGAAAGACATGAGAGCAACTGTAGTACTGAATTTAGCTGGTAGTGAAAGCTGACCTACATTGTTTATTCCCAGAGGGGTTTGTTGGGGTGGGATGTAACTATGTTTTTGAGTAAGAAAGACCCCCACATATATACATATAATATTAGGGAATGAAACGTATCACTTAAAAAGACAATACTGATGCAAAATCTGATGTGTGTAAATACAAGCAGTTGCGAAGGTCTGGATGTTGGGAGTGTTCTGGGGGGTATGGCTACACACATGCATTTGTCTTGTGACTGGGCTTTTGGCCTCAGTAGAAGTACAGGTCTTTACATGTGTTCTTCTGCCCCACATGGTGTTTTTATTATTGTAGATGTGTTTAAAAAAAATGAGCCAGAAAATGGCACCACTTTTTAAATAACTTGGAAGATTAGGGTATCTTGCCTTTCTCAATTATTTAAAAGTTTGATTCATGAAACTGCAATCACCCAAATTCTGGATTTTAAAAAAAAAAAAAAAGTTAATTACACTTTAAGGGTCCTGTTCTAAAACCTGGAGAGCAGTGTCTGTTGGTATCTCACTGGAAAGATTAAGGGAAACTGGACTGTCATATTTAAACAATATTTTTTAACTAGCTCTCTGCCTCATGACTACTGCCAGCTGTCCACAGGTCAGAGGAAAAAAGTTCTTCCATCTTCATGTGAAAAAGGAGATTTTGAGGCAGTGCTTTTCTTGCTGTTCAGAGACTTTTCAGAGTGTTCCATTAACTAGAAATGAAACACTGGTTGGTTGTGCCTCTGCCTGCTTTGCTCCTGTGAGCTGTCAGCCAGATGCAGTGCGACAGAACTGCCCCTGTACCCCTGGCTCTGGGCCTCGTTGCCTTGGGGAGGTGTGTATCCCACAGCTCTCTCACACAATATATTTTATACATGTATAAGAATCAGACTTTCAAAGGTGGTCTTTGTTATCCAAGCTAAAAGGATTGGTTGTGATTCAGTTTTTAGAAAATCCTCCATGCGAAGTCCAGGGCAAGTGGAAAGTCCCTATGGGAATTGTTGCACACACATAGCCAGGCTGAGGTTCTTGGTGGAGCTCACTCAGACTGAGCTGCTCACTGAGGTCATGCAGAAGTTTGGGCAGGATTTCTGTCCTGGTTTAACCCCATCCAGCCACTTGCTTGTTCCCCCACCAGCAGGATCGGAGAGAGAAACAGAAGGGTAAAAGCTGGACGACTTGTGGGTTGAGAGAAGGACAGTTTAACAGGGAAAGCAAAAGCTGCACACACAAGCAAAGGAAGCCAAGGAATTCCTTCAGCTTTCCCACAGGCAGGCAGGTGTTCAGCACCTCCAGGAGAGCAGGGCTCCAGTACAGGTAACCATGGGAAGACAAATGCCATCACTCGAAATGTCCCCCCTTCCTCCCTCTTCCCCATGACTTTATGTACTGTGTGTGATGTCATGAGGTCTGGAATATCCCTTGGGTTGGTTTGGGTCACCTGTGTCTCCTCCCAACCTCCCAGGCACCCCCAGCCCCTCCCTGGTGTTGCCATAGGAGGGGCAGGAAAGGCCTTGGTTCTGTGTGAGCTCAGCAAGAACAGAACCATCTTGCTATTATCAACCTGTGTTCAGCACGAAACCTAACACAGCCCCGCACCAGCCCCTGTGAAGGAAATTAACTCTACCCCAGCTGAAACCAGCACGATATTATCTTACTTTATTTTCTGATACCCAGAGTGTTTTCCAGAAGCATTTCAGCTGCCATCAATACCAGTATATTGTCAAACGCTGGCTGCTGTGAGAGCTTGATGTTTATCTCAAACAAGAAAATATAACAGGAAAGCGGTTTTTGTCTTTGTCATGTGAGAGAATGATTTGAGCTGGATGTAGAGGATGTGAGAAAGGAAATTGAAACACTTTTCAAGGTCACATTGGAACTCAGAAGCTCTGCAGGCTCTCTCACCGTGTCATTGTCGCAGACAGCCCTTGGTGATCCAGGGTTTCTGCAAAGCTCATGGATCAGCCTTTATGTTCTGTACAGAGAATATTGTGCAATTAGCAGTGCAGTGAGCTTCCAGTGGTCAGAGGGACAGTCCATGGACAGCACGTGTGCCATAGCTGAGATGGGCAAAGAACTGGAACTTAGGACATGCACTTGACTGAAAATCACCTGCTGGTGTAAGGCAGGGCTGTGAGAGGAAACAAGAGCTGCTGTGGGTAGTACTGGAGTACTCTCAAGTTTCTAATTGTGCTAGTTGAATTTTCTTGACGTTTTTCTCTCTGAGAATAACTAATTGTCATTTTAGATGTTTAGTTCTTTCCTGTGTTTATGCTTTGTATCTAATCACCAAAACCAGGTGGACACCTGCATCCAGAGAAAGGGACAGTGGCACAGGCTTAGTCTGATGGCTAATTAGAAATAACATGACCACAGGATTTCATTAGGTCTACTGAGGCTGACAGTGGATACTCATTTTTTTGTTTACTCAACATATTTTAAAATCCATTGTTTCTTATTAGAGATTTCACCCAAAACATGAACAGAAACCTAAATTGTTTTCTGTATGTTCCTATAGATGATTTTACAACTAAGCTGTATTTGCTTAAATTAGACACTTAACGATATTTACGAGTGATTTCCCCCTTTAAGACCAAAGCAAAGTTTTTTCATACTTCATGAATTTTGTGCACTTAAACAGGAATATGAGAGTTACATCTTGGTGCTAGATATGTGTCATTTGTTTTTTTTTTTTTCCATTGGTAGTGAGTCTAAGCCTGCACTGGGTTTCCCAGTACTTCCTTTTGTGGACAAAAAGCCTCTGTGTTTATTTGTTAATTTTTTTTTTGGAGTATGTGGTGTGTTCCTGTGAGCCATGGTTATTAATTGACAGATGAGTTACACTATGATGGCACTTAAAATGCACAACGTGTATTTCTGAAAGCAGTCGTTGCTATAGCAACTTTCTAGTAGGTCACTGGCAGTGTTGTGTGAGTGTGTGTGTATGATTTGGCTGTTAATGCAGACTAATACCGATAGAAAAATGAGAAATGGGAGAGTCAGAAAGAAGGTAGCCCTTCCCCCCTCCCTGTCCTCTCCCCTCAAAACAGCATAAGAGAATTTTGCAGAGAAAATGCTTACTTAGGGTATTGCATATATTGGCAAGGAACTGGCTATCATCTGCTGTAATTAGATGCTTTCTTTCTATTTATGCAAAGATTATTAAAAAACCTCCAAATGGCCTTAATCTGACTCTGCTTTTTCATCGACATCTTTAGAGTTTGCTTAGGAAAGGAATCCATACTCAGTTGATCCAAAAGTCATGTGTTGTATTTATTGAGCATTAACACCTATTTTTGAAGTCCATCTGTAGTATACACTGGAATTTTGAGAAATTGGGGAGGTTTCCCTCATTTGTAAGATCTTTCAGCAAGGTACAATGCATTTCTGTAGCAATTTAGATCTCCTGGTCCTGTTCTCCCCTGGTTGTTCTCGTCTCTCCCTAGTCCTGGTCCTATGCTCATGCAAACGAGGGATGAGCCAGTTCAGGGAGCTGATCCAAATACAAACAACTGGACAAGAGTTCTTAAAATTGCTAAACAATTTCCTGGACTGTACAAATGGGCAGAAAGCCACGTGCCAGTACAGCCATAGGAGGGCAGAGCCACGGTGCCTGATGTTCAGGGCAGTGCACATGGATGGTGGTGACTGGCATTCCCAGATATTCATTCAGATGTTACTTCCCACTGACTCTGCTTTTGGTTTTGCTCTGAAACTTAGTTAAGAGTGCTGTGCAGAGGACTCTATCCCAAATTCTTAGCATTTTTATTTTTCTCTGAAATAGTTCTCTAATAGTGTCTCCTGGGTTTTTCTTTATTTTTTAATTTTTTCTGCTCTTATTAGAGAGCATTCATATATCTCTTGTGAAGTGATCAACCTATAGATAGGCCATTATTTTGAGTCTTGAATTTCTATTAAGATAGTAGAAAATGAATGACTTAGGGGAGCACATTCTAGATTGTGATAAATGAAAATATCACATGTCACGTGTAGGAAGTGTTCTGTGATACTTTAATCTAATAGATTTTTCTCAAGTTATAGTGTGGGGTATTTAATGTGGACTTTGTTTTGTGTTGCCTCTTTTGTTCTGCAAAAGCCATGAAGAAGCTGTGCTGCATTTGCAATTGAATCAATATGGTAGAATTGCTGTGCCCCTGGATGGGAGCAGGGAGGAGGGATCGTGGTAGGGAGGGCAGGAGGACTGGATCTGCTTGCTCCCTTCTTTTCCAGTGTCCCCTGTGTCTCCATTCACTGGTTTGTTGGGAGTATCCAAGCTGCTGTAGAAAAAAAGGAGTAGGAACGTTGGTTAGGAGCAGGAGGAAAGAGCAGGGACTGCATTTTAGACAACACAACCCATCAGATTGGTTGAACCATTGTATGAAACCTCATCCCAAAACCCTATTGAAAAAGAAAATACCTATTCCATGTTGGTTTGTTGTTGGTTTTTTTATTATTATTCTCTTGATATGTAGTCATGTTGTCTGTGTTTTGAGAACTTGATTTGTGGAAGTGCTAAGTGTTGATGTAACGCCTGGAAAAAAACTTCCTTGGTACTTTTGAAGTATTCAAATGCTTGCTGAATGCTTTATTAAATATACTTGTGTAGACTATGTGCTCTGGAAAAGCTTGCTCTAACTTTGCCTCAAGGGTGAAGGCAGTGCTTATAGATTAATGTTTACATTTATTTGAATAATTTGTAGGGAAATGGAGGTAGGACCAGGTACAAGAAAAATGAAAACTTGTGTCTTCCTTGTATTTTCTGTAAGGATTGTTCCTAGAGGAAATGTTCCCTTAGTTAACTCCTGGGGTTACAATTTTTAGCTAGAATTTGCTCTTGAGAATCTCATGGGAGTTGAGAATCTGCTTTAAGGAAATGCTTCAAAATATTCTCACTCTTGTTCTTACAGCCTGACAGTTTCAAATATCAGTTACTGGGTGTATTTTCATTTTATGTAACTGTGTAAGATACTGAAAATCCTCTGCCTTGTCTTTCCGAAGGGCTAAAGAAAGTATTTGCAAATTCTTCAGTGTTTAAAGCTGTGTGGTCTGTTCTCTGCAAAAACAAAGGCCAAGGAGTCTTACGGGGGAAATATCCTCTTGTGCAGATCAGCTGCTGGAATTTCCCCCCTCACTGGAGAGAGCTTCTCTTTTCCGGAGCTTCTGTTAAGTTTCACTCAGTCTTACCAGCAGTGCTGAGAGAACTGTGATGGTAGAAGATGATTCTCTTCTCTTCTAGGCACGAGGTTTTCTTTTCTCACCTGTTAATTTTAATTTTTTTCTTAGTCTGTCATTCCCAGGGAAGAGATTAGTAAGGCTCTGTGTGTGTGTAAGCAGAAGGTTGGTGCTGTTGGAGACCATCACTGTAGCTTAGCAGAGAATTCTGTGAGTAGCAGTTCTTAAGTTCCAGATGTTGAAGACTGTGCTCTGAACACTGACCTTAACTTCACCACTCCATCCTGAATGGAGCTTTGACCTTGCACAGACACAAACCAGGCAGATGCCTCTGAACCTCCAGCACATTTCTAAACAAGTTTTGGTTGTATCAGGACAGCCTCAGGATCCCACATTGTTTCTGTTCTTGGGTCCCTTGGAGATGTTGGTGTGGCTCTTGATTTAGTCTGTTAGCCTGCTACCTGTGAGGCAGCTCACTCTAGCTACTCTGCATTTCTTCTGGTGATTAATGCTTGGATTCTTTCCTCAATTCACAGTCAAGGTCAGCTATCTTTGGGGATCAGGTGGGAAAGAGGTTTGGTGCCTTATTTATTTCCCACGGGAGGGTAATGGCTTTAGGTTGCGGGCAAAGCCCATGTTCCAGTTTTCCAGTACCACAGGGTTTCTTCTCTGTTTGGGTATTTTTAGAAAAATAAAGCACTCTGGCAGTTCATGCTGGAACTGTTGATAGCTTCATTACCAACATCATGGAGCAGCCTTCATCTGATGGCAGCCTTTCCAAGGGAGGCAAGATCCATTCTTCTGTCTCTTTTTAAGTGGCTAAGCTTTAGCTAAGCTATTTCATTAGGCTGAAAACTGCTGCATTAGTCCAATGAATTGTTTTAGTAAATATTTCCCAGATCAAAAAATTCTTCCTTGTCTAGGGGGAAGGACTGCTGTCAGTGTTACTGGGAGAAAGTATTTTTGGCTAGGCTTTAAAGTTGGGAGCACAAAAATGAATGATGCTCGCTCAGACACTGTCACACTAATTCTGATTTTGTCATCTGCTTGTTTAAGTAACTCTTCAGAAATAAAAAAAGGTGTTCCTGTATTTCTGTAAGCAATGCAAGAGTTATAAAAGAAATCATCAGTGTTTGCAGTTTAGAGTATCCACGTAAATTAGTGATGACTTTGAAGTTTGAGCTGTCACTATGCCTTCAAGGTAAAGTATTTCTATTGAGTCAGGAGGGAAAACACTCAAAGGGCAGTGAGGAAGAAGGTGGGAAATCAGCTGTTGTGTGCCCAGTGGAGTTAGCAAAGCACGTTTTGGTGATCCTGCTCTGTGCTGCACTGCGGTAAATCCACAGTTCACCTGTGTCCTTGTGCTCTACACCTCTGTTACAGCATCACCTCAGCACCTTCCCTGGGCTGGGCAGGGCACGTGGGCTCCGAGCTGTGTGTCTGATAGCAGGAGAAATCTGTGTGTCTGATAGCAGGAGAAATCTGTCTGATGAACAGGACAAAACTGTGTCTGATAGCAGGACAAAACTGTGTGTCTGATAGAAGGACAAAACTGTGTCTGATAACAGGACAAATCTGTGTCTGATAGCAGGACAAAACTGTGTGTCTGATAGAAGGACAAAACTGTGTCTGATAACAGGACAAATCTGTGTCTGATAGCAGGACAAAAGCAGCTCTGTAGATCCTGGCCCCCACCTCCGCCCGTGCCAGAGCACTAGGCTCAGCCAGTGCCTCCGTTCAAAAATCCCCTTTTGAGGTACCTGTCCTTCTGTCAGGCCTGTTGGTATTTGGCAGCATGGCCAGAAATTGTCAGGAGATGGAGGGCAAACAGCCTGGTTGGATGTGAAGTCCTTAAGAAAGGAAACTGAATCAGCTTCTTGTCCAGGTCATGTGCTGGTTTCTGTGCTCTTGCCTCGCCTCCTTGTATTTCTGATAACGCTTGTTTGGTTTGTCAGTTTGTCCAGTTTGGAACTGGTCTCTCAACTGGTTCCACACAGTGTGATAATTGTCTTCCATCTGTACACTCATCATTCCTGTACCTGGAAAAATAAAAAAGCAATGGAAGAGATATTGAGGGTTTTTTCAAACATTTTTTCCTTGAGAAAGTTTCCCTTTTAATGGGTTTATTGTGCTGCACAAGACATTTTTAAATAGCAAAGAGCAAGCAGTTTCACCCCTTACCTGGTCTTCCTAGGGTTTTTGACTAACCAAAATTAATTTCTGAATGATTAAAGCTTTTCTTCAGGATTATTTACTGAGCTAAAATAAATCTTTTTCCCAGGTGCTAATTTGTATTTTCCCTTTTGATATTTGCTTTTTGGACTATTGTAGAACTGTTGCCAGTTGTACATACTACTTGATAATAACTTAGTTCCTACTTCTTATTGTTTCATTGATTTCTTGTGATTTCTGTGTTGGGGAGGTCATTAGGAAATGCTGGTGGGTAGCCATCCCTATTTTAGCTTATATTTTATTTCTTGAGTCCTTGGGTTCTTTTTTTCCCCTTATGTCTCAGTCTCAATCAGGAAAGGCTTGTAGGTACAGGTAATGTATTTTTTAGGTCAGTTGACATTGCTGTAAAAAACTAGGCAGGCTCCTGGATCACACTGCTTTAGACTGAAATAAAACCACGATCCTCAAGCTCAGTACATGTAGAAAGCAATTAATTGTTGTGAGCTCTGCTGAGGTGTGGGGAGGCATTGCCTGTGGGGCAGAGAGATAAGTTATAGGGATGGAGGAAACTAACATGGGATAAAGCCAGTTTCCCTTATGAGTCAATTATTTAAAATGATTGTAAATCTTTATTTTCCAGCTGTGCGCCTTCCTAAGTGTTTTGGATCAGGAGTGAGAACTTAAGGAGTGGAATGGTTTTGTTCTGGGAAGTGTTCTGCTGGCAAATCATCATTTCCTTGTTTGCTGCTCGTCCTGTTGCTGTTCACCTGTGTAGTTTAGGGGAAGCCATGGGGCTTTGGGGAATTGTGTTAGCCTGTGGATTTAGGTTTGAATTTTGATTGCAGTATGAGGTCACCTGGGAAACATCCTTGCAAGGCTTTTTATTTCTAGCTCCAGCATGGTTGTGTGTGTCCAGCGAAAAAATGTGGTTTTCCTCATGACTTTGTTGTGGTGGTCGGATTGTTTTAAGACAGATGAGAAGAAAGTTTGTAATGTATGCTTTTGCAGTGAAGGATTTGACTGTATAGCTGCTGCAGGTGAAAAGCTGTGCCCTGTGTACTAACAGAGGATGTCCTGTTGGTGAGGCGTTGGTAGGTTTTTGTGTGAGGGAGTCTTTGGGAAGGTTCTCTTGGCTCAGTGCAGGTGCTGAGTGCTCACTGCACACGCCCAGGCTCCTGGGGCACTGCCTCTGCTGTATGGTGTGTTTGAGTTTCACCTTGTTGGCTTCCTGACAGGAACCTGTGTTGGCCTGGTGGACAGGAAACCAGTCTCATTGCAGGCTTTGGGAACAGTCTGATAGAGGTGTTTGTTTGGTGTCACACCTTGGATGGCTTTGAAGGTGTATGAGTTTTCAGAGGAAAAATACATGTCATCTGGATGTTTCAGAAGAAAGGGAGGCTTGGTTGTACAGTACTGGAGGCTTGCAGTGTCTGGTTAGGATGGATTGGAGCTATTTAGCAGCATGTGGACTCTGGAGTTATTGTTCTTACAAGTTCTTGAGGTGAAATGTGGTCAATGGGAAGCTCAGTGTGTGTGATGATGTTTGATGGTTTGATGGAGGGATGATTTAAATTGTGTAGGTTATAGATGCAGTGTAGTTTGTCTTGTAACCAGCTCACTGAGTGCTGAAGAGGGGAATACTCTAATGTGTTCTGATGGGGTTTTTTTCCATCTGGTCTCCTTGGATTAAGGACCTGCACAGCCTCTTGGTCTTGGGGAACGCATAAAAAAGTTCCTGGTAGAAGAGAATAGTGTTGATTGATTTACTGGGAGGAGAATTTGAAGCAAATTTTAATGAAGAAGAACCAAGACAGAGTTGCCTGCTTGTTTTGCTGATTGTCAAGGTTTGGTATTACTCACAGCTTTTTCTTTGGTGTCTGGGACATGGTGGGATTTCCCTGCAAGGCTGCAAGTTGTGGATTGGTTCAGAAGAGGGATTGTTGTGGCACAAGATGTAGGTGGAGGGTGTCTGGTTTGATATCAGGTTGAATTTTATCAATAAGTTGTTGGGGTTGGGAAGTTGAGTTTGATTCTGTAATTTTTATATCTGTATCTATAATGACCTTTTATTGATAGCTTAATCTTTTGTGGTCTACCTCTACTCCTTTGTTTGGCTCTTGTTCAGTTTTCACAAACTCTTTTTTAGGAGCTTTTCAGGTGTTTATAATTTAGGTTCTCTGGCCTAGTGGGTATGGGAAGGATATGGAAATTACTCCCTCTCCATTGTACATCCATATGTTCTGTCAATAGCCCCACAGAATGTCAAGAATCAAGAGTCAAAAAGTCTGTGCTACCACAACCTCTTCGGAGAAGTCTCTTTTATGCTAAAGCAAATGGGATTTTTTAAAAAGCATTTACAGAGTTACTTGGGCTAAAAATAATTAACAATGGAAGAAAAACAACTTTCTTATATTTCTTGTTGAAATTTATTCCTGCTTTAATGAAAAGCATCAGTGGAACCCCTGTCCTCTTCATGCTAGTAAAAATGGTTACTAAAAGCAAGGGTATTTAGTCTGCTTCACTGCAGAGAGATAGCATTATGCTCCTTATAAAATGCTTATTGGATATTTACTAATCCCCTTTTTCAATGCAACATCACTTCTGAGGAGCTCGAAACATGAAGTATTTAATAATTTAAAAATATCCACATGCCCTCATGTACACAAAAAGATGATATTTGAGTGAATAAGGAGCTGTAGTGGAACAGATGCCAATTAGCTGCATCAGGCTGAGGGTTAAGCTGAGCCTCCAAGCTGTTGTTAGACAGGCTCTAGTACAGGAATCCATGGGGTTTTGTCATTGGAGCATTGCTGAATTCCCTGGACTTGGAAAAACTGGTACTCCGGGATCTTCCAGTTCCTGAACTGATAGCATTGAAAGACTCTTAGTCTAAAACTTTGTGAGGCTTATCTCTGGAGGAGATGTGGATACTGAAGAGAGGCTTTCAGTGCCTCAGTCACTCTGAGGTAATGCCCAGAAATCTTTGCTGTTTGAGGGACTTAGATCGGGATATCTTTGCAAGGCTGTGGATCTTGACAGGTCTGGCAACAAATGAAGTGATGGAGCTGCTCCTGCAAGCTCAGAGTCCGAGATGTGGCTTCCTGAAGGATCAGTTCTCAGAGGTGGGAATGCTTTAACAAAGTCCTCAGTTCCGCCTCCTTCCTCTGAAGAGCCATTATGCCTTTGTGTTCTTTTGAGGAGAGTATTAAAGTATTTACCTATCAGCAAATTGGGGGAATATTACACGTTAGAGTCATCCTGCATTTTCTTCTATTTGATACATGCAAGTCTCTATATGAAACATTAAATATCCCTTCTGTTAGCAGCTGAGTTAGTATTTTAGTGACCTTATTTTCATCTGACCTTCGTGCACTTCCCCCATAAGTTCAAATGAGTACCAGAATCAGTCATTTCCCAGAGTTTTTAATTTATATGTGACTTCAAAATGCATGTTTTCTTTTATAATCTGGAAAAAATGTTCTGCAGTTCCTTTTGGCTTTTCTCCTCAGAGTCCCCCATATGAGGAGAAAAGAAAAGACAAAGAGAACAAAAACTTGAACCATTCTGAGAGTTTTTTCCTTTATTCCAGCATTCTGCATGTCAGGCTTTGCTTCCTTTTTGTGAAAATTGGTTTTATTGTTGGCAATTTTCCAGATGCAATGAATAATGGAACACCAGATGTCCACTGCTGAGAAAAATTACAGATGAGTAAACACTTTTCTGAGGTAGCATAAAAATCTATTAACAGTGCTTCTGGTGTGCCTGCAGACAGTGTGAGCTCCTGGCCTGCTGTGCTTTGTGCTGCACAGAGATGAATATCCAAAGCCTCTGCAGCCCTCTACATGCCTGGCTCTGCCAGGGATTCCTCTAGATGTAGATTATTTTCTAGGAATGAGCACTTACTACAGTGCTTGAGTGTGAATTCAATCACTGGATTTAGTTTTAATTATTGTCACACATGGGTTTGATTGAGGGTAAAAGTCCCAGAAATATTAGAAGAGATGGGGGTAAGGAAGGGTATGGAGAGTTGGCCTAGTCCCCAGCCTTTCCCCTCCAGCAGGCACAGTTCTGGTTGTGCCATGTTTTCAGACCCAAAGCAGGCTGTGTCCCAAAAGCCTTGTCTGGTTTTTCCCAGCTGTTTCAATCTCCTTGGAATAAGCTTGCACCACAGACTTTGCCTGTTGTACCTGACAAACATGACCCATCTACTTGGGAAAAGCAAAAGTATTCAGTGGTGGGTAATCCACATTTGATTGAGCAAACTGTTGGAGAGCTTCACTAGTCCTTACCTGATTTGTATGTGTCTCACCTGAATTTTCCTTGCTGCAATAAAACCCATTGCTTGTGTGTTCTCACTGGGAAAGACTCTTTATTCTCCCTCTCCATTGCCTTTGCAGCAGTTTTACACATGGGAAAAGAAGTCATCCTCCTTCAGTCTGCTCTGTGTCCAGCTGTACTCTCCTGTTGCTGTCCTGTGCACAGGTGTGTTGGAGCCTCCTGGAACACTGGCTTGGTCCACTAAAATGAACTGTACAAAACCTCAAAAAGCTTTAGGTCATTTCAGTGAGCTGAGTGAGCATCAGCTAAGCAGGATGGTCCTTTTTGGGGGAAGCATTTAATTACCTTGATAACTTTAATTGTTTTGATAACTCACACTTATGCTGTCCCTTTCATTCTTCAGTCTTTAGGAAGTTTTTATTGATTGCTCAGTCTTCTGTTTGGAGGATGACTCCGCAGTTTCTACAATAAGCAAAATCTCTCTCAACTTAAAATTTGTTCCATGGGCTTTTTTTAATGATTCTCAATGCTCTTGCATCATCTTAAAAAGACCATTGAGTTTATCTTCTCAAGACTCCTCTAAGTTTTGGAAATAGGATTGCAGAGAAGCAGAAGGCTTCAGGGGTCCATCTATTCATTCTCACAGCTTGAGGACAGTAGAAGTAACTTTGTAGAGCCCTTTTCCCTTTGTGTATTTTATGTTCAGAGCAGGTAGGCATGAGGCTGGTAGATAGCTGATGTTATCCTAATGGAGAGATGGGAAGGAGCAAGTTGTTAATTTAGACCTTAATCATCCGAATACTGGACTAACATTAGAACTCAGTGCCTTAACTCTTAGTCTTGTGCAATCAGCCCATAATTATTTGCCTTGTGAGTGACAGAGTGCCCGTAGCCCCTGGTGATCTCAGTCACAGTTGTGAATGCTCAGTGCTGCAGAAAATCAGGTCAAGTGTCTCACGGAGTGTCCACAGAGGAAGGAGCAGTTATGTCTGAAGAGTCTAAGAATAACAAAGGGAAAGCAAGCTTGTTTACATATGCTCAGTCCATCAAATTTACATTTATTTAAAAAAAAATTAGAATTACAAATTGAAATGGTAACATTTCTGTTCTTGAGCAAGCCAGATCTACAGGCAATTGTTTTCATGAAGCATTGATTAGTATTTTTAGTATTAGCCATCCTAGGCATTAGAAGAAAGCAGTATATAATAATATATTTAAAAGCTGTTGGACTAAACACTGGAGATCAAGCTGAATTGTCTGAGTGCTGTGTGGCACATAAATTAACTATGCTATTATAGCCATGGTTAAAAGATTGTACCAGCTTTCCTGTGTGATCTTGGTGTCGGTGCCTTGGCACTGACCTGCGCAGTACAGGAATTAGCTGCTACCTTCTGGAAATGGTAGCAGAATATACAGAAAAACTGATTGGTTTTGGCAATTCACACATTTTTAGAGAGAGAAAACTAAGTATAGAAATGTGGTAGTATGACTCGGAGGTTTTTGTCACGTAAGGAATTTATTCCCAGCTTGGAAGAAGTGGTTTGTGTAGCCTTTCAGCGCAAGGTTTTGCGCTGGGACTGTCGAAGAGCACAGAATAATATTGCATGCTACGATGTGACACTTCAGATGATTTTTCTGACTAACTGGGCAGGACCTGTCGAGGCTAAAAGCATTTGGTGAGAGGAAGCAGCAACAGCTGTTTTGCCTGTAGAGTCAGTTCTGTGTGTTGGTGCAACTGAGGAGACACCTGCAATTGAAGGCAATTTAAATGGACAGCTAGGGGTTGCCACGAGATAGTTCTTTATCCCACAGGTATGGGTAAAATGTCTGGTGATACCTGTAAAGAACAGAAGAAAAGAAAGAAACTTTAGTCAGTGGTAATAAACATCTGCTAAATACCCCACTTTTGTGTACAGTCTCGCTGTGTGGTTTTTGGCCGTACATTTCATGGAACTTCATGTGATTCCTGCGTGTCCAGTGCTCCAGCCTGCCCACGTTCCTCTGCACGGCAGCACAAACATCTGGTGTGTCAAACAGCTCTCCCAGGGTCTGGGGTTTGACACTGACGTGCCTTTGCAGACTGGGAACTGGAGGTTTTACTGGAGTGGATAACAAGAACAGCAGAGACATGCTGGAGAGGGATGTGGGCCACTACTAATAATATATCCAGGATGATTTTGATGGGTGTAGGAAGTGAAGCATTGCCATGCTGTGCTGGCCTAGTTGTTGCTGGTATTTCTGCCTTCTGTCATGGTTTGACTGGATTAGAAATGCTGCAGACCACATAGAGAGCTTGCTATGCACCACAAGTAGTGAGGAACTCACTAGTGCTCAGTGATAATTTTTCTATACTTGGACTTTCAATTTTACTTTAAGTACTTACTATAATGTGATAAAATGAAATATGTATTGTGTACAGAACTTCAATGAAATTATTTTAAAGATGGGCTGAATGAGCATTATGCATTGTTTGGCCTTAAATGATGCTCTGTGCTTTCAAAATCAGAGCTGGGAGTGGTGATCTAATTTGGCTTTCTATCAAGTGGCTGTAGGGTCAACATGAGTAATTTGGTTCAAGTTCCAAACCTGTACCAGAAATAAAGCTTATGCTTATAGATATATTTAGTTGAGAGCAAACAAAAACTCCTCGGTGATGCAGAACACATCACGGCATTTGGTAAATTTGTTACCAGGTTAGTTCCCGATGATTTGTTTTTCTATTTCTGCAGGATTTAGAATTCACATTTGAAGTTTCTAGATACTATTTTCACTTTGCAGATGGGTAGCTGGGCAGGAAGGGCTTCTGTGGTGTGCCCAAGGCCGTGGATAAAGCAGTGAAGGCTAGAATTGATCTGCCTGCATCTGATCCTCTCTTCTCTCTCACCCTCTTGATGGAAGCTCTGCCTGGGTGTGCAGTGCAGGATTGTTGTTTGTGCTGATGCTGATGCCTTTTCCTAGCGGTCCGATGTGGGTTTTGGGCAAGAATATTGAGGGGACAAGTCTTGTCTCTGAACTATGAAAAACTAGAGTTTTCTGTGTCTTGTTTTCTGGTGCTGTGCCGGGGCATGGCACACCATCAGGTACTCCAGCAGGGAGCACCGAGGGAGAGAGCAGAGTCCTTAGAAATGGGAAATGAAGGAAGGGGGTAAAGGCATTACCAGTTAATTGTAGAAGACTTTGCTTCATTTGTGTGAGCCGTTGTTTGAATATATTTTGCACTTGGATGGGATAAGGTGCCTTGGTCAACAAGGAAAGGATGCTGTATTAGAAGTCTGTCTAATGCCTGTTACCTTTTGTTTTGGGTATCTTTTAGGCAATGGAATTGATAATGTAGTAACTGCTAGATTTAGTAGTTGGTTTTCTTTGTTATTTAAGTTTTGGGTTCAACTTTATAAAGTGTAGGTACCTAGTCCATAATAGAGTTAATTGAGCTTGATTTAGTTTTGTTGGTGTCAGAGAGTTGCTTGGAAGGACTCCATCAGGGTGTTGTCAGTCTTTTAATTTGTTTGGGTTTTGGCTAAAATGGGTAGATTACTTCAGCACCAGAGAGGCAAACAACCTAAAGACTGCAAAAAATGTGGGTAGCTTTGTGCGTTAGTAAAAACGACAGGAAATATTGATGGAATGTGTGTATTGGATTCATTGTTGTAAAATCCTAGAGCCTTTCTAAAACTGAGCTCATTATGAGATACTTATTGAAGAAAAACTATAATAAACCAAACAGTCTACTAGAAAATACATTTTTTAAAGAGGCAGTTTTATATAATGGTCATTATGTGTGCCCTGATTATTGTGCATGCTTGCAGAACAGGCAAAAAGGGAAACATTTACTTGTTTACCATTGGATGTTTGAACTAAATGGTGTCTTCTACTGTCTGCTTTATATTCCTCTATAGGTAGTTTTAACTGGACCAGCATAAATTTATGTAGTCTTAAAATATAGAGGTGTGGGTTCAAAAAGCTGCAAGGGTACAAAGATCATTATAATTGGGATTGAATGAAAACATCAGACTTTTTTTCTAAACTAGAAGAGAAGCAGTTGACTGCATGTTAAGGGACTGTGTTGTGTTTATTATAGTTAAAATATCCCCAAATGCCAAAGTATGAAGTACGTCTCCCCCTGTTCTCTTCTCCAGGACAGGTGATAAAATGGTTATGTGTCTCAAGCTTTCAGGATTTTTTTATCAATGACTTTATTCTCAGGCTGAAGGAGAGAAAGAGGGAGAGTTTGATTTTCCTGGTTACGAGACCATCATCTTTCAGACACAGATATTTTCTTCTATTAAAACCAGAAAACCACAAAGGTTCATATTTGTATAGTCCATAAGGATCAATGAATTTTCCAGTTGTCAAACCATTCTTGTATTTTGTCACACACTGGCTTTATTAATACAAGAGTGTAGAAGGGCAACTTTGTTGTCTTCTGATGGTCCAGTCTGAACCTTACCACAGAGGGGTGGGTTTTTGCAGCCCTGTTTTGCAGTTTCCTGTTTAGCTAAGGACAAGGAGAAAACACCCCAGGCCTTTGCAGTTCCCTGGTGTCAGGTTGTCTGTCCTTAGCACCGTGGGTTCAGCTGCCTTGTCCTCTCTTCTGCTTCTGGCTCTTTATACCCTTCACTCCATACTTCTAAATCAGGGTTTTGCTTTTCAAATAAGCTATCTCTGAACAAGTATCCTTTTCCTTGTGTGTGAGAGCACTTTCCTAGAGCAGTTGAATGCTGCTGATTGCTACATCTGGGCATGCAGAGCCAACAGTTGGGAACGGTGATTAGGTTAAAAAGGAAAATTAAAAAAAGAAATCCCACATAGCAGTTGTGCAGGATGCCTTAAATGTCTGTGGAAGGTACCTCACACGGAGCACACATAAATTTTCTTGAACTACTTTAGGAAGCTTTTCTGAAAAGTAAGATTGCCACGAATCCTACTGGAAGTAGATAATCTGAAGATCTAAGATGGATAGGTTTCCTTTGAGGTCCAGCTAGCAAAAGCACACGTGTGTGTGTGTGTGTGTGTGTGTGTGGCTGTTGTCCACAGGGATGGTGTGAGGAACCACACAGAATCCAAGTGCAGGATAAAATGGGATTATTTAATTAATTACAGACTTGTTTATATAGCTTTGTTCACAAGAGTGGTATAACATCATTGGGTGCTTGACTATCCACCTCCCAGAGTGATTGGCTGAACGGTATAACATCCATTTCCAAAATATTTTTCCCAGTGTAGAAAACAAGACACAAACAGCTTGCACCTGTAGTATAGTTTACAAAACAGCAAACTGTTTCCCCAGCTAGTTTGTGTGAGAAAGGAGACTTTCACAAGAGGCTGTAAAAACTGGAAAAATTTCTCTGCCAGCTTTTTTAGCATCCATATGTGTGTGCTTGTGTGGGTACTTCTTTCTTCAGTCTTGTTCCAGTTGTAGTGAACTTCTCCATTTCAGAGATCTGGACATTACCTTTATTTTTTCATATAGGAAGTCAACTCAGAACTTAATTCAGTCTCATGCTGTGTATGATAAATTCTTACCAGTGTCTGAAGTGGTTGTTTTACACTGTCAACTGGAGCCCTGTTAGGAGCAATCACATCCTTTGAAACACAGTCATGAGCAGTGTCTCTAATGAAGAAATACTTATGGAAATAGCACAAACAGCATATATGACATTTTTGTTCAAGGAGAGCTCAGACTAACTTCTGTCTCATAGTGAAACTGGAGAGCTTTTACACCAGCCTGGTGTATTGGCCCCTTTAAACCAGTAACGCTAGAGTGATGCTTTTAGCTCCAAACAAACGTTTTGTTTGTTGACATGTGTTTTGCAACAAAGTGGCTTGCTAATTATATGGTATAAAAAATGTAAATTTCATGATGAGGCACTGTAAGTAAAATTGTTGGTAGCCCAAAGTAGTAAGTACTGGAAGAACTAGTTGTATGCAACTGTCAGTCTAACTGGAACTGTAATATGAAGAGGCAAAAAAGTCTGTTCATTGTGTACAGTTTGGTAAATAAACACTGATGTATGTGTACGAGGGTGGAAATTATACTTTATATGCTGTACTGTTTTGTTTAGAAGGATACAGTTTCATTTAGCTTCTCCATTTGATGCAGGTCACATTACCTCTTCCTGGCTGGATTTTCTTCTTGCCTTGTGCAAAGCTACTAGAGCACAGGAAAAAAATGCCCATCAAGAGGAAATTAAGTATTTAAATAAAAGAGTTTGAACATATCCCATGTTTTAAAAACACACAGTTAAGTCCTTGATATTCATTGCCCTTGCTGAACTGCAGTGCTCCATGCAGCTCTTCATAATACCCCAGGACCTGTAAAAGGGGAGACTGGAACAAATCTGTTTAGTTTCTCCAGAACTTGCATTTTCTGGAAGAATAGGATGGCAGTTCTGTGTTTTATTCCAGTGAAGATTATTGAATCTTTCACACTGTGCCATTATTTAATGGTAAAGTCACATCTGCTGCCATTAGTTAACTCCCTGGTTAGTCTTTTGGGTAGAGAAATGTTACTAGTGGATGTAGTGACACTACAGATGCAGTCTACTTTATTATTAAAACTTACAACTTCAGTTTCATCAAGTTAAAATACCTTCTGCTGCAATTAGACACTTGCACAGCTTCTGATTATTCTGTGAAATTCAGTCACACAAAGCTGTGAGCCAGAGGGTCTGGTTGAATAGGTGTAGTGCCATTTGAACACACATGTATGGTGGTAAACAAATATGGGAAGTAATGCAGAACATTTATTTTTTAATTTTTTTTAATTGCACAAAGTCACCTAAACAGAAATGTAAAATCTGAATGCAAGAATATGATGAAGCTGTTTCAGGGTCATCCATTCTAAATTTCTTGTGGTTTAGTAGTGATGCTACTTCAGAATTGACCTTTATTGTTGACAGCATATTTTATTCAATGTATTACTATTTTGGAGTCACATCTAACAGTTTTTTCCTCTCTCTTACAGACTGGACTTTGACATTCATTTCATGAAAGAGGTTTCCAAGTAGTTGTCTTATAATAACTTTGAGAAGAAGTTCTATGTAGCTCTTACTTTCAAGAGTGCTGCAAAAATGATTACTTCAGATTTGCCAGTACTACAGTGAGTATATGCTTCTCTCTACATTTGAAATCTTCACTTTTATAAAGGTTGAAGTAAACAGAGAGGTGATTGTGAGGATAAAGCACAAGCTTGAGGGAAGTGTATGTTAGTGTGACTGTTCCAGGCCTCCTGTGTTTTCATATGCTGAGAAACTGTGTAAAAAAAGCTGCAAAACACTTAATCTAAAAAATATTTCTTTCTATGTATAGAGATTTAACTTTGCTGTGAAAATGTCTTTAATGCTTGAGGGAGATTTCAGCAGCATGGATTGGTTTTGGTCATAATTGACCATATTGTGTATTCCAGTTGTGTACTGTCTCACACCATATTGTGTATTCCAGTTGTGTACTTTCTTACAATGAGCTGAATTTATTGTGCAAAAAGCCTTTGCCTACTGCAGTTGAAGACAGCAAGTGGCATGGATATGTTTTGGTCCTGCTAGGAAATAGGAGTGGCTAATGCTCATGGGAACATGAGTTTGCTTGGATAAAGTGAGCTACTGGGAAGAACAGAGTGGAAGTCTGTAGTAGGAGGAGCTGGAGAGTAAATCAAGTAGAGTTAAGAAGGAATTTTAGAGACAGGAACCTGCTCCCCTCTTCACAGGGCAGGGAGAGAACACAAAGTGAAGAAGCTCATGCAGTGAGTTAATGACAAGAGAAATAACAACAGACCAAATGGGCTTGGTTTGGAGAAAATTAATTTACTGCTAATGAAAAAAGATTTGGATGATGGTGAGAAACAAAGACAAAACCCACCAGGTGTTCCTTCTATCCCTGCCCTTACCTCAGTTCACCTTCAACCTTTTGTCCCACCCCATCCCCTCATGCCTCCAGCATGGGTGCCCAGCCCAGCCCACTCCAGCATGGGCTCCTCTCACAAAACCCCCACCAAAAGCCCCCCACCATCCCCTCCCAGAGCCCCCTCTGTGACCACCCTGCTGCCAGTGCCAGGCACCTGCACCAGGTACATTTGGTAACTATCTAATGTTAATTTATTTTTGCTTGGAATGTTTTCTAATTTATATTTTTTACCTCAGGGTGTGAAGGAGCCTCAGTTTATCAGGGTTGAGTGGAGTTCTAAGCTAAGATTTCAAGTCCTGTTATTTAAGAAACAGAATGGTTGGACAATTGAAAAGAAATTTGTCTGACCTTAATAATAACATGCTTTGCATTACAGTTTTCTCTTGTATTTTTAAAACCTCTTTAAAAAATCTTAGTTGTGGGTGAGTACAGGCTAAAGCTGTGGATGACCTTGATGGGCAGCACTGAGGGGGAGTGTCAGCCTGAGGGGGTTCTTGTTAACTTAGGGATTAGTTGTGGAAGAACATTTTACTGGTTCATATTTCCTGGATTTGCCACATTCACGAAGTGAGGGGATATCTGTGAAATATGCCAAGATGAAAAAGCTAGGAGATTCTGTGATGGCAATGGTAGGAAGGGGTATTCCCATTCCTGCCTCAAGAACCCAGATGGACTAAGAAGTGAATGGAATATCAGGGAGTTTAAGGTTAAAAAGTACATATTAATGGTTTTGGTAATGCTACACACCAGCTGAAAAACCTGAGGGACATTAAATATACCAGCATATTCTTTAATCAGAGCCACCAATATTAAGCAAATCAAAGAGCGAAAAAACCCATGAATGTTGTTTTTTCTGATAGCATTTGGAATCATTTAATGCTACTCTGTGAAGTGTTGGTGAGATGTCATCCTCAACAATACATTGTAGTTTTGATTGCTTATGAGCAAGAGGAGGTTTTTCATTTCACAAAGGACTCAGCATGATTTGCACATAAAGGTTTTGGGACTCTCCTGAGGGCTCAGAACATTGGCTAGTGTGGATGAAGTATCAAAGAAAGTGACAAATTCTAATTCAGAAAGTCTCAGCCAGGCTTCATCAGGAAGAGTGCTGGCTAAGGGTGAGGAGACCTGAAGCAATTTTTGGGGTAGGGGGTACTAGCTTCACACATTTACAGATTTGGGAAGACACAGTCCAGTTCCACACAGAAAGCCAAGGTTTCCTTCCTAGCTCTTAAATGAATTATTTGAAGGATTATTATAATCTCCCATTCCTGTGCTTAATTTCTACTTCTTTTTTGTAATGTTTTCTAATCTTTCTGGCTACCCTCTTTAAGCAAACAATCCTAAAGCCAATTTGATATGTTAATATATTGCTTAGGACCATATCATATATTCCCTCCCCAATTCTTCTTTGTTGAGGAAACATGAAAGGAGAATCTTTAACCTTTCTAGATTCCTAGAAGTGGCTTCAGAACACAATGAAGACAGGATTTCACTCACTGGTATTTCAAATGTTTGGAGAAAACATCTGGTGTGTTTGACCTGCGTGATGGACAGCTATGAGTCTTCTCTCAGTGACATGACTCATGTTTGCTCTTTAGATTTTTGAAGATCAACCATGAGAACTGATTCATCCATGATTCATGAGCCTGTGCATTTAGCCATTTTTCTTCATAAATGCTTTTTTCACAAGGCTGAATCTGGTGATAGCAATTACTGAATTTATCTCCGCCAGAATGTCGAGCCCCTCAGCAACAGCGATTAAAGATTATAGAAGTGTTTTGGTTTCTTTTTTTACAAAACCTGATACATAAACACAGGTTTTTGCTGTGGTATGTTTTTAAAGGGGCATGGTGTATAAACTCTATAGCTAGGGCTTTGTGGAATAGTAGAAGAAAGGTAAATTTGTTTTAGTTCCTTTACAGAGATGTGAAATTTACTGTGTTAGTGGAAACATGTTTTTCAGAAGCATGATGTGGTAAAGGGCTGTCCAGTAATCTGTTAATTCTTCATTAGCATGGATAGTTTCAAGGATTAGTAATTATAACTCTGGAATAATATCTGGAGTTTTTAGAAGGGATCCTGCAGTTACTGCCACTTTTCTAGGATGCTTTAGTTACCACAGAAACCAGAAGGCAAAGCAGAGAAAACCTGAGCCCTAAAAAGGGGTTATCACTTGTCTCCTTTGCTCTGCTCACCCCACTCTTGGAGGTCCCCCCCACCTCTGTCCAATTCTCTCATGTCCCTGTCATGTCAAAGGAGTCTTAAGAGAGAAAAGGTTTAAGCTTTAGGCACTGCCACCTCTCCTTAGATGAAGCAGGTTTCCTTAGGCCCAGATTATCTTCCCTCCCAACAGCTTCAGGAAAGATGAATTATGAGTAAGCCAAAGTTTCCCCCTCAGGTGCCTAGTCACACACACATGGAATGAGGATAGGATAATTCTGGTCTATTAAGATGTGAATAACTGCCACTAGATAAATTACTTCTTAGCAGTTCTGCGAGACGTGTAGGGAATGAGGGAGATGGATGCTGGCCAGCTGCTTCTCTCAGTGAGTGCTACAACCTGCCAGAGCTGCAGGCAGTTAGGAGATGCTGTACTGCTGCTCTGAGCTCAGAAAGAAGAGGAAAAAGGGCAGGTCTGTGTAGCCAGAGCAACTGCGAGGCTGGGACAAGCAAGAGGCACTACCCCCCGAACTGAAAGGGCTCATGGCCACACTGGAAGGGCGTTTTTGTGCAGGAGTTGCTTGATTCAAACAGAATTCCTTGCTGCTTGAAATGATGTTTATTTTAATATGAAACCAGCTAGGGACTGGAGGTTGTCCTTGATCCTGTCTCTCTACTCCAAATAATGTGAGGATTGAAGGGAACCCAGTTTTTGATGTTTTCCCCTTGCTCCTTATAGATTTTCTTTGCTGGAAAGAAGTTTCCTTTCTTCCTCACATGTTGTTAGGGCGAGGTTCATCTTGTTTAGTTTGAAACATTTATATTTGAGCTGCTTGTCGTGATCACCTTACCAGCAATGGAGAGAAAACAAAATTTATAAGACTTAAACTGACTGACCAGTTTTGGACACTGACCTTAGTGTGAGGTATCTTGTACATTAAGATTTTCTGTTCCGCATTGCATATGTCTCAAATTTAGATTAGATGAATCTCACCCTTAGTACTCATTTATTGAGCTTTTCCCAAAAAGGGAAACAGCCAAAGAGGCTTCCAGCAAATTAGAGAAGTTTTACCAGAAGAATATGAAGAGAATCAGGTTTAAGACAACAGTCTATGTAAGGGAAAGAATAGAAGGTGGTTATTAACTTAATTGTTCCTTCCATATGCAGTGTTTGGAAACATTTGAAATTTCCAGAACTAAACAGACAAATTTATCTGGAGGTTTTGCTAGGCTGGACTGAGGCTGTATAGGAAAACAGAATTCTCTGTGGAATAGATGCATGTGAAATAGTAGTAGAGTTTAATTTATTTATATAGCTCTGGTGTTTCAAGGGAAGGATTTGAGCTGTTTGCCTAGGAGGATTGCTGAATCTGTTTTTAATAGAGAGAAATTTTTATCCTGATGATCCTTGGGGTGCAAGTTTATAAGCTAGCAAAGCACAGCATTTCCCCAGGAATGGGGGTATTGTTTAGACAGACACACCATGCCTGAAACTTTTCCAGTGGGGATCTGAGCAGATCAGAGAGAAAAGCTTTGGGGTTTTTTTGGAGAGAGCAATAGAGAGTGGTTTTAATTTCTCTCCAGCAACAGAAGGCAGCAGATATTTTTATGGGGTTCTTTACTTCTGTATTCAAAATCTATTAAAATTGCCTTTGTGAGGCAATGTACATTTTTGTCAAATTGACTTGCAGTGTGATGAAGTCTTTGAGTAAAGGCTAGATACATCCATCTGCATAAACATGTTTTCAGCTGTATTTACTGCATTGCTTTTCTCTGGTGTGGCCCTATTTTATCAAACAATTTGGAACTCCATGTGGGGTATCTTTTATTTGATTTTAGGCTTTTTATATTTTTGGGTGTTTTTCCAAATTCGTAGCTTGATACTAAGTTTTTCACATTTCATAGTTTATTAAGTGAAAAAGCTACTTTTTAATTGTATCACAACAAAGCTGCATTTTCAGTATTTTGTAGAGGTACTGCGTTGCAAGCATGTAATTTGTGAACTCAAATGCAGTTGAATGGTTGTTTTTCATCTAGGGTGCCTGATATTCTGGGGTGTGTAGAGTATTTAGAGATAATCTGCTGAAGGTACTTTCAGAAAAAGAGTTTAATATACGTTCTTCTGCATTCTGGCTTTTGTAAAGGGTTCTGTGGATCCCTTAGTGTTTCTGTGCTTGCAAATTGGAAAAGGTTGGAAAACAGTGTCTTACTATTAGAAATGCATCATAGTTCTGCAGAATTATTTGAGTGAGAGCAGACTTAAGCAATACAGTAATTTCAGTAAAGAGGAGTATGAGAACATTCCCAGTTCTGATACAAGGATATCTTTCTGCATTATTAAATAGCTTTCTTGGTGGTACAACAAATTTGTGAATAATATCTGGATCTATAGAGCAAAATACAAAATAACCCCCAGACAATGTGGAAGATTTGTGTAGATCTTGGCTTGCTGGAGCTTCTCAGTTTCTCTAGAGCAGATCACTAATGCTGCCTTTTATGTTTGAGGCTCTGTAAAATACGGAATAGGTCTGGTTTTCACCTTTCCTTTGCACAAGTTGTACAGCAACTGAAATCCTTTCACTTCAAGGAAATGATTTTGGATTTAAAGAAGTCTATGATTACAACTACACCCATCCCTGAGTAATCTAGGACACTATTAGTTGTAAATGAAAATTTGTAGAGATCTGTTGCACTGGTGGTCTTGCACAGTAAAAACAAAGCCCATCAGTAACAGGTATGGTTTTGCATGTGAGCTGCTCTTGGGCAAGATCTAATGCTTCAACAGATCAATTACAATCTGAGTTTCTTCAAGCAGGTATGTCTTTTTGGAAGGCAGAGAAGTACCTGTGCCTCTGGCTGGGAGGGGTGGTGAGCATTGGGAGAATTTTTTTTTCTTATCATGGTCTTCAATCTGAAATGGCAACAAGTGTGAAATTATTGTTTGGGCTTCTCTGCTAACAGGAGTTGAGCAGTGTCAAGGGTTTTCCATTGTACAAGTGAAAATATTTTTCTAACTGCAAAAATTATAAATGTCTTCAGATCAAAGGGAGTTTTTGGGTTTGGGCCTCACAGTCAGCATGAATCCTCTTTATTAATAGCTGCCCAAGCTGCTTGTCTTGGGGTGTGACTGAGAGCATGGTGTGAGCTGTGTGGAACCTTGTGTAACTGTGCTAATGATGAGCCAGCTGGATTGGACTCCACATTGCTCTTGGGGCCTTGAGAGCAGCTCAGAAGCAGCTACAGAGAGTAAAAGGAAGTTCTTAGTAGTGAATACATTGTGGGATGGATGAATTGAGCATGTACTGGTTAGTATAGCCAGTTTTGAAGTGTAACGTGGCTTCAAATGAAGCTGTTAATTTAAAGAACTTCCAGTCAATAAAATGACATTGCAGCTGATGAAAAGGTAAGGCCTTTTGCCAGGGCCAGTGTTCGATTCCTTGGTTTGCAGAATAAATGAGGAAAGCCTTTTAATGCTGACTTTTTTTGTTGTTTATCTGTTTTCTGGCTCAGGACTAAGTATTTAATCAGTCAGTTAGAGATTACTTGTTGATTTCAAATCATTTGAATTTATCTAGTGTTTTTCCCCCCTAGGGATTCTACCAACGAAACTACTGCACATTCAGATGCTGGCAGTGAGCTTGAAGAAGCAGAAGTCAAAGGAAAAAGAAAAAGGGGCCGTCCCGGCAGGCCTCCAGTATGTGTAATTTATTTTTGTTTTGTTATGCATCTATTTAAAATTGACTGCAGACTCTTTTTCATCTGATCATCTTGTGGTCACATAAATAGGCTTTTAATGAGTCCTGTGTCAGACTTTATGAAGACTTGCAGTATGAAATATTTATCAGATTGATGTGCAAACAATGTTTGGAGTGTTTAAAAAAAGGACATTAAAATGATCTCACAATAGCTGTTAATATTTTTTTGCTAGCTGCTTTCATGAACAATACAGTTTTGTTATTATTGTCATTACAACATTGTTCCAGATATGAGAATAACCTCAGTAAGTACAACCACTGTCTTCTTGAAAGTTGTAATGGACTTTAAGTGACAAATGACACATGAGCCATCCTTTATTACTGATACTCTTCTCCTGTGAATGGAAGAATTGCAGCATGATATTTACTAGATGCCTGAGAAAAATCTATTAACACAATTAAAAATTCATGTGATTGACATACACTGCATTCTGCTTACAGACTGGGAGCTGCAGCTGCAGCAGGTGATATTGTTGTCCTTGTCTCTGCTGGCCTATCAGTAGGAGCATACAGAAACAGTTCTCTTCTACACAGGGTATTAAGGAAGCTTTCTCTTTAATTTTCACTTATTTTATAAAATAGCCAATTTATTGGAAAATAAAGGGAAAGTTCTGTGTGTCATGTTGTCCTTCATCTTGGTTCTTGAAGATAATCATTTTAGTTCTCTTGGCTGTGTCACTTGAAGTACACAATGTGGAGTAAGACTTGGTGGGAGTTTCTGTGTGATTGTTATCAATGAGTTTGATTCACCTCTTAGTGTTGCTTTATGAATAAACTCACAATATGAATGTGCCATGTATCTATATATTTATGTCTATCTATCTATCTATATAGCACTAGTAGATTGAGATGATTTTTTTTAACCCTGAGGTCTTTGATCCTGAGGCTTATCTCCTTAACCATGGGCTGGTGAGGCTGTAAGAATGAACGTGTTCCTCTCAGGCATGCTGGCCAAGCTGAAGCAAATTCCTCTTTAGTGTTGGTTTTGAATTTGCATCACAGTCTCTGGACTTACTCAGGGTGCCAGCATTTTAAATCCTGGTCTTTTCTGGGCACATTGTCTTCCTTTTTGAAAGTTTTTGAACACTTTTCTATGATGCATATATTTTTCATCAGATAAATGGATTTGCTCATGAACGTGGAGCCTCTTCAGGCAAGCCTTAAGGAAGTGTTTAAAGAGAACAGCTTATCTGTTTACATAGCTTGTAAGCAAAGGATAAAATGAAACATTATCTTACAAATATTTCATTAGTAAATCTATGGGGTTTTGTGGCTCTAATAAAAAAAAGCAGGCTTGTGCAACCTGATTGCTAACCCAGAATGTTGTCACAGTATAGGAATTCAAGTTGTAGCAACACTAGGGTACTTTGTACCCAGCACACACTCACTGGAAGGGAAAGGTGAGTGTTACAAGAAGCATTTCTCATCCCTCTGCTTCAATTTATTAGTAGCTCCTATGGGAACATTTGCTGAAGCACTCTGCTGGTCCCGCTGTCAGGTTTCCATGGGAGGAATTGCTCATTTTGCTTAGAACAACTCCAGGCTTACTAGGTGTGTGTGATTGTCAAGGGATGAACATGCAGAGGAAGCAGCCATTGCTTCATTCACAAAATGATGGGCTGTGAGCTGACTGCTGCTGCTGCTAAGGAGCAAGACCTTAGGGTTATCAGGGGGGATTCCATGGAAGCTTCATCTTAATGCTTAAGAGGAGTCAAAAACCCCAAGTCCAGTCTTAAATCTCAGAGGAAGAAAATAGAGAATGAAACAAATACAGTGTCCTTTTTAAAACTGTAGTTTGTCAAAATTTGGAAGAATTTGCTCAGTTCTACTTTTTCTTTCCCTTTTGACCTCCATCCCAAAATCTTAAGAAAGCATATATTAGGACTGGAAGAGTTTCAGAGAGGAAAAACAATATGGTTGTTTATGGAATGGGGCTCAGGAGGTGTCATTGCAACCTCCCAGTCAGAGTGGGGTCAACTTTGGGATCAGACCACATTGCTCGTGGCTTTTCCAGTTTGGTTTTGAAAACCATTAAGGCTGGAGACTGCACAGCCTCTCTCAGGTGCCTGTTCCATTTTACTTCATGATAAATTTCTCCCTTGGTTCTTCTACAAAAAAAAAAAAAAAAAAAAAAAGCCCCCAAAGCAAAAAGCCACTCAATGTCTAATATCCTAGAGGAGAAATGCAAACACTTTGGAAAGGCTAATCCAGGCAATTGAATTTACAGCATTATTTGATGTGATAAGCCAGGGACTTGGTAACTGTATTGCTTTAGCAAACCATGTTGCTAACCCAGCCACTTCCCTCAGGTGAATTGCCTGGTTCTTACAGGAGGTACAGCTCTGACATTTCCCCCCCAACTCTTCATTACTGCAGTTTTTGTTTCCTTCACAGGTCCCACCTACCTTTACTGTCAGATGTGAAACAGATTAAAAGATTTAGTTAAGTTCAAAGATGTTTTTCTCAACTGAGATTTAGCTTAGATGATTTTCATTTCTGTTACAGACCTGAAGAGTGGTAGCCCAAAGGCTTTTCTGGTTTTTGTGCCTGGGATTTTTTTCTAACTAGAATATTATGGTCTAATAAGATTTGATCTCTTCCTGCAAATGCTGAATTGCTGATGTCCTTAGGCCATCACAGCTACAGTGTGGCACATCTGCCATAAACACATTGACCTCTTTTGGAAAGGGACTTTACTTGGTGCTGCATGGTCCTATTACAGAGCTGCATAGAATATACTCCATATGTATGTATTTTAAACAGTTTTCTGCTGAGTGTCACAGAATGGACTTGACCTTTTATCAGAAAGACATGCTACTACAAGAGGCTTTTCCAGATTGTTTTCCAAAGAAAGACATGCTCTGCAGATTTGAGACCTTTGTAAGAAGATGATGCTCATTTGAAAAACTGCCTTTTGTAGCAAATACCTCTTCAGTTCATAGAGAACCATAATGTTTTGGGGGTACCTTCACTTTCTAAAAAACTTGGAACTAGTTGGTCTTTAAGATTTCCTTTCAATCCAAGTCATTCCATTCTAAGCCACTGCTTTTCAAGTAGCCCCTTCACCTCTGTACACTATTCTAATGAGTACATGACTGAGTAGGCTAGACAGTCAATTTGCAAAGAGATTAAGTGCATTGGTCTTGCACAATAGCTCTCAGAATCGAACCTGATTGTCCTGAATTCCCTGGCCCTTGCTGTGAGTTTAGCAGGGGCTGTGCCATATCCTGCTCTAGTGGCTGGGGCTGGCCATTGGCCTTGCACCCTTCTAAACACTGGGTCTTGTAGAGCAGATGCCCTTGGAGTGACTGGCCAAGAGCTGAGGCTGTCCAGCCAGTGGGATATTGTGGTGCAGGTGTTTGTGATACTGTATGTGAGGACACCATCTGGGTATGCATTTAATGAGTCTGGGGTGTCTCTTTAAGGAGTGACTTCTAACAGTCCTCTTCTTGAAGTTCCTGAGTAACACTGGCCAAAATGCCCTCTGTGTCTGCTGCATTATTGAAGTACATGGGAATGGATGTGCTCTCCTGTTCTATGTAGGGGATTTGAAAGCCCAAGGGTTTATGCTGCAATGTGGCTTTCACACCAGTGAGCTCAGGCTCAGGTCACTTATTTATCTATCCTTTTTTGTCTCCTCTTTTGGATCAACACTCGGTCAGCATTGTTGGCATGCTTTATTTTAAACTACCTGGCCTCACCTTCCCAGGAGCTCAGAATAGCTTGGCTTAAACCTCAGCTGCTGGAGGTTGAGGCAGTGAGAGAGATCCCTGGCTGTATTTCCGATTCAAAGTAGGAGCAGACAGATTTCATCTGTAATTCAGAGGACAGGGAGAAACATCAGTTTGTCTGTTCCAGAGGTGGCAATTTGGAGATCTCTGCTGGTTTCTCTCTCATCCCATACTCAGAGCCGCAGTGTGTCTTTCTCCACTTAAAGCAAGAGGAAACAAGGCACTTCTGATGCTTTTGTCCCCAGAAAAGCCTGTACAATTTTGCTTTCAGCTCCTTTTGTAGTTTCTGGTATGGAGGAGACAGACCACAATGCATTCATATGGGAAATTTTAACCTTGCAGCAGATTCCTGGCCTTATTTAATCTTGCAGTATAGATGTTAGATACAGCAGGGGATTGAGTTTTGCTTCTAGTTCCAAGTCATACGTGTCCTGATTAATAACAGGGAGGAATCCTCTTAGAAGAATTTCTTTTCATAGCAGTGGAGGTTTGTGGTTGGTGTGATTTACATCAGTGTCCTGTTTCAGCTTGCCTGCCTGATGGTTTAGGTCTGTCCCTTAAAACTGAGGGAAGTCTGCAGTTCAGTAGAAATGCAGTGCATCTATAGCATCTTTGTGAAGACTTTTCTGTCCTGTCACCTGTAGCATTAGAAGTTTTCCTTTTAAGCTTTTGATGGTGTGGTTCTTGTATTTTTGGCAATCTAGTCTATTCTTCATGTTTCTGTGGAAATAATCCTTTTTTGGTAGGAATTGCCTCAGCTAGAAGAATTGAAATCATTCAAGCATTTATAGCATACTCTCTTGATTCTTTAAGATGACTTTTAGAGCTCTGGATAGATTTTTAAATAAGGGTGAAAAGTAGCACCACCACTCCCCAGCACTGCCTCTGCATTTTGTGTCCTAAAGCACGAGTGCTGCAGCTGAAGCAGCTCTGGATGCACTGGCTGTTAGGGGACCTGCACCTGTCTTTATTTGCAGGATGAGACTTTTCACAGGGAGCACCTTGTTTGTTTCTATGACCAATACAGTCCAAAGGACTGTTGGAATCCAAGAACCTTCTCAGATAAACATGATGATGGTATGAAACGTGTCATAGTCTTTTTTTGATCGGGATTAATTCAGAAAGACCTCAGGCATTACCATTCTTCCACTTAACATGAACTTAGAACACAAGGCCTCTTGAGGGCCTGGTGCCTTGGAGAGGCAAGTCCTTCAGTCTTACTCAAGTGGAGGTTAAAAAGCTTCTTCCACCTTCCCTGGGAAATGGGGTATTTATTTCTCTAAATGCCTCATGGTGTGAATGCGCATACAGGTCATTGTTTCCAGGTGGTGTGTTAGGCAGAGTTACTGACTCTAGGCCTTCTACTGCCTTTATTTCTTTGTGAACTGCATCCCATCAACTTGGGGAATGTTAATGGAAAATGTCGAGCCACTTTCACTTTTTTTTTGGTAGTGTGTGAATTAATTTTCACTGTATTACTTGATTTTACAAATGTGGGTCACTTTTATTTTCTTCACGATAATTTTAAAGACATGAAAGGAAAAGTATTGTGTAGCTAATTTGTTACCAAATCCTGAATTGTCATAATTTTTAGTTTAATTGCAGTCAAGGTGAGTATTTTGTTTCTTGTTTGCATTCATTTAAGCCTTAAAGCAACAGGTAAGGTATGTGACCATCAATATGGCCATTTTTGGTTGTTGCTTCTGTGGCATGTTCTGGAACTTCTGAATTTCCTAATGCTGGTGTATATAAACCCTCAGCTTTTGTTGTCACAGATTGGAAAAATCATCAGTAATTTCTGTTTTCATTTGGCACCTCAGTCCATTTTGACACCACACCAGCCCAACTGTCCTGGGTTTCAGAGTGAAATCATAAATGCAACTGCTGCAGCCTCTCAGCTCCAAGCAGCACCTTTTTGGTGTGTGATTAAAAAGCCTCAAGCATTCTTATCTTGTCATGCTGCTTTATCCCTCCCTTTGGGAGTCCTAATTCACCCACTTCAGGGGGGGAACTTTCTGGCTGAAAGCTGTACAGTGGTGTGCAATAATCACAATTGTTGCTTCTGTTAGGATTCAGAGTTTCTGTGTTTCCTGTGCTTTCCTGTGATGAGCATTTGGTGGATCCACAGGATCAGACCTGCTACAAATGCACTCTGATCTTACGAAACATCTCATTTTACAGCTGTCAGTGATAGTCTGACAGGTTTACTGGGGCCACACTCATCCTCAGCAGGGCTGTTTCTGTGTGGAAGCTTGTCACGGTGTAAGAGAATGGGGCTTTTTGTGTTTTGCAGAAGGATCACCCTTTCCTGTGAGTGCATGCATCTCCTTTCTGGGATGCACAGTTACCTGTGTCTGGCATCCTCAATTCCAAATGTAATTTTTAGATTTGTGGCTTTTTGCAACTCCATTTCCAAGAGCACCCTGCCTTTGGAGATATGGCACCGATACTCTGTATCATGAATGAGTCTTCTCTGTGTTTCTGTGGATGTCCCAGTCCTTCCTTTTCCTTCACTTGCTCCAGTGGTGGTGGAGGATGTCTCCATCCTGGGACAGAATCATAGAATACCAGGTTGGAAGGGACCCCACAGATCATTTTGTTCAGCCTTGTCTGGCAAAAGCACGATCTAGAAAAGATGCCCTAGCACCCTGTCCAGCTGAATCGGAAGTGTCCAGTGTTGAGGAACCCCTGGGGGGATTATTCCAGTTGGCTGATGGGTCTCTTTGGTCTTTCTGAAGTAGGATTTCCTACTGAACTTTGTGCTCAGAGGCAGGAACCTGTATGAATCTCAAACCTGTCAACATGGCCTGCAGAGTTTCTTGCTGTAGATTCGGAGACATTGTGTGCAAATAATGTTTGCAGCTGCATTGTAATGTTGTGTGTTAACGACTGAGGGAATGCCACGTGCCTTGTGCTTGCAAAACTTCAGTGCACCAGAGAGTTGCTGGAGGACCTAGATGTGGCTTGCTTTCATATTCACACTCTGGAGTGAGACTGAGCTTGGGCTTCCTGCCAGATGCCTGCTGGGTGGAAGTGCTGAGGGGTGGTTGCCCTTTTGCTAGTGCCTTTCCACCTGAAGACCATGTTAATCCTTGCCTAGCTCAGAAAGTTCACATTTTGGATTATTTTCAGTTTTGAGTGGAGCATCTTGTCTACTTGTTTTGTCTCTAGAGGCAGGATTCAATACAGATCCTGCATCTGGATTTGGCTACCCCCAGCTTGGATACAGAATGGCTTTTGTTAGATGCAAGACTTGTTTTCTCCACTCTGAGAGATGTTCTCATTGTCAAAAGAAAATGTACACCAGAGAGAAATTTTATTTAAGTAGACTCAGTAATATATCTGGTGTTAATTCAGGGCCAGGATATTGAAAAGAAGAACCTGGCTTTGAAGAATCTGGCTTTGTCCAGTAATTTGTCAGAAGTACATCTGTCAGTTATTTCTGTACCTCTTCTGAGGGCTCAGTGATGATCTCACCCTTCCAATTCAAACTAGGAGCCTTGGTCAAAGCACCTCCCTTTTCCCAGGATACCTGACAAAGGGAATTTGAAATGGGCATTTATATGCCTAGTGATTACACATTTTGAGCCTGTGTCCGTAGTCCTCATACTCAGGTACTCAAACAGATGGCTTTTCTCATTGCTTTCATTAACAAGGTAGCTTTGGATATGTGCATTTCACATCCATCTCTTACTTCCTTTCCCTTCATCCTCGCAGCGTTTCCTTTTCAATTACATGTTGAGAAAAACTGAGTGTAGAGGGGGCTTGCATTAGCTTCTGTGGAGGGCATCAGTTTGCATTCAAGCTTTCATTTAGCAGTCCTTGCAGCTAGGTGAAGTGCTTACTGTCTCCCAGATGGAGTAAGTGCATGGATTATATAGCTCAAAAGAGTCAATTTACTTCTAGTTCTTTCCCATTTTAATAAATAGTGATTATGTGTCTATTTTGAACTCAGTAGAACTTAAACATTTCATATGTTGATAATATTCTTGCTGTTACAGGCAGCTTTGCACATATTTAAAAATTCATTGAGAGAGATACTCTTTTGATCCAAAGTGCAAATGTTATCCAAAAAACTTCACAGAGATTGTACCTTTATTTTAAGCTTTCCAGCTTGCATTTCTATGCAAGTCCTTAAATGAATATTTGCAAGAGGCAGTTGCACTCTACCTTGCCCTTTGCTTTGGCCCTCTGGCCCCACCCCTTTTAAGGCAGTGATCCCTCTTAAAGCACGGGGAAAGCTGGACTGCAGGGCTGTCTTCTACCAGCTCTCTGCTAGAAATTAGATCCCTTACCTCTGCAGTAAAGTTCTCAAAGTGTCTGCACTGGAGTATGCAACCGAAAAGGTTGACTTTGTGTTCTTTACTGAAAGCTTTAGCAGAAACTCAGCTGACAGGGTACTCGAGTAAACGGTGCCATGGGGATACTGTCCTAAATGTAGTCTTTGATTTGCTTGTGTGTTGTTTTCTTTAACATAATTCCTCAAAATAGCTTCATTGTTCTGTGGAAAACAGCAGATTTTGCTTTTGTCTGCCTCACAGTAGGGAGAAATAATAGAATATGGAAGTAAGAAATCTGATGTTATTTTCCCCAGAACTCTCTTTGTTTCTGTTTCACAAGTGACCTAAATTCAGAGCAAACTGTTCAGTAGGTGAGCCTTTACAGGTGGTGTCTATACCACCTGATTAAAACCTTGAAGAACCTAGAGAAAATTTACATTAAATAATTTAGACTCAAAGGGAAAATGCTTTAACTCATAAAAATTTGAAGCAAGAGGCTGTTATGGTGATTTACTAAATCTGGCTGTACAAATTTGGTGATTTGTGTTGAAGAGCTGACTGTGTACACAGTTTCTTATAAAAGTTACATGAAAATGAAAATACAGAAAATGAATGTTAATATGGCAAATGTATTTTCAGTAATTTTCTGTCTTAGATCATTAGTTAGGATCACCAGTTATTCTCAATGTCTGTGTTGTGTAAGACTCATACGGGGACTGACACAAACCAACTACTCCAGCACTGAGAGTTCACCACTACTTACCTTGGCATGGCAGTGGCTTTTAAATAGTCCCTCAACAGCTACTGATAAATAAAGTTATATGTACCTGACTGGATAAAGCCCTGAGCAGCCTGGTTGAGTTTCATAGCTGAGCCTGCTTTGAGCAGGAGGTCAGGCTGGAGATGCCTTCCAGCCTGGCTCATCCCGTGGTCCTTGTGGGTATAACTGTGTGTGAGGGTGTAACCATGTCATGTTTATGGATCATTTCTAAAGAAACGCTGGCTGATTTCAGATGTAGCTATAATAAACTTTCACTCTGCTGGTTTTCTTTGCCCAGTCTGCCACTAAGAAACCCCGGAAGTCTCCAGCGGACAAGGGGCGTGCCGACGCTGGAGCTCGAGGAGCCACTCGTGGGAGAGCCAATGGCCACCCGCAGCAGAACGGAGAAGGGGACCCTGTCACTTTGTTTGAGGTGGTTAAGCTGGGAAAGAGTGCTATGCAGGTAAAATGTCTCCTTGTGTTCCCCCTCACAATTCCGTGTATCCTGACTGCAGTCCAGTCTAAGCTGTGCTTTTGTAAACGGGTGTTTTCTCATGACTGCATTGGTCCCACAGACTGTGTATGATAAAGTACAGGACTGAGTGGGCTCTGATTGAGGGCTGTAGTGTATCCTTCTGAAGAACAACAGATCTGGCAGAAAGTCACGTGTTTCAAATTCTCCATTATTTTGTTCATTACTCCTAAGTTAAAAATAAATGTTGGTATTAAGCAGTTTGTTAAAGAATATCCTGTAGCAAGTTTTATATGGGGAAAAAGTGTATGAAAATAAGGATGGATCCAAGCCTTCTTTGTTCACTTCTTTTTCCAAGAATACCTGCTCACACAAGCAGTTTGGAGCCCTTTGCACTGGAACTTGTATTCCTGCTGTCCCCATCACGGCAACAGATGAAGGCTAAACTATTTGCCTAGACTTTCCCTGAGTCTGAGGGAAAACATGGATACATCCTGAAGGCAAATTTTTCATTGTAAAATAAATAAGATGGTTCTAGTTGCCTCTAGAAATGTTTCTTACCCCCTTATGTTTTGATCAGGTTAGAGGTCTGTACAGGATGTATGGGGCCAGGTGAATGTCACCTCAGGACGCTGCACAGAGGATTGGTTTGGACAGTGTTGGGGGTTTTAGTAAGCTGCTGTGCTGCAGCTCTTGGTTTTGGTACTCAAAGGAGAAACAATGGGCCCAAAACACTCTTCAGCCCATGCAGTCCAAAGCCAACAGTCATTCCTGCTCTCAAGGATTGTTTAAGCAAACCTGCTTTACTTTGCATTTCAATAACACAGGACTTAGGCAGTATCAGTTTGTTTTGGTGCTAACATGAGAAAATTACAAATTAGGGGAATTAGGTGCCAAGTCCCATTCTCAATATTACTTTAGTGTAGCTAAAAGCTAAGTCTGTTTAAATCCCAGAGGAATCAAGTATTGCAAATGAATGAAAGTTGTTGAAAATTTTCTGTCTCGAATCTGTGGAAAGTCTGAGATGTAATTTTAAAGAAGTAATACACAGAAAGGAAATGAGAATTTTTGTTCTGCATAGTTGCTGTGTTTACACTTATTCAGGATTGACCCTTCTTATCTAGTAGGTGAAGACAGAACAAATTTACTCCTAACAAAGCTACAGATTCCTTGTGCCTTTTTTTCCTACAACAGAGCTTCCAACTTTGTTTGGTTTTCAGCACTTTTTCAAATTTTGTTTTTGGCAGGAATTGAGGAAACATCTGGAGCCTATTTTCTGGTTTTACTGTGGTGCAGAACATACAATATACTTTATGTAGTATAGTTGACTTAGAGTTATTGGTATTTGCAGAAGCCAAACAGAAAGGAATGGGTGATTGCTTTGATATTTGATAACTCTGCGTGTGTGTGTGTGTGAAGTTGACTTTGATACATTTTCTCTGTTTCAAAAGAGATGCTGACACAAGTCTTCAGATTAAATACAAACAAAAAATTGTCTGCATGTTTGCATTAAGAAACCTTTGGAATTCAGATACAAAGGAATTGTTTTGAGAAGTGGAGAATTTGCGTGTGTGGGTGGATGTGTGTCTGTGTATTCCCATTTACATACCTGTGTCCACAAATCACATATGCACAGACACACACATGCTCCACATGTGCCCAGCCTGCAGGCAGGAGGAAAAGTGCACAGCACAGTCTAAGCAGGGGAGAGATTACACACAAATAGTAAAGGAATAGGGAAGGCCTGGGATGCAAACAGGCATAAATGACTTGAGCCTTAGTTTCAAGAGCATGCATCGCTCTTGGGCACCTTTGAAAAACTTACCGTTGGTAAAAATATTTTTAAAAATTAAAGAAGCCCTATAGTAGGAAAGAGAATGCAATTAAAATGTGATTTAATACTTTTTAACTTGCACTTTTGGACAATAATCCTGTGTGAAACCAGGGTTCTGTAAACGAGACTTATACTTCTCTTTATACTTGTATTTTTCCATAATAGCTTAGGGATTTTGATGTAACAATCAGGAATGCTTGGCATTTTTGTTTTTCATAGTTTTGAAGCAGGTTTTTTTGTGTCATTTTAGCAATTTTGTCAGTATTGCAGTTTTCAAACAAGTGCCATATATTTGTATTTGGCTGAACATATTATTTCTCAGTATTCAGTTCTTTCCCTGTACTATGAACATACTTATTTTCTAGTGCTCCCAAGTTTGCTTCCAGCAATGAAAACCCAGGAAAATTCAATTAATATGTTCTGACATTACATGGAAATCATGTGCTTTCATTTCTGATCTATCTGCTCCTGCTGTTCGCTCTCAGAATTTTTTTTAGTTGTTAGATTTTTCTGGCTTTGTGATGCCAGTTCATGAAAGTCTGTAGCTGAATTCAATTTTCACTTCTTTTAAGCTTCTCTATTTTGCTTCTCACAGCAGGATTCATTTACTACTTTTCTTCAGGCTTGTTGCAGGTTTCTTCTTCCAGGGAAATAAAATCAGTTTAATTTTTTGTGTTTCAAGTATACATAACTCCAGGGCTGCTCTTTGCATAAAATCTTTGCCTCTGTCATGAGGTGCTGCTTGTGTCTTGTTTGAACTCTGTAAATCTCTTTGATGCTCACGTTAAGTTGGTATTCATTTGCTCTGTAACCTTTTGTACAGTTAGTGCTTCAGGAGTTGTTCTGTCAGCAGCTCTCTGTGTATGAAGTGTGACATGACCTGCTGCTCATGCTTTCTGCAGGTACATTTTCAAGTGTTACTCCATTAAGACTGTTCATAGAACTTCTTTAGACTCTGAGGTTTTTATGTTCATAGTCAAACATGATACTCTTCTGCTTTTTGTCATTTTTCTCTTCCATATACTTATTTTTTAGTTATATTTTTATGGTGACAGCTATATCCTCTGCATTTCCCCACTCTGAACTTCCATAGGCAGAATGGTCTCTATCAGCATTTCTCATGTGCTCAGCTGCCCAGTGGTGGGAATGAAGGCTCGGGTGAGCTTCTGCTCTTCCAGCTGAGCCACCCAGGCAGAGACTGACTGGTAGCTAAAATGTTCAGGCATCTCTGCATTGGTCTCTGACCCTGCTGTTAAGATGACAGGGAACTAAAGAGCTTGTGATGAGATCAGATTTTGTTTAGGGTTCAGACTGCAAATTTCTCCTGAGTTAGTTATGACCAGTTATCTGTAATGAAGTTTGTGCTGCTGTTGGTCAAACCAGACATGGAAGTTCTGCTTTCTTGTCTGCAAAGGGGGTTTGTTCCTCCAGAACATGAGAGAGAATGGATTGTCAGTAATTTTAGGAGGTGTTCAGTACCCAAACATGAACAGATCTATGCCTTGATGACTCTCCAATATTCCATTCATTACCAGTCACCCTTAATTGGTGTTAGCAGTTCACTACAGAGTAGAGGCTGATTTTGAGGAAAAAAAATTTTTCATAATTGCCGCCTCTGCTTATGCTCAGCTAATAAAAGGTAATCTTGCTGTTGATTAGACATAGTTCAGAATAAATATGGCTCCATTATATGCCAGCAGGCATTTTAAGGTAAGTATCCAAGTATTGAGTGTGCTGAAATGGAATTTTTCATTGTGCCACCAGTGCTTCCTTGTCTTTCCAGAAATCAGGGATGTTCCTCACTGTTCTTACATGCACATGGGGATTTGTGACCTTGGAGGTTCCCTCCCAGTCTGAGTAAAGCTGTATTTGTAGCATACAAGGCTTTCTCAAGGCTTACCCTGCCTTGAGAAGTCCATCTCTGGCAGCAGCTCAGACATACTCCTGGCTGGAGTGACTGTTTAACCATATCTACCGTATGCAGGAGGAATTACATGTGTTTCTACATAGATGCTTGAGTTTAAGAACATCAGAGCAGCTGTAACTGGATTGCACCAAAAATCCAACAGCCTGTCTCTGACAGTGGCAGTTAAGAAAGAGAATAAGGTGGCAAAAATGAATTTTGGGGATTCTCCCTACCTCTGACTGTTCTCAGCTCAGGGTCAATGTGGTGTCTGTGTTCTCAGTGGCCTTAATGGCTCTCTCTTCCCTGAGTTTCTTTTCTCCCTCTAGAAGTGTTTTTTGCTGGATCACATCTCTGTGACTCCCTCAGCTATTTCTGAAAGTGAAGGTCTTTGAAGATTAATAATATACAGACATACATTAAGTATTACCCATGCTTTTTGTGTTAAAGGCATGTTACTGTATTTTAACTGCTGTATCCTCCAGCTTGAAGGATGGATAATAACTTAGGGTTTCCCCAGATTGTCTCAGAAACTCCTTAGGAGTTTGAGTATGCAGTCTCTAAAGTTTACTGGGCAAAATGACTGCATCTATTATTAACATTTAAACTAGCATTTTCACTTTGCTAGGCAGATTCTGTAGCCCAATCTTGCTTTGCTTTTGATTGTATGCTACTGAATTAAAAGAAAAAAACCAAAACTGTGTACGTGTTTTTATAGTTGTTACATTGGGAACAATTTAGCCACCGAACAAAGCATTAATTAATTAGAGGAGTATCCCTTAATACCAAATGAATTTTTCTGCAGTCATCACACAAGGCTTCTTTTCCCTTGTGATTTAATAAGATGTGAGATGATTTTGCTGTTAATGTGAACACAAGTGCCAGTAGTGCAGTGTGTGAAAACATTTGTACCTGAAAATACTCGTTAGACTTGAAGGCAGAGAAGTCTTTTGCTCTCTAGAATGCTGATGTTTTTCTGGGGTGATCTGTGAGCCCTTTACAAACTGTGCTAGCACAGGAATACGAATCCTGTGTTTTAATGAATTGATGGGTCTCTTACTGGAATAACTCCATTTTGTTTCAGCACTCCTCTAAGTATCTTTTCATTCTTGTGTTCATGAGCAGTTTTGGTGCTTTGTAGCATCATTCATGCCCGTGATTGGCTTGGCTTAAACAGACACAGCTGCTTGGAAACGGTGTGACATGTCACCTGTGAGAGATGAGCACCTGCAAAAGTTCTGTACCACCTTAGAAAATCTTGGTGAGAGCTTTGTATGGTGCACCCACCTTTCCTGAGCACTCAGGTGAGCAACTGCTGCCCTGAGTAGTGTGGATCTGCTGGACAAGAGTACCCAGCCTCAGGAGTTCCTGTGATTTGAGTCCATTTGAAAGCAGAATTTTCCCAGTACCTTTTACACACTCAGTGTAATGCAAGTTAACCTGTACCATTCTAAGATTCTCCTAAGAGAAGAAATATTTCTTCTTTTGGTAGCGTTTTTTCTCCCAAATGGTTCAGTGTAACATGTTACACTGATTTCCCTGTGTAGTGATATTTAATACCCAGCCTACTGCATAGAAATGTGTATTTACACAAAATGCCAAACAGATAATCCTATATGGAGAGTATAAATCCCTTAGTTTTATTGGGAAGAAGTACTTCTAGGACTGTATTCCTTTCCTCTCTGTGCTTCAGAAAAGAAAAAGTTATGTAGGTAGACACTGCATAAAACAAATTTTCCCATCTTTGCTTACTGTTACCTTAACGTGAGATTTTTGGGGGGTTTTTTAAAGAAAATTATTTTGGCTTATCAGGAAGTGCATAATAGGTGTTAGCAAAGTATGAACTCTTTCATAATTTGAAATTATTATCCTTAGAGAAAAATAATAAAATGCATGTCCTCAAGCTGCAGTTCATTTTTGTTATCCTGGTATGAGGTTTTCACTGGGTGTATATTAGACTTATTGCCTGCAGTTTGGAATGCAGCCAGGCACTCATCCTGGAGTGTGCTGCCCCATCTAAATTGCACATACTTTCACACATTAGGAACTACCTTCTCTCCAGCAGCCATCTGTGTAATTACTTCAGTTTGCACAAAATTTGTCTTTAAAAGGCTTCAATTCTTTTTTTTTAAAAAGCCAACCTGAACAGATTGACTTAAAAAAATTTATGCAGTGTTTTAAGTCTCTCACTACTTGCCTTTGTTTCCCTGGGTTCTTATTTTTAGTGTACTAAATTCTTCCCACTATCTGTTAAAGTGTATTTTCTACTTTTATCTTCTATTTGAGGTTGCTCTTTATACAAGTTATTGAAATATTTAATTTCACTGTGCATTCCTTTTTTGATCAGTTTCAAATTTCATTTGAGTAACTTTGGGTTTTTGGCAGAAGTTGTTAGTGTAAGCTTTGATTTTTTGGATTTTTTCCTACCTTGATGTAAACACGTTGCACACCCATTCTAGAGTAATTTTTTTCTTTCATTTTCACTGTAAATGAAGCATGTCCATGATCAGTTGTATGAAATGGCAAATTATTTGGCAAGTTCTTTATACTCGATTTGCCTTGGTTTACAGTTGACTCAGATCTTCCATCTTAGCTTGCACTTTGTGTATGGTGTCATTTGTTTTCACTTTTGTTTGTAGCACTGTTGCCAGATTGTTACTTAATTGAAACTGTGAAATAGCTTTTTTTGAAGTCAACTTTCATTAATATTTAGAGGGACTGTGCTAATTTACATGAGCTGGCAAGGTGTCCTCTGCTGTCAGTCCCTCTGGTTCCTCCAACAGTTAATGCTTCTCAATTCTCTCACGCTGAAGGAATATGAAATGGATTCATAGCTGCAAAGTCTAGAGGAGGAAATAAGATCACTAGCTTCATTATTTCATTCATTGCATCAGACTTGCTTTTACTGGCAACCCCGAGCTGCTGTTCCTCTTCAGTACCATTAAAACGCTTCTGGTTTATCTTTTAGCAGACTTTGAGATGTGAGGGTCAATATTTCTCCAAGTTGATTGATTTGAAGTTGTTTACTCAGACTGTGCATCTATTCTGCTACTTGCTTGACTTTATTTAGGCTTCATATTTCTGTAGGGTTGCTTACCTGGCATATTCTTCAAATTATGCTCCATGGTAGCTCTTAGAACAGACTCATCAGAGAGTTCATTTCTGTGAGATTCTCTTGGAAACTGTTGCAGGCTTTGGAAAGTCTTTGTACTGACACTGTATTTGTACCGTACATCATCTGCCATTTGCAGGAAACCTTGATTTTTTTACTAAGTTCTCATAAGAATAGAAGCAATTTCATAATAAAAAAAAAATAGTTGAGTCTCATTTTTGTAACATACCTGTATGGACTTGGTGACTGACCCAGAGATGTGGTGCATGTATGTGTCTGTGTATATGTATATAACATGTGTGTGTATGTGTCTAGATGTGTCCTGACAGCAGGGAGTGGAGGAGGGTTGTTGGTGTTACTGGAGTTACCTGGAGGTTTTATCTGTGTAACTGAGCTTGTTGCCAAGTATGTGTGTGCCTTGAAGCTGGTGAATCCCAAAAGCATGGATGTGCTGCCCCTGGGCAGGCTGCAGCACATGTCCTATAGATCCTGTGCCTCCCCAGAATGCTGAATTTATTGTGTGTTTCATGCACAGCATGTAAGTGCACATTTCCACACGGTAAATCCATGCTCCCCACTGCCTCTGAAGGTAAAAACATCTGGAAGCAGATGGGTACCACTGGAGCAGCTTCTGCAGTCTTTGGTGCCTTCTTTCCTAAGTGTTTTGTGGAAGTGAGCAAGGAGACTTGTGGGGATGAATTCTGCGGGATGGAACCTGCTTGTAGCTACCTCCTTTCCAAAAGGGCCACCTGGTCCTTGCCTTCTGTCACCACATGTGCCTTCAAGGTGTTAAATGATCTGTGCTTGGGACAGGTGACAGGGAGGGGCAAGAGCAAAAGGTATCTGGGCAAGATGAGCAAATGTGGGTCATTTCCCTGAGTTTGCTCTTGGATTATGTATGAGAAGCTCTTGAAAAAGTGGGATCTGGATGGAGGTGGCCAGCAAGATAAAATCGTCTTGGAGGGTTTGCTGTAACCTGGGGCCTGTTGGTTAGAAATCCTTGTTTTTAATAGGAGTCCTTCTCTCTATGCATATTTATGCAAAAGAATTCAATTTTTTGGCAAGGATTGCATGTTGCACCATTTGCTACACTGCTGTCTGTGGTTTGATTTCTTTTTTGCTTGTATTCAACCTTTTTTCCTGGTATTTGGATTACTGCTGTTTTGTCTTGGTTCAGTTGATACTTGTCTCTCTTTTGGGTCTGATGTATGTCATTTTTATTTTTTCATCTAGTGTTTTCAGTTTTTATAGCTCTTTTCTGTTACATCAAAAGTCAACAGTTTGATTAAGTTCCAACTGTTGTAGCATATGTAGTCTGGCTTCATTATCTCCTGTTGCCTTAAACTGTAATCTCGAAGAAAATTCGGCATCAAGCTTGCCAAGTGTACACGAGGGGCTGAGCGTGTGGGTGTTATTTTGGGACACTGATTTTTAGGGCTTAGTGAATGCAGTTTGAGTGGCTCTGTGCTGATGCTGGCAGGTCAGGTGCCTGTATGTGACTTGTCGGCCACAGCCCCTCAGGCAGTGGGGCTCTCTTGGGCTGAACACAAGCACTGTGCAGCAGGAGCTCTCTCAGCTGTCCTCACGTACCTGCTCAGAGCAGGAGTTACACCCACAGTCACACACACTGCTGAGTGTGAAGGCACTGAGGGCATGTCAGCTGAGATAAAATGAACCCTACCCACAAATTCACCTTTTACTTACAGCTTTGTCAGTTCTCTGGGAGGTCCAGACAGTCTTTGCCTGCAATCCCTCTTGAGAACCTTCGCTCTGATTTTTCTGTTTTTCTTATCTACTGCTGCCACGGAAGACTCTGCATTGCCTCAAGTCTGGTCCCCAAGTCTGGAGATGAGCCACTTGTCTTTATTTTTCTCTAAATTGCACAATGGCTCTGGGTTGAAAATGCAAGTGGCACACTGGTAGGACAGAGTGGGCCCCCAGTGCCCAAGGACACAGCGTGTCCCACACAATTCTTTTTGTACGAGAGACAGAAAATAGAAGTGAGAGGAGCTGCACTGATGCTGCAGTTTGAGGTAGCGCTGCAAAAATCAAATAAATGTTTAAAAGAAACAGAAGCAACATTTAAAGGTATTCATTCCTTCAAGTTTCTTCCCTTGGCTCCCCCTTTTCTTAAGTCCAGATGGGTTCATTGGCAGTATATATAGCACAGTCCAGGAGAAGTTGCAGTGGTATGGCTGAAGGGGCAGTGTGTTGTAGCAACAAACAGGAGTAAGACTGAACGTGGGAGGGAATTTCTTGGGCCAGCCTTATTTCCAGGGGGAGTGTTTTCTGTGAAACTCAGCAGTGCATAATGAACAGATGCTGGGGAGCTAGTTATTAACACTCAGGAGAAGCAGCTGAGATTTCCCAGGCTCAAAGAAGAATGTAGTAGACTTCAGAAACTGTCAAGAGATGTGTGATGAGAGGGGGGAAGGATAAAGATAGGGCATTATTTCTGGGCAAGCCACATGGCACAGAGTAGGATTGTTCTACCTGGAAAGAGGTGACCAGACGGAAATATGGAAAATGCAGACAGGGGCTTGGGGTTTGTTTTTTCTTGTTTCATAAGAATTGGGTCACATCAAATAGATCTAACAATTGGCAAGTTTAAACCACAATTATAGTTTTATTTTGCAGTGAATAATTAACCCTTGCACACTGCTGCAAGATGATGTCAATATAAAGCTAGTTTAGACAGACACATCCATGAGAGAGGAAATTTTCTGGGGTCTTAAGGGTCTTGGAGAGTAACTCAGAAATATCAGTGTATTCTTGCCCTTTTCTTATGCTATTCACTACATGTATAAGCCCTGTTGGGCAGGTGAACCTGTTGTCTGACCCAGCACAGCTGCTATTTTCTTTAGTGTAAAAAACAGCTGCTGGCAATTGCATTTGTTCTGATATCTACAGTAGTAGAGCTGTTCAAACAAATCTCCTAAATTGGTAGTACACCAACAGCCTGGTCATTAAGCTCTGTCAATATTTGGTGTAGTAAATACTTTCTACATTTGGCTACATTTGGTTTATGTGCCCTGGAGAATTTTGCTGATTGATTGAAATGATTGATACTTCCAGGAACAGGTCTGAGTTTGTGATAAAATAACACTGAGATAACATTCTAGATAACTGGTTTTGTGCTGCTGCTTTGTGTTTCCTCAACTTGTTTAAAGCTTAGTTTAGAGGCCAAGAGTTGCTTTCTAATTTCTTCTAAGTAGCAGATGGACCCCTTTGTAAAATTACTTCTCCTACTGGGTGTGTGTGTGTGTGGGGGGAGGCAAAACTTGTGCAAACTGAGTTTCCTGGCAAATTGGATGTTTCGAGATTCATGCTGGTTGTTGGATAACATGGTAGTACTGCTAGTCTGCTCCTGGCTCGAGGGTGAGTGTGGTGATGTGTGCAGTGCTTTGGCTCAGTTCAGAGCTCTGTGTGTCTCTGGTACATACACAACTGGTTTGCTGCTCCCTTTTCCTCATACACCCGCCAAAGCCCACTGGTAGTCTTGGGAGTTTGCACTTGGATAAACTGGAAATTGCAGAGGGATTTTTCAAGATGCCTCCTTACAGCTACTAATTAAGAAAAAGGCAGATTTTTCTAAGAGATCAAATTGTTTGGATTTTTTGTCTTTCCTATTGATTCCTTTTCAGCACAGTAGAAGCCATTGTGTGGGCATGGTGGGTGTTGGTATATGTGTGTGGTTTTTTAAAATTAGTTTTATAGAAATTCTTTGTAGACCTGAACTGTCCAGAATAAACTAATCCATTTGCAAGGTGTACTCTGATAACATAATCAAGCTTTCCCTAATGAATGCTGTTGCATGTGCAGAACAGAAAGGTTTGGTTTTTTCCTCACAAAATAAGTAAAGCATAATATTTGATTACATTAAATATACACAATTCCTTACCTATAGTGTTTAGGTAGCTGAGGAGCTTGGAATATCAGAGATGATAAAAATATCTCCTGTCTGCCTGTAGTTCTGAGGGTAGTTTAAAACTGGCTGATCCTGTCCTTTCCTATCCTGTGATCCAGGTGGCTTACAAACACCCTAAGTCCAGCTTCTGTGTCTTATTTTATTTACTATGTTTATTTACTATTTACTATTTTATTTACTATGTATTCCTCATTATATTTTGTCTTCCTGAACTATTTACAGTGTTCCTGAGTGACTGATGTACTACTTTGGCCTTTATAAATACTGAGATGTTCACTACGCAATATAAAATCAGTGTTTATCCCAAAGTATTTCTGGTCATTCTGAATGGAGTAACAGTGTCTGGTTTTTTCAACACAATTTTAAAACTGAAAAAATACTCTAAGTAGTTTTGAGGAATTACAGTAATTTCAATTTGAACTTGTGTTTATACAATATAATACCAGAAAATGATGCATATAGTTCTGCTCTCTAAGAATATTTGTTCTGTCTCCACCTTGAGAGAAGGTGCATAGATTTCTGAATTTGTACACATGTATAATTATGCAAAATAAATGCTCAATTATGAAATTATATTCTGAAAAGAATAAGTCATTTGCCTTTAATAAAACACTTTTTAAGAGTCTCTGATAAGTATTCTTTTTTTCTTGACAGTCTGTGGTGGACGACTGGATTGAATCATATAAACAAGACAGGGACATAGCACTTCTGGATTTAATCAACTTCTTTATCCAGTGTTCAGGATGTCGAGGTACAGAACATGGGAAACAAGTTGTATAGAATAAATCTGACCTACAAACGTGTGTTAGTGCAAATGCTGGTAAAGATGGGGGAGACACTTGGATTGGTGCTCCTCATGTGCATGGTTTGTATAGAAATATTGTCTGCATTCCAGAATAACTTGATTTAAAGCTTATTTGTCAAGGGCTACCCTTTCTTTTTCTCACTTTCCTGTCATCATGCTAAAGTGTTCAAATCCTCACAGAGACACTCTACTCATCAGCAGCAGGAGCCAAAAGATCTGGTACTCCAGGTAGGCGTATCTTTACTTCCCCTTTCTGTTTCTTCCCAATTTTTAAATTGCAAAAATTTGTAGGCAACTATACCTTAGCTTTGATATTTTTTCTTTCTTTTTAGGATTTTTTTTTTTTTTAACTGAAGAGGAAGGAGTCAGGCTTCGGTTGACTTCAATTAGCAAGAAAGATTTCCTGTGGATGAAGCAGCAGTGTTATTTTTTCCTCTGTGATACTTTATCACGTCAGCAGCGAGTGCCCTGCCTTTCATACCCTATTTAAGCAGTCTCCATTACCAGGCATGCAGCAGTCAGCCTTTCTAGCATTCTGTTGCCACACTGTGCCTTCTAATGAATTTTTCATGTGTTGTCTTTTTTCAGTTAACTCAGCCTTGAAAAGAGACAAAGACAGAGCTCCACTCTCTCTGTAGCACCCAGGACCAAATTATTTACTGTTTTCTGATGCTTCCTAGAATTTACTTTGAGTAGTGTTGAAAACAACCCACAATTCAGAAATTCTTCTTGCTCATTTTGTATCTGATGTGGGAATACACCTTTAGGCATCAAATGGTCTGGGTAGAAGTCCCTTTTCTTCCTCCGTAAGTATAAGGTGAAGTCTTGAGTAGGTAAAAGCATCAGAGAAAAGAAATAGGAACCATCAGCATCTTCAGCAGCCCTTTTTCATAGCTGAGGGAAAGAAACTTATTTTGTGGATGACAGGAAAGACTGAAGTCCTGGGAGCATTCTGTGAAAGGGCTGAAGGTTAGGGCTTAGGTTACCAGCCTGTGTCAATGTCTGCACTGTTCACACAGAACCCCTGAAACATTTTTCAGTTGTGTTTGGCAGCTTATGTGCAAGTAGTTGTATTCTGTGTGCTTTTTATTTAACTCTCTCCTGAAGGTGTATATGAAAAAAAGCAACCCCACAAGCTTATTTGTAAGAATTTGGGCCTCATTAAACCAAAGGGATCCTCGGCCATGTGTTTATACTCTTGCTGATGCAAGCTTTTGGTGAAGGCATGTCATAAATATCTTCATTCCCCTGCTGCTCTCTAATTTATTCTCCCTTTCTTTCTCCTCATTAGAGAAAGCAGCAATCTGATAAGATTCCTATATTTTAAACCCCTCGTTGGTGAGTGATGCAGGCTGAATGCCCACTGTCAGCCATATGCTGCTGGAGCAAGTGCTTCCCAGAAAAGCTTCCTGTGACTGGCTGGGAGGCAGCAGCGCTGCGAGTGCCTGATGTCATCGACTCACTTGGCTTTTCTTTGAATGGTGACTTGCCATTTTCAGTGCTCTGCTGTATCCCCAGGGGTATCTCTGCTGAGCTGCTTTCAGTGCCTTGTGGTCCCAAACAGCAATGACAGGAGAAAGGAAGCAAAAATTACCCCCAAGTCCATAGCGTGTTTGGGAGGTTTATTTCTGGGTTGGAATTTTTGCAGTGGCCCCAGTAACAGCTGCAGAACAGGGTTAAAATCCTGGCAAACAATGCAGTTCTTTCCAGTTTCCAGTAATATGCCTGTTTTCTAGAATTAATAAGAGCTTATCAGAAGAGAGTGGATTTTATTGGTAGTCCACTTAGGGTAAAGTGCATACTAAGCTGTCCTTAATGGAAATGAGAAATCAGGTGTTGTTCTGTATTTTGTGAGGAAGACCAAGATTCTTTTTCATGGGAAGATCATATATTATGACATCTTTATTTCCTTTTAGAGACTTCATTGACATTCTTGCTTATTTTTATTTTTGATAAATAACAACCCCTTCTGAATCTCAATGACTGCTTTATCTTCCTTAATTTTCTTCTTTTCAGTTTGCTCCACTAACATAGTCTTGGATTCTCCAGCCTTCTTTCCCAAAGTTGGATCTAAATACTGACTGATAATATATCTAAGTTTGTGATCAGTAACTGAAAGGAGGAGGACAACTAACTTGGGAGGAAGTTTCTCAGGAAAGTGTGATGCAAGGTTTATAAATCTACCATTTCAACACTTGATATCTAAATATATGTAAAGTACATTTAGCTTGACGTGTCTTTGAAAAGTTTTGAGCAGGTGAAGAGTGTGTGCCCATTTTCTGGCTTTAATTAGAAATCATTGAGGCACCAAACTGTTTTATTTAGCAACACTATTGACCCTGAAAAAATACCTTTCTGTTTAGAAACATTGATTTCTATGTGTTTATCCCATTCTCTTGGGCAGCACAGATGCTTGAGTGAACCTCTTGGCATCTTCCAGCTTTGTTTAGAGCTGTTGCTGAAATGAGAAGTGATCTCTTGTAAATATGAGTAAGCAGGCATATTATGGAAATTGTTAATACTAACAATTGTTAAACTAGTGACCTTTGCAGGTGAACATAAAAGATCTGTGCAATTTAAAAATCAATAAATATACACCAAATATTCAAGCATGTCTGTCCTTTGTCGATTCTTCTGAGTATCTCTTTAATGTGTGTCCATTAAAGACGTAGGAGATTAGGTTTTAGCGTGACTCCAGTAATCTTTGTGTGTTTTTAGAGTGCTATTTGATGTAAATGAGAAGCTTCTTGTATTGGACTGTCAAAACATCTCAGTTCAATAAGCAGATTTGCATGGGAGCTGGTCACTTGTCATGTCATCTTTCCTCTAGTTTGCCTGCTCAATCGGTACATATGTTGCCTTTGCTAATTTTGATTGCAAAGAAGTGAAATGGTTATGTAAAGAATTTTTCTTTGTCTTGCTTGTTTTTTTCCTTGGAGAGTACAAAAAAGTCTCTGCCTTTCACAGCTTGTCTGTGTAGTCTTTGCCGTTGTGTTATGTTGAATTTCTGAGGCAGAAAAATGGTTAACAAGGACTGATACATTCACTCACTCACTTTTTGTTTCTGACCCTTTTAAAATGTGTTGCTTTTAGAGGGAGGATCTTGTATCAGAGAGTACCTTAGAAAGGTGAAAAGGTAAGTGTTAAAATACTACTTCTTCATGGAAAACCAGCAAAAATGCTGTTTGCAGTCCTTGAAAATAAAACAGGTAGGTCTGTTGGTAGTAGGTGTTTATTTTCCGTGGGATTCACAATCTGCAAAGCAGGTGGTGTTGTATTTACTTTCTTATTTCTAAGTCAGGAGCAAAATTTCAGAGTTTTCATTATTAGGTAACAGGGAACTTTTTGATGTTAGCTTGTTGTAATGATAAAGACCTTTTTTCAATTAAGTGCCACTGGACTGGGGGTGGAGGTGTATCCACACTACTGAGATTTCCATCTCCAGTGTTGTGCTTTGGTCTGCAGCACTGTGGATTCAGGCACCCTCCTCTCTTGCAGAAGAATTGCAGACCAGTGTTCAGAGTCTTCTGGGGGGTTTTGTGAGCTCTTTTCCATTGCTTTCTTCTTTGTAGGAAGATATTTTTGCTTTTCCCCCTTTTTTCTCTCCTTCTTTTGAATGTTTATGTAAAGCACAGCGTCGAGTGCTGAGCTCTCTTGAGCTGGTTGCAAGCAAACTGAAATGTCTAATCAGCAATATGTGTGTGAGGTCCCAGAAGGATTATAACTGTGTCAGTGTGATGCTGCAACAGGGCTAATTAGCTCTGCCTCTCAGACTGAGTAATTAGCTCAGGTATCCTGCTCTGCTGCTATGACAACCAGGCTGTTTCCATTTCTGGAGCTCCCTGGATTTAGAGCTGACTTGGGTATCTGCATGGCTGTCAGCTCATGCCTTCTGTTATTGATGGAAAACAAACAGAAAGCTCCTGGAGCACTCTGACCTTTCTACATTTTAAAGGCAGAGAGCCATGCTTGTGGAATAAATATTTTTTTTCCTAACCAGAAGCAATTAGTGGTTGGAACAGCCTCTTGAGCTGTGACGGAAAACTGGCCACTGAGTCCATGGGAGAAAAGAAGCTTTCTTCTGCAGGGGAAAAGGGTCTCACGTAGTTGAAGAGGAAACTACTTGACTACTTTCAAGTGTACAGTGGAATTATTCCCATTCCTTCTCTCCCACCCATCTCCTTCCCTCTCCTTTATTTTCTGCTGGGTAAGCCAGAAACCTGTACATTTTTAAACAGGTTTTCAGAAGTGGTTTGAGCACTGCTGCCACTTGCTCTCCTGCCTCTATCAGACAGCTGTGAAACACCAGTTGCTGATGGAACCAAACTGGTGCAACTCCCTTCCTGTTAAATTCCTGGTGGTGTTGTAGCCTCCTCTGGACTGTAAGGGGCTCTCCATTTCTTAACTGCAGCTTTTTGAATTGGCACACTGAAGTTGTCCTTAGTTGCTGAGGGAAGTAATATATTTTCTTTATATGATCTTTCTCATTCTTTATTTTTCGTACAGAATCTTCCCTTTAGGTTCCTGCGTGGAATCAGTCATTGATGAGCAAATATTCCAGCTGTCACCTGTCGGCCTGGATTGCTGGTGCTGCTTAAGGCTGGGTTTTTCTCAGTTGTGAGTAAGCAGAGACCTGTCCATGACTCTTTCCCCAGGGCTTAAAGCCAGATTCCTTTGTGGTACGTTTCCTGTGAATCAAATACTTGGGGTGCCACACTCTCTTCCCTCTTCATCCCTGAGTGCCTGGTTGTTCCTCACCTATTCTAGATCCTCTGTCAAATTCTGATCGAATGGTGCAAACTGAGCCAGTAAGTGCAGGAGTTCTGAGTTAGCTTGCTCATTTTGGTTTTTGTTAATGCTCTGTGAACTTAATTAAGGGCAAACAAATAGATTTCTGCTTTGCCAAAGGAAATTGAAGGCTAAAACCAGGAAAAACCAGCATTGAGTGGCCACTATATGGTCTGGCAAAAGCAGTGAACAAGCTTTGCTTGCTTTGCTTTGGAAAGGATTCCAGAAAGCAAATTAGCCAGGAAATAGTGTTATTTACTGTGATTAATAATATTTTAATAGGGGTTATAACATGGTAATTAGAGAAATGGTCTAAAAAAAATGATTTGTGCATGGTTTTGTTTTGTGATCGATGGGATCATCGTCCTGTACAGGTGGATGTTACAGAGCACAAAGAAGACTTGGGTAAATCTGATTTCCTGCATATGGGCCTTTTGCAAGGAACTGCAGAGAGTGAGAAATGTTGCTGACTTTGGCATGTGTTAAAAAGCTTTATCTCTTCAGTCATTCAGTTATTATTAAGAAGTTGGTATCATAAATATTTTGCATTGTGACCAAATTAGAAAACAATGCAATTCATTGCATTGGAGCTTGTATTTTTATTAAGGGTATAAAGTCTGCTTTGTCACAGTTTCTTCAGCAAAATCCCTTTTCAGTGTGTGAATAGAAGGGAGAATGTTGCAAAGAGAGAACTAATGCACATTTTGAAAAAGTGTTACTTACTTGTGTAGGATTTAAGTCATAGCAATGTCAAGGATTTCCAAAATATTTTGTATGCATAGTATACAGAAATAAATGCACCCCAATAACTATAAAGCAGTTAAAAAACATGCTGTTAACCACATTCAAAAATGGGAAGATAAGACTGTAGGATGGAAATGACTTAATTTCATGTGTGGTGTAGATAAACAAGAGCTGAACTTTGTACTTCTTGTTTTTGAGCCTTGAGGTAATTTTTACAGTGTGTTTATCTTGAAGTGAAAGCTTATAAAATTCAAACTGAAAATAAGATGCAAATGGCTAGGGTAGAAGGTAAATCAGATTACCAGGCATACATTAAATGTTTCATCAGTTCTTTAAATAAAGATAGGTAGGGTTAAAAAATTTGTATCAGACACTTGACAATTAATATGGTTACATCAAAAGCAATTTTTTGTGAAGAGGTACAAATAGTTAATATCTGTTGACATTCTGGAAATTAAAGCTTTGGTTTTGTTGTGTGTATAGTTTTAAATCAAAAAGGTTTTCACTGTTTCTTCCTGTTTGCTGCTGAATGTATTTGTACTTGTCATCTCATGTACTCTTTCTTCCTTGCTGTTTCTTTTTCCTCTTCTTTAGTTCTTCAAAGATTCTTTGGCTATGAGAAAAGTATTTACAATTTTTTTAACAATTCTTTTAAACTTTGCACATTACTAACTCTTCTGGGGATGAGAAGTGTTGAAAAATTAAAAAAAAAAATCCCATCTGAAACTGTAAAAAAGCATTGAAGTAGTGCAACACATTTTGTAGTCACTTGTGAACTAATGGCAGCTCTCTCCCAAAAGATGTATCCTGCTACTTTCAGAAATGAGTGGGGAAAAGCCATAGGAATTTACTTTCAGTGCAGGAGACATGAAGGAAGGGCACACTGGTTTGTGGTTTGAAAATCTGAAATACCTGCTGTGCTGAGTTCTGACTGCAGTCCAAGGTTTCCCTCTATGAACTGGTAACAGGAGCAACACTAATTCAAACCAAACATATTTTTCTTTATTACTTGCTACGTGAATATATTGAACTATTCACCTTGCATGTATGACAGCAGACCAAAAAGGGAGCTGGCTTAAAATCAGCTAGTAACTAATTTATGGGTATGAATTAATATAAACTTTCAGATACTTAAAATAAATTGATTTAATTAATTGGCAGAACTTGTGGTACTAGAGTATTTTAGATCAAATGTATAATGTAATGAAAGACAAATTAGCTTTGAAATGAATTCTGCACTGCTAGTTCTGTATAAGTTCAAATCTCTGCTGAAAATGAAAGCACTCCTTGTAAGCTTGGACAAAGTCTGTGTTCTGCCCCTGTGCACTACTAAGTAAACTCAGAGCTTGTAAAATGACTTTTGGCACTGCTCATTGGAGATAAATTGTGCAAGGAGTTCAAATACTACTGCCTGTTTTCCACTATATTAATTTAATTACATCTATATTGATCTGGAAAATAGCACTATTCACATGACTACAGAGATAAAACTTGAGGAGTCTCTCAGACTGTGCTTTAATGCTACAGCTTTTCAAGAGAAGAGCAGTAAATATCTCTCAGTGTTAATGATTCCAAATAGTTGCTGCCATAGCCAGATCTGGGCCATTTCCTCTTTATTTATGTTTTTTTTCTGTATTATGCAAATTCATCACAGGAGGAACACCCTCTGTACTAAGCAGAGGAGCAAAAGCCTTAGTCTCATTTATTTTTGACAGTATTACTCTAAGACTCATGAACAAATGATGTCAGTATATGAGTTTGCTAGCTGTGTGTGAGATACATTGCTGGATTTATTGTAGATGACAGGTGCTTCCTGTGAAGACAAGAACTAATTATGAAAAGCAACTGAACACCGCTAGATCTTAGATCTTTTCTGACTGGATTACAAATTGGAAAAGTACTCATGTCTCTGGTCTTTCAAAGATGCAAATTCTGCTGAAGGTTTAGTCAGACTTTTTGCAGACCAAGGGTAGGAATTAAATTGCAAAAATGACATTTCTCTCAGCAAACACCGTGATTATGGTTCTCTCTCCTTTGCATTAATGAAGCCATAGACTTATTTGATTAAGTGCAGTGCTGATACACTGCAGTAATTATTTCTGAAGAGAAGGAGATGGGGATGATTAAAAGGATCTGTATCCTAATGAAAAAGTGGTATTCTCTGGCACAAAGAAAGTGGTTAAACCAAATCCAATGTTCTCTTAATCTGCAGGCATTCAGTAGTAGCTGGATAGAGAAAAAAAAAAAGCTTGGGTTTCAAAGAAGAGCCAAATTGGAAGATGTGGACTCTGAAGCAGATCCAGTCCTGCTCACATTCCACCACTGCCTGCTTCTTTCCTTATTTATATCAGTCTGATCAGATTGCCTCAGTTGTCTTTAACCTGAACTATGACCAGCTGAGCCCTACAATTGGTCATGTCTTTTTAACTGGAAGTTACAGCATTTTCTGCCACTGCTGGAGTCAAACTCATTACAGGGCAGAATGGTGTAAATAGCCCTTCCCTTGTCTTTTCCTTATTTGCGTGGAGCAGGAAGCGTGGTGGAATGTTTCTGGGTGCCTGGAAGGGTAGGAAGGGGTACAAAAGTTGTACAGAAGTGCTCCCAAACCCTGCAGGAGCAGCCAGGAGTCCCCTGGCCAGCAGCCTCTGTCCCCTTGTTGAAGGACTGATAAGCCCAGCAGAGCTAAGCCCAGTTCTTGGGTGACTGTCATCAGCTCAGACACAGGTGTAGAGTTTTGCATTTCTTTCTGGTAACACTAGTAGCTTAAATATCACCTTTGGACTCCTGGTGTCGGCCCTCCCTACCTGTAGCATTGGCCCTGGGTGTAAAGGGATGAAGCCTAAAGCACCTTGGGCTGATGAGAGCCCTTTCCCTCAGGAGCAGTCACTGGCCTTTAATAGGCACCATCTCTTGTGGGAATTGGCTTCTACAAAGTCATTACATCATTTTTTGAAAAACCTTTAATGTCGTTTGTCAGATTTACCACAATCTCTACTCTTTGTTTATTTCATCATTATTGAAATAAATGTTCTGGATAACTTAAAATTTCATGTGACTTAGGAAAAAGGGCCTAGAAATACTTTTAGCAATTTATGAGAGTGAAAACAAACTGTATATATTAGTCACATAGATATAGATATAGTGGAATTTCAATTTGTGGTGACATAAATAATGGCAATTTTCTGTACTGTTGGTTCAAACCTTCTTTGCCTCACTTTGATTTCCATCTTATATTCTTCAAGTCACTTTAATTAGCCATTCAAAGTGACTTTTTTTTCATTGATGAAGAGGAGGCAGATGTATTTCAAGAAAACAACATCTTTTAAGGTTAACAAAGTATTGCTGTTATTCCTGTGTTCTCACAGCCTCCCTTGTAAACTGCTAGTTTTTTCCTTGTGGTGGAGAAACTGAAAAATGTAAAATTTAAGACACCAGCTGAGTCTATTTCCACAGATCTCCATAAAACCAGAAGTACTTTCTCACAATTAGAGCTGGACTTACCAAGAGTCCCTGTTTTTCTTTCCAAAGTTTTGAACCAAAAGAAGCAGAGAATCTCACCAAGTAGAGCATATGTGTTTCCCATGGACACAGCTGTGTGTGCCACAGTGTATTTGTAGGGAGCTCCTTTGGTTCCAGGGATATTGCTCACGTGATATGTTTGAAGGGAGCTCAGCCAGAGTCCTCAAAGTACTCCTTTGAGATTTGTTTGACAACCAGAAAAGGCATGGAATCCCACACCATCCTGACTGCAGCTGTGAGTTGGCCTCTCTGATCTTGGCACCTGTGTCACTTTTGGAGTGTGAAACTATTGATGAATGGAAATGGCAGCAGTTACTAGTACAGTCCAGCTGCCCAGTGATCTTTTTACTCTTAACTCCATGTCTTGTAACAAGAATTTTGTATTTTATGTGTCTCAGTTTTACTTACTGTTAAGAACCAGATGTAGATTCTTGCTTCTTGTTCCCCATCATTAGGACACATAGTGGATATCATTAAAATTCTGTCTTTAGAACCTTTGAAGACAATTTACTTCTGATCTGCATTCTAAAGCTGTGGCCTAACAAAACAAAAATCTCAAGTGATTTTTGCAGTTCATAGAGCTGTAAAATGGGTTGGGTGGGAAGGGACCTTAAAGCTCATCTCATGCCACCCCCTGCCATGGGCAGGGACACCTTCCACTATCCCAGGTTGCTCCAAGCCCTGTCCAGCCTGGCCTTGGACACTGCCAGGGATCCGGGGGCAGCCACAGCTTCTCTGGGCACCCTGTGCCAGGGCCTCCCCACCCTCACAGGGAACAATTTCTTCTAATATCTAACCTAAACCTGCCCTCTGACAGTGGGAAGTCACTGCCCCTTGTCCTGTCCCTCATCCTTTGTCCCCAGTCCCTCTCCAGCTCCCCTGGAGCCCCTTTAGGCACTGGAAGGGGCTCTGAGCTCTCCCTGGATCCTTCTCTTCTCCAGGTGAGCACCCCCAGCTCTGCCAGCCTGGCTCCAGAGCTGAGGGGCTCCAGCCCTGGAGCAGCTCCATGGCCTCCTCTGGACTCTCTCCAGCAGCTCCAGCTCTGTTTGTGTTGGGAGCCCCAGGGCTGGAGGCAGCTCTGCAGGTGGGGCCTCACCTGAGCAGAGGAGGAGAATCCCCTCCCTCGCCTGCTGCCCATGCTGTGGGATGAGCCCGGGACAGGGGCTCTGTGGGCTGGGAGCACAAACTGCTGGGTCACAGGCAGTTTTTCATCCACCAGTTCAAATCAGAGAGTCACATGCACCGACATATTTGCATTTAAAGAGAGAAGAAAATACACTCAACTGTTGGGCCTGTCTAGACATCATCATTGCATCCTGGCATGGCACCATCAGTAGAATCTCAGCAGACCACATTCTTTTTGGGTTCAGAGGAAAGGAATCAATTTGTTTTCATATCTTGTTTTATAATTTGGTAAATTGTGTAAGTGGCCAGTGACAGTATTCTTTTTGCTCAGAATAGTGAGAAGGTTGAGTTTGAGTTGGCAGCACTTTGATTTGTAATTTTCCAACCATTGCAACAGGTTGAATTGTCTTTTCAATCAGTCACCACTGAACATGCTTCCAGAAGATGTAAACCTTTCCACTAATGTACAGAAGAAAATATCTGTCAGTCAGTTCCTGGTACCATTTGTGGGTATTTCAGTACCAGATTGAATCTTAAATCCTGATAAACAAAGGAGATTCAAACTGCCATGAATTCTTTATCTGACTTACAAAGGGTTTAATCTTAGTGATGATAGTGCAGAAAGCCAGGCTGATCTACTCTTTCTTAAGATTTGTAAATTAATGTAATTTTTTTTTCTTTTTCACTTTTTTTTTTTTTTTTTTTTTCCTTTTTTCCCCTGAAGATGCCAGGCTTGTGGGGCTGGAATCAAAATAGTGCAGGTTTGTTGTTGATGCAGAGATGCAGAAATTTGCCTTACTGGTGTCATATGCAGAAACAGCTTATTCTGATGTTTCACTCTTGAATGTATTTGTTGTCAACTTCTAACTAAGCCCATGGATTAATTTTTGATGTTTGCGTTTGGAATTTCCTACCCTTCTGTCAAACAGATACTTCTTTTTTTTCTTTTTTGTGGTGTGTGAGTACACTTGAGCTGTAAAGATTTTTGAATATTTTCTGTGTCCTGTGTTCAGCTCCACTTGTAGCACTTAGAAGAGAAAGTGGCAAACAGGAAAGGTTCCAGCCCAGACCCATTAATAGAAGCATTTGCAATCCAGTTTGTCTAATAGCAGTGATGGATGTTCTCACTCTCAAATTTTAATATTCAGCCCTTTTTTTCCCTCTGGTTTCCATGGTAGCCTGTAACAGCAGGATTATCCTTCAGTTGTGTGCTGTGTGTAAAAATCACTTTATAGAGCTCTGAGCTGGGTACTTCCTTGGGAAGAACGGGCTGCTCTTGGGGAAGGTGATCAGCCTCAGCCTGGGAAGTGCTCCCTTCTGCCTGTGCTGAGCAAAGCTTGCAGTTCCTTCTGACTGGAAACAGGGAGAGACATCACACTGTGATGAAAAATGCATTTAACCATTAGGGAGTTGCAGACTTTGATCTCATGCAAACAGTTTAAGGTGGCAGGGCCTGTGAAAATGGGCAGTGTATCCCTGCATTTCTTTCTTGCTCTTGGCAGCCTGTAATAACAGCAACCAAGTACTAAATGTCACAGAATCCCAGGATGGTTTGGGTTGGAAGGGACCTTAAAGCCCATCCAGTGCCACCCCTGCCATGGGCAGGGACACCTTCCACTGTCCCAGGCTGCTCCCAGCCCCAATGTCCAGCCTGGCCTTGGACACTGCCAGGGATCCAGGGGCAGCCACAGCTGCTCTGGGCACCCTGTGCCAGGGCCTGCCCACCCTCCCAGGGAACAATTCCTTCCCAATATCCCATCCATCCCTGCCCTCTGGCAGTAGAAAGCTATTCCTCATTGTCTTGTTACTCCAGGCCTTTGTCCAAGACTCTCTCTGGCTCTCCTGGAGCTCCTTTAGGCCCTGGAAGGTGCTACAAGGTCTCCATAGAGACCTATAAAAATTAATTACATGTATGAAGTCTCATTTGTAGGGAAACTACAAGGAGAAGTTGCAAGAAGGGGAAACTGAAAAATCTGTAACAGTGGAATGAAGGATGGAAAGGTAAACTTGCACCTTTAAATGCAGCAGAGAATAAGGGGAAAGGAAGAAATCATGGATTCTGAAAACTGCAAGAAAGGAATGTGTTCTTTGAGGACACATCTGCACAGAGGAGCTTAGGAAGCAGGAGAAGAGAGAGGCAGGCGTGCATCCCAGTGGTTTTGCTTTGCTTCAACAGCCAAAAGAGCAGTTTTCTCTTTTCACCTGATGAACACATTGGGAACTGCTTTAAGCTGCTGCAGAATGATGGAGCCAGAATATACCACTGAACAGGGCCAGAAATTACAATGTAACTCCATTTTTTAATGTTCTCATCAAGCAGTTGATCCATAGTGTAACACCCCTCGGTGTTTATGCTGTGGACTTCAAGGACAATTTCATGGGGGAAGGATGAGAAAGCAATTAGTAGGTAAGAGTCTGTGTTGACAGGAATGAGAATGTAATTATGCCCAAAAAAATTGGGCACTGTACAGAAAACTCAGCATTCTGGTTAAACTTAAATATGTGAGTATGTTAAAGGAAAGACACCCTGATATTAAGGCTTCCAGACATCTTAAACTGAGAGTGGAGGAGAGGGAGCACTGAGAAGTCCTAAAAGGAAAATTGGCTGAAAGTGCTGAAAGCTGGGGGGAAAAATACTGTTTGTTACAAAATACTGAGAAAACGAAATGCCCTTTCCAAAATAAAACACTAGGTGAAGGTTCTGTTAAAATACTTTATTTTACAGTATTGCTCAGCGTTTTGCCACTTCCAAGATTTTTTCCACCAAGCTGTAAGACACAACCAGAGGAGTTCCAGGGCTGGTTAACCTGGTCTGGTGGAAGGTGCTCCCATCCATGGCAGGGGCTAGGAACGAGATGAGCTTTGGGGTCCCTTCAACCCAAACCATTCTCTGAGTCAGCTGGCTGCTTTATTCTGTGCCTTGCATTTGTGTATCTACCAGGAATTGTATGATAATACATGGTGTGTTTACACAGCCATTTTTAATTTGCACAAAGTACACCATTTCAACTAATTCTGGTAGTTAAATCTGTAAGGTAGAGGATGCAAAGCAATGTAAGAGGATTTATAACTAAGGATTTAAGGCATTTTTCTGATTGAATATGCTTTCCTTGCAATGTTCCTCTGTGTTTTTCTTCTTTCCTTTTTCCTTAGCAGCACTTGATTAATTTTCCCCCTTGAGTCCACTATCTTTATGTTAATTAATATACTCAGACTTTTCATTCCCTCTTGTATTTCATCTGTGATTTATTACTATTTGTCTTTCAGCACTCTTTTCAGGGCCTGCTGCTTTATTACTTCTGTAAAGTTTTGGGTTTCTAGTATTATTAAGTTTATACAGGTGAATCTTTTTTATATTTTGCTCTCAAATACTTCTTAGTGAATCTTACACACCGACTGTTGAGAAACACATTGTATGTTGAGCTTTCCTAGTTTTCTGCTCCTTTTTCTACATTCCCATTTATATTTGTCCTGTCAACACTTGCTGTGATCTGTGTGTGTTCCAGCAGTTTGTCTTTTCTCAATTCTGAGGTGACAGTTCCCTCTTGCATTGTATTTTTAGAAGCATATCCAGACTTTTATGGATTTTGGCTCTAATATGTGCTCTCTCATTCTCTTACCTATGCCAAAACATGTTGAGCAACTATTCATTGTGTTGTTTTAACTTCACTTTTGATATGATGCTTCCTCTTATTTTTCCGTAGTGGCCAAGTTCCAATCAAAATTGTAAAAACGAAAGTTTTCCTTAAGGGCGTTTGTTCTACAGGGTGTCTTGTACAGGGTATTATCTTTGTAAATCCCTTTTAAGTAAAGATCTTGTCTCTGGTCTGGAAATGGCCAATCCAGGCACAGAGTCATTGATATCAAAAGCTTTAGAGGCAGCAGATAGAGAATCTGTGCCCACTGCCAGAGGGGAGGTTTTTCAGATAGCATGTGACATGTTTAAACCATTGCTGTTACTAGTTTCCTACTCCTCCTCAAATTGCTTAAAGACTAAGCTCAGAGTACCTAGACTTCTTAAAGTTCATGGAATGGAAACATGAAGTCCTTGATTTTGTCTGATAGATACATATTTGCAATGAGGAAAAAGCTGGACTGCAGCCTAAGCCCTCTTCCTTATGTTCTCTGGTAAGGAAGGGCCTTTTCCTGCTTTGCCCTTTGTTCTTATATTTAGGGTTTTATATACCCAAAGAGTGGTGTCACACTCAGGGTACCTGGAGTTACAGTTGTTTGTGTGCTGGTCTTGTGTACATTCCTCCATGAGACTGCTGAGGGATACCTGGAAAATGGGGAATATGCAGTTAGGGACCATCTTGGAGATAATTTAAATTGTCCAGACTCTTACAGGAACCTCTGGAATAAAAGCAAAAGAGGTCTGCAGCATCCTTATCAACCCTCCTGTAAGAACCCCCCCTTCCTGTGCTTCTTCCAGGGTTCATTGGCTGCTGCAGAGCTGCACATGTCAGACAACAATGTCACCTCCACAGCTCCTGATCCCTCCCCAGATTGTTCTGGTGTCTGTGCTAATGAAGCCACACAGAGCAGCAGACAGCCTTGGGAGGTTGGTGACTCACCAAAGCTGACATACAGAGAGACTAAATCAAGGTTACACACAGCATCTGAAGTTTAGCACTTCTTAATTTCTGCTTTAATTGCTAAGCACAAAGATAAGGGGGTTTTGCATGTGATTTCTCAAATTCTTTGTGTTTCATTACAGGAAAAAGCTCCATACATGTGTTCAGATAGTCAGAAGGTAAATAGGGGCTTTGGAATGGGCTAACAGCTAAGAGAAAATGGTTTTTTCCCTAGAAAAGCAGGAAGAAATAATTATGTGAAAGAAGAGAATTCCTCTCATCTTGCATACTTTTAAATGAGAGGAAAAGCTAAAGGCATTGCTTTGTGCCAGGTCAGCTAATTTTTTCATTGTCTTTTCACAGGTCATTGTCAGTAAATGCTTTGGTCTGTAATATACTCTAAATAGGTGATTTCATGAGAAGCAGAACTAATGAAGAGGGATTTCTAATGTATCTGTGTTCAACTTTCCCAAATCATACAAAAGCAGGTGAATGTGCTCATGAAGTGCAGGGTAAGCTGTATGAGAGACAATATTCTGGATGCTGTGTAACTCCAAAAAAGATTGGGACGCACACTGCCGGGCAGGAGGTGGTTGTGCTGCAGGTGAAGCTGCTCTTGAGGAAACAGCAGCATTCCCAGTGTGTCCTGTCTGTCTTCAGCTCAGTGGGAGGCTGAGATTAACAGAGATTGGGGTTGTGGTTCACGCTGTTCCCCAGTGACCTCACTGGCTTCTGTTCAATGACCTGCTTTTGTAAAATTTATTGGGACACTTCATATCCAAGACCAGTATGGTATGGTTAAACAAAAAGATTAGAATTTATTAAGCAGCACAGTTACAGACAGAAGTGTAGCCAAGTCTCATTTCCTTCTTTCAGGCTAATAAAAAAAGCACAGAAATGTTGCAGGTAGATGGTGGCTTTCACTTAATGAGGGAAACCCATGATGTTTCTGTATCTTCAGTCTCACTTTTTGGTGCACACCAGCTTTCCTCACATTGACAGATAAAGTTCTTCACCATTCTGCAGCAGCTCTGTGGTGCTTACAAAGCCTCTGCTTTACTGTTGTTTAATGTGTTGGCTTTTTTCCATCAAATGAAGGATATGGGAGGATACTGGTCAGCCCTGGCCTGGTGGCTCTCCAGATGGTGCTGTTGAAAACTGAAAAGTAAGGATTGGCTCTGGGAAACCTGGAGCTCAGCAGTCTCTTTGGTGTTAATAAGGTTCAGCACTGAATAGATGTTAAATGCAGACATCCCTGTAGTCCTGATCCTTTTGCTGGAGCAGCAAACAGTTACAGGAAAATGCAGAGGCCCTGAACTGAGGGTATTTCTTCAGAGCTGTGTCTGGGAAGCTCCCATGCAGGTTAACAGCATCTTCCTTGAGGAAAATGAAGAAAGGGCAGTTCTCCCAAGGGACAAGAGGCAGGTGAGCAAGGAGCAGAGTATGATGGTCCATCAGCAGCTGCAAGGGACTTGCTTTTGGCCTGCTGAGCTCTGTCAGATCTTTGGTAACTCCCAGGTGTGGCACAAAAAAGTCTGGCTTCTTGTTTCTCTCTTTTTTCCCCTCTTGGTTTTCTTATTAGATACTATGTTTTGTGGGCTCTAGAGCCTGTCACATCAACTGAAAATCACTAGATAATTACTTCTCATTTTGTATTTTTTAGGACTTGCCTTTCATCTTCCCTACTTTACTACTACTGAGAAATACAGGTAGAAATAAGAGTAACAGATGTCTGAGGAAAGGATCAAAACTCCATCAGGGAAAGCAGAAAGACTGAGGGAAAGAGGATAGACCATGGCTGTCTAATCCTCCTGTGACTCTTTTACCTCCTGACTTTCTGGAAAGTTGAGGTACCATGTTTTATGGCATTTTGTTTTATGTGCTGGAGAGATGTTAACACTGAGTAACAAGAGGTTTGTTTCTCTGATACAGAAAATACCTTTTAGCAAAAACATGTGAAGGTGTGTTGCAATGCTGACAGTATGTATGTGGGTCACTGCTGAGCTCTGGGAACCTGCAGGTGGGACAGGCACATCCATAGAAAGTGGAAGGAGGGGTGGACACTGAAGTGAATGTCCTTGGTTTCTGTGAAAGTGAGCTTGAAGTTTTTTGAAGCTTGAAATGTGGGTAAGTGCAATGTGGTTAAGAGAGTCAGCCTGGATTTCCAGGGGGCTTTCTGGGGAGTGCTCACTCTCCTGAGCAAGGAGAAACTGGGCAGCAGCATTGCTCAGTCCCAAAAAGGCCAAAGGAAGATCTTGCTGCTTGCTTCAATTGTTGGAGGACTAGAGAGAAGGGGACTGCAGACTCCTCATGCAGTCAGTTCTATGGCAGGTAACAGAGAGAAGTAGAAATGTGGGAAATTCTAGTTTGACAGAGTGGAAAACATTTCTGCTATGAGGTGGTCAGGCACTGGAGGCAGAAGGGCTCCCTTTGTGGGTGAACCCAGTGTGGGTTCACTGTCCTAGGACATACTCAGACTCACCTGATCTAGCTGGGATCTCTGCTTTGGGAAGGTTTTGGACGAGCTGACAGTCAGGAATCCTGCCACCTGAAATTATTCTACAGTTCTAGACTTCTAAGGGAGGTAAGAAGCTGTGAGTTTGTCCTTCTGTGGACAGCATTTGGTAAAAATCATAGGAAATAGAACAGGGATAAATAATCCGTGTTAAAATAGTAGTTATGTACTTACTGCTTTTAAAATTGGTGGATTAAACCTTTCAGCTATCCAGAAGAATGCATAATAAAGAGTCGATAAAATACGAAGCCTATTCCAGTATAGTGGAACAGAAATCCATTATTTTTCCTTCAGAAAGTACTCAGTGTTTTAAAAACTGCTCTGGGGTTTATTGTAGAAAGTACAGTAGTGGTACAAAGCAATTGCTCTCAGTTGAAATGAGTTTATCAGACAGATTGGATGTTTTCAAGGCCTTTGTTAGTACATTATCCCACACCTGAGCTTGTGTTGTAACAAGAGACACCTGGTGCCAAGCCTCAGCTCATTCAGCAGGTACTTGTGAGCAGTGGAGAACTCCCCAAGAGCCCAGGACTGGGGCTGTGCCCCAGGAGCAGGGCACAGGTAGGATGCCTCTTATTAGCAATGGCAATAGTGTTTCCTCTCCGTTGGTGGCTACAGAAATGCCTACACAGCACGAGTGTGCTCATGTTTGTGTTGTCAGGCTCTTGTCCTGTCACCTGACCCCACTGAGAAGGGCCTGGCAACGCTGTCTTTGCCCCCTCAGATCAGGTGTTTAGGCACACAGGTTCCTCTGGCAGGAGGGAAGAACTTGTGCCCACACTGGGCCCCTTGTTTCAGAGGGAGGCTTTGGTGGGGGCCTGCTCACAGGGCAGGTGAGGGGGAGAGCAGATGTGAAAAGAGCCTGTGAGAAAGGCACTCAGAAAGAGGAGATAGACCTAAATGGACCTAGTGCAAATATTTACATTGTTGTATCTTACACTTAACTTGGAGCTCCGCCTCCACACTACCTCTGTTTATATTGCTGGATTTGAGTCACTTCTGACAGGAGGCAGCCAAAGGCTGCTTCCACACACGTGCTGGTAAGCTGTAGTTACATTCGGCTCTTGGAGCCTGCTGTCATTGTCAGTAATCTGAAAATACAACTTCTGTGCTTGGCAGCGCTCTGAGAGGCAAAGTTAAGAATTAGAAATAAAGGGCAAATTTATATGTACATATATTAGACACAAAAAATCTCTCTCAAACTTACATTGCACCTGCACTTTGAGCATTGAATGTAGTTCTGACCATTCCACTTCCTAAAGGATACACAAATTTAGAGAGAAAAACCCAAGCAATGGGGAAAAGAATGGCAAATAGAGGAATAGTTTTTCATGCTGAGATTAACAGGGTATTGTGGTTCACACTATTCTCCAGTGACCTCATTGGCTTCTGTTCAATGACCTGGTTTTGTAAAATTTATTGGGACACTTTATATCCAATTTGCAAAAAGATCCTGGTTTATCAAATAAAATGATAGGCAGCAGTTTTAGAAATAGAAGGGGAGGAGGTACCTTCTGAAGGCACGTGGGGCTAAACTTCAGGCTGTATTGATGCCGAGTTCGGTGGAGGTGGAAAGTACAAATGAATTAAGAGATGATGGATCCACTAGCAGCTGTTAAATCCCATAGTCACAGAGTGCCTTAACACTCCACAGCCCAGGTAAACCCTGAACTACTGCCAAATGTGAGATTTGTGTGATGCTGCCTTGTGCTTGCATTCTGCCTAACACCCAGTGCTGATTGCTGAGTACAGGAGTCCCGAGGTTAATTTGTTTCACCACATCCACCAGGAACGTTCTTAACAAACATCTGCTTACAACACATGCAGGAGGCACAGCGTGAGCAGTGCTCACAGAAATGAACCTTGGAACCCGCCCTGGGGGAACAGGTGGGAAGTTTCAGAGGAGCATTTCTTGGATGTGTTCTTTTCCCTCTCTCCTCAAGTGTGAGTGTCTTCTGTGGCCACAGATGCCTCATTCAGCCACAGTGACCTGGGTTAGTGCAGGGCAGGATGTGGCTGTGGGGCAACTGTGGAGCTGAGGGCATCCAAGAGCAAAAGGTGTAAGACATTGCAGGAACAAACTGCTGCCTTTGGGGCAGCAAAGGCTCCTCAGCTTTTCACTCATGTTCATGTCTCTGACTGCTGTTCAAAGTTACCTGACAAAAAGGTGGGTGCCGTGTGAGAATTGCTACTTAAGTCATCAAAGCATGGAAAGATCTATGTTCTGAAATAATTCAGTCAAAATGCTAGATTGCAAGTTTAGTATCTTTGGTTAGTAATTATGTGGCTTCATGCAAATCGTCTCCATGAGGATGCAAAGCAGCTTACACTTGGCAAGTGCAAATGCTCTAGGGCCATCTCAAACCAGCCTTACCTGCCTTAAACCCCGAGCAAGGGAGTTTCCTTTATCAAAATTCTGAGCCTTGAGCACATGAAGTGTACTGTTTTGGATGCACTAGATTACAGAGGCCTACTTCTTTTTCTGCTGGCAGTTTGGGGACTGAGCGTGATTTCTTGCTGAGGAGCATTTTACCAGTTTCCTATGACATCCTTTGGCAGTGTTGGCTGGCAGCTGTCATTCTAGCTGTTCTGAGTAATTGTGTCACCAGCAAACTATCTGCTCCTTTATTATCCTTTCTTTCAAACCATTTATATCTGCTATGGAACATATTTTATCAACATCTTTACATAGAAAGATCTATTGGTAGGTTCATTCTGTTCTGGAAACTGACTGGTTTTGCTACCTTTGTTTTCCTGGTTTTAATCTGAAAACTTTTCTTGCATATGATTATTGCATATCAACTCCTTTAAGAAAATGAGAGAGATCATTGTAGGATTTTGAAAATATCTCTATGTTGCATAAATGTCTGACTTTTAGCTGGAGCTCCAGGGGGATTGTGAAGCATTACTTGACAGAAATAGCATCAACCCTTGAACAGACACACCAGATCTGTAGTACAACACCTCCCAGTCTGACACAGCAGTCACATTTAATGTGTGTAGTTCTTTGGGTCACTCCTGAATTCTTTATTTTTTCCCTTTTTTATTCTTCTGACACTCAACATAGTTTAAGCAACTAGCAAATTCTCACACATAATTGCAGTTTCAGAATTTCATAGGATCTCTTTTCTTTAGAGATGAAGTTTCTATCTCTTTATACTATGAGAATATGTACTTTTTTCTTTTCAGCAAGGGGAAATAACTGGATTGTCAGTGACATATGTAATTCTCTTCTATGTAAAAATCTCTGATTATCTCCAATGTATTTCTTTCCATACTTTTAATGAGGGAGTCAGTGCCATCACTGTTATCTTTGGATCAAATAACATCTTGGATTTTAAAAGAGATTAGCAGTTCATTTCAAATGAAATGCTAGTTAATGTAGATAAAGTTATCAACTCCTTAATCTCATTCAGAACTTTGAATTTAAAAGTGTAATTCAGAACTGCTGCTAAAAGGAAACAATTATCATTGAGTTTGAGTATCAGAAATAGCAAGGATTTGATATTAAATTCTACTGTTTTGTACAGTGACCCCTGTGTTAGTAAAAAAAAATGAATAAATCCTCCCAGACTGACACTGAACTGTGCCATAAACCAAATCCCTCCTGATGGGAAAGAATTTTCTAAAAGTCCTTGCAAGGAGTTTCAAAGATAAACCAAGACTTTTCCTTGAGTTTCAATGCTGCCGGATAGTTGTTTATTAAGTCTTATCAGAGGAACTGAGCCACTAGCATTACCCAGATACAACATAGAGCCCTGAAAGCAGGAGTGAAGTCTAATTATCAAGATTTACACAGCCTTTTAAAGATATTTTAACCAATAGTTACTAAAAACGTACATTATTTTCACTTTCCTACCAATTATTCAGTAACACGACAAGGAACTGCGGAATTTTCTATCCAGTCAATCCAAACTACTTTTACTGCGGAATATAGAGTGGTAGAAGAAAGAGAAGAAGGTTTAGAGAACAACAACAATCCTCCATTTTGATATTTTTTACTCTTATCTATTTACTACAAAGAGAAGCCTAAAACCTCTTAAATTTTTCACCCTGTGACAATCTTACATAGCAGTCTATCACCTAATTCACACCACTGTATTTTCTAGTTGTTGTCTGACTGTTGGTAATTTTTTCCAAGGTTTGAAGCTAAAACAGTGTTGTTCAGGGGGGTCAGAACCCTTAAAAACAGGCAGAGAAATATTCTCAGCACTCTGGGTTCCTACACCAGATTTACTGGTAACCTTTAATGATGCTCCTTATAGATATTGGCAGTATTAACATTACTGATTGTTTTAAGCACAGACTCATGGAATTGTTTCGATTGGAAAAGTGACACTATCCAGTTCAACCCTTCCCCAGTGCTGCCAAGGCCATCACTGACCCCGGTCCCCAAGTGCCACATCCCGTGGCTTTTAAATCCCTGCAGGCATGGGGGCTCCACCACTGCCCTCATCAGCCTGTGCCAGGGCTGGACAACCCTTCTGGTGAAGAAATTGTCCCCAGTATCCAACCTAACCTTCCTCTGGCACAACTTGAGGTCATTTCCTCTTGTCCTGTTGCTTGTTACTTGAGAGAAGTGACCGACCCCCAGCTGCCCAGCAGCTTCCTTTAGGCAGAGGGTGAGAAAGTGTTCCCTGCACCTTCTTACTGAGGGTGCCCTCCTTCCCCTCATCCAGATCATGGCTAAAGATACAAAACAGGACTGGCCCCAGCACTGGGCCCTGGGGACACTCTGGTGACTGACCACCACCTGGGTGTTGCTCCATTCCCCATTGCTCCCTGGGCCCACCATCCAGCTAGTTTTTTACCCTGTGAAAACTCTGCCCATCCAAGCCATGAATGGCCAGTTTCTCTAGGAGAAGGCTGTGGGAAATGGTCAGAGGCTTTGCTGAAGTCCAGGGAGACACCTCCACAGTCTTTTCCTCATCCAGTAAGGAGGTCATAGAAGGAGGTCAGGTCGGTCAAGCAGGGCCTGCCATTCATAAACTCACTCTGGCTAGGCCTGGTCCCTAACTAAAGTTTTTTGTAAACTCTAAGGGATTATATTGAGATTTCCATACTGGACAAGATGTCTTCTTCTAGGCTGAATTTGGTGTGAAAGGGCTGCAGAAACAGTTAAGCTGGTTTCTGAATGACAATAGGAACAAAGTGTTTCCTTCTTTATATCTAAGTTACATAAACCAGAATAGCAATGGATTTCTGGACATGAAGGAGGTAAAAGTGAGCATGCTTTAGTTGTGGTCCCTTGGAATGTCCTGTTCTCTGCCAGTGCCAGTGTCTGTTGGATGTACATGCCATCGTGAGCATGGCATGAGCACAGAGTGGGGTCTGTAGGTGGCAGTCAGGCACTGGGAGCAGAGAGCACTAAAAGGCCATAGGGACAGCAAAGGGACTCTTAACAACCAAAGTTTCCTCATCCCACAGTCAAGATTTCCTTTCAGATTTTCTCAGCTTTAACAGCACCTTGCAGTAAAGGTGGTGATGCTAATGTAGTTCTCTGTAATGACTTTCCTGGTCTTCACTTAGTTCCAAAAATTTGCATGGAAGGTTTTTTAGCAAAATCAAGATCTGAAAATTCAGGAAAAGGAGTTTGCCATTAAATCCTTGTCCTGTGTAACGTTTACATTTGTTCTGAAATCCAGAATAGCTTTCTTGAAAATGTCTAGGCGACAGAAGGGGAGAGAAGCCAGGAGCTTCTGCTGGAGACATCTCCTATGAGCCATCAAAACATGAAGGGCAGATACAAAAGCTGTTTATACTTGGTATATAGAGTTGCATGATGTACAGTAGGTTGGGAGAGGAAGGGACTCAAACTAGTGAGGTGCCATCAAGGAGTAGAATAGAGCAAATTAAAGATTGTCCAGTGAATTTTTACAGTGTGGTGCTGACAAGTTTTTGATACAGAAAATGAAGGACACAAATGGAAAATAATCTTTTCTAGAGGTAATTCTCTACTGGTAGTTGGGATGGAAATTTAATGAGAAGAATAATAATGATAATAATGATGATAATGATAATAATAATAATAGTCCTAGTTTTGTGAGAGCAGAGTGAAGAGCAAAACAATGATAATGGTCTTCAAAGGATGAAGAGTAAAATAGATATAAGATTTCCATGTGGGAAACACAACCAAGGCAAAAAACCAGGAGTCCTGTTCCAAGATTTCTATTTGTGACTCAACTGTAACCTAAAGCAAAGGAGGAATAGGAATTAAAGCAAGAGAACTACTTGTTTCATTCATGTGCTGTGCAATGGTCTGAAAATCATCATCACATTTGAAAAATCAAATGACTAAAGGTAAAGGTACAAGAATTGCAAGAGCATGATGATAAAAACCAGAGCAATTCATCAGTTATGTAAAAAATGAAGAGTAACAAAATTCTCTTCTGGTTTGTAGCAGAACTGATAAGCAGAAGGTCCATCAGAGGACTGGACTGCAGCAAGAGTGCACTTTTCATGGTTGTACTGTGTGTAAGGCCTTCACATTGCAAAGAGATTCCACAGAACACATTCAGACATATCTTTGGTTTTGTAGGAGGGTAGACTTAGGTGAACCATTAGAATTCTTTTTAACAGCTATCTGTGATTCTCTGTTTGATAAGGTTTTAATTGCACAAGACTGTACTTACTCTTCCACTGGGATTCTTGCAGATTCATTCAGTAAGAGTTCCCTGGCAAAAGCTGCTCTAGGGATGAATTGGGTGTGTGCCTTATCAGAAGCCTCTGTCTTTTGAATATTGGAAGCAGAAGTTGGGCAGTGTAGAGTCCATGCAGCAGGAAGAATTGGGGAATAAATCAATAAAAGGGTCTTCTATTCCTACATGTGCTGAAATTCAACCAAATATTTAGGCTGACTTCTTTCTCAAGTCCTGACCTCTGGTCTCAGCAAAGAGTTCCAGTTTTCAGGGACAGAAATCAGGAGAAAGTCAGGAGCCCTGGTGGGATGTAGGAGTCTCAGCATCTATTTGGATATGCTTCAACTGCCCCAGTACTGCTTCTATTTAAATTAATGATTAACACCTCTTGATTCCAATGAGGTAAGAGCTGCTTCAGTCTTCTTATGTGTTTGTGAGGAAGCCACAGAAAATGAACTTTTCTACTGGCCTGAGTAATTTTTGGGTAGATTCAGGCAGCTGTCTTCTGGAAGTAGTCAGTGGAAGTGCTACAGCAGAGTACCCTGACCCAGGCTGAGCACTGAAAAATCATGTGCTCCTGGTGGTTTGACTTCAGTCTTTATCATCTGTCACATGGAATTTGTCACTACCACTTCTCAGACGACTGAAAGCTGCACTTAAGGACATTATGGAAGTGGGTTATTTCTTATGATCTAAATTATAAGTCAGGCAAAAGATGTAGGAGTTGCACATTGATATCAAGGGAGTTAAATACTGCCCATCCAGCAGTTCCATAATCACCATCCACCCTCACAAATGTTTTAATAAACTTGCCCTCTCTTGGCAGTTCCAGTTATTTCCTGGTGCTGGGGTCCCCACTACTGACTTTGAGCTGATGCAAAAGAGCACACTGTGTTTTTCATAAACTTCCCTGGGCAAATCTTCTTGTATCTTCATTTCAGTGCCTCTATAAATCTTTCTTCTGTTTTTCCAATTCGTGTGTTTTAGAGATCAGTCTAATCAGTTACCATGAATTTAAGGTGGGCTTATCCATTCACCTCAGTCTTCAGCTGCAATTTCCCCACTGCTTTTCTTGCAGCTTACTCAGCGTGGGCAGGTGGTCCAAAAGAGAAGGGATGAAATGGTCTGTGTAGCTTTGGTGGATAAAGGTCCCAGTAATGAAAATTGACCATATAGGTAGTATCCTCCATAGTATATAATTTATTACCATCAGCAGTTTAGATTCCAGGAGTCCATTTACCAGTGAGCAGTTTGTTGTCATCAGCAGTGTGTCAGTGACTGTGGGCTGCTGGAGCTGAGTACCACTTGTTTCTCTCCTCCAACTTTTCCTTTCCTGTAGAAATCCCAGAGCTGCCACGTGCAGGAGGCCACTGGAGCGTGGCACTTGGTGTGATGGTGTTCTCTGATTGCCAGCAGTGGTCAGTGCCAATACCTCCTGTCTGGAGCAGGAAAGGCAGTCATGGGACTACCCCCATCCCAAGGGTACCATGTTTAACTCCTGGTAGTAGTAAAAGCTGGTTGTTGCTCAGACTCGAGGGCTTATGCATCCTACAAAGCTCTTGGAGATCTTCATTGTTGCTTTGCTTTTACAGGGCTTACTAATAAAACTGGTTATTCTTTTCACTCTAAATACATGTTTTCAGGCCACTGAGTCCATGGTGTGTTACATCTCCTGGAAGTACTGCATCTGGTTTTGTACACAGTTTTGGGGTTTTTAAGGTGTATTCATCCAGTTTTGTATAGGCCCCTTTAGTCTTTCTCTTCTCTCATTGAAGCTAAGTTTTGTGCTCTGTGTGGGGTTTTTTTTTTCACTGTTAAAGGCCGAGTTGGGTGCTGTGATTATTGACAAATTGAATTGATACCTGTTTTAGCTGAAAGTTAAACTGGAATTTGGTTATTAAGGAAATATACTTACATGTCAGCAAGATGACTTTAAAACACAAGGTGTGTGAATGGGTTTTAACTGAGAACTTAGTCCTGAAGTAAAATAGGTTTCTCAAATTTTAATGGACTAAGACAATTTCAATTCTCTTCACTAAATACAGAGGGAAAGCTTCATGACAGAGGTAAAACTCAGCTTAGAAAAGGACATGAAACAACTTGAGTAAGGTAAAGACTTCAGGGATGCATTCCACTCCTTCAATTGTACTTTATAGATAATCTGTTACATTTTAAGGATTCACCTGAAAATGGGAAAGTTTTGCTTTTCACTAATCATAAAAACTATGAGTTTGAATAATGTTGACCATTGCAATGCTGAAATGTTGTGGTGACACCATGAAATCTGAGCAGAGCCTTCATAGCATGCTTACAGTGTTAAATGAGTTTGCCAGGAAAAACAATGGGGCTGTGCTGTGGTTGGGTGGGGGAGAGGTCGTGGAAGGAAAAGCAGTCAGGCCAGAGCCATTGCCTACTGCCAGATAAGCAGAAACACTCCTTGTGCTTTCCATGACTTCTGTAAACTGGGTCCTGAAGAGTGGGGCAAGGAATGGGACAGGACAGTGGGGAAGTGCTGTTCTCCACTCCCACCCCGGGAGATGGCAGGAGTGTGTCTCGTGGTGTGCACACCCCTGCCTCCCAAAGAACTGCACCACTGTTTGTTGGAAGGTGTTGGAGGATCTCCCCAGCCTCACCTGGGACACCTCTGCACAGGGATCAGTGACACCCTCGAGTGCCCAGGGAGAGATGCTGCTCTCCCAGTTCTGCTCTTGCAAGGCAAACAGCCTGGCCATGGCTGCGGAGAAACTGAGGCGGTGGCAGGTTATTAGAAGAAGCCATAAATAGGTAAGAATAAAATTAGAATCAGGGCTATAAACCAATAAAATAGCAAGGGTCAGTAGGTTTCTCATTGACAGAGAGGTGTGGGAAGAGCAGCAGATGCCAGCATGCCATGAGAGAAAGGGGCATTCCTGCGGCAGAGGGGGTTTGCAGTAGTGCATGTCCACTGTTCCAAGACATACTGGGAAACTGCTTCATTTAGCCAAAACAAAACTTGCAGGATTGGGGGAAAGATTAAAATATATCTACACATACAGATGATTTCCAAGCTGAGAAAATATATTTTCAACTGTCACGTGGTGGTATTCTCTTGGGTTCCTGGTTTTATGTTGATATATTGCATTAGTAATTGTTTATTAATGGTATGGAAATTACCATGCACAAATTTAAATTGCCACTGTCAGAACTGAGGTTCACAGTATTACCCAGTATGAAATAGATAACAAATATTATTTCATGAAGAAGCAAAGGCAATTCAATAAATCAATATTTAATTTACTTAGTAAAATTGTACGTGTGTACCAACATACAGAGGCTTGGTGTGCTCTAACTGTGCTTGCATGTTTTGAAATACATGTATTTCTAATGCTCTTTTTTTTAAGGAATAAAATACCAAAATTAAAACATTTGCATAATATTTAGTATGTTTAAATTATCTTTATTTATCCTTTGTAGAGGGACTAGTACTGTTAGCTGTTAAGCTGCTTCTATTATGGTCTGAAATTTTGAAGCCATGCAGTGGATCATTAATCCAGTTGAACTTTTTGCAAAAACTGAGAGACTTACTCTTTGTAATGTTAATGATGGTGGGATGGATTTTGTAGCGCTGCAGTTTGCTTAATTTTTCTGAATTTCCTCCATTAACAAAAGAAGATTGTGAAGTGATGAAGAGAAGATCCATGCAGCAGCAACAAAAAAAGTCTTTATGTTGCCCTGGGTGATATGGTTAGTTATTTAGGTAGTGTCTAGTTGCAAAGGCAATAATATGTCAGAATACTTTATTTGTATACTGATTGAATTTTGATCAAGACACAAGAATTTTCATTTATAGCTATTGTGTTGTTCAATTTTCAATTTTGGTAGCTTTGTTTGATTTACAATGGAAAGTTAATCCTATCAACTCCGCTGTTCAGATAACAAGGGGGAGTGGGAAATCTGTGTGAAGGAATAACAGATACACAGTGGCTGCTTCTGGTGCTGAGCTGGCTCATGTGTTGGCTGAGCCCTTGGGAGCCTTGGGTTTGGAAAACGTGCCTCAGTCAATAAACCATGCTGGTCCTGAGCTGAGCAGTGTGAAACTCCCAGAGTGTGCATAGGACATGGATGTCTGTCACCAGGGCATTCAGCATGGACAGTGCAGAGCCACCAGGAGTGGCTGTGGAACTGAAAGATGGCTCATTTGATTTTGCACACAAAATTAAAAGCACTGGGCAGCTGCAGACACGACACCAGTGGTCCGTGGTTGTCACTGCTGTTTTACACTTGCTTGGCTGCAAAGAGTGAAAGGATGGAAAATGGCACTGACTCCTCGTTTGAAAGCACATTACGGGACAGATGATTTCTCTTCCCCTACTTCTTCAAGAGACTGCCTTGTTCAAAGCATTCCTGTTCTTGTTGCACTCTGCATACTCCAATATGTATTACTGAGCTGTTTGTTTAGCAGCAGAAAAACATTGATGTTTTGGTGTAGCAGAAACATGCTGTGTTCACTGCTCTTGTTCTTTCATTGCCTTACAGGTACAGTAAGAATTGAAATGTTCAGGAACATGCAAAATGCAGAAATCATAAGGAAAATGACAGAAGAATTTGATGAGGTAGAGTATACAAATAGTTGTTTTAAGCATTATGAAATAATTACCATATACTTCTGGTTTAAATTGAAAATGCAGTGGGTAAGTAATGTCTCAGTATGGGAAACTGCACTGACAAGCAAAGCAGCAACTTCAGCTGCTGGATGCAGAGTAACAGGGCAGCAGGGACAAGAGAGGTTCATCAGAGCAGGCAGGAAGAGGAACTGGAGAACTCTCATCCCCCTGAGAGTGGTGGTGGTGTTCTAGGTGCTGAACATCAGCTCTTGGGAGTGCCACGGTACAAGGAAGAGCTCCAGATTCCTGACACATCAGATTCATGAGACAGGATTGCAGGCTTTTGCAGCATTCTTCTGTTTTCTCTGTGCAAATTAATGTTTTGTGCATTTTAAATGGCAGTTTAAACCAAATAGGAGCTTGACATGAAAATTACCATTTTGGAACAGTGATACAGAAAGAAATACTCTTTCAAAAGATCTGAGCATTTTGTCTGAAACAAGTAAATTACAATTCAAACTGAGTATCTTCTGTCAAAATAAACATGTTCCTAATGGTGAATGCTTTTTAGCTTTGAGATTTTTGAACTGTGTTTTCTTTGATTTTTCATGTATAAAAAGCTGAATATTCTGAGTGTTCATTCTGTTTAGTGAGGAAAACTAAAGCTGGAGCAGGAATTTTCTGTAGGACAGCCGTGTCTCTGACCAGTTCTAAATGGAATGCCAAGGCTGTGATTCAGAAAGTTAAGCAGGGAAACAATAAATATGAGCAATGTTCCTTTTCAGGATGTACTTCTGCACAATTTCCATCTTGTCCACGGCCTTGAACAACAAAATGCTTCAGTAAATGCCTGATTACAGCCATAGGGGTGCTCCTTTTGCTGGGTGATTGTCCCACTATTGATGAAGAAAGTATTTTTCAAAAAAACCTTTTTAAAAACTGTCAAAGTTTTTTCTCACAGGAGAAAAAAACCTCTTCCTTATGAATGTACTTAAAAGGAACATCTCTTAAAGAGTTACAGTTACTGGTACACAGTCTTTCTTTCTCCATTACCTAAAACTTTGCAGAACTTCTACAATTCTAAAAAAAAGTTTCAGTTCTGGCTTCTGCCTTAACACTTGAATGGATTTCTGAGAGAATTTGTGGGCCTTAGTACAAAAGCATAAAATTGTTAGTCCTAGGCTGCAGCCCAATGACTCTTTTGAAATCTGGAATAAACTGTTGGCATTTCATGTGTAATAGCTCCCCCAGTACCCCAGAAATCCCAAATTGTCCCATTTTTCCATGAGTGCTGCAGGAATCAGCTGGCTGCTGGCCTGAATTTTGCATTTATGGCAGGGATTGAAGTATTGATTTTCCTCCTCGTGAGTGGAGAAATGCTTGTGCGGGACTTAAATGATGGAAATAACTTTGTTCACAAAGTTCACTTTGGGACAGGGAATTCCATGGCCATCTATTGGCTGCACTATTCAGCTGCTTGGCTTAGGAGTACAGGTGTTTTGTAGGTGAATTCCCTCATAATTCTTGTGCTAGAGTTGACAGGTGAACAAAGACTTGGTTTACTCTGAGTTTTCTATGCACTGGGCCATCAGTATTGTGTCAGTGTCACTAATGTATCACGTTTTTATTGGTATTCAAGAATAAAAGATCCATGAAGTGACTTTATTGTAAGTTTATTCTTCCCATTTCAGCCAGATGAGGTGTTCATGGTGCAAAATAGCCTTCATAGGCTTTTCAGAAGAGTTGTCTGATACGTACTTGCAGGTTAAAAATGCATCATGCAGATGTGAGTAATTACACACAGCACTAGAGATTCTGAGGATCTGTTCCAAAGGGCTGCACATACCCACACCTCGAGAAAGCATGTGTTACATACCAAAGTTCACATGCAGAGATCCATCAGGTTATTCTGGTGTGGTTGAAATGGGTGTGATTTGGTTACATGTGATGGCTAGGGGGTTTCCAAAGGGCAGTGTTGTTTATGTAGTTTAGGCTCAGGGTTGTTTGATTGCAGCTCCTCTGTGCTGACCTCGCTGCCTTGGCATGGTTCAGTCTGGGTGATAAGTCCTGAGGAGGAAAGTGCTTGTTCCTCACAAAACCACAGAATAAATGTGTACAAATGGATGTAACTTTGGTGCTACTGACTTCTTATCCTGGCTGAGAGATTCAGGATGGAGCATTACTGCCGTGATGTTTTGGATACTCTGGAATTGGCTTACAAATCCAGTGGTCAGGGAGATTTGTACTCAGGCTTTTCCACTAAGGGGGAAAAAGCATTTTCTGATTGTGGGGGGACAGTCTCCCCATAATGCAGTATATATAGTGAATATAGGAAGAGCACACCTGGGGAGGCATTAAATGAACATGCCAATGAAGATGAGGTGTATGAATCCGTAGTAAAATTTCCATTGCTGCTATCAGAAGGCAGGTTCTACCACTAGAAAAAGGCTGCATTTACAAGATAAAACAGGGCAGTGTTTGCTTTCTGATAAGGAAACTGTAAGCTTGAGCAAACCATACTCAACTGTAAGCTTCAGCAAAGCGAAGTTTGTGGGGAGGGGCATCCAGCTGATTAGAATATTTAACCTGAAGTGGGGGTGGAGAATGACAAACAGTCAATCACACAAGCTTTTATTTAGGTTTTGATCTTAAATACTTTGAAATAGTCCCATCTTATCCTTGGCTCCCACTTCCTAACCCAGGACACAAGGAAAATAATTGAGTCTTGATACATTTTTTGGACTATCTGGAGCCAATACTGCAGGTATAAAACAGTTACAATGACATCTTTGCAAAAGTAGTTCATGCCAATGAGCCTCCCTGTTTATTGAAGAATAATGTGTTGTTTTTATTTGTTATCCTCCCTTGGCTTGAAGGAACAAGACGACGTTTAGTTTAGAACCTTAGACCACGATGGCTACACCGACATTAAAACCCATTAAATGGGGAGCCCTTTAATACTTGATCTTTTTCTTCTGTTGCTCTGCAGGACAGTGGCGATTATCCCCTGACCATGCCTGGGCCTCAGTGGAAGAAGTTCCGCTCCAACTTCTGCGAGTTCATCGGGGTGCTGATCCGGCAGTGCCAGTACAGCATCATCTACGACGAGTACATGATGGACACGGTGATCTCGCTGCTCACCGGCCTCTCCGACTCGCAGGTCCGCGCCTTCCGGCACACCAGCACGCTGGCTGGTGAGTGAGCTGCACGCCAGGGTTCTGCCACACAGCTTGCCACTGCCACGCTGGCACTGCACTGTGCCAGAAATCCAGTCTCTCCTGATGGGAGAGAATTTGCTGAAAGTCCTTGCAAGGAGTTTCAAAGATAAACCGAGACTTTTCCTTTAGTTGCAATGCTTCCAGATAGTTGTTTGTTAAGTCTTATCAGAGGAACAGAGCCACTAGCGTGACCCAGGTACAGCATAGAGCACAGAAAAGCAGGAGTGAAGACTCTCTATCAAGATTTACACAGCCTTTTAAAGATATTTTAACCAATAGTTACTAAAAAAGTACATTATTTTCACTTTCCTACCAATTATTCAGTAAGACGACTAGGAACTGCGGAATTTTCTATCCAGTCAATCCAAACCACTTTTACTGCAGAATATGGAGTGGTAGAAGAAGGAAAAGAAGGTCTAGAGAACAACAACAATCCTCCATTTTGACATTTTTTACTCTTACCTATTTACTACAAAGAGAAGCCCAAAGCCTCTAAATTTTTCACCCTGTGACAATCTTACATACTAGTCTATCACCTAATTCACACCACTATATTTTCTAGTTGTTGTTGTCTTACTGTTGGTAATTTTTTCCAAGGTTTGAAGCTAAAACAGTGTTGTTCAGGGGGGTAAGAACCCTTAAAAACAGGCAGAGAAATATTCTCAGCACTCTGGGTTCCTACACCACGCCACTGCCACAAGCACTTGTAATTGGGATTGAGGTGGATCCTGACCAAACTCTGGAAACCTTCATCAAATCCCAGTACCACACATGGTACAACTATACTTAAAATACTCCTTTTTTTTTATTTGGAAAGGAGTGTGCTGAGGCACTTAGGGATTCCTGTCATCCCCAGGGCTTCCAGTGAATCCTGAGAATCAAAAGTGGCATGCTTATGTCTTGTATTTTGTTATTAATTGTTCACTTGTTGTATAGAACGTTGGAGTAATTTTATATTTTAGAGTATAAGTTTATTCTAAAGAAGTATCAGGACAATTGTCTTATCAAAGAATTTCCATCCACCAGAAAAAAAAAAACCCTGTGCCTTAACTCAGGAGAAGCATAAGGTTTGGGATTACTGGACCGTGCTAGTAGGGCTCCCTGTCTTCTGCCTGCAGCCACACCACCTTTCAGTGCAGCTGCCTCACCTAAGGAAAGCCCTGGGTTTATTATTAGATGGAAATGGGCTTTCCTTATGTATTTCATCACACCTATATGAGATGTCTCCTGTAAGAGGGATGAATTGCTCTCCACAAGGAACTATTTTTCTCAATTACAAAGCACTACCAGGGTGGCTGGCTTGGGTGTAGGTGTCTACAGCTGGTCATGTCAGGTGATAAGAAATCCATCCTATTGCAAGGTTCATAGATCATGCCAGATATTTAAAACTCTTACAGCAGACATTTGTCATAATCTGAAGGTTTCTATGGCCAGTATTTATCACTATTTAGTCTTTCCACAAACGGCCTCATACATATTCTTTAAGTTTCAAGTGTATCGATACCCAGTGTTCAACAAATGCAGTCAGAATTTATTTAAATTTCATCTCTTGTTAAGAATCAAAGTAAGAGGCAGATTTCCCATTATATTGAAAAAACAACTCCGGATTTGAGTGGATTTCGGTTTTAAAACTGAAAACCCTTCAACTCAGAGTGACCAAACTCCTTTGGAAACACATTCCCTTGTGGTTCTTTACCATGCTCAGCAATGGGATGGTAAAACCTTGAATCTTGCAGGCTTAAGCTGCCAGGTTTGGAGTTTCCTCTACAAATTCAGTATTGCAAGGTGAGCATTGTTTGAGCCTAGGTAACCTGCTGGAAATCCATGCCTGTTATTTAAACTATTATATTCCCTTCCATCTGAGGCTGTCTGCAGTTCTGGGTGGTTTTGATTTGCTGTTTGCTCAGACTGTGGTTGACTGGTTCATAGGGAAGAGTTTATGGAGTGAGCTCTGCACTCAGGTCCCTGGGAGTGAGTGGTCCATCCCTGCTGGGGCGGATGTTTGGAAAGTATGAGAGGCTTGATTAAAAGACAGGAAACAGAACCACCTATTAGTCATTTCCCAAGAGCTGTGCTCTATGGAAGAAAGAGTTTTCCCTGTTTGGAATGGATTTGGTGGCTAGAAGCTTGCAGCAAGAATCAGCTGATGCTGAAGGTGAGGTTCATCACAGCTGACTGCGGTTATTTCAGCCACTGCTGACTTATTACATTAATGGCACACTGATCTAACATTGCATTAGGGATAGGAGCTGCCAAAGGTCTCAGCATTTACCAGTGACAATACATGCCATTTATTTATTTGTTTGCTTGTTGTAGCAAGCTTGAGGCTTTGCTTTGATTCTACAAATTTCCAGCACGTTTAATTGTGTTGCAGTCGCAGAGAGCAGAGGTCAGCATGATGCCATGGAGCATGGAGTCTTGATAAAGTTTTTGAAAATCTACTTGTAGACTTGCATTTCTTCTAGAAGGAGTGTTTTTAGGTCCTTGTTTTCAGTTTTCCTCTATGCTAGTCAATTGGAATGAGAGATGATTCACTGCAGGAAGAGGTACCTGCTTTGAGCTATAGCAGTGTAAATCAATCCAAGTAGGCTCACTTCTCCATTTGTGTGGTTGCTTCTCTACCTTGAAGCAATGCTGCATATTTAGAGGAGCATGCAGAGAGGATGTGATAGTTTGTTGCATTATTTTTCTGGTTTTTCAGTATTGTAAAATGTGTTGTGCTATGTAACCACACAGAACTTAGGAAAGACCCTTATTAATGTTTTTTGTAAAAATAAACTTCAGTACTGAAAAGCAGACACGAACAATATTATATCCAGCATCTGTGAAAATAAAAACTGCATTTTTATATGGCTGTACAGCTGACTTTAGAGCATTGTCAGACCTGCCTTCAGAGAAGCTGTGCTGTGGTCCTTTGTGAACTGAGCCACCCTCAGCAGCCATTGGTTAAGGTCACCCTCAGTTTGGAGCTATCTCTGGTGGCACTCTTCTGTGCAGAATGGCTGTAACTCCCCAGCCACTGCCTTCATGGTGCCCTGATGCTGCAGGCTCACAGCTGGCTCCTTGGTGCACTCAGAGCTTGTCTGGAGAAGACAGCAAGGAGCACTGCCTGCAGCTCAGTGTGGGGTATAGACTCTGCTTTCTGACCGTGGGCCAGTGACCTGGGTATTGCCTGGGTGAAAGTGCCTTTCCAGATGGCTGTGCCAAAGTTGAGAGGCTTTTTGCTGTATGGATCTGCTGAGGAAGTATTTTCTGAGCTCTGACTACAGGTAAAGACTCATAATCTGTCTTGTGCCTTTGCAGCTATGAAGCTTATGACTGCTCTTGTGAATGTTGCCTTAAACCTGAGCATTCATCAGGACAATACACAGAGGCAGTATGAAGCTGAGAGAAACAAAATGATTGGCAAAAGAGCTAATGAAAGATTGGAGCTGCTGCTTCAGAAAAGAAAAGAGGCAAGTGAAAAGACTATTTTTTTTTTCCTGGTTCATGTGCATTCTGTCCAACAGAAAGCCCAGGGTGGTTTGTGACTTGAGTACCACAGTGAGAAAGAGCTCAGTTCTGCAGTGGTGTTCGTGTGGTCTCAAGCACACTACTTGAATCTTGTATTGCCACATTCAGTTGAGTTTGTGGTGCTGTTCTGCACACACAGGAGAATTCTGTTCTCAGGCTTCTATGTATGACCAGGCAGGAAGAGTCTCAAACTGCAAGTAGTCTCTGTTGTGATGATGCAGAAAGATTCTGACAGGAGGATCACACGTTCCCTCCCTGCACTGCCCACTTTCCCCCTTGATCACTGCAGTAACTCCACAGTGTCTCATTAGTCCTTCATTTTTAGCTGTTTTCAGGAAACACTGGAGTTGGGGCTATAGCACCTGCTCTCAGGGAGAAGGAGCTAGGGAGACATTAAAGTCACCTTTAGTAAGTACGAGTCTGGCATTAGGTGAGAAAAACCATCAGAAGGTTGCTGTAATCATCCCTAAATAAAGTATTATATCACAGGAAATTTCAGTTTTAGAGGTGTACTTAAATTTAAAGATGACAAGTAGAAAATTAATACACATACACCCAAACAACCATAATGCGTAAAGATGCCAAGTAAAACTCATAAGAGAGATCAAAGTTTATATGGCTTAGATTTAAATTTATGATTTTTAATATATTAGTTTTGAAATTTCTCCACCACTGTTTTACTCTGTGGCAATTAAGGATGTCTGGGTGCTTTGCCTGTGTGCACCTTGGATTCCTTTAGGTATAACTTTGACTCAGAATTGCTTGACTTTGTAGTCTTTGTCTGGAGATAATTACAATTATGTATTTTTATTTTACCCCTATGATCTGTAGCACAACTTTATTTGATTTTCATAATTCTTGAAAAGCGTGCATTAAGGTACAAAGCAAAACCAATCTCTCCTGCCCAAACTGTGAGAAAAACATTTTAAATTAAATATTAAATTGAATGTGAGTTCTAAAGCATTTTGAAAAGCAAAATAGCTGGGACAGAGTTTGTATCCCACATTTGTTGATTGTTGCTTTGAATGTGCAGAGGACAAAGGCACTAATTCTGCTGATGACCTTGGGCTGGTGGCTCTGTGGCTGGGGCCTTCTCTGTGCCCCTTCCCCCTGCCATTCTTTCAGAGCTGCAGAACATCCTCTCTCTGGGGAGCTGTGCAGCAAGGATGCCCAGGCTGCTCAGGGCTGGGGAGCCTTGAGAGGAGAAGCAGCAATTGGCAGTCCTTACCTTTGGCTCTGTGTGTTCAGGGGCTCTCAGCTCAGCTCATGACAGCTGAGCAAAGCATGGCCTGGGAATAGCCAGGGAGGAGTGCTGGGGATCGAGTGTGTCCGTGGGGTAAGCACACCAGGGGCACCTGGGCAGAGGAGATCTCCTAGGATTAGATGGCTTAGTGACTCTGGGTAAGAATTCCTCATGTAATGCTGTATATTCCAGTGTTTAAATACACTGAATTGACTGTGGCATTCTGTGCTGGCATTTCCTCAGTTGATTCCTTGATGAAGTGCCATCCTCACAACCCCTGCTGAGCACATTGTGTTGGTCTTCACGAAGCGATAGAGGCACAGTTCACCAGCTGAGTGTGGCAAGTTAGTCTGAAGCAGAGGAGATGGAACAACTCCTGAAGTGTTTCATTCTCATGCCATCATCTAGAGGCCTGATGAGAGAGCTGAGCATGGAGCTCTGTCTTATGAATGAGATTTTCAGCCCGAGTGGATGATTTCTGTAGCAATATGCCACAAAGCAGAGAAAGTTGTCTTTTTAGTATCTGCCAGCAGTAATTCAAATTTTGTGCTTGTCATACATGTCTTTTTGAGCTTCTGAACCTGCTTGCGGAGTCAACAAGAGAATGCTTCCCTCATTTTTTACCTCTGTTTAAAAGGGGGAGTGTGAAATCATTTTTGCATTGGTAAGAGCAGGAGTCCCAAGACATAGATGCTCTCTCAAGATGCTTGAAGTTAAGCACTCAGATTCAAGTGCATGGTTTAGAAAACTTGAAAGTGTAGAAAGCAATTAGAGTTTCAGAGAAAATTCATTACTGAATCTAAAATACATTTGAGAATTGTATCTTCTAAATGTTAGTACACTAACATTTTAGTTTAGGTAAAAGGAGTATCACAAGGACCTACTGAATCTCTGAGTCTGCTTCCACACCAGCTGTGCCCCAGCACCTGGGTACCTGTACCAGATGATAATTTACCATATTTATGGTGAGCTGTAAATTCTGTGCAGAAGAAGAGGGAGGAAACCATCCATGCTGTCCCTTCCTCTGTGCTGCTTGGGCTTCTACCCTGCTGCTTCACTTTGCACTCAGTGAGACATCAAAGTACACTTTTCTCAGTAGCTCAGCTTTCTCATGGCTCAGGAAGTCCCATCCTCTCCTACCTCTTTTCTGTGGTGTGGTTTTATACCAACAGATCATTCCCTGAGTTCTCTGTGAGCATCCCCTTCCAGGGCCCTGGTAGTTTTTCAGAAAGCCTTCTGAGGCTTCTTGGTTCATTCCCATCCTCATTTTACTGCACAGCCTGTGCTAGGCTGTCTCTACCCCCATATTTCCCTGCCTGTAGCCTGTGGAGTCATCCAGCTGAGGAGTGATTAGGAACTCAGAGTCCCCTTTGGGTTATGAAGTCTAAAACAAGCATTTAGTCTGTGCATATTTGGGTTGAGCTGATGCTGCACATAGTGCTTTTCCCAGAGGCCATGTCTAAATATGCTTGGTTCATGTATGCAGAGCTGGTGTGCACCCAGCTCTTGTACATAATCCCTTTTACTGTGAAATTAGTTTCTTTGGCAGGCTTTTGACAATTTAGTCAAGAGCCCTCAATGCCTTGGTTTCCCCACATGGAAAATGGAGACAGCACCTCCTCACACTTTAGTGAACTGGGAGGCTTCACTCCCTGAGTTCTGAAGCTACTTCAGCTCATACTTGGAAGAGGCAGGAGAAATATTTGGCTGAAAAATAGAAGCCCTTAGGTGAAAGTGTTTCAGAGCTCATGCCATGCAGGAGGTCAAACCAGCTGCTCACAGTTTTGCCTCTGGCTTTAAAACCTTTTATCTGTTAAATATATACATCAATAATTATACAGGTTTAATTATTTTATGCATATATGCACTCTACTAGCAAGGCTCTGTTGTGGTTTTCCTACTGAGAACGTGGGCAAATTTACATTCCCACACTGTCGTGCTGTGCTTGGACTGTAATGAACACCTTGATGGAAGAATGATGGCTGCTCCAAAAGCTGATTGGATAAAATTGGTGTCATCTTATTAACAAAGCTGCATTTAGGTGCAATTAAGTTATACTTACTTAGTTTAGTACAAGATCTGACAGTATGAGAATACTGTAATTAATTCCAAGTTGTGTTAACATATTAATTGACACAAGGTAAGCTTCCCATAGTACTTGCAAAACATGCTCATATTACCCAGGAAGTGAAAAGATTTTTAAGAAAATGCTCTTATTTATAAAAGCATGCTCATAACACCTTTTCATTTGGAATTGGGTTTGGATTTTTGCAGTCTAAGGCCTGGATGTCAGGTGTGCTCTGATCCTGGAGATCTTCCTGCTTCTGAAACCCAGTTATTGTGGGTGCTGAAGTTCAAGCAACTGACAGTCTTTTCGTTAAGATTGAGAACATCTTCAACTCCTTTCCTTAAATAGGACATTAATTTTTTCAAAACCAATCTGTAACCAGCTTTGTTTCTGCAGCTGTCATTCACTCAGCTCTGTGTTTCCCTGTGAACACAGCACTGCTGACATTACTGCACACATTGTCTCTGCTTGTCTCATTTTCAGTAGCAAAAGTTGATGATCACTTCAAAGAACTAATTTGAGAGACTAAATTGGTGTTTGTAGTGAATGTTAATTTTCTTCCATTAAGACATTGCATATATAAATGTAAATATTTGTATGTATATGCACACAATATAGGCACGTGCTGGAAAAGCAGAAATGGTGAATTTACTCAAGTGCTCTTCCAAGGTCTTCTAAGGTTTCCCAATAAAGAATTGTAGAATACCAAATTATAATAAGCAATGATCTTTTATTTATTTTGTGTTTTCTTTTTCACAGCTACAAGAGAACCAAGATGAAATCGAAAATATGATGAACTCTATTTTTAAGGGTATATTTGTTCATAGATACCGGTAAGAAAATGCATGTTCCAGTAGGCTCTGCTAACAAAGTGTGGTCATAAAGAAAGTCAAGGCAATTTCTGGGTTGATTTTCTTCTGATGTAATATTCTAGATGCTGCAAGGTCACTGTCAAAAGCACTTGAAGTTATGGAAGAACATACAAACTGTAACCTTTATTAACTACACACTAGAGCCGTCCACACAACTTCATTTTAATTCAGCAGACAGCTTTAAAGGCTTGTGGGAGACATGGGCTTTGAATCTTTGCATATTGAAAAGTTGTCCATGCTGGGAGCACAAAAATGACATATCTTAAGAACAATCAAATAATCACTGCATGTCATAGAATAGCAGTTGTCCTCCAGCCTGCATTTCCTTTCGTATGTCTTGGGTGTAAACAGCAAATCTGGAATATGGTTTACCAGAGAGCAGGAGTCTTTTAAAACAGATTTAGGGTCGTTGTGCGTCACAAGATGCCTCAGAGCATCTGCAGCACCTTGGTGCAACCAGCTCTTTAAATGTTAATTGACTTGCTGAAATCAAAAGATAAAATTCAAGGGTACTAAACTATGCAATTAACCTTTCAGATTTCAGTTCTGCTTTAAAGGTTTATAATTTATGGAATCTTTTAGGAAAACAGCAGGAAAAAAGGGTGCATGAGAAGAGGGTTAGAGGGTGAAGAGGAACCCATAGTTCAGTTGGACAAAGGGATGATTGTAATTTGGAGAAAAGCACACAGGAAACGGGGAAGGTGCTCGTGCTGAGCAGTGTGTGAGGCTGAGCAGCACAGTGGGCTTGGAGGGTGTCTCCTCAGTACCTGAGCATGGACAGAAAGTTCATGGTTTATGGTTGGGAAGCCTTGAGCTGCTTGGCAGCTGGAGGTTGGGAATACAGGGCCAGCAGGTACATGAGTGTGCTAGATCAGTGTAGCACTCACACAGTTTTGTTAGGAGAGCAGCGTTCATGGCATAGGTAAAAAAGCTGAAGAAATTCAATTCTAAGAGTGTTTCCATTTTTATCCCTTTAGAACTTAGTGTATTATATCAAACAAAACACTGCTTTAAAATATCCTCTTAGTAGTTCATGCTCTTGTGTGGGGTTGGAAAAAGACTCAGCCTTTCGGTGGTCTGCATTCTGGTGCTTTTTCTTTTCTTTTGAAATCCTCCTTTTGTAAAAAAGTTTCTTTTCATGCCTCCTGCCGCCACTAACAAAGACCTGCTTTTGCTGATGTTGCTGTAACAAAGGAGAGGCCAAGTAAATAAACTCCATCAATGCCATGGAAAAGGGTGCCCATGGTGGCCCTGTTAGAGCAGCGGGGAATTGGCTGTAATCAGACAGGTGGTGGCACCACTTGTGCCACTGCTCAGAGAGGGCAGGAGGAACCTGTTCCCACTTTGCCCCCAGAGCCACCTGTGTGAGCACTCGCTGTCCCTGACCTTCTGGGGAGCCCCAAAGAGTCTCTTGGAACATTCCCCAAACTGTGAGTGATGGTGCACAGCAGAGAGCACCAAGTGAGACTCCTGCACTCACAGCTGGGTGAGAACATAGAGGGGGAAATGGCCTGTGTGAAACCCAGCTAACTGAAGACAAAGCCCAGGGGGGGTAAAATGTAAAGGATTTTGAACTATTATCTGCTTTCATAACTTCTTAATTTCTTGAACGTTCCTTTTCTCAAATAGTTCAAATTATTTATAAACTTCCCATGATTTTACAGGCCTTAAACCATGCACAAGTGGTGATGATTTTGAAAGGATGTTATATTAATTATTCCCAGAGAATAAGTCCCACCCCTCAATATGATTCAGACTCAGCCACAGTGATTCATGCTTAGTGACCTTTGTAGCTTAAATAACAAGTCCTTGACCTAAACAAAACCCCCAAAACTGTTTCATTCAGAATGTGTCTTCCAACGAGTGTTGCAGTGAGGTTACATCTTCTTTCTGCAGATTGGCTTCCAATTTACTGGAAATTTTCAGTGCTCACTTCTCTCATCAAGAAAAAAAAAAGGTTTTCAGAAATAGCTAAATAGTTTTCTAGGTATAATGCTAGTCTAGTGTGAACAGCAGATTTGGTCAAAAACTGAGGTACTCAATAAGCATGCAGGAAATGTATCCTCAGCCATTTGTTCTCACTAAGTTTCTGTGGCTTTATGATATATTTGGTTGTCCAATGGTTTTTCTTACCCTTTTTTTTTTAACCTTAAAAAGGGGTTTTAAACCTTTTTATGTCAAAAGCTGAAAATTGCTTGCAAGGTACATGTATATAAAAAAAAGAAAGGGAGGTCTATTTCTTCATTTCAGTTGTATCTGCATATCAGAGATGACTGAATCTCAGATTATTGCCACACAGCTGCTCAGATGTAATGAGTATTTATAAAATGTTCATCCCTCTCATCTGTTATCTGAGGTGTCAGAGTTTTGGTTTGGCTCTTTCCATGCCTAGGACTTAGCACTGTGTGTCCAGACACGTTTCCCTCTCAGAGGGTAAGATTGAGAGATCTCGGATTTCAGTCCTACTTCATAGTATCTTTTTGTTTTGAGTGCTTGAAGAGGTTTTCCTCCAGGTGTGACTGTCCAAAAGAACAGAACTGTTATCGTTTTAGCTTCTGGCAGACCAGAATGGGGATCCTCACACTGATGGACACGGTTTTGGGAATTTATGCAGGGCATGAGCCTGTCCTGAGGTAATGTTTTGTCAGTACTGGCAAATAAGGTAAACCCTGCCAAATCTAGATGGCATTGCCATTTTTGTGGAGAAGATGCTTCTGTCTCCTTCCAAGGTATTCCTTTGCCTGCTACAGTAAATAGGATTATGGTGACAAATTACATGGGAATTCCACTGTGGGAAACAAGACATGGGAAAAAGGAGAAGGGAGAGGGGTTATTGGATGGCAGTTTGGTGAGGAAGCACAAACCAGTCATCACAGGGAAATGGAAACCTAAACCAAACCAGGGGAAAGTCCTTCTCCCTGCACCCTAAATGTGTTATCCTAAGGAGGCAAAGCATACCTCTTAGGTGACAAGGAAATGCATTATGTTTTTAGGTATGTTTGAAAAAACAGACAGAAATTACTGGTGTCAGTTACAGGCATAAAAAAAAGAGAAGGCACAAAGTTGCATCATTTAATTTAAGGGAGTTTGACCTTGCTGTGGAGTTTGAAAGCACACACTGCTCCCTTCCCTGCAGAGCTGTGCCTCATAGTTCATACAAGTTCCTGTCCCAGCTTCCTCTTGGGACAGGAACTCTGGGAAACACTGGGGTCAGGGATACATGGAGCTACATCTCAGAATCCACGTCATGCCTTCAAACAGTAAGTTCCTTGGTCTGGCAGGAGCGTTGGGTAACAACTAGTAACAGGTTATTGGGATAGATATTTGTAACAGGTTATTGGGATAGATATTTATCAGCCTAGTAACAGGTTATTGGGATAGATATTTAAATATCTGCTCTGCACAGAAGTACTTGGGAATGGGAGTGCTGTGTGCCAGCCCCTCCTGTGAGTGGGATATGCAGGGTTCATTCACCAGAACTTTTGGAAGTTGGCTCTGAACTCTTTTTCTTACCCTTCTTCTTTTATGGGGTCCTCATTCAGCTCCAGAGCTGAGTCATAGAAAAAAAAAGTAGAAAAGACATTTTTGTCCAGTTCTCATTACATCTTCAAAATATTTCCAAACTGCCAGGCAGAGACAGGCCCAGTTCTGTCCAAGTGGCAGTGTTGTGGTCATGTGCAGCTGCTCCATTTCCTGTCCCTTGGGTGGGAGTTGGAGCTTCCATCCCACCAAAGGCCCAAGGCAATGAGTCACCCTTGGTTCTGTCCTCGTTAGAAAGTTTTCCTATAGACTAACTCTCAGCCCAGCCCATTGACTGAAATATCTCTATTTTTCTCTTCATATCTGGTTTGCCTGTTGAGTAATACCACATTCTTTGATGGTTATCTGCAGTTCTGGCTGTCTCAGAACAGGGTGTGAGAAGCAACATCTCCAATGGTTCAATTGGGCAAGCAGATACAATGGGAGTAGTCAGGCTCCTTTAGGAGCTTCCAAGAAGCCTTGAAGGAGTTCCTGCTCTGCTGGTCATTGTCAGGTCATGCCTTGGTCTGACTCAGCACTGGCAGTGCTGCAGGATATGAGCATCCAGGGCACTGCACATCAGCCAGGTTTGCTTAGAGGGCTTTCAGTTTAGTCGTGATTAACCTTGTGAGTGTGTGATTGAACAGGCTGAAAGAACCCGTGAGCTGGAGCTGACAGTCACTCCAGCAACCCTGAGGAGCACACTGCTCTGCACCTGACATGTCCCAAATACCCATCAGAGACTCTGTGTCTCAGGTCCTGAATACTTCTGGCCTTAATCACAATTCTTATGTGTACTTTGGCATGAAAGGTACACCCGAGTGGCACTGGTAAAATCTGTTTCCTGACACTGCTGTGGTTTGTCCTGAGGTGTATGGGCCTGCCTTGTCAACCCAAAATTTCAAAAGGAAACTGAGAATTTCTTACCTGAACCCCTTCTGTCAAATCTTTTCAGAAGTTGCATCATGGAGGATCTCTTCACCCAGAGTAGGAACTTAGGCTGTGAATTGTGCTGCCAGTATTATCCCCATGTAGACCTTGCTTTGCAGTTTGTGCTGAAAAGAGGGGTTAAATATATTTCATGTCTAAGATTTGTAGATCCCACGTTAGTTTTCATTGCTGTGCTGGACTAGATTCTGTTCCTTTCTAGAAGCATTTGGCAAGAAATACAAGCTTACATCACTAATTCATAATTGTGGTAATTAATAATGTATTCATTATTCCCAAAGCACTTCCAGTGCAGGTATAATTAGTATTTATATGTTCTTGTGTCATCCAGAAATGATGTGTATTTTCAAAAGGCTAAACAATTCATAGTGACTCTGACCAGAAGCTGTATAAAAACATCTAAGAAACTGTATAAAAATTAGAAGAGAAGAATTACAGTTTAATGACAAGCAATTACCACATCCATAGCAAAGGTACAAAGATTTTTTGGCTGTATTGTGTTTGATACAGCATTGTAGGGGCAGGGAGTCTGTGTTAGTGATTCCTGCAGGAACACAAATAACTCTGATTGTGGATAGTTAACTGGAAGGTGATGTGGAGTGGGAAGTGGTGTCTCACAAGTTCCCCTCCTTCTCCAGCAGCTTGAGTCTGTTTGCTGGTCTCACTTGCCTTATTCATGATTCTGTCTCATTTTCAATTATTCTGGAGATGTTAAATTCTTATTACACTAAATCTCTTAAGCAGTTGAATAGCTTTCTTCTTTCTGTCTTTTTCTTTTTTTTTTTTTTAATTAGCAGCTTGGAGTGAGCATCCATAGTGCTGAGGGATCCCTGAGAAAGCTTTTGATTCAAGAAGCAGTTTTTCACTGTCTGCCTAGGGAAGCTTGAATGCACTCTTGGAGAAAACATGATGTTTCCTGCTTTTTGGCTGGTTGTGCTGCATGATTAAATGGTTGTTGACATTTAGGTTCTTTTCGGGATTGCCATTAAATCCTTCCAAAATCCTTTACAGTTAGTAAATTTATAAGGTGGTGAAATAACCTACTTGGATGTGAAGACTCAGGCTGTCATCTCTTAGTAAAAATGTCTTCCTGGCTACTTTGTGTTGCTGCAGATGTGGCTCCCCATTTTTTCTTGATTTATATTTGCTAGTCTTTTAGGTTTTTCCATAAGTCTTGCATTCTTCCACCTATATTTTGCTTTTAAAATAGTTTAAAAGTAACTCCATATAAGAGAATTGCTAATCTAGTTCAGTGTGAAGCAGTGTACAGTTAAACACACACCCATATATATGACAATAGTTGTAGTTTTAACTAAAACTTGTCTTCGTTATGGCTGCATTTCCCATAAGGAATGCAGTTTTTAACCCTTGAGTGTGATATTTAGCACATTGGTTCTTACCCTAGTTAAACCTGTTTGAGAAATCCCTGCTAGGAGCAGCTTGCTTGATGGCCTGCCCTGCTCCTAATGCAGCTTGCTCCATTGTGGGTTGCCCCTTACCTTGGTTCTGAGGTTACAGAGGCTTCAGGAAGTTGGACAGACTGGGTTTGCTGATGCTGTTGGGAAGCTGCTGAAATGAATGTGTTTCTCCTAGGCAAAGAGAGACAGTGGCAGTGGTCTGGTGGTATTCACACAGATATCCCCCTCCTGTTACTGCATTAAATGCATCACATGCTCTTCATGCTTTTCCACTGTTGCAGCAGTACGGTTTCCTCCCTGCAAGTTGAATTCAAATGCTGAGACTTGCCTGGAGAGGTCCCCCTGGCCGTGTGTGATGCTGGGCCTGGTTCATGGTCCCTGTGGGAGCCGTGGGTGCCAGCTCGGGGTCTGGAAGGCCAGGGACAGCACAATGCCACTGGATGAGCTGGGCCAGCCTGCAGGAGGGAAGTGCATAGTTCCAGTCTGGAGTCACCAGGGGTTTGCTGCACTGGGTTAGGGCTGTGAACCTGTGCAGTGTGTCTTGACCAGAAGAGTGAGGGCATTTTATTTATATTTTGTAAAATTGATGACTTTCACAAAAATGCACTTGCTCATTTTTGCAGCTATTCTCTTGTTTAAAGCTTGGAATTTCTTTCTTTCCTTCCCATAAATTAATTTCATTTTGGGACTCTGTTGGTCTGGTTTCGAATTAAATTGATGTTTATTACTTTTCCAAACAGATTTTTTTAAAAATAAAAATTCAAAAGCAGGGTCTCAATTACAAGCAAGTCCAGTGTTTGCAAAGCACCAGGCATTCCCTTCTTCTGAGCAGTGACTCTTTGTGTTCCTCTCGTATTACAGCTGAAATTTGGAACTGTGAGGCAGTGCCAGCTGGAGTGGCACAAGTGATTTCTCATGGTAACAGATGTCCCAGAGATGGAATTACTGAAGGGACAGATGGCCCCCATCCCTTTTCCCGTTGTTTCGTTATTAGTAAAGATGCCATGCTCCATGTCAGGCAGGCAGGAAAGTGCCAGTCAGATGGAAAGCATTTCCATCCTGGGCTCCTTAGGTGATCTCTCCAGTTTCCTGCCACCCCTCCTAACTAAGCAGCTGATAAGTCTGCCTGAGATACATCTTTGCTTCTTCCATGCCTTGCCACAGTCAGAACGTAGGATAAAGGCAAGAAAACGGGAAGAAACCAATGCTCAAGTGCAAAATTCTCATGGGTTTGTTGTAGGGGTGTTCATGGGGGGTGTGAAATGAGATCTCTTTGTGTAGCAAATTCCATTGTGCACCTCTGGCAGGTGCCTTTGGCTAAACCAAATAGTTTCTCCCACCTTGCAATGGTTCTGCACCTCAAGCTGGAGACAGGGCTGCAAAGCAAATGTCAGTGATGCTGTTTCAGAAATGATTGTCCAGAGGAGGTTTGTAGCTTGGGTTCATAATTGTCTTTGAAAAGAGAGAGGTTAAAGATGGAGTAATAGACTAAGAAGCAAAGTAGGGTGAGAATTTTTTTACATAGAGGAAATGTAGGAGAATATATAAATACTGAAATTATTACATAGATCAGTGAGTTCAAGGATGTAGAGGAACGGAAAATCAGTGAGATGGCAGTAAGAACTGACAGGCCTCACACAGTGAGGTTCATGACAAGTAAAAGCAAAATATTGTAGCTATGGCAACAGGAATGAGAAGTATATATGTCTATAATCTGGCTAATCCTTGTTCTTTTCTTTTTCCATATTAGTGATGCTATTGCTGAGATTAGAGCTGTCTGTATTGAAGAAATTGGTGTCTGGATGAAAATGTACAGTGATGCCTTCCTGAATGATAGTTATTTAAAATACGTTGGTTGGACGCTACATGACAGGGTGAGTATTGTGTATGCCCACACTCAGCAGAGTGCACTGGAGGCAGCTGCTGCTGTGCTGCCCAGCACAGCATCATCCTTGGCTTACAAAGAGGTTGTTCTGTTTCCTCACCTGGTATCTTTCAATCAGGTCACTTGCAGGTATTGGCTTCAATTAGGAGGCAGTACTCCCAGTCTGCTTGGTCCATGTCCTTTTCATGTGTTCAGTCTCTGCTGAAGTATCTTGATAGAAATCCTTCCACGGGGCTTTTCTGTTGATTACAAGAGAAAGAGAAGTGTTCTCAGAGCACCCCTGAGAGCCTCTGTGTCTGAAGCAGAATGGAAAAGAGATTTCCATGTGTCTTCCATTTACATTGCCCAAAGGTTAGGGGAAAAAAGGAGATCTCTGGTTCCTCAACAGACACCAGTGGCTCCACAGCCAGTGGAGTTATCATCAGTTCACTTTCCCTTCCTTGAAGAATCTTTTCAAGGTTCTCTTCAGCTTTTTCTTCAGAAAATGGTTGAAACACCAGATGGAAGCAGAAGAGGTGCTTTTCTGGCTCAGCACAGTTCTTAGTACTGATGGTATCCACCCAGCTCCTGCAGCAAGAGGAGCCCATTGTGGGTGCTGACAGAGGACTTTGCACTTCTGCCTGGGGGTTTTGTACACCAGGCAGCAGTGGGACTGCCTGTGCTCCCACTCCCACCAAAACCCCTGGAATCACTTGTTTAAACTTTCTTGCTAACACTATCCAAGGAATACAAAGGAGACTTACTGAGCTGTTGAAATGCTCATTAATTTCCAGCATCCTGATTCAGACTATTCTCCTTTTCTAGGAGCACTGCTGGAAAACAATTTTAAGTCTGCAGTTCGTTCTGATGACTTGCCTAACTGATAGTTAACAGCTGATTCTTTAAAAATATTATTTTTTTCAATAACTTCAAACATCATCTTAATATTTAGGCTCTGACTCAGTCACTCTTGTGCTGGATTGTGAGCAAGATGAGTTATACAGACATTGGCTTTCACTAATGATAGAAGTCAGCTGCTGCTGCTGGTTCTTTTAACTACAGCTGCCTTCATTTTGGCATCTGCATCTTGCCTTCATTTGGATGTGCAATTCACTTGCTAAGAGTGACCTTTCTGCTTTACACTAGACATGGGACTTCTTTCCAAACCTGTCGCTCTCAAACTTCTCCTTTACAAATTCTCCCCAAACTTTTACATTAGATCCCATTGAACAAAACTTGATCAGGAGGAAGATGCTGCTTACTGCTCCCATCAGCCATGACCACCGTCTGCCCCAGAGCCCCTGCACTGTGTCTCAGGGAATGCTGGACGTGGAAACAGCCGTGGCAGTGCCTGGAGGGACAAAGCTGCTGCTCTGTGTCCCTTGGTGGTGACGTTGCTGTGCCTCACAAGCTGCCATGCTCCAGGAGGAGACAGTGTTGTTCAAGTTAGCAAACGAGTGGGGAGGTCAGCTGAGGTTGGAGGATCAGGATTTTAGGTGTGTGGAGGGCTTTGTTTTACTATGACTTGTAATTTAAGTAAGTTATCCCTTGAATAATTGCAGTGGATTTTTGGGAGCACATTCTAAACCTTGTAGGACATTTCCACAAAGTAGCACCTCTGGAATGTAGTGGGGCTGCACTTCTCAGCTCTCAGCCCCCTCCTAGTGTCTTTGAAGTCCATCCATTTTTCACATCACTCTCTTCACCCATCTGTGGCATCTCACAGTCTCACCTGTCACATCCAGCAATTTCTCATGTCATGTGCAGTATTTTCTCACATCCTTTTCAGCTAGTTGAACCTCAGGCCAGGGTCTGGTTATCTGCCTGCAGCCTTAACACATATTTATGCCTCAGGTTTTTTTTAAATTAACATGTTCTTTCATATCAGAGGAATTTTGAATTACAGTGTTAGGGTAAAAAACTGGACCATTTGGAGCAGGCACAGCAGAATTCTATCAGACTGCTCTCCTGCCTCTGCTTTGCAGGATTTTTTGCTGCAGGCCACAGAAGTGCCTTGGGGTTCTAAGTCTTTAAATCACTCAAGTGTTTAATGTCCCAGTCCACCTGATAGGTGGTGGGGTTTTGTTGATGTCATGGATGTGTCATGTGCAGAGTGAGACAGACTGTAGGCAGAATGGGGCAGGTGTCAAAGGATGAAAAGGGAGAGAATGGAGAGAAAGAGACATCTTGGGAGGCACAGAAAGGAGGGTGGAGGTGCAATAGGAAGAATATATTGGAAAAAGATGGAGTTAGAGCCAACTGAAAATGCAAAGCCTTCAGAAGTACAAGATTCCTCAACAGCATGGTTTTCATTGGCACCACCTGAAAAACCTGCCAGCTGGTACCCAAGTTTCTTGATTTTGCTTTGCTTTGATCAGGAGATAATTTTTGCTATAATTGGTATTTAAAAAATGAAGGCTGAGGCAATAGCCATAAGCTATTTGCACTTCACATGAACAGAAGTCACCCCAAAATTATTAACTTCTCTGGAAGATTGCTGCTGCAGAAAGGAGACAGCAGTGAGGAGATTCTCGAGCAGTTCCATATTCTGCTTCAGAAGACATACAAATTAAACCACAGGGAAGAACAGTTCTTAGCTTCTTTGTGGTAGGTCCAGTGTAGTCTTTCAGAGGCAGGATACAGAAGTTTAGTTCCCTAATTTGGAAAATCCTTACATTTTGTATGTTAATGCTGTCTCCCAGATTTCAGACAAATGTCTATAGGGATTTTTTGGTTTTTATAGATTCTCATTTGAATGTGGCTTTCAAGTTTTGCCTTTCTCTACTTTTAAGCATCTTCTTCATTCTCGTGTATCTGGGAGCATAAATTAAAAGTGTATAAACTGTTATATAATTGCATTAAAAAAACCCTCTTGAAAATAAAAGTGTTAAATTAGACTGTTCAGTCTTAATTTTCACCTACTTCATTGACACATGGAACTGTTTTGAAACCATAATTGTCTCTAGATACCTGGACAGTCACGGTTCTTAAAACCTTCCTAACACGTAAGGAAATGCTTTTTCCTTCTTTGCATTCCTCTTACTTTGCTTTTTGTCTGTTTCTTTGGAAAGGATGAACCCAGGGTCCTCTGGAGCAGATGTTCCTCTTGTGCTTGACCTCCTAATTACTTAATTAATTAGTTAAATAAATTAATCTCTTAGTTTACCAAGACTCTTGCTGTCCTCCCTGTCCATCCCTGGTTGCAGCTTTTATGCTGATATAAGTTTCTTAAGAATCACCCTAACTTGAGCATTCCCACCCAATTACTTCCTTGCTAGGAGGTGTTTGGGGTGTTCAAAGCTCCTGTGAGCTGGATGATTCTCACAGTTACCAAGAACCATCTCGTGTATGGCGTGTTGAGGGTCTGTGGCACATTGCTGCTCCTCCAGTCTGGACTGGAGTGCATCCACACACACCTGCACCATACCCTTCTCTGCTTCCTGCCCAGCTCACTTCTCTTTAGGCTTCCCAGGGTGTTCCTGCCACTCCACTGACTTGGTTTTAAACCTTCTTACCAGGGTTAGCAAGCTGATGTGCAGGAGCTCTTCCCTCTCCAATGAGGTGAATTCCATCCTTGACCAAGAGTTTAGAAAACAGACTCGGAGAGAGTCCCCCTTCATCATTCTTCTGCCAGAAGGGCAGGCATTTCCAGGGTTTGCCTCTGCATCTCTTGGTCCTGCTCCCAGCCAGAGGCACTTTCTCTCTCTCTTCCTCACCTGCTCCTGCAGTCCCTTCTCCTCAGCTGTGGTCCGGGACGCTTTGGTTAGGGCCTGGCTGCAGTCTCCTGGCAGGGCATGCAAGGAGCCATGCAAGGAGCCTGTGCTCAGGGTGTGGCTCCTGCCTGCCTGGCTCCATTTGCTGGCTTCAGGGCCTGGACTGAACTCTGGGACCATGGATCTGTGGAGTCTGGGGAGGTCTCCAAGGGCTTTGGGCTCCATGGGCTCAAACAGTCTGAGCCTGTTGCGCACAGGTCCCGTTGTGGGTGAGTTTTACATTTGGCCATTGGCTCACAGGTGGGACAGGCTCCAGTGCAGCTGTAACTAAAGCTGCTGCCTCCCTGTGCCTTGCAGTGTTCATATAGGCCAGAACTAACCTGATCCTGACCCTCTGGGTACCCTCAGTACACTGAGGCCATCAGAGGCTCATGTCCTGTGAGCACTGATGGCTCCAGACATCCTGGGCACTATGAGCACCAGAGGAGACACCATTTCTGGTACTGCCACACAGGTGCTGTTAAAAAAAGAATGTCAAGCAGCGTTTCTTTGGGCTTTTTTAGCAGTTGATCACATCCATGTAATTTTTCTTCAAGAAAGTTCTTTTCTGTACCTTGAAAGATCTTATGATAGATCCCTTTAAACGTAGCTTACATCTCACTGCCTTTCTCTGCAGTGGTAGTCAAAAAGAGCCTTAGAAGAGAGCACAAGTGCTCAGAGACTCCTCATGGACATAGAGAGATGATTTCTCAGGAACAGTTGTTCTTCATGGAAGTTCTTCTGAAAATCCAACTTCTGTGCTGCTTTTGTCTTCTATTTGAATTTTTGAAATAGATGTGAAGGAGGAAAGAAACTTTAAAGTCGGGATTTATATCTTCTGTTTTTATGTCAGCCTGTGAATGTTCTTTCCGTTTTTAGTGTGAGCACTTTTTAAACACAGACTGGATTCTGGAATAGACAGTTTCAGAAATGAAGCCCTCTGGGTATGGAGTTTTATTTATGAAGTTCAATGGTTCATTTTAGTTCTTGAGCAGCTTAAGGCCTTAGACTTGGTAGTGTCTTCACTTTCATAAAAGTAAATTGACACTGCAGTGAACTCTACAGATCATATTTGAGTAGATTTGCGTTTATAACCTTTTTGCTATCCACAAATATTTTTCAACAAGAATACCTAGTTTGCCAAGATGGTGCAGTTGAGTTGTCCACCTGCAGCACAGAGGATCCAGTCCCTCTCTTCATCAGCAGTGTTCCTGTAGGACACAAAAGGCCCTGTCCCATGACACCCCTATTTCCTGCCTGCAGCCCAGCAGACCAAAGCAATTCCCAGCTGAAGAGCAGCTGGGAATGAGCTGCTGCCAGCAGCACAGCTCAGGCACAGGGACACAACCACCACAACCACCCCTCTTCCCACGGGCTCCTCGGGCTGTGGCTCAGATGTGTTGTTCCTGTGGCAGCCACCTGCTCCCCACTGGAGGGTCTCTCACACCTTTTCCATCCTTCAGCCTGTGCTGTCCTGTTGTGAGGGATGGAATGTAAAACTTTTGGGGATAACAAATGCAATGTGTGTTCCCTGTGTCCCTGCCCTCGAAGTTAGTTGAGTTGCTGAGCCCGTGCCCAGTCATTTTGAGCCCTTGTGCACTGATTGTGAACATGAGCTGTCAGTCATGAGGTGCCTGTGGGCTCCTTCCTGAGGACAAACAGCCACACTGCCTGCACCAACCACCTGGAGATCCTACATCTTTATTTTGGATTTACTTGCTACATTCTTTATCTTTTTGGGGAGTCACTTGAAAGGGAAGCACTAACAGACATGTAAGTGATGGTACATTAATTCTTTCTATATGCAAATAGGAAGAAATTTAACATTGTGGGTGACTGCATGTGGGTTTTGGTTTTTAGCTGAATTGCAAATTGGCTTTGGTCATTTGCATAAAATTTTAAATGTACATTAAACAAATTACAGTATTATGTTTTTTAATATTCATGTGCATTTGGTTACAGTATTCTGACAGCTAATCTTGGTGTGTTTTATTTAGCAAGGTGAAGTGAGGTTGAAGTGTTTGAAAGCTCTTCAGAGTCTGTATACCAACAGAGAGTTGTTTCCCAAACTGGAGCTGTTCACTAATAGATTCAAGGTAAGAGGAAATACAGTTTTTGGAAGGAGGACAGAAAGTAAAAGTATCATCATCCTGCTCTGGTCTTTGGGTCGTGTCTATTAAAAATAAACTCATTAGTTTGTGACAAGGCTTGTAACTGCACTAGTAAAACTGTGTTACTGAATGCTGAAATGAAGCCAAATCCATTTCACAGGGTTTATCTGGGAAGATTTGTCAGACTTAACCAGGATGATTATTTGTCTTTATGTATTACTGATAGCTTATATATTGTCATTATTCAATCTGCCTGTACTTATTTAATTTTAGATTTATTGAATTTAAAGGATGTATACTTACACAATCTAAAATATAGCTGAAAGTAGCAGCCAATAACAATAGATTGTTTGTTACACAGCTTTTTTTAGCTCAATAAGGGCTTATGTTTGGAGAGGGAGTCACTTGGATGTGCATCACAGTCCTCCACACAGTGAACTGGCCTTGCTGCAGAGCAGGAGTTCACATTTTGCTTCTAAACCCCCTGAGCCAGATTGGGCCTTCAGGAGAGAAGTGCCAGGGGGATATTTCAGGGGGTTTTTATTAGCACAAACTTTTTGCTTAGTATCTGGGTAAGAATGTGGCTGTTAATTCACTTTGTGGTCTGGCTGCTTTATTTTCCAAGTGAACTGTCTGGAGAGATGGGTGTGGAAGCACTGTCCCTGCTCCTGTTTGGATGCCTGCTGAGGAGAGTGTTCAGGCACTGCCACCACGTCAGCTGCTACCTCTCCCCATGGCTTCTGTGTTCTGCACAACACACTGCTGTGGGAAAGGCTAGCCCAAGGAAAAACTCATTCATCTCCTTTAAGTCTTTATTAGAATGCTGATGAAAAAAATTTGTTTAGAAAAGAAACAGAGCTGACTGGTTTCTTTTAACTTAAATCATTATTATAATGCTGATAAAAAGTTCTGTTTAGAAAAGTGGTGGTTTAAATATTTATAAATACTGTGCACAAGACTTAAACTTCTCCCTGTAGATTTTTATGCTGCTTCACTGGCTTTGTCTACCATTTCACAATTAATTCCTCCAGTTTGATCTAGAAAGCAAGAAAATTAGAAAATTAGTCATATTTTCCCTGTATGTAAACAATTTATAAAAACATGGTGATCAGCCTTTTACTACATTCACTTGAAATGCAGAAAAAAGATGTTTAACCTGCAGTAAAGCCTAGGTATTGAGGAAGGCTTTTTTCCAAAATGATAATGATAATGATATAATAGAGCAGACTCTTTTAAGATAACATTTAAGATAACAGTCTTAAAGGGTAGATTAAATAAATATCTGCCAGCAATGAACTGAGTGTAGTTGACTAAAGTAGGAGATAAAACTGGATCATTTTGTGAGACCACTTAAGGGCCTGCATTCTTCTAATTTTATAAAGCCAGTTTCTGGGACTGTTGCAGTAAAGACAAAGTTTTCTCTCATAGGAGAGAACCTGGCAAACAGGTTCAGACCTCAGACTGCTTCTCTAATGTCTCCTAAGTCTGGTTTGCTTTATCCTCACAGGACAACCAGAAAAATGGACCCTCCAACTCTGCTGCTTTTCCTGTTCCCTCTGTGCAGACTTAAGTTTTGTTTGTATTTGCTGCTTCTGTAATTGCATTTATTTTTAAACAAGCCACTAAAGCTCTCGTGTGCTTTTATCTACTTCTCTTTACTAGAAAATGTGCTGGTGCTGCTTTGCCAGGATCCCATAATTTGTAAGGGAAAAGACTGCTTTGAGGCTGAACCTGTCCCATCAGCAAAACTTGCAGGACAACTGGAGACACTTTGGGCAATAGTTATTCAGTAATGTACTCCAGCAAACTACAGGGACATGAAACCTCTAAATACATCCTGCTTTTCACAGCACAGACAATTCTCTTAAAGGAAGCTTGGTTAGCCTGTGCATTGCTGCTTGGCTTGGGATGGCACAAGGAATTTTCATTGCTGTCAGAGAGGTTCAGAGGAAAGGGAGCCCTGTTAGGAATTCATCTTTCTTCTGTCCCATTAAAGCTGGTTTTACTACAGAAATCTGTATAATTATGAAATAAATAAGAAGACAAGGTGTGCTCAAAGTCTCTGTGAGCCTAGAGAACAGATTTGTTTAACAGAATGATTAATCAGTTTCAGTTTCTGCCACATCAAGAGGAAAAAAAAGCTGGCATGGCCCAAATGCCTGCACTTGGATTTACAGCTGTGCTGTCAGGGATGTGGCCTTTGGCACCAGGATGGAGCAAAGTTCCAAATTAATGCTTTTTGAATCCCTGATACATCAGCTAAATGTCTTGCTGCCACAGACTCTACCACCACCTCTTTGAGAAACAATTGACCTAACTGCCATTTTCAGTTCCATGGCTGCTTATTTATATTTCTTCATCAGAATTTAATCGACCTGCACAGTTCAGCTGGTGTTCAGTTCAATCCATTCAAACTGAGAGAAATCTCTCTAGAGGTCTTCTTGCTGTTAAAAGAATAAATTAATTTGATCCAGAGTGCCTTGTGCTGGAGTGTTAATATTTCACCACCTTCCAGAGAGCTGTGACAAGGATGTGATCCTGTCCCTTTTTCAAAGGAAAGATGCCTGTTCTTTCCAGCACTTGTGTTTCTAAGAGTAGGTGATAAGCTGGAAAATAAGCTTAGTCCATCAAAACAAAAATTTGTCCATCAAAGAGAAGACTTTTGTTTTCCATCAAGAAGTCCTGTGTGGCACAGCCATTAAGTGACCCCACATGGAAAAGCTGTGAATTAACTCCCCTGCAGTCAGTGCCAGACTCCCTCATCCCTGACCCTGTCTCCACAGCCTGGGAGCAGAAGAAGAGGTTGGCTCTTCAGTCTGCCTTGTTCACAGCCCAGTACAGGATGGAAACTGATCTCCAGAGACACTGAGAATTTCAAGTCAGAAATACAGGCCTGTGCCCTGCTCTGCTGCTGCACAATGGTGCAGGGAATCTCTGTAAAGGCAGATTGAGCAGGGGGGGTTGGAACTTGCTCGGCCCCAGAAGTTACACCTGCAGAGGCACCAGGTGTGCAGGACTTGCTGGGGAGGCTCTTGGGGCCTGGCTGGCAGGTGCCACCACACAGAGGTGCTGGCCCCAAGGCAGAAAATGACACATCTGTGCTGTTTATTTTAAGCCTGATATTTTGGGGGGAAATTGAGAGAATGGTCTTTTTGGATAAAGAAGCCTTCTCACGTCAGTTGGTTTCAAAGTCCCAAAGGGCTCCAGATTCAGAGGGTACCTCCTGCTCTGTGGACAGGAGAGAAAATCCCCTCTCTTCCAGGCTTTTTTCAGAGATGCAGAAGGAGTTTTACACCTGTGTGCTCACTCAATGTGAGCTAGTTCCCTCCCCGAGGTATCCTGGGGTGTAAGATACACTTTGAGGGAATACATGAAATTCCACCGAGACATTTAAGATCAGTACACCTGGCTGTTCTTTCTCTTGGTGCTGTTATTGGTGTTCCTCGGCCAGGACCCTAGGAAAAGTTGACAGCAGTTTTGTTGTCTTGTTCATAACAGAGTGTCCTGTGTGGAAAGTTGTTTCATTGGGTCTCTTCATGGACTTCTCACAGTCTTTTAAACTGTTTACAGCTACATGAAATGTATCAAATTCCCCAGGAACTTAATAGTGATTGATAGAGGCTCCTTCAGCCACAGGGACAAAAAGTGTCTCTGCTGACCTGGTTTTGTTGGGAAGTAACACCTGAGACAGCCACGATGCATTCTTTAAGTACTGATCTGAAATTTCTGTATCGAAATAAACACCAGTTGCTTGATGTTCCCCTTCAGCCCTTAAATGCATGGAATACTAGAGAAAAAAGGTGAAAACCTTTATTTTGTCCTAGTTTGTTCTGGTGACTTTCACTGTTGTTGCCTTACACTTCCCTTGTTTCTTTCCCAGTCCCTGATTTCTATTTTTTCATATCCCAAAATGTCATAGAGTACCTAGTCCTTCTTGAACGAGTTAAGCCAGAGAAATCAAGTTTTATTTTCAGATGACCTGATTTCTTTTCAGTAACTTGATCAGTCAAGCAAAGAGCACTGAGACATACTGCATTTTTATGGCTGGATGGAAATTCTCCCCAGATAGGAAGGACAAAATACACCAATCACAGCTTTTTGCCAGTAAGCAAACGGAACCTAAGGAGAAAGAAGCCCTTAAAAGACTTCTTATAACTACAGGGTCCTTAGAAGTTAGAAAATCATTTGATTTGACAGGAAAATGATGTGCTTGTCTTCACTGGAAAGAGTATGGGAAAACACGAAGTCAAACCATGGAATTCCCCACTTTCCTGGAGAAGCTCTGTAGTGTTAATTCTTGAGATCTACTTCAAACCTTCAGATGCAGACAGGACAAAGGTCACAACTTTACAGGCAATCTGCAGGTGCATGAATTCAGGTGTGATTTCGTTCACCCTATTTCCATATATGCAGTGTTCTTTCCTCTGAAATGATTTGGTTTCAGGGGAATGAAGTGGGGCAGTTCTTCTGCTGGTCCAGAAGTCCAACCTAAGTACGTGACTTTTCAGGAAAGACCTGTTAAATTAACCCAGCCCAGAACAGTGCTGGAACTCCCAAGTCTCCTGCCTCCCTTTCTGGCAAGCACACAAGGATAAGGACTGTTGAAGCACTTGCTCCTGCTGTTCCACTGTGCATGCAGCACCCAGCTAAGGGGTGCACTGAAAGGTTGGGTGACCCTGCGGGGCGCTCCTTCTCAGGGTGCAGTCAGAACATCTTTCTCTCCAGAAGTATTTCTTTTGTAATCTCTAGAATTTCCCAGCTGCTGGCTGTGCTGTGTTTGTGCCCTGTCACTGACCCCGAGTTGCCTTGCAGGACCGCATTGTGTCCATGACCCTGGACAAGGAGTACGACGTCGCTGTGGAAGCCATTCGATTGGTCACGCTCATCCTCCAGTGAGTGCTGCTCCAAACCCCTGCATTCCCTTGGAAAATCACCTAAACCAGTAACATTTGAGTGACTTGAGTGCTTGGCTTGTGTATTGAAGTGAATGTGTTACTTTACACTTAGTATGAAGTTGGACTGAACATATAATACAGACAGGAAGCTCAAGTAAGATATTTCATTTCATGGGAATATAGGAGGCAAAGTGTAAAAATGTGTGGATGTTTTGGAGCCATTAGTGCATCCATTGTGTGGAAGAATGCCAAAGGGCATTTCTACCTTTTGCCAAGGGCAGAACAACTGTCCTCCCAAAACCAGTGTCTGTGGGTGACTCTTGCTAGAATAACTGCAGCAGTAACACAGATCCAGTGCAGGGAGAGTTGACTGATTTCCTGGCACAGCTGAAAATAGTCACATGGTAAGACACCTGCTGCCAGGCTTTTCCATGTGGGGATGCAATGGCTCCCCTGAGGTAAGGATCATGTCAGAAATCCTCCCAGGTGCTGATGTGGAACCAGCCTGTCCCCAGCAGCCTCATGAGTGTGCACCTGGAGGGGCACTGCTAGGCTTTTATAATGTATCTATTAAAAGCTGTACTAAAGAACATCTGGTTTACAAGCAGATGCATAGAATTTTTGCTTCATACTTTATATCCAGTGGCTCTACTTTGAAGAATGTTTTCGGACATGCAGAATTTGGACAAAAGATTGCACTAGCCTTTCCTTAGTAGAGAAGTCTAGACTTCAGCTTTTTATTTATGGGTCACACTGTTTTAAAGAGATTAGCCTTGTAATATTAGCAAGAAATGAAATCTTGCATCTACTGTTTTATTTTGAAAGTAAATATAACTAATATGATCAGAAATTACATGTAGAGCACATCTCTGCCCTGCAATAGCAATTTTTGGGAACACAGTAAGTTTTAAGGTCAAAAATTAGCCAGTGCACGTTTTTTGTCCGCTCCTGCTTTCTCTTTGGCTGCCTGTTGAAAGCACAGGCAATGCTAAATGCATTTAGCACCAGAAGAGTCAGGGTCACCTTGAAGAGATCAGGGAAATGTTCTGTCAGGTAGGAGCTCCAAAAAGGTGTCTGGAGCAATCCTGATGGGGAATGACCAACTAAAATTGTGTATAATATGCAGCCAAATGATTTACAGTCCTGCTACATCAATGGTTCTGATGGATGCCAGCTAAACAGGGATGGAGGTAACATCCTGACTGGGACAGTGCTGGTATTTTTCTATCATTTTTGCTAACATTCTGGGACAGGCTGCCCAGGGAAGTGATGGAATCCCCTTCCCTGGAAGTGTTCAGAGGTGGCTGTCGCACCTGGGACATGGACTAGTGGTGAACACAGAGGACCAGGGTTAATGGTTGGACTCAATGAGCATGGAGGTCTTTCCCAACCTAGGGGATTCTGTGATTCCAGGTTTTTACTTTATGATGTTTGATGAGTGTGTGGCATCTTGCAGTTTGTGCATTGTAGTATGTGTGATGGACTAAGGAATAAGCAGTGGTTCTGATCTTTTCATAATACTATTTTATCTCTATATTGATACAACTGGGAGAAGGAAATCAGAGAAACTTCCAGTCTCACACGCCCTTTAAATGCCTCTGTATTTTGAGATTGAACCAAAGGTCCTTGAAGTCCTTGTTCAACCATTTAGGATTTTGTGGGAAGTGAGCCAACCTTGTAGCTGTCCCAAGTGAGCTGTGGGAGGTGAGGGGATGGAAATGAAACCTCTGCTGCAGTTCAGGTGTTCCTGTGACTCTTTCAGTGGGAGCGAGGAGGCTCTGTCCAATGAAGACTGTGAGAATGTTTATCACCTGGTGTACTCAGCACACCGGCCTGTGGCAGTGGCAGCGGGGGAGTTCCTCCACAAAAAGTAAGTCATCAGTTGCCCTGGAATAAGACCAGATTTGTGAATGCTTCCTAGAGAGGTAAGGTCAAAAAGCAAAGAAGGAGTAGAGGGAAATATCCCAATTCAGCAAATCGGGTATTTCATTTAAACCAGAGATTTTACTGTCTTGTTTAAACAAGACCTGAGGACTTGAAGAAACCAAATGCACATTTTTCCTGCTCTACAATGCAGATAACTTTTCCTAACTCCTCAAGGGTTAAATATACAAGGGCTGCATAAACTTCTAAAGTTGGTTTAAGTCCTGCAGCACTTGATGAATTCCTGGTGTGGTCAGATACATATATTGGGCTGTAGTCAGTGGTCGTCTACCTGATACATCAACAGTCATAATTTCTATCAAGAATTAAGCCAGTTTACTTCAATGTTGTGAACCTGGGAGGTTTTTATGTAGCAATAATTACAAAATTTCTTTATGAATTCACTGCCTTCCCCTGAAAATACACTGCATTATGGTTACATCTCTCATGTCCTCACTGTGCCAAAGGACATGAGCCAGCTTTTCCATGAATGTGAGTCACACCACCTCAGTAACTGTGACCAGGGCATTGCCACATCACAGGAGTTACCCTTTTCTTTTTGTTGTTTGCAGTTAAAAATCTTTCAGCAGGAATTTGATTTTTTCCCCTTAGAGTTAGAGTTTTGTATTATATGTATTATTTTGTATTATATGTATAGAGGATTTATATCAGAACCCAGATTATCTAATTTTTCATGCCGAGATACAGGTAGGAAAAAATACACAAAAACATCTGTTTTTCTTTACAGTGCTCTAATTTTCTATGGTTTATTAGGGATTTACAAGTCCACATTGTAATTGTACACTTTCATTGGTGGATTTTTGGAACTCCAGCTTTGTGATCAAGCACTATCTGTTTCAAAGAATATATGTGCAGATTTCTATCACCTACAAGACATTTTACTAGTTATTGGAAAGGGTTAGGTTCTCTTTAAAAATATATACAAAAATTCCTTTATTAATCAACACATGACAAAATACATTTGCAAAATGCCTCAAAGGTAAATAAGGACATATAAAGTGCACTTAGGATAAAGACAAAACTTCATTCTGACTTCTTTTACAAGGTACAAAGCTGCCTTCTGTAAATGTGTCTCAAAGCTAACAGCCTGGAGACAAGATTGTCCCATTCTTACCTAATGTTGTCTTGGTTTCTGCAAAGAAAATTTCCAGTTAAATAAGTTAGAATCTATTTGAGGCACTTGAGGTGTGATTTATTTATAATTTAATGCATTTCACTATCACTTGCTCCGTGATAGTCATCACACTTGCTCTCTGTGCTTAGCAAAGGAAAGCAAATAGTACAGAGGATATAAAGGATCAACAAATACAGAGGATCACTGGCTGAGCCCTGAGGGGCAGGTTGTAAGGTATCTCAGCACCTGCAGAGGTGCTCATTGCTTATCTGTTAAGATAAGCAGGGGGATGAGGTGATGTTTTTAACTAAAATACAGCATTTGTGTGTAACGCGTCCTTCTCTTCAGTGAATTACAGCAGTGAGATCACAATTCTGTGTTTCTTGTGTTAATCTGCTTTGTGGTTTCACTGTAAAAGCCAGGAACAGCTTTCAAACTTCTCAAAGCAGAACAGGCATTGCTGTGACTGCAATATTGGCACATCTGAGGTCTCTTGGAAAATGTGAGCATTGAGAGGGGTTTGGGATGGGCCATGCATCAGGGAACGCAGTGCAGAGTGTGTCACCTACCTGTGAAACCCCAAATAATGAGCAGGAGCTGGTTTTATCCTTGATGCTGCTCCTGGTACCTGAGGTTGGTTGTTTGATGGGTATCAGGTTTGTTTGTACCATGGCCCAGCTGGAGTGATGCAACCTTAGCTCTTGGAGCACTGTAAGACTGGGTAAGTTATAAATTCAAAACTGTACAAGTAATGCAAATATTTAAAACTGTGCAAAACCTTTAATATAAGTAGATTTTGGAGAGCTTTTTCCTGTGTGAAATTCTTCCAGCCTTGTGGAACCAGAGACTCTGAAGATAAATTCATCTCTTCAGACAGGCAGAGGTCATGCCCTCTTTCCCTTGAAAGAAATAGCTTGAGATACTTGCACTGTTTTATGAACAAATTTACTGTGTCAAGAATGAATGCTCATCATATTCTTGCAGAAATGAGGATTGCTGTGATAGCCATGAGCTCCTTCTGTTTATTTTCAGGCTGTTCAGCAGACATGATCCCCAAGCAGAAGAGGCTCTAGCAAAGAGGAGGGGTCGAAATAGCCCAAATGGAAACCTTATTAGAATGTTGGTTCTTTTCTTTCTTGAAAGTGAGGTAAAAAAGTCATTTTTAACCTTTAAATGTTTAATAAAACCTGGAACTTAAGTAGTGATTTATCAACATACAGTAATAAATGGTCTTTCTTTTCCATTTGTTCTTTATATTTTCAGAAATACTGTAAGCACTTTTCCCTGCCCCTCCTTTTCCTTGTCCATTGAGCAAATTGATCTGAAAATCTTCATGGTTTATTTAGCTCATGCATGTGCCCACTGTACTCACACTGCATTGCTGGTGCTGTGGTGGCTGCCAGGGTGCATTGCTGCACACAAATGTAAATGGTTCTTTGCAAGGAGAATACCTCTGGAGTTGTTCTTTGTGGAGTAAAATAATTTGAACCAGGACAGAACACAAATTGCATACTATCTCCAATTGTGATCAGAATCATGGATGAACTCAGAGTGCAAAGGACCTGAGGGTCCTTAGCTCAGAGCAGAGTCAGCTGTGAGATGAGATGAGATGAGATGAGATGAGATGAGATGAGATATGAGATGAGGTCTTTCAGGGCTTTATGCAGGTGCATCTTGGAAACCTTGGAGGACGAGGGTAGCAAACATAGATATAGTGACATGAAGTGTTTGATGAACACACCCAGGGTGGGATTGTGCTCGTGATTTATAGAGACAGCATCTATGGGAAATTGTATGGTACATGCAGTAACAGTAATTCAGGTGGGGAATGGCAGTGGAGGGAGGAAAATTTGAGAAGATGCTGTCAGGTACAGGACATTCTGAAGATAGAGGGGGAAAGGTTCAAAATTATACATTTGATTTGATAATAAATAGACTGAAAGAAAGGAATGACAGAAATGTTTCTCTAGAGAAGGGAGGGTAGTATATTTTGGGTAAAAAGCAAAAGGAAAGACATTACAGTTGGTTATTTTAATTCTTATGAAGCCTTGAACAAGAGACATGACTGTGAGAATGAAAAAAACCACTCAGAGTTGCTGAGAAGGAAGGACAAAATTTCAGTACAGTGTTCTTGTTTTTTAGAAACACCTCATAAACCTACAAATTAATCTGGATGAGATGTCACCACCTGTGTGAGCCTTCCATCTGCCACCTGAATGGATTTTTAGTTCCAGCTTCTTTAAAACTTGTAAAGTTCATTGTGTTTTACAGTGCAGACACCTTAGATGTGTGTGTGTGTGATTGGAGTTAGCGAGCACTGACCTTGCCTGTCCTGAGGAGCAAAGAAACTCTGCTGCACTCCCGAAGCCAAGATCAGCAAAGTGCCTCCCATGCTGCTCCCTGAAGGTCACTTTGCTCTCAGGGCCAGTTTTTGTTATTGTTGTTTTTGAGAGTCTGTAGGAACCAAGCAGAATATGCTGGCTGCAGTGTTAGTAAAGAGTTGGAGAGGTGGGAGTTTGCAGGTGCGTAGGACGAGTTAGCACTGCAGCCTGGGACTGCATTCAAGGGACTGAACCTTGCCCAGCAGCAGTAACTCCATGACATTTTGCCCAAAGCTGGCAGAAACAGAGGAGGGGAATGGACTGACACCTCCTTCTCTGCACTTGGATGTTTTCCAGCTGAGGAATCAGTCACTGGGCAAGCACAAACTGCGTGTTGTGCTTGATACTTGTTGGTAGTAGTTAAAGATGAGTTTAGAAAACAGCAGAAGCCTATGGATTATTTTTTCTCACTTTACAACAGTTGTGTTAATTTACATAAAAACATTTTTTGCAGTTAAAGTTAGTGTTAAATCTATACCCCCTGAAATCATCAGGGTTTTTGCTCCTTTTTTTCTGAGCACATAGCAGCATGTATGAAAACCAAATGCTTGTTCAAAACACATACAGTACAACTCCCATGTCTCACCATCTCACCTTTTTGTAATGCAGTGAGAAAGTGAGGAAAGGTAAGTTTATAGATTCTGGGTCAAAACTCTGGGAATATTTCACAAACAAGCAGCTTTGTGCAATAGAAGCTCAGTTTGGTTTTATTCCATTTTCTGTTAAAACATAACCCCGTTGCACTGGTATCATTCAGCTGGGAGAAAACCTTCCCAAGTTAGTTTCAAACTGAATGTTCTTCCAGCTAATGTAAGATACATGCCCAGGACACTCTCTGTGGCCACATGATTGTGAAAGTTGAAGAACTGGTGCTTATACCAAGTGCTGTACTGATGATTGCTTTGGATTTTCTAGTTGCATGAACATGCAGCCTATTTGGTGGACAGCTTGTGGGAGAGCTCTCAAGAACTGCTGAAAGACTGGGAATGTATGACAGAATTGCTCTTGGAGGAGCCAGTCCAAGGAGAAGAAGGTATTGGCTTAACCCTTGCTTCCTTGATATTGCAGAGTATTGTTAATTATTCCTTAAATACTTCTGCCACCCATAGTGAAACATCTTTTTATGTTGTGCTTTGTTTGGAAAGCATATTTGAAGATTTTGGGTTAATCCATTTTTAATGTACTTCCATTCAGAAGCAGCAATTTGTACTCTATTTTTATTTGTACTCTGGAGGGTTTTTTTTCTCAAGTCTGCTGTACTGTCCCTAATATTAAAGGCTAACACTTCATTTTGTCTGAATGTTTAAATAACTATTTCAGTAAATTAAATTGCTAATACAATTTTGAATAAACAAGCACTTCAGGTGATGCTAGTTAAATATGGGGCTTTTCCAGGCAATGTGAACACATAATGAATTCTCAAGAGAAAAAACAAAGGGGGATTCTTTCACCATTAGTTTCAGATTTCCTTTTGCTAGTAATAGACCTGTGTGCACAAAATAGCCAGGGAGGCAGGGGGCAAGGTGTTCCCAAGGGTAATGAGTGTCATTCAAGATCCTTTATAATTCCTCAGGATTCTCCTGCTTCAGGGACCTTCACAAGGCTTAGGTGGTTGAAAAATCAATGTTCCTGGCAAGGTGTGCTCATCATGTCCATGCTTCAAAAGCTGACCTTTTGGTACGCACCTGCTGCAGTGGTGGGGGTATTTATAGGGTAATTTCCTTAGGAAATTAGGCACTTTGCTTCCTTGTTTCTGTGTAGCCTCGTGGGGTTTGATCCTCCAAATATGAGCAAAAGCACTTGCCAAAGAGCAGAGGGTTTATGAGGAAGGGACAGTGAATTGTCTGTCGCTGTTTGTCCTCTATGGCACTCCCTTATTTTATAGATCTTCCTTATGTTCCCCTTCAGTGATCCTTTTCTCCAGCCTACATTTCTCTGGGCTTCTTTCACTTCTGCCATGTCCATTTTGAGATTATGTGAATGGCAAATTAAAGAGGAGGCAGGAAAGCCTCCATAAATGTGACAAAGTACCTTGTGTGTGGGTGATCTGTGCTGCTCTGTTCCCCTATTGCTGTCTGTTCCCCTGTTGCTGCTGGGTGTTTCCCTATTGCTGTCTGTTCCCCTGTTGCTGCTGTGTGCTCCCCTATTGCTGTGTGTGTTCCCCTATTGCTGTCTGTTCCCCTGTTGCTGCTGGGTGTTTCCCTATTGCTGCTGGGTGTTCCCTTGTTGCTGTCTGTTCCCCTATTGCTGCTGTCTGTTCCCCTGTTGCTGCTGGGTGTTCCCCTATTGCTGGGTGTTCCCCTATTGCTGTTGTGTGTTCCCCTGTTGCTGCTGGGTGTTCCCCTATTGCTGTCTGTTCCCCTGTTGCTGCTGGGTGTTCCCCTGTTGCTGCTGGGTGTTTCCCTATTGCTGCTGGGTGTTCCCCTGTTGCTGCTGTCTGTTCCCCTGTTGCTGCTGGGTGTTCCCCTATTGCTGGGTGTGTTCCCCTGTTGCTGCTGGGTGTTCCCCTGTTACTGTTGTGTGTTCCCCTTTTGCTGCTGTCTGTTCCCCTGTTGCTGCTGGGTGTTCCCCTATTGCTGGGTGTTCCCCTATTGCTGTGTGTGTTCCCCTATTGCTGTCTGTTCCCCTGTTGCTGCTGGGTGCTCCCCTGTTGCTGCTGGGTGTTCCCCCATTGCTGTGTGTGTTCCCCTGTTGCTGCTGGGTGTTCCCCTATTGCTGTCTGTGTTCCCCTATTGCTGTGTGTGTTCCCCTGTTGCTGCTGGGTGTTTCCCTATTGCTGGGTGCCCCCCTGGTGCTGCTGGGTGCTCCCCTGGTGCTGCTGGGTGCTCCCGGCTGTCCCAGCCCTGTCCCGTGGCTCTGTGCTGCCCCCGGTGATGCCCAGTTCTCCCCGCAGCGATGTCGGACCGGCAGGAGAGCGCCCTGATCGAGCTCATGGTGTGCACCATCCGACAGGCTGCCGAGGCACATCCCCCCGTGGGCAGGGGCACCGGCAAGAGGGTGAGTGGGGCTGCAGCTGCCTGGCTGTCACCAGAGCATGGAAGATATTTGTAACACCACTTCGGGACACTTCTGCAGTAGAGCTTTTTAATCGGTGTTTGCTGTTTCATCTGAAGACTTCTAAGAAAAATATTAGAAATTCTCTTTCTGGACATGTTTGGTTTTCTCTTTGATTTTGGGGTTTGCATTACCAAGTTAAGAAATAAAAATTTACAGCATAAAAGTCTTTTTTTATCATACCCCTGCCTTACATTTGTAATGTACCCACATCTCCAGCCCCTAACGTTAAAACTAGATTAGAGTGGAAGGTATAGGAGCAGAGCAGACTACCTCTGACTGTCTTCCATGAAACTAATGAGCTGCTAATATGGATATAAAATTTGCAGAAAAGTCAACAGGATCTTCATTGTGAGGGTGTTTAAGCACTGGAACAGGTACTGGGAGTGGGTGTCCTTTCCATGCTTGGCAGTTTTTGAGACCTGACTGGACAAAGCCCTGATCCTCCCAGTGTGACCCCTGGGCTGGCTCTGCTTTGAGCAGGAGGGGTGGGACTGGGACCAGTCTGAGGTTTTAGGCCTCATCCATCCATCCACTGAGTGCCCTAAGAATTTCAGAACTTTACATTCTGGCTGATTGCCTCTTCAGTTCATTTTATAGCAACTGTTTGAGCACCAGTGGAAGGCCATTGCTAAGGCTGGACATGCAGTTTTAAACACTTCAGTATAAGTCGTAGGGTCAGGGTAATAACAGGCTTTCAGCTGTATTCTCCATAAATACAGCATCCATGTTCCAAAGCAGTCTCAGCTTCTCAGACATATTCCCCATATTTTTCGTAGTCCCCATATTATTTAGGATAGACTAAAATGGAATAAACCTACATGAACATATGGTAGTTCTGTTAGCATCCATTCTAAATAATCATAACTAGTTCATTAAAGAAAGCCACAGATTTAATAAAGATGAAATTTGGAGACAGTCTTGGCATTTACTATTGCTAAAATAATGCAGTTACTTAACTTCTTAATTTTTATGTGCCAAAGCAGATTAGTCTCATGTCCAGAAACAGCAGGAACAGCTCCAAGAAACCATCAGTTTAAACATGCTTTAGGTGCCGTAATTTATAAGGCATGTTCTTAGGACTTCCTAATTTATTAAAACATTTCAGGGCTGAGGAGGGAATCCATGAGAGCACTTACTCAAATTTATACAAGCACATCTTTTGTTACCAAAACTGTATTGTAGGCACAACTTTTTAGTCTCAAGCTGCAAACCTTTCTAGCAGGCAAAGTGACCTTTAAATTTGAAAAGAAAAAAGCAATCCCATTGGTGTTTTCTGTTTGGAGCACCAAATAATGTCAGTACTAACTTTCTGGGTATTTTCTCTTTCTCAAGAGATCTACAGCTCCATTCACTGAAGTTCAGCAAATTGCTTAGTCTTAAGTTTTCAATGTCTGTATTTGGAGCTAAAGAAAATACATCAGTAAAACAAATTTCACCTTTTGAAGGATGGTCAGAAGAGCCTGGAAGTCATGCTGGGGACCCAGATCGATTCCCAGTGCCAGGGAACAGCAGTATTTGGTCCCCAGAACACAACTGGGCTGTCAGGGCTGGCATTCTTGGCTCGTGCTGCCCTGGTGGGTGTGCAGGGGCTGAGGCTGCTCTGGGGCCATCCCTGCTCTGTGCACTGTGCAAGTGGTGTCTTGTCCTGGTTACTGATCCATTCCCCCCCACTTCCACGGCTGTTTTGGGTTCCTGCTGACACAGGGCCTGGCACCCAAGCACATGCCTTGTCTCCAGCTGCTCCTCCTCCCTTGCAGAGCCATGTAGGGGTGACTCTTAGCTTTTGCTTCTTTTCAGTTACACCATGAGCTGTGGGATGGTAACTGCAGGGATCTCTGCCTTGTCACTGGAGATTTGTCCTGTCTCACAATCCCTCCAACTTCTTCTCTGAGTTGAAACAGGAGCAGATTTCTAATTAAGCACTCACCTTCTTGTGAAATAGTTTCTCCTCTGACTTTAGCTTGTAACCCTTACTGTGCAGAATGGCTGATTGGCTCTACGTGAATCATTAGCTAACTTGAGTATTTTATTATCATTATTTGTTTTCAAAAGTATTCTTTCCTTTCCTGAAGCCAGATTAAGCTTTGATGAAGCATGCTGGTTTGACTATTGTGTCTCTGGTCACTGTTTCAAGGGGGTTTTGCTCTGACAGCATTAGTGCTTCAGTACCTCCCTGTGAACTTGGATGTACGTTCTCATTGAGAATTCCATTCCAGTTTAGAGAGGAGGCCATGAATCTGCTAATGAAAATCGCTGCTACAGTGTGGTTTGGTTTTGGTTTTCCTAATTATACTTCAGTTTGCCCTGAGGTCTTACATTAACATTGGTTTAATGTGTGAAAGCCAGAGCTCAGTACACTTGGAAGCAATAGCAAAACTTCCACTGACTTGGGTTATATTTGAATTTCAATACTAAAAAGATGCTGATGTGTGGAGACAATGTCGTGCTGGGTGATATGGTATTTTCGTTTTCAATCAGTTTCTTAGGACACACAGTCCTCCCACTTAATCACTCTTCAGCCCAAATGTGTTTTGAGTTTTTTATTCCCTCCTCTTTTGATTTATTAAAAATACACTTGCATGGATTTTTGTTTGTAATACAATGTTTAGAAAAGTTAATGAATGCTATATGCAGAAACTGTATTTACTGTAGTTATGTTTGATCACTTCCAGGTCTTGACAGCAAAAGAAAGAAAAACTCAGATAGACGACAGAAATAAATTGACTGAGCATTTCATTATTGCACTTCCCATGCTGCTATCAAAGGTACAGTTTCCAACAAAATAAATCTTTCACTGGGATTTACAGCTGTCTTTAAACTTTCTCATTCTGTAGTGCAGGAGTTTATTTTCACTTCCCTGTTGCTTGTTTTGTTTCCATGATGCTCCAGTATTCCGCTGACGCCGAGAAGGTTGCAAACCTCCTGCAGATCCCTCAGTACTTTGATCTGGAAATCTACAGCACAGGCAGGATGGAAAAGGTATGGAGCCTTGGGCAGGAAGTGTGGCTGCTCTCAGGTGTGCCCACTGTTCAGCCCCCAGTGCCACCGCTGCTCTGGCAGTTCTGGTGCTGGCTTTGCTCAGCGCCTTTGTCCCGGTGAGGGGAAAGCTGAAGTTCTTTTCTGCTCTGCAGCATCTGGATGCCTTACTGAAGCAGATTAAGTTTGTTGTGGAAAAGCATGTGGAATCAGATGTTCTGGAAGCCTGCAGCAAAACCTACAGCATCCTCTGCAGTGAGGAATACACCATCCAGAACAGAGTTGACATAGCCCACAGCCAGCTTATTGATGAATTTGTGGATCGATTCAACCATTCTGTGGAGGATCTACTGCAGGAGGTTTGTTTTCTTAAAACTGTTGAAATTAACTGCCTAAAATATGCTAGGATAGACTACAGAAAAACATTCTTAGCAAGCTGTGAAATTATCCATCTGAAGATGTAGAGCAGCAGCAGCTATTTCATAATTATTTGGAGCCACTTCTCCCTGTGGAAAGTCCCTTACAGTAGCCATTAAGCCTTCAAATCATTGATGGTGTAAAACAAGACTATGGGACAATCCTGCTTCTGAAAATTTAGTTGAGTATTAAAACAGTCCACATAAGAAATTAAGTGGATGAATGGGTGAAAGATGATGAAAAATGCAGAAGAAATTGCATTTACATTAATGCTTGTAGTGATTCCAGTAGTCCCAAATGGATATGCAGGCAGCAAAATCAAGGTTGGATTATGTTTTGAATGGAAGAGAGGATTTAACAAAATATGTATAATGGCATATTAAAAGAGCCCTGGGAAGGGTAAAAGACACAAGTCTGAAACCTGAAAGTACCTGGGATTTAGTTGTAAGAATTTATCCTTCAAAATGCATAAGACAGAATACATTAAATAAGAATAGAAACCGTACTCATTTTTTCCTCCTTTGCAGCAATTTAACTTGGTGTAGCACTACTTAATTTGTTGTAATTTTCATGCCTTTTAAACATAACATGAGAGCTGCACAGATCTTTTTCTTTGCTTGTAGTCATGCACTGCACTGTGGCAGATACATTTAATTTTTGATGTACATTTAGAGAAAGTTAAGCTAAGTCCCTGATTTAGAATGGCATGTGAAAGGAAATCTGCCTTTTTTTCCTATTTTTATGTAGCATGCCACATACAGGCACACTGTAAATGTGCCTTGTCACGCTGCAGAGTGAATTAAAATGTTTGTATAGCTGCAGAAATGTGCACACAACCCAGAGATGGGGCACCACTGTGCATTCTTCCATAAAATACACAGAGCTTGCTGTCTACCTGGCTGCCACTTTTGGTGTATTTCCTCATAAGTTTCTGATCAGAACCTGGAAAGACAGTCCAGAATTTGTGCTCCATCTCTGCCCACCTGTGTGTGCCAAGGGAATCCTTCCAGCTAATGCCACATTACACTTTAGTCTGGGTTTCTGAAGTTCCTCTCCTCTGGCCAATAGGACCAAAACCTGACCTGTGCAGCAAAAAGGGCTGAGGCTGGGCTGCCACACAAGGGTCCAGCTTCAGAACCACCCGAGTTGTGCACACCCCATGGATGCCCAGCAGCTGAGCACTGGGAATAGTGGCCTTTTAGAGGCCTGGCCCCTCCTGGCCCTGCTCCAAAGGTCCCTCTGGCCTCAGCCTTTACCCAAGGGGAGACAGAGGAGAGCACTGAGGTGCTGGGATTTATAAATGCCTTCCCAAGAGTCTTCTCAGGACAAATGGACTAGGAGAGAAAAATGTTTTTCCTGCAATTTTCCTTAATTTTGTTTTTTCTTTAGAACTGCTCTATGGCTGCTGCTGAATCAGGGAGCCAGTACCTGCTTATTCCCACCCCTTTGCCCTTCCCCTCTCTTTGCCAGTGGCCTCCCTTTGTGCTCCAGTGCAGAAAGCCCTAAAGGATGCCCTGGGGCTCCTGAGGGACCCCGGGCTGCTCTGAGGGGTCCCCTTCCTTCACACCACAAGGCCAGCGAGGCCTCATGATCCTGGGGGTGTTCACTGCCAGGAGAGCAGGGGAGAGGCTTTCAGAGAAACACTCTGTCTGAAAGGCATCTGAGAAATTAATTAAGAGCCTTAGATCTCTAAGGAAAAGCAAGTGCATAGGTCAGACATGGGACACAGAGATCGGGAGACAGAACCAAGACAAAAGTAGAAGACAAGAAAGAGAACAGCAGTAGCAAGGATTTAAAATTATGGCCTTTGTGATACTCTCTTTTAAGTGATACTTGTTTGAATAATTAATTTTATTAAGTCTATTTCATCATTTTAAAGATATTTGAAATTTAAAAATTTGCATGCTGGTACCCAAGCAAATATCCCACTGCTTTTTGGCTTCTCACTGGGCTGATAATGGGAGAAACATTGATTGACAATTGCATCTGAAGGCAGGAAGATGTCTTTAATTGTTAGGCTTTTAGATGGAAAAGAAATTACCAAAATGAAATGGAGAAGAAGAATTGTTGCAAGTGGGTTTCTTATTTTAGAAAATTGCTGGGAAACGTAGGGTTGGAAATACCTGATTTTCAATTGATTCCCTAAGGGAAATTGCTGTTTAGTTTGCAGAAAATACTAAAATTGTGTTGTAGCATGTTCATCAGCTGGTGATTAAAGCTGATGGTTCAGTCCTTTTTGTAAAATAAGGTAGAACTCAGATTTTGGTCTTGGGAATGATTTCTCCTGCTAGAGGATGCTGGTTTGGATATTAACACAGTGATAATGCTGAATATGGTCAGATGATCTTGCTTATTTTTTGGTGCTGTGCAGTGGTTACTTAAATATTATGGAATCTACATAAAAGTCACTGGAAAATTTGGAGACAGTTTTGATAGCAGCATAAACCCCTAAGAAGCTGCTCCTGCCTGTGCAGGAATGTACTGGGCTGAACTGCTGGGCTCTCCTCATGGATTGCCTTTCCTTTGCAGGGAGAAGAAGCTGATGATGATGACATATACAACGTGCTCTCCACACTGAAGAGGCTGACCTCTTTTCACAAGTAGGCAGTGTTTTCCCTCACAAATTTGTGATGTTAATTTTATCCTTTCAGCAAGTATCAGCAGTGTCAGGTGTGGGGAAATGAGAAAACACATGGCCTGAAATCTGGAGATGGAGGAATGAGTGGTGGTGTTTGTCAGTAGAACTGTTTGGGTTGAGCTGGGTCCTTGCTCAGTTCGTGCCATGACCTTTGCAGATGGGATTTGCAAGTAGAACCCCCTCCCTTGCACCCAATGCTCTTCAACCATGAGTAAGTTACTACAGGTCCTGCTCCCCTGTGTGGCACAGTCAGGGCACAAGGGACACTTCTCTGCCACAAACCTGTGCTTTGGACCTCAGCTTAGGAGAGTCTGCAAGAAGCTGTTTCTCAATGCCTTTGAGCTACTTCTCCTCAAAATTATAGAATTAATTAGTAGTAGCAATAATAATAATAATTAATAGTTTATGGTGAGAGCCTGGAAGATGCATTTTCTTCCTGCAGTTGAATTGTTGGCCAGGTTTCCCTGTGTGGATTGCACAGAATCTCCTCACCAGGCACAAACCAGCTTTTCAGGTTCCTGCTGCTCTCAGACCTACGGGCACACTCAGCACATGCAGAGCAACCTGGAGAGCTTCACTGGAGCTGTCAATTCTGGAGCACAGCACAAAGGCCTGATCTTCTCTCTATGAACTGCAGGAAGTATTTGCTCCTGGTCTGCATGAGAGAAAGCTTCATGTGCAGGTGGCTGAGCCACAAATAATTTCTTCCTTATCACAATGTGGGAGAGGACCTTCCTCCTGCCAGCTCTTCTATACAACTGGGTTTTTTCACAGCTTTGTGATTTCATTTCTCTCTCTGTGCTCAGACTTCACTTATCCCAAATCCTGCACTGGATCACTGTCTGAAATGGTTCTGCAATCTCTACTCTTCGTTGCCATTCAAGGAGAGTCCCAGATCATTAAATCATTACTAATTTCCATAGTGCAGCAGGCTGACACGTGCAAATTAGGTTTGCAATCTCCCTGGTAACACACTAGAGCCACTTCTGCCTTTCCTGAGGGGACTTGGGCAAAGCTCTACTTCACCTCCAGGAGAGAAGCACAAATCTTAAGGCTTTTCTGAGAGGCTCCCATATATATTTTTTCCTTCAGGGTTCCAGGCCTCTAGAGTTAATTCAGACCATAACGAAGCCTTGTAGAATAACACACAAATCAGGGGTCGGGGACATCTACTTTCACCTTCAAAAAACAGGAAAGAGCAAAGGATCAGAGCTGAAGAGCTGCAAAACAGCTAATGTATCATTTCTCAGCTGATTGGTTATTTCTGACTGTAGTTCAGTAGGAATTTCTAATACCTGCTTGCATGTAAAGAAGTAATGAGATCTTCATTACTGTCTTGAATATTACATGTGATGTGATCTCTGTGGTAGGAAACAACTACACCATGTGAGCCAGAATTTCTGCTGAACCTTTAGTTATGAGACAGGATTTTCAATTCAAAATGCACGTGGAGTGTTCTGTCTCAAAGCACAGTGGCTGTGGTCTGACTTTGTCATTGTCTGTTGTCACCTGGGAGTCAAAAGAAACTAAATCAGGAGATCTCCTTAACAGGCACTGATAAAATGGTTGCTGGGGCCTTGGGAAGAAACAAGTCCCTGCCTTCTTCCAGTGAGAGAAACTCCAATGTACCTTATCCATGCTTTTCTTCCCTTGGTGCTTGCTGCTGCTTCATACATTGAGAAAAAGCAAGGTGGAAAATACAGGGTGTAAGGGATTATGAGAAAAGCCTTCCAGACCAAAAGGCTTCTATACTGGGATTTCCCAAGCCTGAGCTAATCCTCTTTCTGAGAGGGCCATGACAGCAGAGGGCTCACAGCACACTTTTTGATTCATCAAAACAGGGATATCAGTGTATCAATACAAATTAAATTCATCATTACAAAGTTTCCTTCCACATTTTCAGAATACAATAATACATTTTCTTGAGATCTGAGTGGAACTCCTCAAGTATCCACTTGGGGTATTTTTTGCCAGAATCTCACAGATACTCATAGCATTTAAGTACATGGAGGTGATTTTTTCTGTATTGACTCCATTGTAATTCAATTTAACTTTCACACATGACACATCAGTGCTGTAGCAGTTTGTATGCTGCAAAATCTCAGCATCTTCTATTTATTTCCTTCAGTAAATCCAATGCAAGACGCATCCCAAGCATCCCCTCCATTCCCTTGGGTGTGCCTGTTGCTTCTGCCTTGCATGGAGGACATTGTTTCCCATTTAGAAACCAGGAGCATTGGAATCGCTGTCCACTAGTCCTCAGATATGATACAACATTTGCTTCCTTCCCACCTCCACACTGACTCCACAAACCCACAGGGACTATCATAACTCTCAGATAAAACCAGTGCATATCAGGGTCAGTGTGATCAGTCAGGACACTTCCCAGACAGCTAAATTCATGGTCACATCATCATATCATCTCTTCCTCTTAGAGAAACTCTTTGCTTAACATTTTTTCCAGTGCATCACTCAGACTGAGTTACTCAGAAGTTTGTTATATCCAGAAGAAGTAGAAATGATGATAAATGAAACCTCATTAGAGAAATTAGACTGTACCAGTAGCACAGCTACTGATATCAGTTAGACTGTATCAGAAGGCACAGCTTCCCTCTCTTTGTGCCTGTTGAAGAAGTGAGGCAGTTTGGTGGGTGGAAAGGTCACCTCTTGGAAAAGAAACTTTTCTAAGCTGCTTTTTGCTACACTTTTGAGAAACACTGTGAAACTGGTACCTTTACCTCACCTGCCTCTTGTCTGGCAGAAATGTGTCCCAGCAGACAGGACTGCCCATAAGGATTAAAAGAAACCTTGGATGAAATATTGGGGCTTATTTTCTGTAATCCATGAAGAATCTGACATGGAAGGAACTAAGGGGAAATTCTGTGTTGTGTGAATTTTCTTCCTGGGAGCATCTCTGTCAATCTGAACCTCTGTGGAGAATTGTGTGGTGCTCAAGGTACCTTTCTAACTATGGTTTTGGTGGCTAAGTAGCTCAAAAGAGATTAAGAGGTACCAGAATATGCCAAACTGTAATGTGGAGGCTCTGCTTTAAGGAATTTTCTATTGAAAAGCTGTGTGTAACTTGTACAGAGTTCGAATTGAGCCCTTCCTGAGCTCAGCTGTAAGGCCAGGCTGAGGGCAGGGAGCTGAGTGTCCCCAGCTGTGGGGGCATGGCCCCTGTGCCGGCTGCCTGATGGGGAATTTCTGATCTGAAAAGGCAGGAATGAGACAGTTTTTCCTTTCATATTCTCTGTAGGATAATCTGTGCTGATATCTGCCTCTGCACACCAAGGAGACTTTACTGCTTTAATTACAGTGCTGTAATTAAGGAGGTACCACTCTGCTTTGCTGGCAACCTTGTGGTTTATTGAAGCAGCATCTCTATGCTTAATATCACCAGTCAGGGGCAGCTCTCTGGCAGCCTCTAATTTATCTATGAAACATTTTATTTTAGTACTTCAAAGACCATCTAAGTCTGTGAAATACTTTTACACTTTTTACATTTTTAGTTGCAATATTTTTTTTTAAGTTTTCCTATTCTTCTGTTTGTGGATCTGAACTGGAAGTCAAGGTGCACCTTGGCTTTAATGGCACAGCCCTGGAGTGCTCAGTGCACTCTGATGGTTATGTTTTCTGTGAAGCTCTTACCAATGACATTTTCCAGGGCTAACACAATCCACGTGGGAGGTGTTTCATGGCAGGCCTTCCAACAGGACCTGGGCATTCCCAGTCCTGAGTTCAGCCTCTGTCCTTTTTGGAACTGGAGAGTTATTCCTTCTGGCTGAGCAGGGCAGTTAATGATTTAACCCAGGGCAGGCACAGTGGGTGGGAGGAGTGAGCTTGGCTGGGTGATCCAGGGGCTGGGATGAGTCAGATGCAAGAGGCTGCTGCATCCAATTGAGACTCGCAATTCAGTCTCAGTATCCCTTCTTCCAGGTGAGTGTTTTAATCAGCAAGTTTCTGATTATTCTGAGCTGGCTTGCTCTTTTATAGACATATAACTGTTTCAAATTATCTCAGTTTATTTCCGCTGCAGAAAAATGTTTTAAACTTAAATTTGCTTGCTGAGTTTTTTTGTCTTTCAGCCTGATGTTTTTCAGTTTCTTCTGTATTTCTCATTTCTCTATTAAAAAGCCTTTTCATGAGCTGTTGAGGTCTGTAAGGCTGTAGAGCATTTGTCCCTAATGTCATTTTTATTCCTCTCACTGGTGAAATCAGGTTGGTGCAACTGAAATGTGGAACAGTGAGTGGAGTGGCAGCCACCATCTCTATCTCATGTCCATGTGTTATCATATTGTCTCACTTCAGATATTCAGGATATTTAATATCTAGTGGTAATGTGTATTATTTTTCAAATACAGTAGAAAATTACACAGTTTTATTTTGCTTAAAGCCATTTTTATTCAGTAGATATTGCTAGAGTTTGGCTGTAGTTTCTGCTGCAATGCCAGGGAATGGTTTTCTGGAGTTCTGTCAATGTTTCCAAAAGAGGAAAGTTAACTTCGAGAGAGAAGGAGCAGCCACACTTAAGTAGCCTTTATAGGTGTATGGTATGGAGAGAGTTTATCTTCTCCCTACCAAAATCCCATGTGGTAAAACATTTTTCCTGGGTTATCAGAAAGCCTCATTTTAGCGTGGAGTGAGCTGCTGTGCAGCTGCTCAGTCATCTGTACAAACCACCAAAGCTCTCTGGGCTGGGGGTTCTGAGGAACACAGCTAATCCCTCTTTATTTCCTCTCGTTCCAGTGCTCATGATCTCACCAAATGGGATCTGTTCAGTAACTGCTACAGATTGCTGAGAACTGGAATTGAACACGGAGCTATGCCAGAACAGGTACCCTTAACAACAGCTGCACTGCATCCCTGGGGTGACCGAGGTTCTAAAGAGTCTGATTGTCCAGAAGTTCCAAAGTTCAGAGCCCTTCAGTGATGTAGGAAAAACAGAGTTTGGAATGAAATTTACAGTGGAGTCAAGGGCTGTGTAGGAGGTGGAAAACCTTGGATTCTGTGATTTTTGATCTACTTCCCTCACCTTTGTCATCTCTGAAGTTGGGAATAGCTAATGTTCCTGGCTCTGAAAAGCAGTGCATCAGTCCTCATGTTTACACTGAACCCAACATTGTAAGCCTTGGCTGCAATTAGAATCATCACAAATGATGGTTGTGCATTGAAGGTAAGATGGAAGCTTATAAAAACCAGGAAATTAGAACATCCTAGTGGAGTTCTTTTAGTGATCACATCTTGGACTTTGTTCCCTCAGAGTTCGGTTTCTGTTTCTTATGGATGAGCACAGGAACCATCTCATATTCTCCCATGATTCCTTTTAAACTGCAGAATTCCTACTTCAGCATTTAAGCACATTTTAGGTTTTGATTTGGTTTCAGTTAGAACTCAGTTGTTAATTCTAACTCAGCTTTATTTAGAAAAAAGAAATTCTCATTAAATTCTGAATAAGAATTTTGTAGAAAGAGCCCTAAGAGGAGGCATTGCCGCACAGTGTGTGAAAGTCCTGGCTTTGAGCTCTGGGATCTTCTGCTCTCTCTGCAGTTGCTGCTTCATGCTGGAGTTGTGCTGCCTGGAGGAACAGGGCAGATAAAACCTGTCCATGCAGCTGCCAACCATCCTCAGTTCCTGGGTCTGACAGTGTGGGGGTCTCCAAATGCCTCTGTAAGATCTTTGGGGAAAGGTCCTGAAATCTGAGCTCTGCTCAGTATTTCTTCCTGCAGGCCACCCTGAGGAGTTTGGCAGCTGTAGCACCCAGTCTGGGTTGGAACTGTTCACTAGGCACCATGGATGCTTTTCTGGGCACCCTGGATATGACCCCAGTCTTCTCCATGGGACAAGCTGTATTTTCTCCCCTTTTTTAGCAATTGGGCTACATGTTCATTTGGCAGTGGAACAGATTTCCAGGCTGTTTAATAGTGAAGCCAGGTTTAGAGGTATTTAAACAGTGGCTTTTGACCTGAGAGATGTAGGTGCTGGGTTGTACTTCTGTCACACTGTGACATCCCCTCTTGCTGTACCCCAGTGCAGTTTTCTGGTGTTTCCCAGCACTTACACAGTATTCTTTCACCTCTAGTAGGCTGATTTCTTGTAACACCAAACCAACCAAGGAAGAACATGATACCCTTGAAAACAAAAAGTGCTACCTAAGAGCTGCTCCTGTCTTTTCACCACAAAATGCATGACAGAGTTTCCATACACTTCCTGCTGTGCCTGCTGCTTGCAGCGTGCTGGGATTCTGTGTGTTCTTGTGTTACAGATCGTTGTCCAGGCACTGCAGTGTTCCCACTACTCTATTCTCTGGCAGCTGGTGAAAATCACTGAGGGCTCCCCTTCCAAAGTAAGTGGCCATTTGATCATACAGATTTTACTGACAGAACACAACTTGCCTAAAAAAGGTGTTACACCTGGTTTCTTTGTAACTTCCACTCTTGCCATCATTTGTTGTCATTTATAAAACATAAAATGTTGATGTTCGGATTTGTTCCCTATTTCAGGATCTGTTTAACACCATGTGTATGTCTAAGCAATGCAAATAGTCTTTATCAGGATTTTATAGCAGCTGGTTGTTATATTTTGATTGCTGAGGATAATTAATGCACTTTATTGTGAGTACTGCAGTTTGCACGGCTGATAAGGAATGTTGACATGAACAGTTGTGAGCAATACTGTTGATCTGCAGACCACAGATAGCTTAATCTTTATGTGTAGCTACCTTGCTTATCCTCTAATTACACCTTTCATGTTGCAATGGAAATGGCAGGGCACTGGCAGTAATGACTGCTAATAAAAAGCAAATGCACACAAAGTATAATGCAGTCAGGACCAGGTGACATGTGGCTTTTCCAGAACCTTTCCTTAGCCATTTTCTCAGTCAGAGGCCAACATCCTGTTTTTTCAGAGCTTTTTCAAAAGTAACACATCAAATTAAAATGGTATGAAAACTGAAGTAATAATTGTACTTCCCCATCAGCATCAAAAAGAAAAAGATGTTGTACTGAAGTGCTACTCAAATAAGCATTTTATGCATAGAAAAGTGATAAAAATACAAAGTAAGTTCTCTGAGTTGTTTTGAATACTGACATTAGCATTTAAAAATAGCTACTAGAAACAAAGGAATAATCGTTATTCTTTATTCTGGCTTTTGTTCCCATTTCCCCCTCTCAGCCTCTTTCTCATTAGCATGCTGGTAGTGTACAATACTGCATCTTGGAACTCAGAAAACTGAATCCATCCCGTTTGTTTTAAATGAATGCAGAATCTGATCACAGGAAAGCATCTCAAGTCCTCTGCTGGCAGCACTGTTCTCCTCAGGGAGGAGTGGCCCTGTGACAGGAGAGGCTGAGTTCCTGGAAGGAGGTGCAGGAGGCACCTCAGAGCACAGACTGAGGGTGCTGCTTGCGCCGATCTCCCCCCAGCGAGGAGAGCCGGGCTGCTGGGGCTGGTGGAACCTGGTGCTCAGAGCACCTGGGCACTGTCTGCAACCCCTTTAATTCAGTTTTCCCACCTGCTCTGGGCTGCTGGGCATTGCTGGGGTTCTCACCTGCTCCTGAGGACTGCAGCAGTGCTGTCCTGCTGCCTGCCCTGGGGGCAGATGCCCAGAGGAGTGTTGGGAAGATTCTCATCTCCCTTCACTGCATTTCTCCACTTTTTGGAACAAAATAGAGTAGGTTGCTGCAGTAGAGCTCAGGTGGTGCAGGGATAGCTGTCAGCATTGCTGGGGAAAAGTTTGATGTTTTCTTGTGTCTCAGTTACAGCAAAAGAAATGTATTTAACCATAACCTCCAGCTGGGGATTAACATACAGCCTCTCTCTGCATGGAGCGTGGTACAAACTTTGCATTTTGGTGCCCAAGCATTCTATGTGCCTGCTGTTACAACATGACCATGATGGCCTAGTTAAACTGAAAGAGAAAAAAACCTTTATTTATTTCAGCCTGAGATTTTCTTGTGGACAAGCTTAGTGCAACTGTATGGCTTTGCCTACTTTTTCAAAATAGGATGCATTTGCATGAGATGTCTTTTTCTGAGGTGAATGCAGAATAGCTTTGATCTCTCCTGTATTTCTAATCCTGTTGTGATTCATGTTAGACATAATGTAGTTCATAGCAGTGGAAAGGAAAAGAACTCTGAAGGGTCACTCCAGAATGGCCATGCCAAATACAAGCCTTGCCCCATGAAAATCATAATTACTGTCACCTAGAGAACTCTTAGCAATTTGTTGTTTGGGGTTCCACCCCAGCCTCTACAAAATAATGAGTTTTGTGCATGCTTAGTTCCAGGGAAGCCCTGGCAGCAGCCTCAGCTGAGGGTAAAGAGACAACCACAGACCTGCTGTGGCTGGAGCACTTTGCTATCAAACTTTCCACTCTAGTTTGTTCACTGTGAAAATAGATCTAATCTGCAGTGTATCTAGCATTTCATCCATTGGGAAATCATTTTGCCCTTGGCTGGTTTCTAAGTCATTGTTTAGGCTTGGAAATGGGTAGACATTAAAAGGCATTGCTTACAAGGCGTAGGTAGACAAAGGCATCAACACAGGCACCTCAGAATGAAAAACAGTGTATTTCATGGGTATTTTTTGGAAGTATTCAGGCTTTTACAGGAACCTTTCTGGCACAGCAGTTTAACATGTAGGTCCATGCAGGTTTCTAGGGCTACTTTGCTGTATCTATAATGATCTCAGGGCAGAGAGGGGTGATAGATGGTGTGTAGGCTCAAGTGGCATCTTTAGTAGACCAATGGATATAGCTGTAAAACATAGGGAGGCTTTTGGACTCATAGGCCTTTCAGGTTTGAGATAAAAGCAGAAGATTACAGAGCAAAAGACAAGCTGAGAGCAATTGCTTGGTTTCTATTTAGATACAAAGCAGGTGAACTCTCTGACTGGGAGGGAAAAGGTCGTTGGTACCTACAGAGGGGTGAGAGAGAGCATGGAAAGGAGAGGCAGTAAGAGAGTTAGGAGGAGGATTAGTGGGGAAGGAAGGAAGGAAGATAAAAGATGGAAGTGGAGAGAAGAGAATTTATAATATGTCATAAAATTAATCTTAAGTCTTTGTTTGTCTGTATCCCATAGATTTATGAATTTTTGTTCCCAGGCTCATGTTTCAAAGATGATTTTTTAGCTTTCCCTTGAACAACCAGGCTGAGAGATCAGAGATGGAGAAATTGATTAGTAAGAAATGTCCATCTGCTGCCAGCTGGGTCATTTATGTGACTTCATTCTGGCAGTAGTAGCTGCTCTGTTTCACCTCGTTAGGTCCCATTTAGGCAGTCAATGCACTGGGTGAGTTTTATGAACACTTTGGAGTTGTAAGTATGGGAATAAAAGGTGGAAACAAGTACAAGTATCTTGGAAAGTCTCACATTTGTTATTTGGGTGTGCTCTGCATCCATCCAGGCGTACCTTTTATTGCAGGGAGTTTGCAGGTGGGATGGGGAATTCTGGTAAGATTTCCTTCAGAGTGAATTCTTTGGCTACAGTTCAGAATTGCTTGGTAATTCTTGTATCTTGTATTGATTCTGTGGTGGAATCATACTTGACAACCAGAAGCATGCACTGGGAACAGAGTCATTTTGGAATGAAGTTATTTTTTGTCTGGTGTTCAGATGGTTCTTCAAAAATACAGCCCTGTCCTGAGAGAAGTGCCCTTGTTTGGGAGCAGTCCTGGGCATGGTGCCCAAGGCAGGGCACATGAATTGCTGCACGAGGGATACCTCACATTACAGATGTTGAGCATGTTCTGGATCATGGTTCCCTGCCTGAACCAGGTGTGTTGGGTTGGAGCTTCCATGTTTGTGGCAGGGAAAAGCTCAACCCTTGTGGTTTCAATCAAATTGGGATCAAGTCAGCTCACTGATTTATTAACAGCACATAATTGACCTAGAGCCAGTGCAGCACATCTCCATGCTAACTGTCAGCTCTACAGAATACAGGAGTGAATATTGGACACTTCTGTAATGTTAATGAGCACCTACAAATTCCAGACTGCCCTTCAGCTGGTCACAGGTTACTGAAGTCCCCTCCCTGAGACACAAAGAGCTCCTGTTTGTCCAGGCTGTTACCAGGAGGGTGCTCTGCAGGTTGCCCCTCACTGTGCAGTATCATTTGTAAACAGAGCTAAAGGGAGTGATGTCAGCATAAAAATGTATCAAAGACATTTTAGCAGAAGGGTGATAATTAATGATTATTTGAATTGTTAAGGAAGTCCAAATTCTCTGCCCAATAACAAAGATTTCACCAGTTAAATACAGCAGAGAGTTGGGGCAGAGTTATTTTAAAACACTTTTTCAAGCTAGCCTGTGGAGAAGAGGGTGTCCTGTGGAGTCACCTTGGTGTCTAAAATCTGAATTGATTACTGAAAGGAAGGTTGCAGCAGATAAGGATGAAATGTGTAAGCCTTGAAATATCCCCAGTCTGATGCTTTAACCTTTGGTCTCCCTCTGTCCACGTTCAGAGGAGGCTGAGGCCATGCAGGCTGTCGGTGCAAACTGCTGCTCCTTGGGGTAACCAGCACTGTACTGGGGGGAGATGGCTTATCCTCCATAGCCTGTGGGAGCAGCCTGTTGTAGCCTGGAGGAAAACTCTTCCTCAGGTGAAAAGGGGTTTGAGGGTGCTTCCAAAGGAAACTGGTAATTCCTCCCCTGGAGTTCTCCCATCTGTCAGTCTGGGGGAGCAAGTAGAGTCCTGAGGCAGGAGACTTGGGGATTAGAACATACACTTGTTTCCATCTGGATTCTTTCAGCCATGTCCCAGGTGCCCAGGACATTGTACTGTGCACTGTATGTGTGTGTACTGAGAAGGAAATATTTGCAGAAAAATAGGGTCCTAAAACTTAGAACAGTAAAAACAAAGCATGAATAGAGCAAACATTGAGAGGCAAGACAGAGGTCAGCCTGTTGTGAGTGAGCAGCAGCCAGAGCAGGCAAATGCAGGGCTATTAGAGTGTGATTAGTGGGCAGAGGACTTAGGAGAGGAGGGGATTTAAAAAGGGATTTAAAGAACAACGTGGTGACTTCATATTTATGTGGGCAAGATGACAGAAAGCACAAAAAGCTGAAGGGAAGAAAAGAGTCAAAAGGTGCAAAAGGTTGGACCATGTTCTACAGTCAGGTTAGAAGCTGAGGGCTCTTGAACACTGTGAAGTTGAAGTTAATACTGCAAATAATAAGTGCTTTAGAGAAAAAGCAGTGAGCACTTAGGGAGAAGAGGATGGGGTTTGGGAGGTGAACATAGCAAATGCACAGCGTTTTAAAATTACTTCAGTGGAAAAAAACAAGCTTTAATTTAAAGCTAGAAGTAGCTGTGGAATTGTACACATGGGTCTTTTGAGCCCTCTGGTTTGGGTTTGGGTGGTGGCACAGCCTCCAGTCCTTGCTCTCAGCAGCTTGTTCTTCTTCCTGCCATGGAGCAGTTAAATTGCAGAGTTGTGACCCTGTGGTTTTGTCTAACAGCCAACAGGATGGTAAAATGGTTTCATATCAGCTTTTCTGAGAGCCTGGGCTGTGCACCCCAGAATGCTCAAAGACTTGGAAATCTAATTCATTTTGTTCTTCCCATTTTCTCTGTTGAAAAAAATCCCCACTCTGCAGTAGTCTGGGGTTTTCTCCAAGCTCACAAGAGTTCCAGATGGCTCCGTTGCACTGTTCAGTTGGGCTTTCTCCTGCTGTCTGTAACTTTTCAACATGAATCTCTATCATGCTGTGCTGTCAGGAGAGAGGGTAATAAATACTGTGTACCTGTCTGTTAGTCACTTTGACAGAGAGAAAAATGGGAGACACACTCATTCCCTTTTTAACCTGTAGGTGGGCATTTTCACAGGTTTTAGTTTCTCCGTTGAATTCATGAGCATCTAAAGGGAAGGTAATTGTGATAGAAAGCAGAAATCATGAAAGTGATTGTAATCCCAGTGTTTAAAGGAGTAAATCAGGTGATTGTGTAACAGTGAACTAATAAGCCTGGCATCAGTCCTAGGTAGAATCTTGAAGTGGGAGATAGAAAGCACAGTTGGTACAAGGCTGAAGGGCCAAGAGCTAGGATTGGGAGAAGCACATCAATTTGTTTTTGAGAAGATGGCAGTTTTGACTGAGAAGAAAACCAATTGGAACACCAGTGTCTGTAAGACATTAATACCACATTGCATTTCAGGTGCATGCTTGGATTTAATCTAACTCATATTCAATGGCTCAAAACTGATCCATATATTAAAGAAAATGTGTAGGTGAGCAAGGCTCACACAGTGGAATCGTTTCTGATGCATTCCAGGAGAGATCTGCTCTCTGCTGAAAAAGGGGTCATTTTTATCAGTCATCTGGGAAGGCACTGAAAATGGGGCTGATACAGATCAACTGGTGAACAAAATACAATTTAAAATTTTAAAAAAGAGGCATCTTAATGCTGCCAGATGGAAGGCTTATATCCAGGATAAAAGAGGGGTGATTAGTGGCAAGTTGTGGATTAGAACAGAGCAGAGCTGTGTTACAGATTCTGTAAAGGCACAGTGGCACCAGGAGCCATGGCTGCATCATCATAGAAAAACTGCTCAGGAACAGGAAGGTGAGGAGTGCACAGACCTTCAGTGTCCATATCAGCAAATCCCACTCACTCCACTGGAAATGGGGAGAGGTTCAGGGCTTTGGGAACACTCCGGGTGCTCGGGCATGCTGGCAGTCCTGCCTCGTGCTGTGAGCCAGCACAGGGAGAACAGATGGAGCACAAAAAGGCTCTGCAGTAAACACAGGACAACGAGAGCTCGTGGCAGGAAGCATAAGAAAAGCTAAAACCAGAACTGAGACACATGGGCTGAACAGGCAGCGTCAGTAAAACATTTCAGCAGGGAAAACACTGCATGTGCATTATGTAGGCTCTTCACAGTTGCTTGGAAGTTGTTCTGCAGGACGTTCTCTCTTCATGTGGAAGCTGATAGAGCTGTCCTGGGGGGAGGTCTGCAGAGCATGGGCCAGCCATCCTGCTGTGAATTCATCTCATTTCATTTAATTTGGGGTTCTGGTTTTCTTCTCAGTGATTGGTTCATCATCACCGTAAAACCAAGGAACTGTTTGTGTGTGTGTTCTCTTTGAATAGCTTATTTCTTTCACAGCTGCTTGTTGAATGTATGAAATCATCACCATTTCTTTATTTTGCTTCCTCCTAGAAACCTGTTGTTAATTTTTATATATTTTCTTTTTTAATCTTTATTCCAGGAGGACTTGTTGGTATTGAGGAAAACTGTGAAATCCTTCCTGGCTGTCTGCCAGCAGTGTCTATCAAATGTCAACACTCCAGTCAAAGAACAGGTAAAGGAAATGTCTGTCATGCTCTTAGAAAAGTGTGAGTGTTAAATTGTAGTAAAACTCAAGACAACACTACATCAAACTTAAAGTAAAATCATCTGTGCTCCTGTCTAAATAAACCTGAACAAACAGCCCAGAAGAGCAGCTGTATTAACAGCACTTCCAAAGCACAGCTCATGGCAAATTAACTTTGGATTAACAGTAAGGAGGGATTACCTGGATGCTCAGGCTCGTTTCCAGCCCTCATGACTTCAGGCATCCAACTCAGTCACCTCAAATGAAAGACTCTTCCTGTAGACACTGGATTAAAAGGTGGAAATAGGCACTTTTGGAGGGTGACTGAGACCTCAAATGGGCTGAATCCTTCTGGATTTTTTTCCATTGAATCAAAGGGTTTGTTGAAGTAATTTAGTCTGTCTCTGCAGGACACAACAGCTGGTTTGTTAGCTGAGGTTATGTGACTATACACTGATTTATGTCAATGACATTTTATTTGTCTACAAATGGCATTTCTATCAGACCCCCCCAGATTTTGCAAAGACTGTAATTAGTAACTGGCCTGTGGTTTTTTGCCTGTGGTATTTAAAAGATAATATTTCTTAAAAGGCAGTTTTATTTCTTTGAAAGATAGCTCTGCTTGGCATTTACTCTCTGTTCTGCAGTTTGCTAAATATAAACATTAAATGCTCAGAGATGTCAGTAGTTTATGCATTTCTAACAGACTTGTGTGCCATTGGCTTCCAGCAGATTTTACTTTAGTAATTGTTTTTTAATATTCAGAGTAGTTACTCCTGGCGTATTGTATTAATATTACATAATGTGAAAACACCTTCTAGCTTCATGCAAAGACCTCCCTTCCAGCTCGAGCTGGACCTGACATCCTTCCTGCCTCAGCAAGTGGCAAATGTTCCTTCCCATTCCTGCAGTGGGTTTGTTCTTGGGGTGTTTTGACATGGGTTTGTTCTCTTCTTACAGTGGCCACAATGGTTTTTGCATTGATAATTTAAACTTTCTTTAGAAGCTCCTTTGCAGTTCCCAGTTTGGGAAGTTTTCAAGCCTCAGCCAGACAAACCCAGGCCCAACCAGGCCCAGAGAGAGCGAGTGTCCCATGCAGAGTAGGCTGGACTGGAGACTCCAGGGAGCCCTTTCAGCTGACTCTTCTATGATTTGCTCTCATTTTCTTCCTTAAAAAGTATATTTCTGTGTGTGCAGGACTGCTACTTCCTCCTTTTGTTCTACTGGATTTTTTTGAGAATTATGTGCAGGTTGGATTGTCTCCCTACCATACTTGATCCTTACTCCAGACATTCTTTCCAGACAAAGTTGATGTCCATATCAAAGGAAGGAGAAATGTATTAAGTATTTAGAGAAACAGGACTGAAACATTTCAACTTTCCATGAGTGTTTGAGGGAAATAAATAATCCTTTGACTGAGTCCACTGCTGCCTTTATATTGGACAGAACTCAGCATTGGCAGTGCATTACTCATCTGCTCCTTTTTGGAGGTCTGCATTAGGAAGAGCTTCAGTTCTATTGAGTATCAAGGGAGTTTAGAGCAGGTGAGATCATCACTGGAATGAATCACAGCCTTTTGGATCAAGGGGAGAAAAATCCCAGATAGCAACATTTGTTCCCAAGGTCTCAGCAGAACACAGTTTACAATGATTTGCATCTGTTCTTGCCTGAGTGTAGCTCATTCAGATTTTATAACATACCCCAAGAAATAAGGGAGCCACTGGGAAGTTCAGCACTTGGAGATTTTATTTTGGAAGTTTGTAAAGTTTTCAGAACCTGAGGAAAAAATACAGAAGCTATGATGAAAAAGGCCTCTGAAAGGTGCTGAATGTGATCAAATGCTGGCTGTGACACCCCAACAAAAGCCATTTGAGGGCAAAACAGTGTTATTGCCATGCAGGAATGAGCCCTTGGAAGAAAGGAAGGTAGTGACAACTGCCTTCTTTCCAGTCTTAGGTAATGAGGGTATGATAGTAATGAGCATAAGTAATGGACAGTTCTGCCCAGGTTGGCTTTTGTCTGGATTTGAAAGCTGTGCAGACAAACTTGGTTCTTTTTTTGCAAGAGTTGTTGATGAAATTCTGCAGGAATTTCCTTGCTGTGGCTTTTTGTCTGTATTTTTGGGGTCTGACAGTGACTCAGCTTGAATTTCCCCTCAGTATTGTTCATGTTTTCACTTGCTTGATTTTTGTTTATCAAAAGAGGTGTGTTCTTTTTACTACAAATTTGGCTGCAGGCCTTGGATCAGAGGTAGATTTAGAGTGCTTTTCGTAGAGAAGAAAAGGAAGCTTAATATGAATCATCCAGGACATGGAGAAGGTAATAACCACAGTTCCTGACCTAGGAACCAAAGGCACAGCATTCCAAATTAGAGGAAATCCTTATGGAATACTTTCCCAGTACTCGAACAAGGGAGCAGTTTAAGGAGCTGTTTAAGAATAGCAGGGGATATCTGGAAATTTGATCAATGGTATTTTATATTTTCCTTACTTGACTGTTCACTGCATTCATTCTCTTTTGCCTTTCAGGCTTTCATGCTGCTCTGTGATCTCCTGATGATTTTTAGTCACCAGCTGATGACGGGAGGTCGAGAAGGGCTCCAGCCTTTGGTGTTCAATCCAGACTCAGGCCTCCAGTCAGAACTGCTCAGTTTTGTGATGGACCATGTGTTCATTGACCAAGATGATGAAAATCAGAGCATGGGTATGTTTAACTTTTTTTCATAACAGATGCAGAAGAAAGGAGAAAATAGAATTTTCTGATCAGTTTGTTCAGATGTTTCCAGAAGTATTCCTACTTTATTTTTGGGAGGTCTTTGCTCTGAAGTTTCTTATGTAAGTTGTGGAATATGATTTTATTATATGATAACTATATTTAAGACTTTATCTATGTAGTTTATTTTTCATTCACAGAGTGAAGTCTTACATAGGGACTTAACACTTATGGCATTGCCATTCAATGTTAGTGCTCCTTACAACTGGATTTTACTTCCTGTTGTTCAGAGCCATTGATTGCACATCTGAAAATCCAAGGCATGCAGAAGTACTGGTGCTTCTAATTTTTCTTTTGTTAAATATTTATAGCTTAGTCATGTTAATGGAGCCTCTCTGAATGTCCTGCATTTGCAAAGTTAAGCAAGAGCATTCAGCAAGTGTTCACTGTGGCCTTTCACAGGGTAAAGGAAATAAATGACTCAGTTCTGTGTGGGTTATACTCAGGATCTCCTCAGGACTATGGTCAGCAGCCTTGGTCAGTGGTGTGTCATGTTCCTAAACTTCCCTGGAAGTTTTGAAGTAGGCAGGATTCAAGAATTATCACCTTTCATTTTAGCTTCTTCTCCACCAATCCTTCTTGCTCCATGTTCAAGAATTGATTTTTTTAAAAAAGCTCTCTTTTGATAAGGTTGTTTTAGAACTTAACAGTTACTTACAGACATTCTGTTGTTGATGATGCTTTCAGAGGGAGATGAAGAAGATGAAGCCAACAAAATAGAAGCTTTACATAAGAGAAGAAACCTTCTGGCTGCCTTTAGCAAGCTGATAATTTATGACATTGTGGACATGCATGCAGCAGCAGATATCTTCAAACACTATATGAAGGTACAGCTCGTGCATCCTCCTGTCCTGACTGAGCCCAGTCTGCAGTGTCAGGGCCTCTCCTGCCATCCCTGCCAGGGCTGTGGTTACAGCCCAAACTCTCCTGAGAGCTTTTTCAGCTTTATTTGATCCTTTGTAGTTCTTTCTCCTTTCTAAATGACGCCTGGCACTGAGCAGCAGCAAGCACTGACCTCACTCTCTTTGTAGCACGTGTGCTTTATTTAAGGCAGCACCAGAAGCTGGTCCTGAGGTGCTGAGTATTTCAGAGAGGCTCCACTCCACAGAGAGTTTCTTACACTGCTCCTGAGATTCATTTCTAGAATCCCCACTAAGTTACCTGTTCCATGTCGTGTTCCACTGGCAATCTCCCAGGCTTGGTGCTTGCCATGGGGCAGCAGGGTTCTTGTGAGAGGAGATTGGTTCAAACAGGACAGCAGGAAAAAACAGCTCTGTGTGCTTGTGCTGTCGGGTGGGTCTGTGGTAACTGAGTATCTCTCAACTCTCACTGCTTCCACAGAGCTTTTAGGCCCAGTGAAGGTCAGAAGGACCTCAGCTGCTGCTGCCCCTGTACATGGGACTTCACCTGCCAGAACAGTCCTGCCACTGACCCCTCAGGTCCTGTCCCACCTGTCCCTGTGAGGGATTGGTCATCACAGAGGTGACAATCCAGGGGGAAGAACTGGCAGAGAGAGCAGGGAGCAGGTCCTTTACTCTAGGCACTGTCTGAGATGTTGATGTGGAATGTAAAGGGTGTAACTTGGAGTTCTGCTGGTGGTCAGGCACACACAGCACAATGAAGTCCCCAGGACACACTGTAGCCATCAGTCAGGGTTAGTCTTGCTTAGGGATTGTTTGCCAGAGTGGGAGTTTGAAACTGAAGCTGTCACCATCCAGGTGAGTTCCCTCCCTGCTGTTCTAGGCTGGGCTTCTCCTTTCCCCATGCCTCTCCTTCTGTTAAAACTGGGGGAGAGGGAGAGAAATTGTATTTAAATTAGTACCAAAGAAGGCAAAAGCAGTATTTCAGAGGGAATGAAAATAAGTGACTGCAAATGCAGCTTGAAAGAATACTGCTGGGAAAAAAAATACTCTCAGCCTGGAATTTGTAATGCTAATACAGCTTTTGTACCCAGATGGGCAGCACCATAGGCTGTGGCTTTCAGCAGCCATTCTGTTAACAGAAAGAGAATCAGCACTTCGTGCTGACTCATTCCTTGCTCCACTTTCTGCCTTGAGTGAATCCCTTTCCCCTCAGTGTACAAGGAGCACACACCTCTGTGCTGGTGTTGTTCACACCTGCTTCTTGAAGGGGGTGCTGGATCAATGTCATGTTGTTGCTTAGAATTGGCAGCCATGGGTCACTTCCATCAATGGCTTAGTTTGGGGCAGGAAATGTTCTTTTGTTTGGTTTTCAATGTATCTATTACAAAAGATAATAAATACAGAAGTTCCCTACCTTATCACAGGGTTCAGTTTAAGTTTTGATACTGAAACATTGCCCCCCACTCACAGCAGAAGTTTGGATTTGAGCAATTGCTGCCTTTTCAAATCAAGAATTACAAGTAATCTTTCTCTTGGGAAAACTGTAAGAAAGAGGTTTGATTTAAAGGGGTTTTTTTTCACTTTTTTTTTTAGTACTACAATGACTATGGAGATATCATTAAGGAAACCCTGAGCAAAACCAGGCAAATTGATAAAATCCAGTGTGCAAAGACACTCATTCTCAGTTTGCAACAGGTAAGAGCATTGATTTTTCTGTCAGAAATGCCTCACTGTAAAAAGCCCTGGCCAGGATTTCCTCTGGTGCCCTTTACAGGGAGGCAGAAATGCTGCACTTCCTTAGGACATGATCTTCATTTTCCTGCTCCCCAGTTCAGGCTGTCACTGCTCCTTTGTCTCCTTAATCTCTGTCTCCACAGGCCCACACTGGCAAGGGTTGGGCAGGTAAAAATGGAAGGGAGGGAGGGAAGAGCCTTGGAGGCAGTTTGGTCCAAGCCAATTGGTGGCATTTGTTTATTGATCCTGAGTCAACAAGAAGAATTAGGATGGCTTTTTCTTCCTAGCTGAAGTAATGCATCTTCTTTATACTTTGTCTAAATACTGGTGAATTTTTCAAATTTCAAGCTAATTAAGTCTTCCAATACTGTTAGATATGTTTTTCCCCTGAAAAATTTGCTTTACATCAACTGTAAATTACTGCCTGGTGATGAAATCCATCAGCCAACAGCAAAAGTGCACTAAATACCACTTAGACCCTTGAAGTACCAGCTATAGCCATTGCCCAGAGAAATCACTTCTATGAATTAGATGCTCTCAGATGAGCTGGGCCTCCCAAAATTCGTTCCTAAGGGATTTCCTGTAGCAATCTGGAAGCTGAGAGATATCTGTGCAAACCTGAGAAGAACAGATGTACTTCCAGAAGAATCAGGAGTGTCAAAGCAGCCCCTGTCTGTAAAACTTGGAGAGGAAGAAGCAGGTGCCGCGGATCAGTCAGGCTGACAAAATTCCATGAAAAAAATGAGAGGAGCTCTTTGCAAGTGCCTCAGTGATAGGTAGCAGTCAGTGTGGATTTGCCAAGGAGGAATCCTGTCAAATTAAGCTGCTGTCATTAATTATATGGTAACAGAGCCTGTGGAGATGAGAGAAGCAGTCGCTGTAATGCAGCCTGATTTAATATTGTCACTGGCACTGACTTCCAGGATACTCTCAGCAACCTGTGAGGGAGATGGGGTGTAAATGGCAGTGCCAGGAGAGGTGGAACTGGCTGGAAAGGCACTGAGCCCTTCAGTACTGTGCTGAGAGGGCCTTAGGGGCAGCAGTGCTGGGCAAACAGGCAACAGTGGAGGAGCTGGAATTCAAAGCACCGCCTGGTCTGATGGGTGATGGAGGTGCTTTGAGAACAGCACGAGAATGCAGGACCTGCTCGGTGGGCTGGGAGAACAACAGATGGAATTCAGGGAAGGTGGGTGCAGAATTCCACCAAAATAACTCCACACAAGTCCTAGGTGGGGGACAGCTGGCAAACAGCAGTGGGACAGAAGAAATTCTGGCAAATGACGGGGACTCGGTTATGGCTCAGCGCAAAAAGTCATCGCAAAGGCCACTCTCAGATGGAGCAGGTTTAGAAACCAAGTTTCTCTCAATAGAAGTGTTTCCCAGCTCACAGATGTGAACCTCTGAACTCTCTGCAGCTGTTCAATGAGCTTGTTCAGGAGCAAGGTCCCAACCTGGACAGGACATCTGCCCATGTCAGTGGCATTAAGGAGCTGGCCCGGCGGTTCGCCCTCACTTTTGGCTTGGATCAGATCAAGACAAGAGAGGCCGTGGCCACACTACACAAGTGAGTGGTGGTAAATAAACCAGATTTTTATATTACTTCAGATTAAAACTCCTGTTCAGCATTCCCTTTCTAAAGGTACATAATCTCAACAGGCCATGGAATAATTATATATTCTTTTCTAGTTTAAATGGAGGGGTCTACATGTATGTAGGCAGAAAGGAAACAAACTGGCTGCTACCTAATTATTTCTTGGAATTTATTGGCATGGCTATGTTTGTTTATCTCAGGTAAAGCTTGTGTGGGTTGTGTCTAACAGCTGAGGATGGTTCTTTGTTCCACACCACTGTGGATTCGGGAGGAACCAAAGGCTTTTATAAAAAGATACTCCAAAAATATTTTGGAAATCTTCTAAAGTGGGTGGAAATTTTTATGCAACTGCTGCATAGAAAAGTGTAGAAAGGTTCTGCTAAATTTAAATTATGACTTTGCCATGCTATTAAAAAGTTCAAGTGCTAAGGTTTGCTGTCTCAGAGACTCAGTCCTGGAGACCAAGACCAGCAAGGCTCGCTCAGGATGCCCTGGGCACTGTCCCCAGGCAGGCAGGAGCCAGGGGACACTCTTGCCTTGCCTTGCTGGGTGAGGGAGGGGAGAATGTTCTCTTTAGCCACAGATGGCAAAGCAGAACCGAGTGTGTCCCTGCTCTGGCTGCAGAGGTTGGCTCCTCTTTGATCTGACAAATTCCATGGAGCTCCTGCCCCCAGGGCTGCTCAGTGCCCACACTGGGCCAGTTCCTTCTTGCAGGGACTGGCCACGTGCTGATCTGCAGGGGGCCGCTCAAATCCAAGGGAACTCTACATTCCCCTTTGTCCAAGAGCAGCTGTTTGCTAGTAATGGGGAAAGAAAGACATCGTGGTGGGATCTGAGGATGCAAACAATTCCATCACAGCTCAGATCTGGGGCAACCTGCTTGATTTTTGGGGTGGGTTTTGTTGGGTTTTTTTTTTGTTGCAAATGTCTGAACATGTTAATATTTTTGTACTGTAGAGATGGCATAGAATTTGCCTTCAAATACCAGAATCAGAAAGGACAAGACTATCCACCTCCTAACCTTGCTTTCCTCGAAGTGCTTAGTGAATTTTCTTCCAAGCTCCTGCGACAGGACAAGAAGACTGTGTAAGTGATGCTCTGTGTTCTTCCCTGGGCTCTGCTAATCCCTGCAGCGTGGGTTTCAGCTCCCTCATTGGAGGTTTCTGCAGTCTAACAGGGGCTGCAGAAAGTCCCTGTGAGGCATTTCACATACACACTTACTCATCCTTTCATGTTTTAAAGTAATTTCAAAAACGAGAAAAGGAAAATCAGACCCACTAACGAGGTGAGTTTGGGACCTCCCAGAATAATGTTGTTTAAAACTGCCCATGGGGTATTGAAAATAAAATGTGTGGTTTTAGGCTAGAAGAAATGAAGCATTGGCAGTGCAGGGAATTGACAGGCTGTCACCACTGCAGTAACAGCTGTTTCTGTCCTATATTTACATAAATTGTAAACCTATATCTGTTGTTTCTTTCAATGTATTGGAAGAGGACTCCAGTCAAACGTCAGCCAAGCACTGTGTGCCCAGTGTGGAACTGAATTCACTGAATAACTTATGACCAGTTAAAAAGTGCAGTTGTCAGATCTGCTGGTTTATGGTTATAGGTGTCTTTCCAGTCAACTCTGTGACCACACTGAGTGTTAGTCAGAAAGATCAACTGGAATGACCTCAACTGACTCTTCCTGTCAGACCTTGCTGTGAGGGTTTGACAGATGTTTTCTTGTGAAGACATTGCTTTTAAAGGACTTTTCTGTTAGGGCTAACAACTATGAACATGACAGCTTTATCTGTGTAATAAGAAATGCAGCTTGGTTAACTCTGTATAATTTTTAATGTGTACACACTTGAACCAATTTCACTTTTTTATTGTAGCAATAATTTCTCAATTCAGCAAACACTGAGGACAAATAGTTAAACGAGCTGGGGAATGGAATGATCCAGTTGGGCTGTCTTGGCACTCTGTTTGTGCATCTGCTCTTCATTGTTATATCCTGGAATCTTGTCAGCCTCTATCCTGTTCTTCAGGACAGGACTTAAGGATAACGGGATTTTATGGCTTGTCTTCCTAGCTGAACTGTAGATTCTCCTGCATGGTGGTCTAGGTGCCACTGGCCTGTTTCCTATTGAATTTAGTGAAGTTTAGCCTTTCTGTAGAGTCATCCCTTCCACAAGTTCCAGTGTCTGACATTTAAAGTTACATCATGCTGTCCCTGCCAGCTTCTGTTAACCTGAGCCTCTGAGTGAAATTCAGTTCTTTGGGACATTTTGTTCCTTCACCTTCCATGCTGCCATTTAAATTCTTTCTCAAAGGTTCCCCTGCCTACATACACAACCAGTGGCTGCTCCTGCAGGCCTGTAAGGGTTGCTGTGGTGGAATATCTGTACCTGAGTATTGACCTCAGCTGAATCTGAAGATCATGAAAAGAAATAGGTCTGTTAGGGCCTGATTTATCTGATCTGTGCCAGACTGCTGTGTTGGGATGAGTTCAGCCCTGCCCCAGACCCCCCAGGCTGTAGTGACCACGAGGAGGGTCAGCACAACTTGCTGACACGTAAGGATTCCGTGAAGGTGGCTCCACTTCTGCCCAGAGTGCTCCACTGGCAGAACAGGACTGGGATGCTGCATTTGCCCTTCTCTGTAGCTCCTCCAATCCACAGGGACCTCTCCCCCTCCACAGGGGCTGCCTGTGTGCAGGAAGGTCCATGACCACCATCTGCTGGAGAAGTCCCGTGTTCAGGATCACTTCCCTCCCTCCCTGCCCAGGGGCCCTCCCCAAACTCAGCAATGGACTCTTGTGTGCAGCCAGCAGTGCTCTGGAGCCCTCACAGTCTCAGGAGCACGTGGCTGCCTGGCTGCCCAGGTTCTCCAGCTTGGCTTCCCTGCCTCAACCCCCAAACCATCCACCCCAGAGCCTGCAGGTGTCAGGGCCTTGCTCCAGAACACCCTCCCCAGCAGGGTCCAGCACATGCTGCTGTTCCACAGGGCTCCTGCTTCCTTCTGCTGGGCTCCTGGCTTTTTTCTCTGGGGTGAGAAAAGGGAGAAGCTTCCAGTTTGGGAGTGAAGCAGCAACACTGATTTAATTTCGTTTTCCTAGCCTGTTAATCTGGCTGCTCATTTTATGAGTAACCTTCAGCACTGGTGATAGCCATTTATGGATTTATTCAAATCTATGGATTTCACATAAAACTGTTCATGTAAGGTGCCAGACTCATACAGCTGGAGAAAAAAAATTGTACTAACACTCTGTTACAAACCCACAAGGCAGATAGAGGCAGAGAAATCCTGAGGAGCTGATGTAGGACAGAATAGAGGTGATCGTCCTTGGAGGCACTTATTTCCATTTATTTCTCTCAAAGACACTGCTGGCTTAGACTGGACACTGGCTAGTGGGTGTCAGATGAGGCAGAGGCTCAGCATGGTGTTCTCACTTCAGGAAATTCAGAGTTGATAAGAACTGTCAGTGTGAAGCTCCCCCAAAATGCTGAGCAAAAGATGTCTCAATTTCGGCATCCGGGCAGTAAAGAACTCCCAAGTGATGTCATTTTCCTCCTTCACAATTTGGCCATAAACATGCAAACTGGTTCTGTAAATACAAACTGGAGGCAGAAAAACTTCTTACTTTCCAAGACTCTTCTGCAGGTAGATTCTCTAAAGCCATGAAGCACTCAGGTGGCACGGTTGGGTACTGTAAAATAGAGAATACACCAAGAATTTCCCATTAGTGCCAGCTTTGGGAGTTAGTATGCACATGAAAAGGGGAAGGAGGAAGCATTCACAATATTCAGTAAAACAGTAGACAGGAACCTGCTGTTTCTTGAACAAAGTTATGCCATTCATTGACTCAAAAAATGATGAGATTGTAACCCTGGCATGAGCAGGGTGGCTCCTGGGCCTGTTCTGGAGCTGGGCTGTGTAACAACGCCGAGCTGCCATGAGCTGACAGGGAAATGCCTTTCCATGTGGAATATGTGGAGTTGACTCCCAGTGCTGGCAACGTGGCAAGGGTGGTATTAAAGGGAATTGTGGCTGAGGGGTGCAGGAAGTGATGCTGAAGTACCTGAGTTCTCTTACCAAACTTCTGAATGTTTGGCTCTGCAGCCTGAAACTCATTAGAATCACATTTATGTAGATTTGCATGTTCATTTTCGAGATTACTTCTAATTCCATAGTTAAATAATCAATGGAAAAAGAAAACAGTTCCTGTGCCCTCCAGAGCAGGAGGGAGTTGTTGGTTCCTCCTTTGAGTTAACACGTGTGCATTGCACTTCTCATGGCACTGGACCAGGTCTTCAGATTTTTTAATGGAAAAACAAATGCTTGCATTTGGCTCACCCGTCCCTCGGGTTCCAGGATGCCAGAGGACATCCTCCTGCATCCTCGCAGCACTGGCTCTCACACAGTGGCCACATCCAGGTGTCTGTAGGGCCTGCACCTCTGTACCCCCTGTCTCTCCTCTCCAGGCACACCTACTTGGAGAAGTTCCTGACAGAGCAGATGATGGAGAGGAGAGAGGACGTTTGGCTGCCGCTGATCTCGTACCGGAACTCGCTGGTGACGGGCGGCGAGGACGACAGGATGTCCGTCAACAGCGGCAGCAGCAGCAGCAAGGCCTCCTCCGTCAGGAACAAGAAGGGCCGACCCCCCCTCCACAAAAAGAGAGTGGAAGGTTGGTGTGGGCACAGGGCTTTGGTGTTCTGGACACTCAGGAGAGGGGGGTTTAGCAGCTCATGCAGGAATATGGGGATACGTTCTGGATGTGGCAGAACCAAGGCATCTGTTCTGCAGGTTCTGTGAGACCTGGGCGTGTCTTTAGAGGAAACACCACCACAGCCCGCTGTTCTTGTTTGTCTTGACCAAAACTGGCAATCAGAACTGTTGAAAGCTCTTACTGCTGCTGGAAGAGGCATTTGTGGAGTTACCTGCTCTTTGTCACTGCTGGGTTTCTGCCTGTGCTTCCCTCTGGGCAGTTGTTAATTCTCAGGGGTTTGGAGCAGATTCCAGGCAGAAATTCTGGTAACAGATCTCTGTTGTTGCAGGGCCACTGGGGAACACTAAAAAGACACCATTTTTGTTTAAAATAGTTCTGGTATCTGGTGTTGTCTGTGTTTACTCTTTCTGGGACCTCAGATGTGTTCATCAGGAATCTGGCTGTGATAGCAAATTTCTTACAAGGCTGTATCTGTTCCTAGTCAGCCTGTGTGATGTAGTGGGGACTTTTGGTTGCTGGTCCACTATAGAGTAGGTGTGAGTGGGATCTTAAACTTCAGGGGTTTTTTCCAAGGTCAGTATCTATGACAGTAACCCCTCAGTAAGGAATCTAGTGCCAATTTCCCTGAATATACAGCAATTTCACAAAATACTCCTCCAGAGTTTGCCCATACAGCCAGGTCCATTCTCCACTGCGCCAAATCCTTTGGTTTCTCACAGCCAGCCTCAAGTGTAGCTACATAAAATATGGCTTCTTTCTTCAGGCACTGTTTTTCTTCTTTCAGGATGCCAAGATTTTCAGAGTTCTGCTACTGAGGTTTTCTTCTTCCCTCTTGTTGCCATTTTCCTTCTGTCCTACTGTATTTTACCAATGTCCTTTTTTTTACCCTGGGAAGTGTAGAACCATCTTTTCTTCCCGGTAAGGCAAATCTTAGGCTTAAGATGTAATTTTTAGCCTTTGTTTACCTCATACTCTTTTGTGTCACCCTCTTTCAGCAATCACTAGAAGGGAGAATTGATTTCCAACACTTTCCATTTGAGAATCTCCTTTTTTTGGTTTATTTAATTTCCACTCTAAAGGATGTAGAACAGGAGAAAGGTCACTGCAGAAATTACTGTGGCATCAAAGAACCACATCCAGTCCCCTCTGGTTCCTTTCTCACCTCAATCCAGCACAGACTGGCTTGAAGAACATTCCCTGTTGCTTCTGAGATGAAATGTGCTCTGTGCCATTTCTTCACGATGCCTTAAGGAAATTGACAGGTTTTTAAAAAATAATTCCTAACATAAAAATGATTCAAAGGTAAATTTGAGAATAAATAGGCAGCTTTTTAGACAACATTTATGCCTAAAGGATAAATGCCTAAAAGGCAAAGGAAGAATGAACAGATCCATGGAGATCCCCATCAACTTTCTCACCACACATTTCCTGTTAGTAAATCTGTGGTCTTGTCATGCCTGTTGTCATCTCCTGTCTTTCACTCCAGCAACTGAATTTTTTTTCTACATGTTTCTGGCTGCACACTTCCTGCTCTAACCCATTCTCAAGTCCTCCCTCTTCCCTCCTCTTTGCTTGAGCAAAGCTTCCCAACATAAGCACAGGATCCCACCTAGACCTTCAGTCATCTTTACATTATTATCACTGAGTGAAGCGTCCCCTCCCTGCTCCACTCCAGTGGTTCTGACAGTTCTAAAGATCTGGACTGACTGGATTTGGGGTTTGTGCTCCACCTGCTCTTAGTGTGTAGCTGTATCTTGGTTGCTGTAGGTGCATGAGATTAACAGTTTCAGATTGTCAACTCAGGAATTGGGAATTACCTTGGTTGTTTATGTTGGAGATACCCAGCAGCTGAGGCCGTGCTGCAGTATGACTTTGTTTGCAATGGGGTTTGTGTTTGTTCACTTGAAATTGTTGTTGTTGCTGGAAATAGCTGGTGGCAATACTTAAAAGAACAGAACCTAAAAGTAGAGCTGAAAATCTTCTCACTCCAAGCATTTATCCAGGTGATCCCTTGGTGCACACCTGTTTGAATGCTGCCCTGCATGTGGTCAGAAATTAGCAGTGATTTCAGTGTTCTCTCTCTAGATGAGAGCCTGGAAGGCTCCTGGCTGAACAGGAATGAGAACATCCATACTCCAGGGACACTGCAGACACCTCAGCTCACCTCCACTGTCCTGAGAGAGAACACCAGACAAATGGGAGAGCAGATCCAGGAGCATGAGTCGGAGCAGGGATCTGAACAGGATTTTTTACACAAGTAAGTGTTGGAATTTCAGCATCAAATACAGTCAGCCAGGCAAAGGAATTGCTTGTGGTTTATACTGATACTCTTAGCCTGTGGCTCCAGAGATGCAGTGTTGATTTGCAAAGCCACCTGGAAATGCCTTGACTATAGCTCAGCAATACTTGGATTATCTTTAGGTCCCAGGAAAAATACGTTGCAATGAAATAATAGTAGAAATTCCTTATGTTAAAACTATCTCGTAGCATAGCCATGCAGTTCTGGTTAAACCCTCCTGGTGCTTGTGTCCAGCCTGGGTGGAACTGTTTCTTTAGAAGACCTGTAGATACTCTCTTTTCTTTCCCCTTGCCCCATGTCAGAGTTAAGGTTCTGCAGACACCCTGATTGATTTTATCTAAATTAACTCTGCAATCCCATTCCAGCTGCTGAGCTAGTAGTTCCTGATTTGGGGTAATTTTCCGAAATGATTTTTTTTTTTTTTTGTCCCTTTGCTCCCATTTTATCACCTCCATTTAGAGGGAAAAGGTTGGTTATTTTCTGTCAGTGGTTGCATGGCCGTGGGTGCTGCCAGGATATGCAGCAGGTGAGCACGGGCTGGGTGCTGGGCACAGCAGCATAGCCCAGGCAGGCCCAGGTCACATCTTCCCAGAGCATCTTTCCTCCTTTGCCCCATGGCTACAGAGGGCTGCACTCAAGGCTCCTACTTGCCTTTCTGAGAGCTTTACCTCCCATCTCCTACCTCCCCTGCTGTGGCCATAACTTCCAGGTGATGAGGAAGATGTTGAGGCTTTCAGTTTCTCCTTAAGAATTTTCTACTCTGCAGTAAAACCAGACTAAACTTGATGGAGCAGAACTTCTTTCAGTCCCTCTCTGATCTCACCATTGGCCCAGCTCAGTCTCTGTGACCATTCCATTACTCTGGAAGTGGGACAGCTTCCCAGTGCTGTGGTTTCCTCCCAAGCCTGATGAGCAGGTGTTGCCTTAAGCTCTGGGAGACCCTTCCCTGTTCCTGGGGGAGATGAGCAGGCTCTTGCCCAGCACCTGAGCCCCCTTGTCCTGTCTCAGGCGGTGCTGTGGGCACAGAACTGTGAGCCTGGGCAAGAGAGCACATCTCTCCTCTCTGCTCCTTTGCAAGAGTGGGATTCCCAGTGTGAACTGACAGTGGGGAATGGGAATCCTTCCCATTCAGCCCTGGTTGGCTGTCACATTTCCTCCAGGTCAGCTTAGGAGAGCTAACACCTGCCACTACTGCAGAGCTGCTGAACTGACCAGTTAATCATGTTCAGGTTTGGTTCTAGGCTGTTTTCCTGTAGGTTGTCCCAGTTCATCCTGTCAGTCTTATTTGGGTGCAAGGGTGCATAGTACAATAAAACCTGGTGCTGCTCCAGAAGAGCTGCACAGAGTTTGCTGCTGTTTCCTTGTGCTGCACCACACAAATCGTAGCAGAGGCACTGCTGGCTGGTGGGATCAGCAGTGCAGCCTGGAACGTATTTACACGTGGGTGAGGTACTGGCCCTGAAGTTGATGAGGGTATTTGTGTGAAAACCATTTGGTTTTCATGTTGTGTGACTTTTTTGTCAGTTACTAATTTGGATCTATTCTTGCTCATATTTTGCCTCATCTGACACAGTGAAGTGCTGTTTAATAATAACAAATTTTAGAGGTGCTCCCACTCCAGGTGCCTGCCCCTCATGGGGGAGCACAGTCAGTGTTTCCATACCTGCTTTTATTGCAACAGTTAATTGATTTTTTTGTGCACATACAGTGAGAGGAGACAGACTGTGGAAGGGAATCCAGAAGATGTGTACAATGATGGATGGGATTTAATTATCCTAATCTGAAGCATGGCCAGACACAGAACTTGGAGACAGAAACTGCCCCAAAATAGGCAGCTCAGAACTGTTACTGCTGTCAGTCCTAACTTGCTCCCTGTGTGTCAGTCCCCAGATGCAGATCTCGTGGCTGGGCCAGCAGAAGCTGGAGGATCTCAATCGAAAGGACAGGACAGGAATGAACTACATGAAAGGCAGAAGTGGCGTAAGGCACGCAGTGTAAGTGCTCACAGCCTGCTGCCCTCAGCAGAACCGTGTGCAGGACACCACAGGGAAATGTTCCCGTTCCTGCTGGGTGCCAGTCACTGCTGTGCCGTCTCACCCTTGTGGGGAAGGCAGAGGGACAGTTTGTAGGGCTGGGGTGAATCCAGCCCAGCACTGCTGTTCTCTCACCGTGGCCAGGCACCAGGCCCAGTGACAGGGTGCAGTTCCTCTGCCCCAGCCTGCAGCTGTTTCCGTGTCAGAGGGGTTCCATGGTTTGTGTGCTCTGTAATTCCCTGTGAGCTCTGCCCACGAGGCTGTTCCTGTGTCTGCACTCTCTATCCTCTTTTGCCAAGGTGTCCCCCTGAGCAGGAATGGAGGGGACACACGTGGGTGAACACTGGGGCACCACACGCTCTGTGCTGATCCCACCGAGTCCTTCAGCACAGCTGGAATCCTTACAGCCTTTGGAACTGGGCTTGAAGGCACTGCCAGAGTCCCAGGGCTTTACCAGTGATCCTGGCAAACAGTGTCACTCCTCCTTGGTAAAAGGGCAGGCAAACACAAGAGGAGTTACTGCCCTGTTCTTGTTGGGGACAGCTTTAATTGCTGGTCATAGTGCTGTCAGTGGGACTTGCTGCTTTAGCCTGGGCCAGGGCTTGGGGGCTTTACATATGATTTTCCTCCTGTTGGTATTGCAGAGAGCCTGCTGGCTTTACCCTCAGCATCAGGGTTTGGGTGAAGGCACTAAATGACAGGATTTGAGCATTCTTTTTAATGACAAAGTTCAGGGTTGGGAAATTTTTCTGCCTGCAAATGACTCTCTCTTTATTTAAATCAGACGAGGTCTAATGGAAGATGACGCTGAGCCCATCTTTGAAGATGTAATGATGTCCTCACGAGGCCAGCTAGAGGACATGAATGAAGAATTTGAGGACACAATGGTCATTGATCTGGTCAGTAAATCTTATGAATGGCAAGTTTAAAACAGTTGAAAGCTAATTTAAAAGGAATTTTAGAAGTGTAAACAAACATTTCTGAAGTTTTGAACCTGACTTCCAGTTGTCTGAATGGAAGAGTGGAAATTATGTGAGTACTCCCCAGAGCCTCCAGCTGCAGGCTGGAGCCCAGTGGGTTTGTTCCACAGCCACACAGGGAGCATTGCTTAGTGCTCCTTCTCCCTAAGGTTGTCTCTTGGGCAGCAGCAGGTGCTGGCAGCACCACCACACACCTGGGACTTGCCAGCCTGCAAGGATCAGGTTATGAGTTACAGGCTGTGCTGATATGGCTCTTTGTGCAGCCCCAATGCCAGACTGCCACAGCCAAGGGGTCCCTCTCTTTCCCTCTCCTGGTTGGTTTGATTTTGAGGAGCTGGGCTGGGCAGGGGATCCTCACTCGAGGTCTCAGTAGGTCACAGCCAGAGTCCTGCTGGCACAGCTGGAGGGAGCACAGGCACTGGTGGGTGGGTGGGAGTTCCTTAAACAGGAATTGCTCCCAAACAGGTCCCATCATCAACCACAGCCTCAGTCCCTTCCAGTACTGCACTGACTGCTGGGAGAAGTCCCTTGCAGCACTTACAGCCTTACCTGGCCTCCCCTCTGGAATGACAGCTCCCTTGTAAAATGGATAAACGAACAGTTTGCTTTACACACCTCACCATTTTTATGCCTTTCTGTTTCTCCTTTCACATCCAAACAACAAGCCCTAGCTTATATTAGGACTGGGCTACAGTGTCTTGGAAAGACAATTTAATTGATGATTCACTTGCAGCTGCTGCATACTGAGGTTATTGCCAGCACTCATGTGATTGCCAAGTAAGTAACATCCAAGGCAAGGAAAGGAAGGAATTGATCAAGCCAGTGCAGCTCACGTTTACTCTTGTGCTCCTGGAGAAGGACACCACTGAGGGCTTAAGCCTCAGAAATACTTCCAATATCTTCAGTACCCTTTTTGTTGGTAAATCCATTTCTGACCATGACAGAGCTCAAGTTTCACTATGAACTTAAAGCATGAAGACAATTAAGAGGGAGTTTCTGTGCAGTCTGGCCTACAGTCCCAATACAGAAACATCCTTACGTCAGCAAAAACCTTGGGCAAGTCCTTAACGATGAGCACAGAGTTAGAATCCACCAGCTTTTACCCCATTCCTTCAGTAACAAAGCATCGAGGGAGTGCTGTCCTGTGTCAGGGCCTGCCTTTGCCCCAGAGGTTTTGTGCACCAGCAGGGAAGGTGGGGGGCAGGCGTAGGTGGCCCTGTGGCCGGCAGGGCTCCCTGTGGCCAGGAGGGCTCTCTGTGGCCAGGAGGGCTCTCTGTGGCCAGGAGGGCTCCCTGTGGCCAGCAGGGCTCCCTGTGGCCAGGAGGGCTCCCTGTGACCGGCAGGGCTCCCTGTGACCGGCAGGGCTCCCTGTGACCGGCAGGGCTCTCTGTGGCCAGGAGGGCTCCCTGTGGCCAGCAGGGCTCCCTGTGGCCAGGAGGGCTCCCTGTGACCGGCAGGGCTCCCTGTGGCCAGGAGGGCTCCCTGTGGTCAGGAGGGCTCTCTGTGGCCAGGAGGGCTCCCTGTGGTCAGGAGGGCTCCCTGTGGCCAGGAGGGCTCCCTGTGGTCAGGAGGGCTCTCTGTGGCCAGCAGGGCTCCCTGTGGCCAGGAGGGCTCCCTGTGACCGGCAGGGCTCCCTGTGACCGGCAGGGCTCTCTGTGGCCAGGAGGGCTCCCTGTGGTCAGGAGGGCTCCCTGTGGCCAGGAGGGCTCTCTGTGGCTGGCAGGGCTCCCTGTGGCCAGGAGGGCTCTCTGTGGCCGGCAGGGCTCCCTGTGGCCAGGAGGGTTCCCTGTGGCCAGGAGGGCTCCCTGTGACCGGCAGGGCTCTCTGTGGCCAGGAGGGCTCCCTGTGGCTGGCAGGGCTCCCTGTGGCCGGCAGGGCTCCCTGTGGCCAGGAGGGCTCTCTGTGGCCGGCAGGGCTCCCTGTGGCCAGCAGGGCTCCCTGTGGCCCGTGCTGTTCCAACTCCCGTGTGTTGCAGCCGCCGTCGCGGAACCGGCGCGAGCGCGCGGAGCTGCGGCCGGACTTCTTCGACTCGGCGGCGATCATCGAGGACGACTCAGTAAGGCCTGGCTTGTTCTGCTTGCTTTGAGCTCCGCTCTTGTCCCACCTCGTGTAACCGCTGTCTTTTCCCCCCTTTTCCAGGGATTTGGCATGCCCATGTTCTGAAGTCTGGCGAAGACCTTTTACAAACTTGGAACTCTATTGTTTAGAGCTAGAGGCCTATATACTGTGATAGCTTGTATGAAAACCACATTTTTGATGTGATACGGTTTGATTTTTAACCAAATGATTGAGGTCAACCCCTTGGTGTAGTGACGGAGAGAAGAGGAGCTTCTTAATGACACACGGGAATGTTGGCCAATCCAGTCACCTCAGAAGGGCTGACCTAAAAAATCATTTGTATCCCTGTTCTTGACTGTCCTAATACAGATTTTTTTTTCCTGGATGAGGAGGAAGTTTTAAATTGTTAAGACAGCCGTCAAAATAAACACTGTTCTACATATGTTTTCTGAAAACAACATTGAGTGAAAACAGAACTTTTTAACTTTATTTTTCTGCTGTACAATTTAAAACAGTTTTAACATTTGCCTTTTTATGTTTTCAAAGCTAGCCATTTTTATTAAACCTATGCCTATCAGCCACTGACTAGCAAGGCTGCTGTAAGCAGGTCGTTCTGGCTACGGAAAAGTGTTTTGGAACACACTGGATTTGATTAACATTATGGTACGCTTATGTTCTCTCATAGGCATGGAGAAGAACACTCTCAGAGAAGAGGTTAGAATTCTAATGACGTGCATCTCTGCCAAAAAATTTCAGATTCTGATATGATAAACCCAGATTTTATACTCTTGAGAAGATTTATTTTTATTTATAATGGGACATAAAGTAAGAGATGTCCATGAAGCCACTTTTCCAACAGATGCTGTGTAACATTCATTTTATATAGCACATGGGGACACAAAAACAGTAAATTTTCTATTGGTACTTGCTCTGTGCATTTTTAGCAACTTATACCAGCAAATAAAGTATTCTCAGTAAAACACACAAACGGTTCTCAAGTAATCACTTTGCTGTTTTTACTACCTACTTCAAGCCTGCCAACACAAGGTACATAAACAGCAACTTTCCTATTAAAAAAAAAAATAGTTCAAGGGTGGGGGAAAGGATCACTTTAGCATACTAAAAGTAATTTTAACTGTACCATAAAACAGAGTCTACTTTCCATGCCGTAAATACCCTTTTCCGCTATTTTTGTAAATTAATTTTGCCAGTTAGAAGTACTGTATGTGCTGCATAGAAATTTGTGCTTAGATGGTGAAGTTCTTAAGCTTACAATGGAATACAGCTACATTTTCAGTGTTAACTGTGCATATTGAGAGTAATTCTTTGGAAAAAAATACGATTTTTCAAAAAAGCTAAAAACATCCAAAAAAATTCCAAAAAAACCCCAAAACATTCATTGTACTAAGATATTTTTCAATGTCTTCAATAATTTGGAATTTCATTATGCTTCAATTTTATGACTCGACGTAGTAGCTGCTCCTTACCCAGCCTGGCCTGGCACCAGCAGTGCTGGCCCTCCACAGCTCCAGATCTCCAACAATTGGCCCCAAAACCTTTATCTTTCTGCACTCAGTAGCAGTTGAGATACAAAGCAGACTGACCCACTTGGAGCACAGCAGTTTCAGAGGTGCTTTAGTTTTAGCAACTGCAGAATAATCACGGAGCTTTTTTTCTGTTTCGAGCTTCCTGGACACCAACCCAACCCCTCAGTGCCCAGCACGGGCAGGGAAAGAGCCCAAATTCACCCAGCCCAGCACCTCGCGCCGCTGAGCTTGGCTCTCACAACATGTGCAGTTCTCAGACACGGTTGCCAAAAATGTTTGACCAGGTAATTCAGCCATTCCTCGGTGTGGGTTGGGGATGTATTGGTCCCAAGAAGTAGCTGGAACTTTATAAACCCCGCTACCTCCCTCTGTGCACCCCCACGGCCTGGGGGCAGGAACGGCTGCAGGACCTGTCCCAGGCTCACTCTGTGAGCATGGTGGCGCAACAGATGCTGCCCAGTTTGAGTCAGAGTCTCAGACAAACCTTGTGCTTCACAGTCCTCTGTGTGGAAAACTGATTCCTAATTTAACATTGTAGAATACTGTATAACAAACATTTATTATCATGGTACCTGCAATGGGTCTCCAGTTCAGTTTGCAGTCAATAGGTTTTTGTATTATGAGTGTCTCCTTGATTGGTTTTGCTAGTACTTCTGTAAATTGTACATTTACAATATGAGGTTTTTTTTTCCTTTTGTACAATTTAAAACTGATGCTTCACCTTTCATTTAATAAACTATACAAAATCATGAGTATGATGAGCACCCTCTTCACTATAGTTTTCTTTTAAGTGCTTGTTTGGACCATCACATCTTGTCATCCCATTTATTACTAGGAATTCAAGGAATTATCAAAGGCAAGACAGGTAGCTTTCATGTAGTCCAGGCTTCACAACCAGACCTGTACCCCACTCCCTTACCCACTCAGCTTCAAGAGTGATGGAAACCCTCTCTGGGCTTCTTTCTCCCCTCCATCCTGGTAGGTTTGGTTGTGGGGGGCGGGGGGGGTTAATGTGAGATTGCTGTAAATCTGGGAAGGCCCCACACCAGGTGCAAGAGCTGCACTGCTAAAACTAACAGTTTCTTGAACTGCCATGAGGTTGAAGAATTTCTCTCTTCTGCCCTATGCATCTGAAGTGACCTGGAGGCTTTGGGAAGAAACTGCCATGGGAAAGGCTTGAAAGCTCTAACAATCAGCTGGGCTAAATGAAGTTTTACTGAAACAAAATGTCCGCAGGACTCCCATGTCTCAGGGAGCAAGGTGCTATTTTTGTCCAACCCATGAATGATTTCATCTCTGTAGTGCTAAAGAAAACTGACTGGTTTATCACCTGGCCCACTTCCTAAGGAAAAATCACTGGAGTCAGGAAAAGGAACAAGATGGCAGCAGCTGAGGCTCAGGGATGATTCAAAGTCTCAGCTACTCCCAAGACAGAGCCTGGAAGTTCAGTCTCCAAGTGCTTGTAAGTTATGGCAACTCCTGCTGCACTGAGGAACACAGTAAGTAACTTGCCTTGCTGCTGAGTTCAAAGGCTGCCCATTGCTGGAAGGATTTTATTTTGTACCTCTTGGTTTTTTAGGTGACTGGAATTCAAGGAAATCCTCAGGAGCCTGGTCAGAGCAGCTTTTGAGCCTGTTTCCAGCATGTCCTGCTAGAGCAACTGCCTGTTTGGAAATGGAGAGGATCTAAAGCCTAATTCTTGTGCTGGCAAGGGATGGGAAAGAGGATGGAGTCTGTAGCAATACTGAGGTTAGGAAACAACTATCAGAGCTGTATTTTCCTCGTTGTGACAGGTGGGTTTCTCATGGAGTGTCTCCTCCTGACTGGGCAGGCTGAAGAAGCTGAGGAACTGTATGTGTATCCCTTCACTTACCACAGCTTCTGCCTCTAAACCAGCTTTACCTCTGGAGAATCTTCTTGGGCATTACAAACCCTTACAGTTTGCTCAGAGTTAACTAAGAACTGCCCCCTTGGCCGTGACACCCAACACAGTAACATTCTGGTTTACATTCCCTGCTGCTGCAGCCAGCTCTGTTCCCTGGACAGCCCCGAGAGCCTGTTCCTGCTGAGGCACAGACAGGTAGGGTCATGCAGGCCCCAAATGTGCAGCTGCCAGGACAGCCAGGGTGCCTGCAGCCTGGAGGTGCTGCCTCCCATGCATCCAAAAACCTGGGGAGCTGGGACTCCTACCTGAAATGCTCCTTTTAGATTGTGCTTTTAGATGATGTTTAGCTGTTACTTCTACCCCCTCAGGTACCGGCTCCAAGCTCCACAGCTCTACTCACTGCACTTTCCTGGGAAGAGAAGCTGCCTGGGACATGGTCATCCCACCTCTGTCCTCCTTCAGGCTCATGCTGGGGAGTGAGCAGCAGCAGCTACAGTGCAGGTAGGGAGGCTCTGTCTCAATAAATGTGAGTTACTCACAGCAGCCAGGTCACTGCAGCCTCTCCTGTGCCTGGCAGCTGGTGCAGCAGCACTAAATGTGACAGTGGCTGTTCCTCACTGCCTTGGGGCTGGAGGGAAAATGCAGCTTCTGCTGAGCAGGTGAGCACAGGCCCAGGGCTGGTCAGAGTAACACCTCCTGCAGTGGTTCCTGGCAAGGCTGGCAAATAATCACAGAGAAACGAGGCTGGAAGGGGCCTCTGGAGGTCTCTGTTCCAGCCTCTGCTGAGGGAAGAGGATTTGCATGTTCCACCAAAACTGCCCTTTTTTGTCTGCTGTCCTTAAGAGGGAGCTGGCTGTGCCTCCCCTGTGCCACCCACCTCTGCCCTGGGCTCTGAGACCCAGCTGGGCCCTGGTGCTGCTGCAGCCAGAAGGAAAAAGCTGCCACAGGCCAGACTAACAGAGGAACAGAACAGCTGAGTCCAGGAGCAGCAGGGCCTGGTCTCCAGGGCGCTGGAACCCACGCTCACGATTTTCCTCTCTGAGCCAGTGGTGCAGGAAGTGCAGTCAGGTCTGTGGCCAATGGAATACCCTTGAACTCCACAGGGCTCCAACTTCCCAGCATGGGAGGTGGCTCAGCCCTGCCTGAGCCACCTCCAGGGCCTATGGGATGAGGGAGCCAATGGAATGTTTGACCTTGAGCAATTAGTAACAGCTCACCTGCAGCAGGCAGGGCAGGGTGTGCTGAGTATTAACCACCAAAAAGGGTTTAGAGAGGTGAGCTGGTCAGACCCCCAAATTAAATATATACTACGATTTATTGATGATTATTGGCAAAATCAAAATGAAAAGAATTATTTCTATTGCCAAGCAGACCTCCATTAACCAGAGTTAACCAGAACTCTTCTTCAGGATGTCTCCCAGCATGGGCAGCCCCTGCTCATCCTCACAGTGGGATGTTGGCATGTTTCTTCCAAGGACTGGACTGGGATTTACTGGCCAGCACGTCGAGGTCATGGCAGATGCGTGTGCGGGTGGTCGAAGGCTGGATGATGTCATCAACAAACCCTGCAAAAGATGACAGCAAAATAAACCTCAACCTGACCAACCATGAAGTGTTTGCCTCCCAGCCTTCTGTATCTAGGCTGTAACATAAATTAGCAAAATCAAAACAATGGTTGGAATAAATAAATTCACAAGTTACAAATTAACTCAATTTAAAATAGCCTGAGAAGGAAACATTCCTGAGCCCATTTTTAAATTTGGAATATAACTTGCCTTTTAGTTACTGCTGTAAAACTGGAAGTAAAAACAATGGAAAAACTTGCTCCTGAGAGTTCTGGAGAACATAACTGAACTGGACCCTACTCTTTCTTCAGGCCACAGTGCTTTGCATCTAGGGCTGTATAACAGAGTGTCAAAGCACCTGTGCTATAAAGGAACAGGCTGAATTTTGAGACATTTTCTACTGTCTACACAACTGAAGATGCACTTTTCAGAGCAGTGCCCATTTCTCACCAGGCTCTTTGCAGCTGAAGATGTATGTTGTGTCTAGATGTTCTCCACATGCACAGGCTGTGGTTAAGCACCACCTTTCTAACTCAGACACAAGTATCTTACCTAAATAACTTACTTGTTAGTTAAAGGTTTACTCAATAGCACAACTTCATCTCCATGCAATGGCAAACCAAAGGGGACATGGTGTGGGAGACAACCATACCTCTCATGGCAGCAGGGAAGGGGTTTGCAAACTTAACCACATACTCCTCCTCTGCATCTGTCTCCTTTCCTCTGAAGATGATCTGGACAGCACCCTGGCAACAGAAGGGCTCGGGTCAGTGACAGTCCCTCAGCCCTCTGCCCTGCCCACCTCACAGCTGTGCCCTCCAAGCATCCCCCCTGCCTGTGGCACCAGGACACCTCATGGTGCTGGCAGGGCACTGGTGCTGCTGGCAGGGCACTGCAGCACCACAGTGAGAGGGGCCCGGACTCACCTTGGCTCCCATCACGGCCACCTCGGCTGTGGGCCAGGCGTAATTCACGTCTCCTCGTAAGTGCTTGGAGCTCATCACGTCATAGGCACCCCCATAGGCCTGGAACACAAACCAGGACATCCACTCCAGGAGTGGCCTCGCAGCAGCAACAGCCTGCATTGCTCCTGCAGCCTTTTCTAGTCCAGAGACAAGCAGCTGGGACTGGACTTTACCTGAAGGAGAGCATGAGCATCTCCACTTTGCTGCAGCAATCTCCTAGGAATAGGAACCACTTCAACTAGAGCCCCAAAAGAGCAAGGAAGGGGGCTGCTGGTAACCAAGCCCATTCTGCAAGGCAGGCAGGGAGGGGTCAGTGTGTATCCAGACCAGCAGGCCTCGACCTGCACCCTGCACATGCACACAAACCAACCAGGCAGCGTGCTTCTGGAATTTCGTGGCCAGGGAGTGCAGCACTCGGGCTCTGCAGTGCTCCACTCTGGAACTGGAAATGCTCCAGACAGCAGTGATGAACAGATACTGCAGGACTGCAGAGCAAACTGCAGTGCAGTCCCTGTCAGGGCAGTACTGAACACTGCAGCGAGGCTGCAGGATTGACAAGTACTGCATGGAAATACTCAGAACAATCACAGAAGGCAAAGGAACAGAAAGTTCTTTTTGATTTTTGCCATGATGAGCCAAAAGCCTATCAGAAAAACCAACAGGAGGGGCAGAGCAGCAAGGAGAAGGCTAAGGCTGTAAGGAGCCAGCCCCAGAGCTTATGGCAGTAGGGTGTTGGGTACCTTATGGAGAAAGGAAGATGAGGCAGAGCATAGCACAAGTCTTGGGAGGAAAAGAAGCCACATGAGTGTTCAACCTGCAGACACAGCAGACGACAGAGGCAGCCAGTGCTGGGTTTGCAGAGGGAGGCTCAGGAGGCAAGAAGGGAGAAAGCAGAATTGGTGCAAAAAGAGGGCATGTCCTTAGTGAGACAGGCTGGGTGACATGGGATGAGAGTGAAGGCATTCCAGGGAGAAAGCAGGGAACAGAAACTGGAAGTTCCAGAGGGGTGCAGAGACAAGAGGAAGGAAGGAACTGAGGTAATGGTCTGGGAATAGAAGAAGTGGCCTCTCATAATGTTATACAAAGAGGTGTTACCAGATGGGACGAACAGGACGGGACAATGCTAGAAAGCACCAGTGGGACAGGCAGACAAAGCTAGGTTTAATTAAAATTGCCACTAGTGGAAAGAGGAACTCTGGAAGACCACCAGCCTACCTTTCTGGTGATGACAGTGATCTTAGGCACAGTGGCCTCTGCAAAGGCAAACAGCAGCTTGGCACCGTGACGTATAATCCCCCCGTACTCCTGAGCCGTGCCTGCAAAGACAAGGAACTGCTTCACTCCAGGGAATTCCCACAACCCCATCATCCCTCACCAGCCGCAAACCTGACCACCACCATGGCCATGTTAACACCCTGAAGAAGGTCATACCAGGCAGTGTTCTCTGCAAGGTACTGAGCAACTCAAAAATCAGAGCAGCAGCAGTTTGTATGGGAGGTTACAGAAGCAAAGCTCAGGAGATGGAACCTTCCTAGGAACAAACTACAGCTGGAGCATTTTCAAGACTCCAGTGGCAAACAGCCTAGAGTCACTTCTCCAGAAACCTGCTCTTCCAAGCCCCCTTTTCTACACCACACAGAAAGCAGCTTGGCTACTCTACCATACTGAGGACCTACCCTAGTTATCCTTCAAAGGCAGCCCAGGATGATGGACCTTAAAAGACAGAGTGTGAATCCCACAGCAAGTGCTTCTGGAGCATAGCCACAGGCAGCAAACAGGAATGCAAGTCATCCATGTGACAGAATGCTCGACACCCTTCTGTCCCAAAGACAGGCTCACCTGACTGGACTTGGAATCAGCAATCCCCTGTAACTTATTTTTAGGACTGTGAATTTCAGACCACTGGATATAACTCTACAATAACTTTCTAGCAGTTTATTCACCTCCTGATTTTAGCTTTTAGCACGAGATGATCCCAAGTACTGTAAGAGGGTTTTCTATGGATTTTTTTTTTTAAATGTAAGTAAAAATTCTTTTGTGAAATTGAAGAACCTATTTGTAGTGTGTTTGCTGGCTTAACGTTAATGTTTCCCCTCAGGTGTGTCTGAAAATTTCTGCCTATGCTTACAAGTGTCTGCTCTCAGCTGCAGTTTCACTTCTGGTTCGTGCCTTTCCCTGCCAAGCCCACAGACCATTCCTGCAGCAGGAATCAGAACAGCTGGGGGGGTTCATCCCCAAGGAGCAGCCCGAGCCCAGCTGGGACACCCAGCCCAGACCCAGGAGCTGGGGAGCACTCTCAGACCCCGTTTCTAGTCACAGCCTGTTTCTAATCCACACCTAGAACAGAGCAGCCAGTCACCTAAAATGCTTCCAGTGTAAGATCATTCAGGTGTTTGAAGTATTTACACTGCCACCCATGACCAGTTAACATCAACTCTTTTCTGGCCACAGATTCAGTCCCAATCTTGTTCTAAATCTGTATTTTTATCCAGTTACAGGTTATGAACACCTTAAATGTCATCTCTGTGCACACCTGTGAAAACTGGGGCTACTCAAGTGTTTGGTTCACTGATGCTGGGAGAGGTTTTGCACACCATGGTGAGCCAGTGACAGGTGCTTTCTCCTTCTGTACTGAACAGGGAGATGGGATGATGATGCCACCCTCAGAATTTGTTACTTAATCTGAGATTTCTAATGCTAATGGGTTAATCTTGCCACATTCCTTAAAACACAACAGTTTTGGATCATAATCAAGCCTCAGGTCTCCTCTCTTCAGCTTTTTTATTTTTCTTCTGTTTATCTGCTTTCAAACCAACATTCTGTTGTGCAATATCAAGTCACTACTATTTCTATATGGAAATACATCTTGAATTCTGAGCAACTGCTCAAATCTGGACTGCTGGAGTGTCCCCTTACACCAAGCCACTGCCTGGCCCATATCAGAGGAGGAGGCTAAGCCTACACTGGGGACAAAGGAGAGGAACTCCTGGTTAAAATGTGCCAACTCCATCGTGTTAAAGCAGGAACTAGAATGCTGAATAGTCACATTCTGGTGCTTTGAGAGCTGCAGAGGCCTCAAGGTAAACCGTGGTTTATACAGCAGTATTAATGTTAGATTTGATTGTAAAACATTTATAGTCCTCTCTTACCCTGTTTTGTAATGGGTCTTTTTAATGTTACCTGCTCCGAGAGCCTGTGCTGAAAGCAGGCTCATCACATCCCTTTTCCTTACTGATGGACCTCTAAACACAGGCATTTTCCACTGAGAAGTGTCTTGGGGCATCAAAGAGACACAGAGGGAGCTGTGTATAACCAAATCAATGCTAATGAAAACACCTTTTCCCCCAGAGCTTCACCCTGTCCCCCCGTTAGAGGCTGGAAAAGGGAATCCGTTTGGAGAGATCTTGGGGGCTTCGAATGTGTAGCAGGGGGTGGAGTGAGGTGCTGCCCTGCCCCCAGCCCTGCAGTGTCTGTCAGCCATGGCACACTGAAGGCAGCCCCTCAGTGTTGTCTGAGTGGCCGAGAGACTGCAAGTCCCACCTGGGAGGAAGGCCCAGAACAGGCCAGAGCTTTAAGAAGCCTGACCATGAGGCAAGCACGTTGTCCTTTAACCCTACCTTCACCTTGGAGTTGTACATCACTGGAACCCAGGAGTGGGTAGCTGTTTTTCTATACCTTTTCTGTCTTTCTGTTTTTCTCCTTTCTTCTTCTAAGTCTCTTCTTACAGAATGTGACATCGAATGGGTTTAAAGGTTTTCTGTGTTCAGTGGTCTGTGTTGTGATAAGTGATGTTACGTTGCATTCACTCTTTTGCCAATGTTCCTTAATTTTCTACAGTTTGCCAGTAAACCTTAGTGCTTTTTACCTCTTGAGAATATTTGGCTGGGATTTTCTCCTTTGTGTCTACCCAGAGCAAAAGAACCTTGGTGTAGCCCTAGGCCTGAGTGATGGGGCTGTAACACCTGCTCTGGGCAGCAGCTGCAGCAGGTGGAGGAGGCAGGTTCTCCTGCTGCAGCAGAGCCTGCAGAGCAACATGTGCCAGGATCAGCTGAGGGACTGCAGCACATGTGGGTGGAACATCCTTGGGAGCCCTCAGCTGCCACTGCTCCCTGCCCAGAGTCAGCGGTGCCAGCTCTCCCCTCACCCTGTCCTGAGGGCTGGGGTCAGCACTGGGCTGCCTCCCCTGGCCCAGCACAGCCTGTGCAGGGCCTGCTGCTGCCACCCTGCCCAGCAAGAGCTGTGGAGATCAAACAGCATCTACGAACACAGCTCAGCATTTCCCGGGACGTGGAGGCTCGGTATCAAAGAGCTGTCAGTGTCACTTCACACCACGTACAACAAGGGCAGCATCTCCAGGCAATGCAGGTTGTTTCCTTGCACAGGTCACAGGCACAGCTTTTGGCAGTAGGACAGAGCTTTCCAGAGCATGGTATCCCCAAGCCTGGCCCTGGCAAACTGGGAATCCCAGTGTCTCTACCAGGCTGCTGGAGACTGCAGCATTACCTGACTGCATGACCTGTCTCTCTCCTCAGGTAACTCCAGCAAAGCTTTGTGACTCCTGAACACACTGGTTAGTTAGGCACTATTTCATTTTCCTACTATTCTTCGCGCATTTCTCTCTCCTTTTGGATGACTACTGTAGTTAGATTACAGAGTTTCTGTCCCAAAAAGTGGGATTTTAAAACCTGGTTTATTTAAGTCTACTGCAGCAAAAGTCTTCTCAGCATTCTGGAAATGGGCTTTTAACACCAACACCACCATGCACCATGCTGAACTCTAAGGGTAAGGCATACCTGGCAGAAACCCAGGGACGTCCACAAACGTGATCAGGGGGATGTTGAAGGCATCACAGAACCGAACAAAGCGGGCTCCTTTCACAGAAGAATTTATGTCTAAGCACCCTGAGGTTAAGAACACAGAAGAAGGTGTTAGTAACACCAGGGATCTGCAGTAATCAAGGCAACTCAAAATCCCACTATTTTAGCTGTATTGTCCTCTTAAAACAAAGGAAAAGCTTATCTGTAGATAAAGTGGAGATTATATGCCATGAAGCTTTCCTGGTTTAGAACTAAGATCACAGAATAAGCTACACTCAAAGGCTCATTTCATTTTTCTGACCCCTGTGTGCAAAGACTTTCTATCCCAAAACATAACAGTTTAATTACATTCTTGTAATTTAAAATATTTTTCCTGTAACTTTCTCTTCATTAGTATTTTTCAGCTCAGTCATATTGAAAGGTTACAGAGTTCTCCATTAAAAAACCCCAAAAATAAAATAGTCCAATAATATTTTGAGAAAGATCAGCATTTTTGGTAGACACACTGCAAAGTGTTTCTGTTCTGTTTCAGTGCTATTTAGAATTGTATTATGCACAATTACATTAAAACAAAACACATTTTTTATCAAAGCCTCTATATGAAACAGTAAAAAGAGCTGTTAAAATACTAAACGAAGATTAAATTTATATTGAAACCTTCTGTCTAGTATCTTCATAGTCATATCTTGTAGAGATGTAACAAATGAAGCACCATACTGGGTCATCTGTTTTTCCCAAACAAAACAACACAAGAATTGAAAACAAGGAGTAAACCAGAAAGTTCCAACTGGAGAAGGTCACTTCAGAAATCACTGAGTTAAGGAGAGAAAGCCAAGTCCCTGGACAGTTAAAAAGGGTGATCTTATCTGGAGCTGCATGTTGTACGTGAGGTCAAGAGCTCCATACTTGTGCATCTGAAGGCTTTGCACTGTTCAGCTACAGTGAGATAACAAAGCCCTCTTACCCTACAGATGAGTTTTAGGGATTTTACTGCCATGGAAGAAGTGTGTGGTTTCCATGCTATGATTAACCCAGTTAATTGCAGGCTGCTGCCAGACAAGTGGTGCTCTTCCACCCCATCCCCACCCCCACTGTGTGCTGCCACTGCTCCTCTTGGCCTGGATGCAGCCTGGGAGCAAGATCACCTTGTTGAGCCACTAAAGAAATGGTTTGCAGTTCATTTCACAGCTCACAGCTGAATTACAGTGAGGTTCAAGACAAAGCAAGGGGTGGAAAACCACAGAGTGAGTGGAGGAGCACACAACCCAACAGCTCTGACCTTACACAGCACGCAGAGGAAGAGACAGAGGCAAGGCACTGTTAAAGAGTCTCACACTGGACTCTAACCTGAGGCTACTTTGGGCTGGTTGCCCACGATCCCAACGGTCCGTCCGTTCATCCTGGCAAATCCAACCACAATGTTCCTGGCATAGGTTGGCATGATCTCGAAGAATTCCCTCTCATCCACAATCTGCAAAGGGGAGAGGCAGGCAGAGCCCGTATGAGGCCAGAGAGAGGTGCATAAATACACAGGCAAACACAAACTCAGTTACCTTAGCACTGCAACTTTTAAAACAGTTCAGAACTTGCAGAATTTTGAAGGAAAGAGAGGGAGGGAAAGTTTTTAGTCTTTGCAGCCTTCATTGCAAGAACTAACTAGTCCTACATTATTACCAAAACTGTCAGTTAAGTGTTCCATCAGGGAACACCTTTATGACTGAGGGGAGCCTTTTTTCCTGGCTTAGAACAAAATGCAAACGAGATGTTAAGAACTTCTTTCTCACATCTTAATTAGCAGCAGCCTTACAGACCGATTTCCAGTGATAAAACAGTACTTCCTGGAGCTCAGAAGCTCCCTGTGACACATTTGACATCATCTCTCTCTCTTGGCGAGCTCAGAGCCCTTTCTTGGAGTGGCCAGCACAGCCCTGCTGCCCCAGGGTCAGTGCTGGGTGTGCCCTAGGGAACGCAGGGAATGCAGTGCCCAGCCAGCACCCAGCTGGAACCACAGACCCGTGTGGCTGCACTTCCCTCGGGCTGGAGCTCAGCGTGTGCCCTGCCAAGGGACAGCCCTGGTGCGTGAGGCACGATCAGAACTCACACGTTCCAGGAGATCAGAATTATCCATGGAGCAGTAGCGACACCTACACATGGCTGCCTGGGCTTCCAGCAGGATTCCCTGGTTCCATCTGTTTATGGCAGCTGTGCCCATACACTGCAGTGTGCCAGTCATTTCATTAGCCTCAGTCTCAAAAAAGTTGTGAAAAATGTAAGTAGTATAAAAGTGGTTTTATTTCTTAATACTTCCCAAAATCTGTGGGAGGGCTTGGGGTTTTTCCCTAATTCGCCTAATGATTTTTTTTACATACCACCTCTTAACTTTCAGTACACACAGTGCTGAAATTCACAGTAGAAGAATCCAGGGATTAAAAATACCCTGAGCTTGCTTTTGCCACTAAAATGACTCTAAATGCAGCTGCCAGTTGCAAACTTAGTAATTAAAAAAAAATAGACATCTATTTTCTTGTACTGCGCATGTACATAACTGTCTCTTAGCATAAACAGGAAAGGGTAAATTTCTGCATTCTGGGTGCTTTATTCGTTTTATATAAAAGTGCCAGAGTCCGACAGAAGCACCAAGGTGCAGGGAGGGACCAAGCAACAGAACTCAAGGGGGGTTCTGACCCCAGAAAGAATTGAATTGCAGCACCTTTCATCTGTATAGTTGTGTATACAAAATAAGATGTATCCTGAAAACAAATCCTGGGATTCTGCTAAAATATTTTTTTTTTCCCTTGCAGTTTTCGTTGCCCATTCACAACTACTACACAGGTAGAAATAGTCACTTGTAAAGGCTGAAATAAATAAATAACAGTATCTATATCTTCAGTGCCATTCTACTGGTTTGTCAATTATTTAGACCCAGAATGTAATATATGCATCTTTAATCTGAACACTGTCAGACTTACGGAGTGTATGATGTCCAGCATATCATAGGCTTTGGTTGACTCGCTTGGGACAATGGTGTCCAGCTCTGGAACCGGACGGTCACTGTGGAGAGCAAGTAAGTGTGAGCAACAACATTGACAGACCAAGTGAGCACCAAGAGCAAAATATCGGGTAAACATTTCCACCTCTCAGAGATTTCGGAAACCTCCTCAAACATGGGGAAAAGAACCGGTTTTCTCCACGGGCAGCCTGAGCAGCCTCCTGAAGGAGACCCCTCTTCCACAGGCTCTGTGCTTGGCAAGCGCTGGGCAGCACGGCCCGGCGGGGCTGCGGGGACACGGCCGGGAGGCGAACGGGCTGCAGGGGGCACTGCCGGCCCGCGGGACAGCCGGCTGCGGGGACACTGCCGGGACACTGCCGGGCTGCGGGGACACGGCCGGCTGCGGGGGACACGGCCGGCTGCGGGGACACGGCCGGGCTGCGGGGACACGGCCGGCTGCGGGGACACGGCCGGCTGCGGGGACACGGCCGGGCTGCGGGGACACGGCCGGCTGCGGGGACACTGCCGGCTGCGGGGACACGGCCGGGCTGCGGGGACACGGCCGGGACACGGCCGGCTGCGGGGACACTGCCGGGACACTGCCGGGACACTGCCGGGCTGCGGGGACACGGCCGGCTGCGGGGGACACGGCCGGGGCACGGCCGGGCTGCGGGGACACGGCCGGCTGCGGGGACACTGCCGGGCTGCGGGGACACGGCCGGCTGCGGGGACACTGCCGGGCTGCGGGGACACTGCCGGGCTGCGGGGACACGGCCGGGCTGCGGGGGACACTGCCGGGGCACGGCCGGCTGCGGGGACACTGCCGGGGCACGGCCGGCTGCGGGGACACTGCCGGCTGCGGGGACACGGCCGGGCTGCGGGGGACACTGCCGGGCTGCGGGGACACGGCCGGCTGCGGGGACACTGCCGGGGCACGGCCGGGCTGCGGGGACACTGCCGGCTGCGGGGACACGGCCGGCTGCGGAGACACTGCCGGGCTGCGGGGACACTGCCGGCTGCGGGGACACGGCCGGGCTGCGGGGGACACTGCCGGGCTGCGGGGACACGGCCGGCTGCGGGGACACGGCCGGCTGCGGGGGACACGGCCGGGCTGCGGGGGACACTGCCGGGCTGCGGGGACACGGCCGGCTGCGGGGACACGGCCGGCTGCGGGGGACACTGCCGGGCTGCGGGGACACGGCCGGCTGCGGGGGACACTGCCGGGCTGCGGGGACACGGCCGGCTGCGGGGGACACGGCCGGCTGCGGGGACACGGCCGGCTGCGGGGACACTGCCGGGGCACGGCCGGGCTGCGGGGACACGGCCGGGCTGCGGGGACACGGCCGGGCTGCGGGGGACACTGCCGGGGCACGGCCGGGCTGCGGGGACACGGCCGGGCTGCGGGGACACGGCCGGGCTGCGGGGGACACTGCCGGGCTGCGGGGGACACTGCCGGGACACGGCCGGGCTGCGGGGCACACGGGGGCTGCTGGCAGGAGCTCTCGGCAGGTCAGGGCCGGCGGCAGCAGCAGCAGCAGCAGCAGCGGCCGGTCCCTACCGCTGGCCAGGCAGAGCCCTTCTCCCGGGGCCGACCGAGGCTCCCTGTCACACACCGCGATCTCGGCAACGGCACATTCACCCTGCCCTGCCCACGCTGTCACCCGGGCCTCTGAACACACTGAGCTGCAGGAAACCTTTCTGTGCCCATTTCCCCGTCCCCAAACAGGCAGAGGGAGGGGAAAACATAGGGGAACACATATCCACACTCTGTTTCTTCCCTTCCCTGGCTGTGTTTGAAGACTCTTTCCTGTTTCTCCACTAAGAGTGACACATTTTCACGTGGAGTTTTCCGATAACAGAGACGCTGCCCTGCCGTCAGCAGTGACAGGATCAGGTACCCCAGCTCTGATCACATTACCCTCATTAGGGACCCACTCAGCAGTGGCACCCACTGGGTCTGAGGGTTCACTCACAGTCCCAGTGCAGGGCAGTCAATTTTTATGAGTCACCACTGAGAAGGTTTCAGGCAGTATTATATTTGTGCTATTCCATAAAAATACTAATCTCTATTTGTTATAAATGGTGTTTCTGTGAAGTTCTTACTGAATTACTATTTTAACAATGTCATGACTTGACACAAGGCTCTAGACACACAATTTAAAACTGAAGAAAGTGATGTGGGGTTTGACAAAATCAGACAAAAGTTGAAAGTGCAGCCCCCATGCCTGCCTCTGTGCTCCCTCAGATACCCGGGACAAGGGAGGCACAGCCCCTTGCAGGAAAGGGGAGAGACACAGCTATTCATAGAACAAAGCTGACTGCAACAATTCAAGTGCTTTTTCCACATGAATACAAATATTGCATACAAACACTTCCATAAAATAATATAACAAAACCTTAATCTGAAGAAATTAAACTTCTTTTAACATACTAAACCCTAAGCTAAAAACTATTCTAAACTTTCTTGTCCGTAAAGTAGATACAGATGTGCTCCAAGCTCTGTCCTGTGACCTGTGGTACCCCAAAGGATGAAAGTGGAAAAATGAAAAATTATTGCTCCCATAAATTCACAGTGCTGAAGGAAATTTTAACAGCATTAAAATAGCCATCAGCAAAATGAAGACATTATGCAGGATACCACGTTTGAAAATCTCCTTCAAATGTCTACAGACACAAGACATCTGGAGCTTGTTGCTGCACTCACTGGGCTTAAGAGGTGGAGAGCTGTGTTTCTTACAGATCCCACTTAGTGGGACAGAACTGCTGCTCATTGTTAAAGCCTGTGACGGCTGGAGACACCCTCACCAGATGGACACGGGGTTTCATTCAATGCAGAAGTGAAACTGCACTTGGTTACCAAGAGTTGGCAATAACCTCCTCCAGAAGTTTGTAGAGACAGGGAAGAGAGGTAAAATCCCACCGTGCCATACAGCAAATGCAATGCACTAGACACATCCCAAAAGCAGGGGACATCTCACCAGGGACAACTGGGTACTGCAACAAACTTGTAACTCCTTGGAACCCAGGCCACTGACAACAAACACTCACCAACACAAGCTTCAGCAACCAAGGCTGACGTTTTTCAACACCAAAAGAACTTACCTACCTAGAGGGAAAAACAAACCAACCAAACAACCCCCAGCAGCCCCAGGACTTCACAAGGAAGCACAAGTAAGGTTACATTTGATTTGCATCATTTGTGGCAATTTTTTGGGGTGTGAAAACGATGCAATAAGAAAGCAATTACTCTAGAGGAATGGACTGGGACTGGAGCGGCTGTAAGGATCAAACACATCAATCCCAAGCAAAAGGAATCTATTAAGATGTCAGTATGTCCAGATGAAATAATACCAATCGATGCATTAGGACCATAAATGGGAGGTGTATTGGAGATGCTGCTATAAAACCAGACGAATTTAACAGAGATCTGCCCTCACATGTATAAAGGCTACTAAATTGAAGTTCTTAGTACAAACTGCATTTATTATATGTGATCCTCTAATACTGTATCTCATGCCTTGTAAAAGATTAGTTCTTTTTTTCTTAAGGGAGACAAATCTCTTATACTTTAGTAGCTACAACATAACTGACAGCTTCTCACAAATAAACTGCCTGTTACAAAGTACACTGATTTTAAAAAATGGACTGTTGTCTCTACAGTGAAATTAAAATACCAAAATCAAATCTGTAGAGAGCAATTATCCCAGTACAACCTGTTGAATGCTTACAAAGATCATGATAACCTCAAAGATAATCCCCCAATTTAGCAAATAATACAAGAGATTTGCTTTGGTTTTATCACTATCAAACCACAGCAGTTGAGAACAGAACAGAATCAGACCAGCACAGTTTAATGAACTCCTAGAGATCAACACCTCAGAAAAAATTAGGACCAGTAATTAACTGACCTGTGTAGCCATTCTCTAAAAGAAAATGGCAAATTTGTTTTTCAAAAAAAGTGAAAAATGTATCTCAGGGACCAGCGCAGTGATTTGTAAAATCAATTCAAAAGCGCCTCCCAAAACAAACTGTTACACAGACACTGAAAAGCACAGTGAGGGATGAAGAGAAAATAACCTTCCAGACTCACATGTTAAAATCCTCACACATGAAGAGCCCCAAGACACATCACACACATGTGAGGAGCTGAAAGGAACAGATTCAGGCACCGCTCCCATGCGGGAGAGTGCAACAGCCTCTTGAGGGTTCCCTAGGGAAAGGGCTGAACTTGGAGTGCAACGGGAGCTTGGATCAAAATGCTTTTACTCCACTGACATTCTCTGCCTTCCAGTCCTAGCAAGGCTCTCTGCTCAGTGTCCTGTGCTGGCTCTCTGGCTGTCTCTCCAGCTCCTGGAAAAATTCTCTGATAAAAGTCCAGACAGTTGCCACATTTCCCCTCTTGAAATGGCTCAAGTCCTTTCTGTATTATGTTGCCAACTCCACAATGAGCCTGAGACAAGTACCTAACACACGAAGCTTTCTGCCTCCTTGTTGCTTGCCCACCTCTGACCCTAATGAGCAGAACTCATCCAACAGACACAACTGACAGAACAGGGCAAGTTCTCCCCACTGCCACTCACTGTGCTACTTCCTACTTCTCTCACTTGTTCCAAGAGACTGGGCAGCCCACCTGGACAGAGATTGCTTTTCCCCATGTTCTGCACACAGCCTGCACTACAGCCCTTTCAGAAAACAGAATTAAACCTAACAGTGAAGACATGCATGTTGGAACACTTCCCATATTCATATACCAGAATGCAGAACTGTCTGCCAAGACCCCAGGCACAGAACACCCACCTCTCTGCGCCCCTTAAGCCAGAGAAGCCATGAAATGCAGTGCTCAGAGAGCACCGAGCTGAGCCAGGCTCCCCTTACCTGGGATCATGGCACTCGCAGACTGGAGCTGGATCCCGGTTGCTCAGGGGTAAATAATTAAAGAATTCTCGCAGGTTCAGCAGAGCATCGATGTCATTCTCAAAGGCTCTGTGTGCAACTCCTGCACAGACACAGTGAAGCAGGTATGGAAATCATTGTGCAAGCTTTCCTTTCCAAATATATACCAATAAAGACAGAAAGAAGCAACAGCAAGAATCTTGAGCTATTACCAATCAGGAATCTTACGCCACCAAATCTGACCAGCTAAAAATATCTAGAAAATGTGTGCTGTATCAGACTTCCTCCAGAACAGGTCTGGAATGTTGACCTCATATTTAAAATAATGTGAAGTGGTTTATCAGCTGACACAGCCCTAAGCTGGACCCTAGCCTTCTGGAACTCTGGTGAGGTTACTGTGCTGCACCCAAGTGTTGGACTACAAGTGCCTTTTGTAAGGGCTGGATCTGGGCAGCATCTGTGTGTGTGGTTTTGGTTCATCATCAGCTCTGTTCACACATAATTTGAGATCCCACAGTCATTTGAGTCTTGAGAAGATTCATGACTCACAGACTTTTTCCCAGAGGGAAAAAAAGGGAAAAATAAGTGCTTCCTCTCACACTGTCACTTGGTTTATAGTTAAGCAGTTCAATCAATCACGTTAGTGAGCAAACAAGGGACTACTGAGACTTTTTCAACCCATGCAAATGTCTGGACAACAAACAAAAAACCCCACCCCAGGCTGACTTTGTTAAGCCCTGCCCCCTAACAGTCTTCCCACTTCTAGCACCTTTTGTGGGTTTGATACTTTCTCTTCCAAATCCCAGAACTCTCCCACATTCCCACTTTGCCTCCTCTGTGTTCTGTTACTGAACAGGAGCTGCAGGAGGGCATATGCAGAGTCAGGTCCTGTGCTTAGGCAGAGCTTTGTCCCTTAGACTCATCTGCGTTGGCCAAGGGGCTGTTTAGCCGTTTGCTTTGAGCACAATCAGCACGTTCAGTAGAGCCCCCAGCTCTCACCAGACACTGCAGTGTGTGTCTTTGCACCCCCGAGCTGCTCCTGGGTGACATCTTCATTGGTGACAGACTTCACCACGTCAGGCCCGGTGATGAATAGGTAGGATGTGTCCTGGGGGAAGGGGAAAAGCAGAAACAGTGAGTGCCAGAGCCAAGCTGCAGAAGCATCTAAGGGACAGCCACAGCCTCTAGAGACTTCCCCCAAAATAAGAACAGGGGAGAAATTTCTTTAAAAGGCTGCATTGCATTAAAAAATCACTGAAAATGCAATTATCCACAAGTTATTTGGGAAAGTTTTTTTTCAACTTTTCGTGCAAAATAAGAATCCAAAGCAGATCATCTCAGAAAATATCCATTCCCATGTGGTCACTTAGTGTGTGATCAATGTCACCAGCAGCAGCTCAGGACACACCCTTACCTTCACCATGAATGTGAAATCAGTTAAGGCAGGAGAATACACGGCTCCACCAGCACAAGGACCCATGATGAGGGAGATTTGGGGAACGACCCCAGAACACAAAACATTTCTCTGCAATAGGAAAAAAACAAATCTGGTTTTACCAAAGAAGTGCATCTTAAATCTGCGCCCAGATTCTGCAAGAATTCACCACCACAAACAGGACTGTTTTATCTACTGGCAGACAAGTATCTGGAGAGAATGTCCTGATGCAAATGGAACCAAAATGAGTTTGTTATTTCTGTGCTTCTCCTTTCTGTTCCCATACATTGATTTCCTATACTACGCAACGATTGCAAAGAAGGTAACAGGAGCCACCTCAACAGATGCTGCAGGGGCAAAAACTGCACTGAGCCTGGAGTGGGAAGGGGTGGATGTCCCTGACATTTCAATGTGTAGGTACACTGTGCTCAGAGGTACAGTGCTTGGTGCTCAACTGGGTCACGACAACTTCTGTAACTGTTCCTCCTAGACTGCACCACCCCAAAACCTGTCAGCATCTGACTGACCTGACATCTCACCTGCTTTCCTACTGAAAAGACAGTGTTCTGTGCACGCACTTTGATGCAAAGTATTTCAGCAGGCATACAAAATAATGTCATTTCTGTGAAAAAATGAGCAGCAGTGTGCTTAGGGGAAAAATTCTTGCATTAACCACAAAAATCCTCTAGGAACATAAAACTTTCACCAGTGCAATCAACATCCCCAACCGGTAAGGTTAACATTGACCCACACACTTCTTTGAACAGAAACCTCTCTGGCTTGCATGCCTTCTTTCCCCCCTGCCCCAAAACTCTATTTTCCCCCCTAACCCCCATCTTGACAGGACAGGCACTTCACTGCTTCTGATCGGAGCTTTTCAAGTTTCCTTTCAGTGCACAGTGTTTAATTTACTTTAAGTCCCTCTTCCTGCAGTGGAAATCCTTTGCCTTTTACCAACCCTATTGAAAATAACTGCTGTGTGAAATTGGTAACATATCTGTATTACAGAAGAGACACAGGAAGCTGACAGTGCATTACAACCAAAAAAATCACTGAACTATGGTGTGCCCACCTGTCTCAAACTGATAAATGCTAAGAGAAATTACATCCCAACACAGACAATTGAAAATTTAGGTGTAAACCAAGAAGTTAAGTAGTTGCTTGGGGTTTTCTTCCAATTAAGCAAATTGCCTGTTCTTTCATTCTCACTACACATTGGATCACAGAGCCTTACAAAGCTCAGCATCACCCATGTTTAAGACATGGGTCATTTGCCCAAAGCCAAGAAAAGAACCAAGCTCTGAGTTTCACGCGCTGCTTTATCCATTGGCTGAAAGAGAATGATAACCTTAACATTTACTTACAAACACCCACTTGCATGTTTTGCCCACCTTTGTGGATGCCAAGCTCCCTGTCCATCCAGCAGCCTACTCACCAAAAATATGTCTGCATAGCCTGCCAAGGACTCCACTCCCTCCTGGATTCGGGCTCCTCCGGAGTCATTCAGCCCAATCACGGGTGCTCCAACCATGGCAGCTTGATCCATGATCTAGTGATGAACACAAACTCCTCAGCGTTGACCCAGCTAAGCTAAACCCCGAAATGTACACCCCCTAAAAAAAAAATCTGCCTTCCCAGCCGTGCATCTCCACACTCAGCAGTGGCTTTGGATAATGCAGTGGGAGTGACACGGTCACAGGAGAGGGACAATTTCTCCCTGCTCATAAGAGGCCTCAACTGCCCCTCAAACAACCTCTCACATATGTCTCATCTGCTCTTCAAAGTTTGTTGCAGTGGTGGCTGTGGAATCTCTCTAACCTGTACATTCTAATGCTTGATTACCCTTCTTAGAACTTCTTTGGGAAGACTAAATTAAATCTTTCCTCCAGAAATTTAAACATTACATTTCTCTTGATACAAAGCAGCGAGGGAGAGCAATTAGCTACTCTTGGCCTTTACCTTTGTGAACATTCAAGTACCTCAAATCCCCCTTCATTCTTCATACTCCTCTTCATGTTTCTAGGCTAAGCACCATCAATTCAGTCCCACATCCTGTTTCTAGGGCTCTGATCATTTTAGTTACTTGCCTCACGATCATACACAATACTACGACAGAGGCTTAAGTAGGAGGACTGAATTCCTTACATTCCTTGCACAAAATATTCCTGATTGTTGAATTCCAGTAAAATGTTTGCCATTTTCATAACACTACAGCACTGGCACATTATGTTAAGATCTGTTTAAACACCAAGATCTGCTATATCTTCCAAATAATTTTTTGTAAAACATCAGTTAATCCCCATTTTGAATTTTCAAGTTGCTTTTCCCTGCCCTTTCAATCACTGTTATAAGATTATTTCAGACAATCTTTAACTTGCCAAGTATTTTACAGTTCCAGTCCCACCTTTCAGAGTGCTTGTAGCATCACCCTTCAATTTTATATTGCCTAAAAACACAGAAACCACACTTGGTGCCACTCAAGTCAGTGGTATCTCATGAGACCCAGAACTCCAGCCCAAACAGTAGCTGGTGTAACTACCTCTGTACAGTCCTAGAATTCACTGACACATTCCGCTGTTTTCCAGGGACTTATATATGGACTTTCTTTCCCAAGGCTTTTCCAAGTTCTTCCTAAAATGCACATCAAAGACTGAGCCCCAAAGCAACTGATGCCCCCAGAGCCTTCCAACTTTGGAGCCCACCAAGAACAGCACCAACCAGGAAGGACCCACTTTTTTTTAGTTCTGTGATCAGCACTTTCCCTGCTGCTTTAAAAAGAAGAGATCAAAGAAAACCCACCAGAAAGCATCCCATCATTCCAGTGCCATTCCATCCCTCCCCAGTACAGACACCATAAAGCTCCAGTGTGAAAGGCTAATTCAAGTCCTTCCCAATATCAAGACTTGGTAAAACCAAATAATTGTTATCTAGTGCAAAGTCCTCACGTTTTCTAGTTTTATACCTGCTCAATCCTGAGGAGCCTATGCCAAAGAGTAGTTATTTCTACAGCATAAAAGGCCTTGTGCACCAAAAATCTTGTTTCTGATTCCATGGCAAGAAAATTCAGGAAGATTTCCCAGCTCACACCACTCGACACTCATGCATGAAAGAGTTCTTGTCTCCCCAGTCCTGCGATTCAAAAACTCTTCCAGCAAGACAAGCAGACAAACAGGAATAAATAGCCACAAGTGTGTGATAAGAGAAACTCTCAGGATCAAGGTGACCTCCAAGTTGTAAAACTGTTTATCTTCAGGCTGTTTACTTACATTTGGATTTTTTTAAATATTACACACTTTCACAGCACACTGTTTATAGAGGAAAAAGCTTCTCTGAATTCATTCCTCATTTCTCCAGTGGACAATGAGTAGTTAATTTAAATTTGTTCTTGGCAAGTCTCTCATCCTTTGTAGTAGAGTAGAAAACATAACTTAATGTAACAAAGTGTATATTACCTGGAAAAACTCCCTCACACTCAAAAAGTGTGAGGTACCTCTCTCAGGCACGGCATGCGCCAGAGCCCACTAAAGTCAGTCACCAAACATTTTCTCCAAAGTCCTTATCACAACAGACTGAAAAAGGGATGCTGACAATTTTTTTTTGTTTTCTCCTGTGCCATATTACCTTGCAGATCTTCTGGGCATGAGCTCCAGATAAACTGCCTCCAAATACAGTAAAATCCTGAAGGTAAAGCAAATTTTCAGATTAGGGAGAGAACAATTTCAGTAAAATGTTGTCAATTATTGCCAGTAAATAATATAATCCTACAGTGCTCCATATTTGGTATGCTGCTTCAAAACAACTGACTCCCTCAGTGCAGCCTGCAGACCATGCCAGCTCAATCCAAGCCTCCTTTACAAGGGGAAATACAGACCTTGACATGTCACCATTCTAGACTCATGAGTTATGTCCAAGAGTTATTATTCTTCCAGGGGTGCTGTAGGGACTATGTCAGCCAAAAGGCCTAAGGAGAAAGATCTCTAACAGGCAACATGAGGCCCTGGGACTGATCCAGAAAAAGAGGGGACATTGACACCTACTGGCACAAACAGAGCCCAGAGCCAACTCCTGCAGCGTTTCCCTGCTGCATTCCCACCGAGCCTTGCTCCCAAAGAAGCCCCAAAAACTGTGTGGACAGAGACAGCACAGCTATGAGTAACAGCTGAACCGAAAAGGTTCAGCATCTCAGGAGGCAGCTCAATTTGGAGGGAAAAAGGTCTTTAAATATAAAAAGGGAGGGGCATACCATGAAAGGGCACTCTTAAATCCTACTAATACAAAAACTGCCCACTGGTTGTGTTCTAAAATGAAGGTTTGTGTTTGGCTCCTCTCCTATGCTCAGGCCCATGTAAGAGTGTGCCTCTCCTTGGAAGGAGCACACATCCAAGACAAAAAAGGCAGAGTGTATGCCTTGCTCCAAGGTAACACAGCAACAGCCACTTTGGCCATGAGAGCAATGGAACAAAGGCTACTTTGTGGCCCAGAACAGAGCAGCACTTTCTAAGGGTCTGAAAGAAAGCCTTCCTTTCACAGCGTTATGAGTAACCAAGATAAGTCTCTTCCTAAGATGTTTCCTCCAAAATACTTTTATTTTAATATAAAAAGTATGTTTTGACATAAAAAGTATATTTATCTATTTATATCCTATCACAAGCTTTTTTGCTTCTTCTTGCCTTGCCCTGCTTCCTCCCACAGGTACATTGCTGCATGGCCACACTGAACTATTGTGAACTTATTTCGAAGGGTAAGTTCACATTATTTAAAAACAAGTAAAACTTTACCTGACTGAAAACATAAGCTAGTCTCCCATTAATCCGTCCACGACCAGTCACCACACTGTCACCAGGATACTGCATGAAAACCAGATAAATTCATTGAAAATAACAGACAGAAAAATCAAAGCAACAATGATGTCCACTAAAATTTCCACAAACTCCTACTAAGACAAAGCAAAGACTGATTTCCTGGGAGGCCTCATCTTCCATGTTTGCAGTGGGGGCTCCACAAAGATTTTCCCCAGCCCTGAAGGTAATATTACCTAGAGGTAATATCACATATTCATTATGTATTAAAGATCAGTGAACTTAGCAATTTCCTTCAAATTTAGTACATCAGGAGTTAAGGCAAATCATGCCCTCAGAGACAGGATGTACCTTTTATCAGGACTAGCTAATGTTTTGGAAAGAATGGACAGCGTGCACAAACCTCTGAAGTGTTGATACAGGATAAAAAACAACCCTGGACTGGTCAAAAAAAAAAATTACAGTCACCTCAAATGCTTGAACTTGACCTGTCCCATTTTTCACCCTGTAAATAAGGGAAGAAAGAACTGGACAAGGAAATGGAGCTTGTAAGTCTTAAAATGTGCTTAATCTATACTGTATCACTTTCTAGTAAAGAAAATATATAGAAGTTTTTCAAGACAACAGTAGAAAAGGAACTTTACTGGGCTATCAGTAAAGAAGGGAATTTCAGGCATTGAAGTGCTTTTTGTTGTTAGGTATTAAAAAAAGAAAAAAAAAAAGGAAAGGAAAAAGGGAAGAGTGTGGTGCAGGGCCCACTCCCAGGGCCATTTATGCACAGGTGGGCTGTTGTGAGGAAGGTCACACCCATCCAGGGCCTTTTCTCAGGCTGTGCACACAGGACAGCAGCACACACCTGTACTTCAGCCATTGCCACATGCAGGTGACTCCCAAAAGCCCCAGCAGCCCCAGAGAGGCCTGGATGTCAGCACAAGTCCTACCCGACTCTCAGAAAGTTCCAGGGACTCTGAGAAATTCCATGCTAAACTAATATTCCAGCTCAGTGGCCACAGTTAGGTCATCTGTGGTGAAACTGTGCTCTGTAAACACAATCTGCAGCTCACTGAAGGGTGAATTCTGAAGCACAAGGGAAAAAATTAACCCTCTTGTCACACTCAGGACTCTCCTGCTCCCCCTATTTTCAGAAACAGCAGTTTGTTACCAATGGTGTGGGATGCAGCATGGAGTAGGTCAATGAGAGGCAACACAGCAGTTATTTGAGTTTGCTGGGGAACAGAGTAAAAAATTAGAGGAAAAAAGATTGCTCTGCTGTTCCCTGAGAGGGGAGGAGGTCTAACACAACCTCCTTCACAGCACCAAGCATCATCAGCCTCCTGTGTGACACAACAAACAAATCCTTCACCTTTGCCATTCCCAGCAGCTCTGCTGGAACCCTGCTGTCCCCTCCCTCATCCATAGGCTGCAGTCCTACAACCTGAAGGACTGAAACCCAATGACCTGGTTTAAGAACTGCACAAACAGAAGCTGTAGCCACTGTGTGCAGCACAGGGCACATACAGAGCAGCTCCTCACCCTACACCACAACCCACAGCAAACAGCCTTTGGCTACAGGAAGATTCACAGTGAACAGGCACATCTGCACCAGCCACTGACGTCCCAGCAGCTCACTGGTCCCTTCCACCACACCACAACAGAACACTTTTCCCAGGTAGCTCATTATCAGGCATCAGCGTTATGGGGAGAGACTTTGGGGAGCCATGGATTTTCCCTGTGTGTGTGTAACTCCCTGTACCATGCTGGTTTAGGATACATGGCCATGTATCCAGAAAGAGCCTTAGCAAGCAGGGTGCAACTGGCTAACAGAACAGTACAAATGCTGGGACTTCCAAACATCCAGATCAGGTTGTAAGGCCCTAAAGGATTCTATGACTGTAGTTTGGCAGGCATAAATATGGATTAGAGTTATTTCATCCCGTAACTCTAATCCTACCTGAAGGAAGGCAGAAGTATCTACCCTGATTTGTTCCTCATATCTGATCTGATTGACAAAGTTGCACCAACAAAGCTCTGCAGCCTCCTCTACTGTTTAAAACACAAATCTAAGACAATTCCCAGGAAGGTATTTGAACCAAACAGGTGACCTTATAAAAAAAGTATCAAATTTAGACAACAGAAAGCTCTCTAAGTTGTGAAATGGAAACTGAGAGTAGTTAGAGCAAATTTACAGAGCAAAAGTATACATAAAAAGGGAACAAATAGAAGAAATTACATGTGAATTTTCAACCAGTGGGCTGGCTGTACAGCAGAGGACAATGAAACAAGAGTTACATGAAATAAAACTACCTTATTCTTACTAGAGTCCATCCCAAAGTCAGTACATCTGTGTTCCACAAACATGTCATATTCATCAAAACTGTCAGGGTCCAACAGCAGCAGAATTCGTTCCCTTGCTGTCAGCTTTCCCTGAAACAGAGCAAGCAACAATTAACAAAGCCATCAGGTGGTTCTGGCTGTTTGCTGACCCCCAGCAGATACAGTTTAATCAAACAAAACCTCACTTGATCCGCTACATTGGGTCCATTAAGCAACTGCAGGCCCCCAAAGCTGGAAATAGCCTATGTAGTGATTATCCTCCTCAAAAACAAACATAATGCAAGCCAGACTCTGAAAAGAAGGCTGACTGTTGGAACAGCACTACCACAGGAGAAAGGAAACAATCTCAGAGACTTTTCAACAGGATATAAAGGCATCACAGCTATTTTTGCCCACGCATTTAAATGCTGCTATTAAGGCCTTTGTTCTACTCTTAACCAGGGAACTCTTCCACAGCTAAACCAGTCCTCCCCAACTGCTCAGGGTTCAATTCACCACACTCAGTGTTTGACTGCAGTAAATAAGAGCGAAGAGGAAGTGTGACAGCCTGCAGGGATCTTCTGACAAAATCCTTCTGGTTTTTTTCCTGCTGGACACTGGTATGGGCAAAACTAGGGTAAGGGCCAAGAACACAACTGACCAGATATGCATGTCCCTTGCTCAGTGCTATGCAGTAATAAATGACTGGAAAGTTCTTTATATCTTAACCTACCAAACAAATCTGTTACTTCCAACCCAGGTAAGCATCTGCCTGCAAAGGGCAGAGCACCTGGGTTGTCTCCTTTAGGGGATGATGTGACCTTGCATCAACATGACATTAGAACACAGCTCAGCTTCTCTACAAAACATCTGAGCAGTAGGCCAAAAACCTCATGAAAAGCAGCAAATGCAGGAAAGCCTAAGGTAAGCCATTTTAGCTTATACAAAACATAAGCTGTTCAAGGCCCTAGACATGCAGCAGTGCTTGTATACTGGTGTGTCAGTGTCCTGAATGTAACCCAGCGAGACTGAACTCTCTTCAGGTGTTGTATAACTGGGGAAGGACACTGCTGATGGGCAGACTGATGACAGAGGGAGCCTTCACGGGAATCGCCATTCCCACTTCCTTGATGCCTACAAGCCACCGTGGTACCACCAGGGCCTTGCACCACACCGAAAAGGCATCCCAGCAAGAAGCAATAAACAGAAACAGGAAACCTCTGCTGTCACCCCCATCAGCACTGCCTACATGCTGAACAATAGAGGCAGGACACTAAAAACCCACCTGTTGTGATCCCTCCCACCTGTCTTTTCCTCTGCCTTATTTCCATTCTTCTAACTTTTTGCTCTCATCTCAGAGATCAGCTTAAATCTGCAACAGCGGTGTAAAGATGAAGCTGTGCTCAGAAGTGTTAAGCAACCTAAAACTAACTTACCATCACACTGACAGGCAGAAGTTGCAACTTCTGTCTACTCTACCTCTCATACATATTACAGACAATCTCGGTGACCTTTCTGAGGTAAAGGACTTAGTAAAGCAACTGTTCTTTTTTCTACCCAGAGTAACAAACAATGCAGTCTTTAGCGCTGCTTGAGCAAAGCTTCCCGCAAAGGGGCGTCTGCAGCTGCCACGCGAAGCCGCGAGTCCCCAGCGCCGAACGGAGCCCCGCCGTATCTGGCCTGCCCTCCCCGGCGAGCGTGCGCCCGGCGGCAGCGGGACGGGGCTTTGTCCCCGCCGTCCGCCTGCGCTGGGCTCACCCGCTTGTGCTGGGCGTCGATGCGGGCCTGGCCGCCGCCGAGCAGCGCGGCGCGGCGCTTCTCCTCGATGCGCTGGGGCACGGGGGGCGGGCGGGCCCCCGAGGCGGCGCGGCCCCGGCACAGCCCCGCCAGCCGCCGCAGCACCCGCACAGCCGCCATGTCCCCGCGCTGCGGCAGCGGCGCCTGCGCGCCCGCCCTGGCCCCGGCCCCGGCCCCGGCCCCGGCCCCGGCCCCGGCCCCGGCCCCGGCCCCGGCCCCGGCCCCGGCCCCGCTCCGCCGCCCGGGTGTCCCGGCTACGGCAGGGCGGTGCCGGGCACACGGCTCCGGGAGGCCCGGGCAGGGCCGCTCCCAGCTCCGGGCCCGGCGCAGGCCGCTGCCTGAGCCCAGCGCTGCGCGGCCGGGTTGCTCATCGCTGTTGTCTGTGCGCAGAGACCAGCGGGAAAATGCATCAGCTTTTCCCCCTTTCCTGCATGGTGGTGAGATTTGTGGTGCTTCAGAAGGGGGGAAGACAAGCAGAGGTGTCAGCTCGCAAAATCAGCTGTCCTCTCTTTGTTCCAGGTGCCAGAAAGTATTTGTTAGGAAAACAGTCCTTGTGACTGTGCACCGATTCCCTGCCGCCTCCTATGAAGAGGCACTGTGGCTCTTGTCACGGCTCACTTTCGGACGGATGAGGCAAATCAAGACCCCGTAAGAAGGGAGTGGGTCAGGATGTGCGGGGAATACGCAGCGCACACAGCGAGTGCCCGAGCTGCAGTGTATCCGCAATCCAGAGATCTGATGTCATCGGCTCCCAGGCAGTTCTCCAGTGTGCAGGCGCAGCCATCTGTGCAGCAGATCATTTGTTACCCCTGTAGGCCACCTCCGACACCGACCACCAACAAACCACCGGCCAGTTCCAAGTAGGGCGAGGTGAATATTGCCGTACGCGTCCACATAGCACACATGAAATGCACGAGCATGGCCCTGTAGATACCACAAGTCTGAGGAATCTCCAAGAATGGAAATTCTTGGATTACACAGTATATACAAGCTGTTGTACGATAATTCATTTTGAAAGGGCTCTCAGGCTCCAGTCCAGCCTCCTACTCAGAACAGACTCAAGCACTGAATTCATACCAGCTTTCTTAGGGCTTTTGTCAGCTGGATCTTAAAAGTCTGCAAGGACAGAGGCTGGCACACCTTTCCCAGACTGGGTTCCAGTGCCTGACTGGCTCCATGGGGAGCTGATTCTCCTCCCACCCGTTTTATTCAGTAGCAACCTGCCCTGTTTCAGTTTATGACAGCTGCCTCTTGTCCTCTGACTGTGCCCTTCAGTCAGGAGGGGTTAGTGAGGTGACAGCCACAGGCTCTCCAGTACCAGAAAGCAGCTGCTAGGGGTGTCCTCAGTGTCCTCTCCAGGCTAACAAAGATAAAGCCCAGTCCCCCAGCCTCTCCTCCTGGGGAAAGTGCTCCAGCCCTTCACCATCATGCTGCCCCTCCTCACCATGATGTGCCAGCCTGGACACAGCTGTATAGCAAGAGATCCTGCCAGAAACCTTGCCCAAGTGAAGACACCTGACATACACTGCTCTTCCCCCATCCACAGAACCCCTCACTTTGTCACTGGAAGGCACTGAGGTTGGTCACACAATTTATTCCTGGTTAATCTATGCTGGCTATTCCAAATCACCTTCTCCATGTGACCACAAAAGGCAGCCAAGAACACTTGTCCCATGGCTTTCCTCCCAGACCAAACTGAGGGGGGTGACCTTACAGTCCCAGGCTTTTTGTAGATCCCCAGCCACCAGGGATCCCCCTGATCTCCATGGCCTTTCAAAGATAACAGTGGCCTCACTGCAACACCTGCCAACTCTCTCCACACTCCTGGGTCATCCTGTCTGGCCCCCCAGAATGTGTCAAACTTTCTCAGTAGCTGCTGACTCAATCACCCCCACTACAGGAGCCCTCTCCTTGAGCCCTGCCTGCAGGCACAAAGGCCTGGGGAGATCTTGGCAGTGAAGACCAGGACAAGAAAGGCACCGAGTACCTCAGCCCACACTCAGCTGAGCAGGAGGCTCTTTCAGCCCCCAGCCAGAGTAGCTGCAGGATGCCAGCTGCATTCCTGACCTATCTGTGAGATAGCTGCTTCTCTGCAGCAGCCAAACAGGCATTTCACCCTCCCCAGTCAGGAAGCTTCTCCTGGTCACAAAACAGCCCAGGCAGAAATCAGACCAAAGATATTTGAAGCAAAAGCCTCCACTATCCCCCTCAGGTGGGTTCAGCATCACTCAGGCTGCCTGCAGTAGCTTCTTCATTAAAAATACACTCAAAGAGCAACTCTGCAACTTCAGAAATTAAAATAACTGCTATTCAGAACGTGGGTCACATGCAAAAGAGGTTGGGAATCTGCATTCTGGGAACAAGGAGGTTTCAAAAAGCCCCCATCCTGGAAGACAAGGCTGGCATGGCAATGGGAGCCAGCAGAGGGAAAAGGGCATTATTTGAATAGTTGAAGTTCTGCCCAATAGAAGAGTAGAGGGGGACACAGAAGAGTTGCAGGTTACATGTTAAAAAACAGGATGAAGAGGCCAAAAATACTTCTAGGAGCAATTTGCTGGAATTATGAAAACTAGTAAATTCTTTTTCAAATACTTGAGGAGAAGAAAGCATGCCAGAGATTCTGGCAGTAAGACAAGGCAATATTAAAGGGATTGTTCAGACTATCCAACAGAAAAAATTATAATTTTTGGGTTTTTTTATCTGAATTCAGTGCAAAGGAACTTGAGAAGATTTCTGGGCTAAAAAGCCTGTTTTTTCTTGGGTTTTTACTTGGATGTTTACTGGGTACACTGAAGGTCCTGTTTCGCCCCGAAGAGTAGAAGATTAAGCTATAGAACAAATCATTAGCACTAACACATCTTCAGGACCAAACGGTTTTCACCTCACTGTTATAAGATCCTTCAGAGATAACTCACTTAAATATAAAATCTCTTGCACCTATGGCAGGTGGCTATTGCAATGTCAGTTTTTAAGGCAGGCATTAAGGGACCTAAGAAAACTTTAAACCTGTAAATCCAATATGAATTATGAAGCAAAATGCCAAAAACCCCACCAACCCAACCCACAAAACCCACTATTAGCAAACACGTAAATAAACAGGACATACTGGCAGAGATTTTGTACAGAGACTCCTGCCATGCACATCTAGTGGCTTTATTTAGTGAAGTCAAACATATAAAAGGGAGATCCTGTTCATATAATTACTCGGCTTTCCAGAGGCCCTTGATAATGTCCCTGATTAGGAGTTCTTGAAACTAAGTTGTCATTAGATTAAAAGGAATTCACCTCACAGAGCTCAGAGAGATATGGAATTCAAGTAGATGTTAAGATGCACTGGGGAAAATCAACCCCAAGAATACATGTCTGTTCACAAAAGGAACAAGTTCACAACACCTCTGCAAAAACATCAGCTCCATTTTCAATAGCATCCAAAGAGTCAAAAGGTCTTGGACACACTAATGGAGGAGGAATCTACCTAAGAATATAAAAAGAAAGGAGCTGCTGCTCTCTCTGTAGGTCCCCAAGACACAACTTGCTGGAAGACTCTGCTAGGAAAATATCACTACAATATTATTACTGTTCCCTACATAGTTGTCACTGCCTGCTTTTGGAAGCAGGATACTAGACTCAGCTCTGACAGTCATTCTTACAGTACAATATTGTTAGAATTGTCAAGCTAGAGGTTGTCACAGGGATGCATCAGAAAGTGAAAACTCTCCAGGCGGTTTCTCAAGAAGCCCCCACAATGCAAATCAGTGAAAGAAGAGCAAATATTTTGAGGCCAAATCCAGTTATAAGAGAAACCATGAGAAAACAGTCTCCTGATATTCAATTTTTCCATGTTCAGTCAAATAGTAATTTGTGCCTGGTTTTGGTAAGCAGAAGTAAGGAATACAACCCAGTTCCATCATCAGTTTCTATTCCCATAGGAAACAACCCAGGGTCATCAAAGTCAGTTGATCTGTTTAAGTAAGTCAGAGGGGTAACTCAGGTGTGTAAGAGGCACATTCTTGCTGTATGTATGGTAGCATTCTCCCTAAACCCAAATTAAACTGGAGCACATGCAGAGCTGAACCACTATTTCTGCATTAGCAGTTTGGCTCAGAATCAGCTCAACTATTTAGTGCTAATCCCAGATCATCTCTTCTTGCTCTGGGCTGTTCCAAAGTGAGAGTCCTGTTCTGACAAAACTCCCACACTCCTGGAAGCCCAGGTTTTGACCAGACTCACAACCCACATTAGAGATGAGCTGGGCACTCACAAAAGGAGCAGATCTCCTCCAAAACTGGATTTATAGATACTAAGGCCAGAAGTGACTGCTGTACAACATGAGATTGTCTCGGTAAGATATTCTATGAATTACATATTTTAATCAGCTATCAAATACTTGTATTGCATTGTTTAAAAAAAAAAAAAAAAAGAACTTCATATTCTTTGTTTGATATGGTGAAATAATCAGTCTGTATTGGTTTCTCAAAAAAGCCTGTCAGAAGACCTCTGAGTGAAGATAAAGTTTTTGTCAGGGGAGTCACTAAAAGGACCTATTGAAAGATGTAGTTGTAGTCTTACAGCTTCAGAGTAAGGAAAAGCATCAAGGGGATTAATCATCCATCTGTCATCAGGCACAAGACTTCTCACTACAGGACACCAGAAATGCTCTGGTCAAAAAAGAGCTGCACAGAGGATCTAAGAACTCACCTTTAGGAAGTCACAGTAATATTTATTTGCCTGGATTGGGAAAAAGGCAGTCAGGGAAACAAGTCAAGCCAGTGTTTTCCAGCAGCTCTTCTGTCCCACTTAGAGCTAAGCCCCAAAAGAGAAAGGCCAGAATATCCCTGCTTAAGTAATAACAGTAAAAGGAACCACCAAGCTAAAAATTTGTTTTCTGAAAGAGGGGCTCCCTGTGTGAGCTTCTACAGTACTTCTCAACCTCACAGCTCAGTGGGCAGAAGGGAAGAGCACGATGCTCCTGGAAGCAAAATCCAACAGCCAGCTCAATTATGCCAATTCATCTATGCAAATGCAGAACTTACTCACATGCCTCTCCCAAACCTGAGCTGGCAAACAGGTGTAAGAGCTACAACAGGAGTAGAGTGGTACTTCAGCTGGACTGACAGAGGGCACAGGATTCTCCAGGCATATAGAAACCAACAAGAACCCCCAGCCTAAACAAGCAACAGCTGTCTTTGGATTTACAGTACTATTTCCAGAGAAGAAGTTTAATTTCTTTGTTTAGCAACATCAGAAAAATATTAACAGCTTCAGTGAGGAGTTGGACTGCTGCAAGCTCTATCAATACCCTCCTTCTTCTGTGCTTCTAACATGCATATCAGGAATCTGTGTTGTGACACTTTTGAAAGATAAGCTAAACAGATTTTTTACATTAGCCACAATATAAAGTTCACTCACATGGTTCATGTAAGTACAACTATAAGGCAAAAAAAAACTGAGAAAGAGGGAATTGATCTCACCTGACAGAACTTCAAAGTTGCACAGATGTACCTCATGACTTCTGCAATTTAATAACAACAGGATGAATTTGATTATCAAAGATCTAATATGATATGCAAAATGCACTTATTTGATGCTGATTCAAATAGAACAATTATTAGGCCAGACATGCTCACACAGCTGGAGAAAAGCTATTGCAGCTACACCCACTAGCCTGGCTCATAGTGGGGAAGGGCTGGGAGGACTGAAAGAGAAAGCTGTGCTGAACAATAAATGCTGGAGGAGATGTCCTACAAATTCATCCTACGAAAATTCCCTTCAAATATATCACCTGAATGAAGTGAATGAATGGTGGGTCACTGTCTTGTGGAGAACAATAAGCAAACCCCATAACAATAGTAGTGGGTGGGGTTTGTACTGAGATCCCAAGGACCTTAAAATTGTTGGGGAATATTCCTTCTCAGGTCCTTGAGAATCCAAACCACAAATAGATTCCTGTTTATTTGCTGGGTTAAAAAACACCAAAGAACACCAAACAAACAAAACCCCCCACACAGTTACAAAGAACTGGTGGGTCTAACAGGCACTGCTGTAAAACTGTACAGCACTGAATATTCCAGTGTTCAACAACAGATAAGAAATGTTCTGGCTTAGAACGAGGATTCCTCCTACCAGTAAAGACACAAATTCTACTGCACTATTCCAGGTCTCAAGACTGATAATGCAGATGCCTTTTTTTTTTGTTGTTGTTTCCTCCAAAAAAAAAAGCTGCTTGCAAAAAACAGACCCAAATAAAAAAGCAGATATTGGCTTCATCATATATGGAGGTGAACTTGAATGAAAGGGCCACTGCAACCACTCCTATAATCCATAAAAACGGGGTGTCCCTGGTGTTGTGGGTGTGAACCTCTCAAATCAGAACCTGCAATTCTCAGAGAGGCATGTTGATAGGAGACTAGTAAGCAACTGGAATATGTTTCTAAAAAGTACGGCCACTCTGGAATAATGTAAAAGAATACTTTTGAACACAGAGGAGAAAAATGGTTATAGTGGTGAAGTCTATGGTTTGTTCATTAATATAAAAGGGAGGCAAACCCAATGGACTGGGGGTACCGGTATGCTCTGCTTTACCAGGATTCCAAAGGCATGTCATGGTTGGACACCCCCTGGAATATCTGGGAGTTACAAAACTAAAAGGACAATCCTATGAGACAAAGGCAAGGCGAATTAAAAATTAAAAAGGCACAAACAAGTGAATTGATGCAGCTTGTACTGCAGGAGTGGTTTCTGCAGCTGTGTCTCGTTGGGATGGTAACAAGGGTGAGCAGGTAGCCATGGATCACTTAACAAAGGGCCACAGGCTTTGCAGAGTCATGATAGCCATGCCGAGCTCCTCTGACTGCTTTCTGGCAAAAGTCAGTCTGTGTCTTTCTTAGAAGCTGTGGGGTGATGCTTCTTGTTCCTTTCTTCTGCAGTTACTGTGCTTATCTTTTTGTTGGTGTTTGATTTGTTCTGTTAATTCATTAATAACATCAGCCCAGAAAACACTGTGTTGTTGGAACTGTTACAATCCTTCTGGTCTTACCCTGCCTCTCTTCATGATACTCAAAATGCAGTGACACAGAAAGAAACCTACATCAAGTCAAACAAGCAAGCAATTAGAAACAAGCTTGCCATTGGTAGCAGCTGACGGAAAAAACAAACCCCATAACAAAACCCCACCATTTTATTCACATCCAAGCTTTCAGAGGCAGTGTATGTGCTGACCTGTATTTTTTTTTTCTACTCAGTTGATAACTTTCCCTTAAAGGTGCAGTGCTGTAGGAATCAGACACTTTAGGATGCACCTTTTCCACAGCAGAAGGAACTTAACACAGTTAAGTTACTTGAACAATTTATGGGGTTTTTTATACACTTACAAAGAACTATTCACTGAGATCTAAATGTTTATTCTGTTCAAGTGCTGTAGGGAAGAATCAAGAACTATCACCCAACGACCTGGGCCGTTAACACATGTATCTGTGTTTGGCAGAGTTAACAGGCAGTATTCTAACCTAATCTGAACAAGGAGTCTAGTTTTTCCCAAACACAGCCACTGGCAGAGCATTGACAGGAACTGGAAAACGAAATAACATTCCTAATCCACCCTTATTTTCCAGTGAAACTACAAGGGGATGTACTCAATGGTTTATTGAGCGTTTCAGTGCTTGTTCAAAGTTAAGCACCTACCATTGGCTGGGGAGGGAGACAGACAGGGAGAACAGTGGTCCCACAAGGCTCTTGGCATGTGGGAGTAGCAAAGGTGGCTGCTGCAGGGGGAAAGGTGAGCCAGGGAGATAAGAGCAAGGCAGGCCAGGCAGTGGTATCAACTACAAGAAAGAGTCCCACGGTACCTGGGTGAGGAGAGCAGAGCAGGGCCAGCAGCAGCAAGAAGGGTGAGCCCCTGACCAGCAGCCATTTACAGCAAGGAGCAGGTCCAAGGGCAAGGAGTGTACTCAGAGGAGTGTATCCCCAAAATTAGACAAGACTGGTAGAACTGTGGGTGTTGGGTGTCAAGTAAGTTCCTTGCCTAAGAGCCAGAGCAGCATGAGAGGGAGCTGGGAGGGGTTGAGAGTGTTCAGGACACCGTGTGTTCAGAGTTTGGCAGAGGACGTGATACAGGAAGGTGCGTATGAGTGGACTTGGTGGGAATTTGCTTGGATGTTATTTCAGTCTGTTGGAAGGTGTTCCTGGCAGTAAGCTGAAGAAGGAATTGGGCATTTTACAAGCAATGTAACAGCAGGCTGAGGGTGAGAATGAAGATGCTGTGCCTTGGAGTGAAGTCAGGTTGAGGATTTAATGTGTGCAAGGAGCTACAGTCCAGAGATGGCTACTGAGTGTTTGCTGGGAGGCAGAAGGGCATTGTAGGTCTGCGTGGTAACATGGAGATGCACCCACACGGGCTCTACCTGCAGCGTGTGGGAACAGTGCCTGGTGGGGAATGAGCTGCTTGATGAACAACACAAGTGCTAAATGAGTATTTGGAGTCAAGACCCAATTCTTCCTGTGTTTTGTGTGTACACTCATTTTGTGTTGGGCTGGAAAGCTGGGGGGATTGATGAAGTGAAGAAGGAACTAAAAGGTACAGGTGGAACTCCTTGGTAAGTTTCACATGGGCAACTCTAAGTGAACACAGAGGGCCAAGTGGGAAAAAGAAGCTCTGTTAAGCAGTTTCCCAAAAGGCCAAACACAGAAGCAGGGAGAGGGCTGCCCGATGGTGCTGGCAGTGTTGCAACACAGGATCTGGAAGTCTGTGGAATGGCCTTGGTGCTTACATAGGAAATAAAACAAGTTCCCTCCATGGAAGTCCCGCCTGTGCCTATATCTTGGTCATACCTGCCCTCAGCCTGCGCATCCACTACTGTGCTATACGTGGGGTCCCCAGCAGGAACACCTGTGACACGCGTCTGTCCGCAGATCCGTATGTGGGAGGCTGGCGGTGTCCTGAGGGGTTTGTGCGCTCCGCAGCTCCCGCGCCACTTCTCTCAAGAGCGGCCCGGCCCCGCAGCTCCCCGGACTCGCTCCGTGACCGCGGAGGGGGCCGGTGTATCAGCCAGCAGCCCGAGGTATTGACAGGCCTGGCCGCAGGTCCCAGCACGGCCCGAGGGCAGAGGCGGGGCCGATTCCTCAGTCCGAGCGGAGGCGCTCGCCATGACAGGGGCGGGACGCGGCGTCGCCACCGGCCGCCGTGAGGGGGCAAAGCCGAGGCCCGGCGGGGCGGGGGTGCGCGGGGCGGCGCCGAGGCGATGCTGCGCGGGGCGGCGCTGAGGCGGCGGCCGGGGCGGAGCGCGAGGCGCTGCCCGCCGGGAGCCCGCGGGGGCCCCTGAGGCGGCGCGCGCCCCTCCCGCCCACCTGCGCGCGGCCGCCGCTGCCAGGTCGGGCGCCGCTAGAGGGCGCCGGCGGCCCCCCGCCCCGCTGCGGGCGCGCATGCGCGGCGCGGGCGGCGGCGATGGCCCCGCAGTGACGGCCGGATCTAACGGCGCCACCGCGGAGCGCGCGGCCCGCCCGGCCCTGCCCGCGCGCCCACCGGCCCCGCGCAGGAGGCGGCGCCGCCGCCGCGGTGATGCGGCCGCGGTGAGCCCCGGGTGCCTCCGCCGCCCTCCCGCCGCATCGGGCAGCGCGGCCCTCGCCGCCGCCCCGCGCCCGTTCGCGGATCCTGCCTGCGGCCGCCGCCATGCCGGGCCGCCGCTGAGGGAGTGCGCCGACAGCAGCAGGGGGCCCCGCGGCGGGGCGGGCATGGCCCGCAGGGACCTGCAGTAGCGCCGCCGCCACCGCCCGGGCCGAGCCGCCGCTCGGAGCGAGGCCTCCCCCCGCGGGAGGCGGAGGAGGAGCCGGCGCGGCCCCCTCTGGCAGGGCCGCCGCGGCCTCCGCGCTGCCGCCGCCGCTGCCGCGCGGCTCCAGGTGGCCCCGGACCAAGGTGACACCCGGCCGGCCCCCGCCCCGGGGCCACCTGCCCCCGCGGCCCGCGCAGACCTTCTTCGCACCGCGCAGCCGGCGGCGAGCGAGCGGCGGCGATGAACCCGGTGAATGCCACTGCTCTCTACGTGTCCGCGAGCCGCCTGGTGCTCAACTACGACCCGGCGGACCCCCAGTCCTTTTCCGAGATTAACAAGCTCCTGCCCTACTTCAGGCAGTCCCTCTCCTGCTGCGTGTGCGGTGAGGATCTTTCTTTTGTTCCTGCACAATGAGCCTCCCCGGGGCTCCCGCACGGCCCTGGGCCCGGCACCGGGGCTGGCTCGGCCTCGCCTCGGCCGGCCCGGTCCGGGGCAGCTCCCAGGAAAGTTTGCCGGGCCCGGAGCCGCGGCCGCCGGGGGGGCGGCTCGGCGCTCGGAGCGGCGGAGTGGGAACAGCCCGGGCTAAACCCGCCCCCGGCGCGGGGCAGCCGCGGGCAGGGCCGGTCACAAGGGCAGGGAGGCGGCGGGGGCTGTGTCTCAACAGCCGCGCACGCTGCGAAGGCGGCGGTGGCACGGAGAGAGTGTTTGCCTCAAAATGCAGCGCTTTATTGTGGTCACTGCTTCGATAAGGGTACGGCAGTTTTTAGTGGTCATTGAAATACCCTGGTGTCGTGGAGTTAATCGCTTTAAAAAAGCGATGACTAAGAGCGAGTGTGGTAAAAGATACCCAAACCAATATGCAGACCATAGAGGCAGGGGAAGAGGAACTTCGTAATTTTTTTTCCCCCCTTCTTGAAATGTAAACAGTAAGTAATTCCGATAGAAAGCCAGGAATTTTGAGCTGACAGAAACAAGAATTGGGGTTTCTTGTGCCTAGTAGATAATTGTTCTGTAACAATAATAACCGTAAAAAGCAAACAGGCTGAAAGTCTGCTGGGCTTTCCCCGCTCCCAAAAAAGAGCGTTCTGTGTGCTGTGGGCAAAGGCAGTATCCGGAGTTTCGGTGTTACAGTCTGGGGAATACTGGGAAGGAATTGCATTCTGTTGTGTTTATGGAGTGGGGGCATGGGTCCGTTCCTGGGAGGAAGCTCTGGAATAAACTGTTAGGTTTCCTTGAACTTCCCCTTGAAGCCTTGATCAGTGTCGGGAGGGGGCTCTGAGCTGTTAGACCGCTTGGGTGGTAAATTTTTTTAATTCTCATTTTTTCTCTCTGGTAGTTTTAAGTCCTGCCCTGTTTGTGTTTGTATTTTCCTGACAGAGTGGGATTATCCCCACTGTGTTTGTCGATACCCGTGCGTGTGTTACCCTAAATTTAAATTGAATCACTGGGGTTTAGAAAGTTAAATATTTTATTTATTTACAGGATCAGGATTTAACCGTCGAGGCGGCTAGAGTAGCGTTAGATGCTTCCTATCCTCTCGCTATTGGCTCCTCCCACTTAAAGTCTTTGAAAATAGAGATCTGTTTGCACTGGGAAGGAGGGAGCCCGTTCCCAGGATCTCTGCATCGTCATTTCCTGAAGTAATTTGTCTTAAGGATTTTTCCTCATGGAGCCCCGATGCCAGTAGTGATGCACCTCTGCTTTTTATTTATCACCCTAGGCCCGGTTAATTCCAACCCCAGCTGTGCTTTCTTCCCATAAATTCTTCCTGCTTTTGGTCAGTCACCAGACTGCTTTTGCCAAAAAACATGCAAATATTGTTCTGATTTTTTTTAAATAACATATTTGCATTGCTGTGCTCTCTGGCCTCTCCACTTTAAGCCTGGTCTTCTGAAATGTGTTCTTTGTTCTCCTTGCCTTGCCTTTTTCCCTTCTTGGCCTTTTGCAATCTTAGTTTTACGCTTTGTGCTGTTGAAATTGTCTGTCTTTAATTTGTCCCTGCCCAAATTCCTGAGCTTTTTTCCCCCTTCTTCAGCTTTTCTTGCTCGGCTTTTCTGTCACTCTCACTTTGGTAGAGCAAACCACGTTTTTAGTTTTGTTTTCTTCTATTTGCTTGTGCCTCTATGGATATTCCTGTTCACAAACTACCTCTTAATGGTTCTGCTTTCTCTCTTGACCCTTTATTTTCTTTGAATATTAGGGTTATTCCTTTGGTATATATTTTTTTTCTACTGTGGCTGGCTTTCAGATAACTGTAGCTGCTGTTTATTTCAAATATTTTGCTTACAGCTGATTAACCAGTCTTATCTCTGCCTCCTGGACTCCTGTTTGTGGTGTGTCAGTATCCAGAGGCCTCAGTAAATTCCACACTCTCTGTGAAGCCGTGGAGTAAAATAGAATTACTGAGGTATCTGTCTTGAGCTTGAGGTGCTCATGGGGGAGTGGGCCTGCCCCACACAGAGCTGCTGTTCCCAGTGTCACAGATCTGCAGTTCAGGCTGGTAAAGGCCAGTCCATCTTTTTATCATTTACTTTTTGTGTTCCTTTTCTCTTAGTGCTAAGAGCTGTTACACCTTTTACACCTTCTGCATATTTAAGGTCATTAAGCCCTGTTCAACCATCAAAGCCTTTTTAGCTTGGGTGTTTTAAAAGATAAAGTTTAAATACTTAGGTAAAGGTTACATTGAGAGATCATGACAGTGAGCACTATGACCACCCAAAACTCTGCCAGAATTCCAGAATATTCTGAGTTGGAAGGGACCCACAAGGCCCGTGGAGTCAGTGAATGGCCCGTGGAGGGATTGAAGCCAGAACCTTGGTGTTCTCAGCACCCCACTCTTGCCAGCTGAGCTAACTGTGCACTGTGGGTTTGGGTTGGGCTTTTTGTTTTAATACTTGAAAGCTTTTCATAGGCTCACTTCTTTCTGCCCTGTTTGTTTAGACTGTGAGATCCAAATACCTGGCTCTGGGTCCGTGTCCATGGAACCGGGAGTGTTTGGTACTTTCCTTGCACAGATCTTTGTGAGGTGCTGAGCGCAAAGGTTTAAAAACTCTGCTTTGTTGGAGAAATGCTGCAGGAAGTATCAGTAGTGGTTAAAGTCTCAAGTGTTGGACTGCTAGGAATTCCCTTGGGAAGTTACTCCACAAATTAGTGTTCTTTATGTCATCAGCTTTTTCTCAGTGTGTAATGTCTCTTGAGTGCATTCTGTAATGTTTTGTTGTGCTGTAGGTATTAATTCCATGGTCAAGATTGTCACTTTAATTTTAGGGAATTGTTTTTAGGAGAAATGGGTGCCAGCTACATAAATCAGCTAACATTCCTGGGCTCCCATTGCACAAGGCATAAGCCAGCTCATTTCCTTGTGATCCCATAGTCTTTTACACCAGCTCACATAGCAGGGGGTGGCAGAAGTTTTTGGACCCACATAATTATGAAGTTCTAATTAAAGCTCTGATTTCAGATTCAGATTGGCACACATGGAGTTGCAGCAGTAGAAAGCCAAAATGTAAATACAGTATGTCAGTATAAGTCAGCTGAATCAGCTCTGGGTGGATTCAAGGTCTCCCTCTTGCCTCATGATGGGTGATAAGGGTTCAGTTCTGCAGCTGGAGCAGCCGTGTGTGTATTTCTAGGATTTAAGTGTGATCATGTGACAGTTTCCTGGACAGTGCTGTAGGTAGTACATCATCCTTTTACAGGCATGTATAAGACAATATTTTCTAGAGCTTTTAAAACTTGAAAATAACTGCTCCCGAGTGTGCATTAGGCAGAAGGGCTGTGCCTTGTGTGTTTTGAGGATGTGAAATACAAGTTTCAGCCTCTGGAATAAAGTGATTATTATTAAATTGCATATTAATACCACATTGAGTTTAAAAATAGCATAGTAGAATTTATGCAACAAACGTCTGTGTTTTAAAGGTGCTGTCTGTTGGGATAAACATCTTAGCATGCCTTTCTCTGGTTCAGATACCATGCAGGTAACTGCAAATCATGGGTCTCTTCAGCATTAACAGCCTTCTCTGAAATTCACTTGAAATGCTTGTAAGAGACACGATTGCCGGTCAGATCAGCTTAGCTGATCAGCTTAGTTTATCCATAGGAAACTTCCTCCTGCAATCGCTGAAAGATATTTCTAAGGTATGTGAAAGGTTGTTACTGCTGATGGAGAGTGCTTGGAGCTGGCAGGGCTGCAGGACAGCGTTTTATGCTTGGCCAGGAACCCAGCTGGTGCTGGGAAATACAGGATGAGAATACAGTTCTTGTCTTAAACATCCTGTAATCCCAGTAAGGGGATGTGAGACAACATGTGGCTTTAGGGAGATTAGGGGTGGGAGGAACAAAGAAACCCATGGTAGCACTGACCGGTACCTCACAGAGCCCCATCCGGTGTTCTGAGGCAGCTCTTGATAATTTTAGCCAGGAGGTTGAAGGCTCAGTGGTACAGTAGCATTGTGGAAGCAACACCCAAGCATGGGCAATGGCATGGATTGCCAAAAAAATAAAAACTGTAGACTTTTTGTTTTTCTATGTAAAGATGAGTGTAAGGATGTTATTTCCCTCCTGCTCTTGTGTAAAAGCAAGAGCCTGTTTTGAGAGTTTTATACTGCCAAAGTTGAATGGAGTGTATAATATAATTACATATTATAATCAGTTATACTTAGCACTAGATCTGAAATGCCTCCATAGTTGGTTGTGTACAGTTGTGTAAAATTTTCCACTTCTGTGCCATTCTGTCCATGTGAAGCCTTCTCCTCCTCTTCCTCTCCTCTCTCTGAGCTAATTCTCCTTTGCTTCTGCAGTTCCTGTGTCCCCCAGTGCCCTTCCCTGGCCGGCTGCTCTTGGGGTGTGGTTCCAGGTCCCAGGCAGAGCTCAGGGCTGTGGGCTGCACTCTGTCACGGGGAAATGCTGTGAGCTGGGCCTGGACAGTTGGACTGAACTTCCCTCCGAGAAGGGGAGATACTTGAGTGACACCTAAACAGATGGAAACTTCCTGGAAAATTCAGTTTCCTGTCACAGACATGGAACAAGGGAGAAGAAACAAATTCCCATTATAATAAAACTTAATTATACGGATGATACTGGAGTTTCCATTTGGGATATGAGCCATGGCTGAGTTGAGCTTGGATAACAGAGTTTTAGAGCAAAAAAGTGTATTTAAGTTTTGTAATGGAAAAGTTTAGCTTAGAACTTCTTCCTTGTCCATTCTCCCTAGGCTGAGGAGAGTGAAGGCTGATTCATGATCTGTGCTGCCAGGTCAGAGTTGCCTTTTATGTTTGAAAATTGGTCTGGTGCTGTGGGGTTTTTTTTTAGGTGTTTTCTCCATTGACATTTTCTTCTTTCCTCTGTTTTCAATGATGAGAAATAGTGTAAATAAAACTACTGGTAGTTTTTAAAAGTACGTGATTTTCCCTTTAAAAATGTAATGAATGGTTGCCAAAACACTTCTGAATTTGTGAGAAATGTGAAAAGTAATCAGCATCTCTGCAACAACCATCAGGGAACATGGACACGGGGACTAAGTACCTAGCAAATACCTTCTGCTGCAGGTACTGTTTGTGCTTGGTTTGGGGAGCATTTGTGTATAAAATGTCCAGTCTCGCGTCTCTGTGTACAGCAGTTTTTACTCAAGAACATGTTGGGTGAGTTCCTCTTAAAATCTCCCTACTCAACTTCACTGTTTCCTGTTTTCAAGCCCTGTGTGTGACTCCTGGGAGAACTGCTTTGTCAAGGTTGTCTGCATTGTACTGCAGAAGTTTTGATAACATAAAGTTCTGCTAGTAGAATTTAAATTGGTTTCTAAACTAAAAATACTCCTCTGCCTTAGAAGAAAATTGAGTAGGAAGAGAAGGAGCTGTGGTCCCTTCGGTGGCAGCTGGTTGACAGTGGCTTCCAAAGGGGTTGCAGTGGCTGTCTTGTGCTGGGATTGGAGAGGAGCATTCCTGCTTGAGGAGCTGGGAGGTGATGGATGGGTTTGGCGGTGCCTGAGGATATTGATTAAACCGATTGTGTTCCCGAGTGTTTAAAGAGGAGTTAATGTGTTGCCAGGAGGCATCTTTATTGGGACGGCTGAGCTGTCCTGGTCCGTGGGCACGGAGCACTCCACACGTTCCTCTGCCTTTGTTTTCTTTGCAGCATCACGATTTACGTGTCAGGTCGTCTAAGTACGGACTGAGCGTTCCTGGATATTGTGTTGGAGTCTTTCGGGAGGCCAGAAAACATTCCCTGGGGTTGGGCAGTGACTTGAAAAGGGATGGCAGCACAGCCTTTCCTGAGCACGGCGCTTTGCAGGGAGCGGAGAGTTCCCGGCTCTCCTGGGGGAATTCCACCGAGTCCCGCAGCGATATAATTTGTTACTCCGTGTCTCCTGAGCCTCGCAGTCCCAGCCCACGGCTGGCTCCCTCTCACACGGGGGCCTTGGGGAGCACACTTCACTTCAGGATTCTGAGCATTTTTGTTTGGTGCGGAAAAATGGTTTTCATTACTTTTTTGTTTGCTCAGGGAATGTGACGAACTTGATCTGTAACTTCCAAAGCAAGTTCTAACTCTTGTGAGTGTTTCTGCACCTTAGAAATATGTTATTATTTTATACCCATAGGAGAAATGTTAACTTTGCTATTTGAAACTTCTCAAAATACGGCAATCTTGTTGGAAAATTTTGGAAAATTATGTGAAAATTTTACATTGCATGGTGAAAAAGATTAATTTATCCATCTTTTGAACTTTACCACCTAGTTTGTTAAAAGTACATTTAGAATTATTCCTGTCAGGGATTTTGTAAACACAGACTTTCAAACAGAACTATATAACTTTGACATAGGACTTAGTAAAAATGTTCTGTTGTTTCTTATGTGGGGGGTGGACTCTTGAGAACAAGGCAGTCCCTTCTGCACTTAAAATGCAATTTGTTATAATTTTTTTCCCTTGAACTTAGGCTAAAGAGGTTGACTGTATCTCTCGAAATGTGAAGAAAAATAGTCTAACTGTCTTCTGATCATGGTTAAATTGGATTCCCATGGTGTTCAGGCAAAAACAGTGCAGTTTTTATTTTTTCAAAGAGTTATACAATCATTAATACATTAGTCACGACTGCCCCTATATGAGGGTAATAATGTCTTTAGCTAATTTTTCATAGTTGTGTGTTGATGGAGGATGCTCAGAAATACTCAGTAGCCAGCAGAATGTTTTCTCTGATAAAATTTTGGAATACGTATTTTTAGTTGATTTGGGGTTTTTTTTAGGGCTTCTTTTGTGTCCCCCATGATTCCATTTCACCCGATGGGGAATTTATGAGTGTGGTTGGGGCGGTGTGGTTGCGGTGATCTGAGGCCAGGATGGGTTTGCAGGAAGAAATAATTTCACATAGCTCACAGCGAAACTCTCATTGTTTCTCAGAGTTCTGTGCTGGAAGTCTCAGGGAACATTTTTTTTATTTCTATTTTTTGGCTGAGCTGAACAATTTCTGTGTACAGAACCTTGTCTCAAAGCCCATGAAAGAAAGGATCACACATCTGTAGTGTTGTTGCAGACTGCCCTCAGCCCCACGGCGGGGTTCAGAGCTTTCCCTTGGATAGTGCAAAGGCAAATAGCGCTCTCAGGTGGGAGCGCGGCTGCTGCCTGGGCGGATGCGTTCTGGGAACGGGCTCTGGGAATGCTGTGCGGTGGGTGGGATACCTGGGCCGCGGGGGACCCGGCGGTTTCAATGGGAGGAGCTGCCCAGTATTTTTCTACCTGGGTGCTGCTGCCAGGGCAGGGGTAGGACAGACGTCGGTCTGGGGAATCTGGCTCCTGACTTGGGTGCAGTCAAATCCACCCTGGTCCAGCCCACCCCGAGTGTAGGTGGGTGTTGGGAAGCGGGAAGGGATGTTAGGGCTTGGGATCTGTGAGACCTTTCCCTGCTGTCGTGTCCTTGGCAGCTGGCCCTTGCACTAACCTCTGTGAGTCTGAGTGTGTTCAGTTTTCTTGTTTTCTAGGAAGTACCCAGATCTCCCACCCATGTAAAACAGATCCCACACATTTGTTGTATTCCTCTGCAGATGGCTGACAGACCTTTTTGCTGCTCATCATATGCCTGCCTGTCTGTCGTCAGATAGTTTTGCAAATAGTGCTTTTAGGGGGTTTATCCAACTCGGGAAGCACTGCTTTTGTGAGGGTATTTTCTGTTGTGTTTTGCTTTAAAGCCTCGTTGAGCTGCTCATTCTTTCGTGGTCTCTAGCTGATGATTTCTAGGGTGAGGAGATGCTGTGTGGGGTGGCAGGGAGCAAGTTCAGGGAAGGTGGTGGGGAGGGCAGGGCTTTTCCTTCCCGGGCTGCTGCAGCTGAAGCTCTGGAGCTGGAGGTAGAGGGGTGGCTGAGCACAAACCCCTGTGCAGTGGTGTCACAGTCGGTGAGAAACAGCTCCTGTCCTTCAGGAGCTCCTGAGCTCTGAAGCTTGGATGTGGCAAGCTGTTGAAGCTTTCTGGCTGTTGCTAGTTATTTTAGTAGGAACAATCAGACGATGTTCAATCCTGACATGAAAAGGCTGACAGTGTAGCAGCACAGCTGTGAAAGCTCCAGCTGTGGATACGACTTTGGGGTTCTTGGCATGTAGAAGTCTGTGTGTGCCTCAGATGGGTAGAGCTTGCTGTTCCTCAGAGCTTGGTAGAGGCTCAGCATTTCTGTGTCTGTCATCGTGGTTGCAGAATGAGCTCGTGCTCACTGTGCTCTTTGGTGGGCACAGACTGGTGGGTGAGCTCCCTTGCTGCCCTCTCCTCCTGTGTCCCGTGGCTGGGCTGGCGAGCGCCCGGTGCTGGCTGAGCACCCGGGCAGCGGCCGAGCACCCGGGCAGCAGCCGAGCACCCGGGCAGCGGCCGAGCACCCGGGCATCGGCCGAGCACCCGGGCAGCGGCCGAGCACCCGGGCATCGGCCGAGCACCCGGGCAGCAGCCGAGCACCCGGGCAGCAGCCGAGCACCCGGGCAGCAGCCGAGCACCCGGGCATCGGCCGAGCACCCGGGCAGCGGCCGAGCACCCGGGCAGCGGCCGAGCACCCGGGCAGCGGCCGAGCACCCGGGCAGCGGCCGAGCACCCGGGCAGCAGCCGAGCACCCGGGCAGCGGCCGAGCACCCGGGCAGCAGCCGAGCATCTGGGCAGCAGGGCGCTTCTGGCGAGCCCAGTGCAGCCGAGATCAGAGACTTCTGCCTGACAGACGGTGCCGATGAACCCCAGGGATACATTTGTATTTGTAAAAAAGTGTGACCTATTTTTTTCTGGTTTACTTCATGAAATTAAGATCTAATAATGACATAATTCTTAAGACTTTGGGCTGTTGGAAAGGCCAAGATAATTTTCAGTGATTAATGTTCCAGTAGAATTTCCAAGGACCCTAAATTAGATATTTGTTTTTAGCCCTTGCCTGCCTTTGCTGAGGATAGGTGGGAAGGCCAGAGGTGTACCTGTTCAGGCCTTTCTACCCAGTGAATTTCATCCATTAGGAGCACATTTGCTGGGTACAGACACCTAACAATTGCTTTGATTCCCAATTCTTCTCCTCCCTTTGGTCTCAGAGACACAATTTGCAGATGCTTCCCCTGCCCCTGCAGCTGTGAAATAATGGTCATTAAGGACCACGGTAGGAAGTATTCCTTGTGATTTAAGTGACCTCGCTCCCGGGACAGCCTTTGCTGATCAGCTGGGCTATTTGGTAAATAATATATTAAAAGTTTTCCCTCTGTATATGCTCCTCATTAATTGTAAGTGCTGATATTAATGTACATATTTAGTCAATCTTTCTGAAATCAGGATAGTTAAGAGCTGATGTGGAGGGAAAGTCTTGTATTGGAGTCTTTGTAAGAATGTGATTTTGCTTTTGGTGTATTGATAACCAAATAATTTGTATTATTACAAATAATTTTGTAAGGGTGAGAAAAGACAGGGCAGGGTTCAGTAACAGCAGGCTATGCAGGGCTGTAAAACTGAAGGTGTGCAGTGAGTAGTTGTGGAAGGGTCTAATGCAGGTGAAGGGCTGCACAATAAAATGAAAAATTACATTTAGCTTAGAGAAATACTAAATTACAAGCATGGAAAAATATTAACTTCAGGGCCCACCGTGTTTATATCTTGGAGATCTATATACATTTTTAAACTCCTAGAGGAGGCAGCACTGATGGCCACCAGGCAAAAGTGAGATCTTGGCCTTCCAAAACCTCCAGGTTCCAAAGCAGCTCAGGGGCTGTTTGTGGGACGGTGCTGCTGACTTAGGGCCCCTCCCTGGGTATTACAATCTCAATTTTATGGGAATTAGCATCTCATGGTTGACTGTTTTTTTTTTTTTTTTAACTTGCCAATACTAAGGCTGAGGAGAGTGATAGTGCCACAGAATCCATACAAGAGAGAAACTTTGAAGAACGAATATTCAACGAGATATGAGTTGAAACCAAAAATATTCCCACAGCTCAGGCATTCCTAATGTCTCCAGTGTAGGTTGCCTGGCATTTACTGGGAGTAGAACTTGCTCTGTTCTTCCTGTCAGTGAGAGCATGTGAAGTGTTTTGTCTTGTCAGTCCCTCTGGTTTTTCCCTCAAAGCCTCCGGAAATTTAAATTTTTCTGTATCCCCTTTTAGCATTTGTACTTATTTAGGAGTTTCAGCCAGATTTATTTTGGGAGAAATAAAACGCACAGTTGGTGATGCCTTTTTTAAAAATCTAATTAAAAGTTAAGGTGATATCTTGTTTATTTGGTGCCATCTCTGAAGTATCTGAATTCTGTAAAGCATCACAACTCAGTCGTATTGTCCTAAGGAGCCAAGAGAGGCTACCTGTGGATGAGGAGTGCCCCCAGCGTCTTTGTGCCATTAATTAATTGGGAATTAATTAATGCTGGTGGCTTTTGGCCTTGGGAACACTGTAGTCCCAGGGCTCTGAAGTGTCAGCACTGGCCAGGGCACAGCTCCTGCTGGTCCTGTTGGACTCAAGATCCAGGGGCCTGGACCATTGTTGGTGAACTCTCTGCTGAAGGACAGGACTTCCACGAGGAGCTGGTGGGATTTAAAGGTTTGGTTTTGTTCTCTTCAGGGAACTTTTCTCCTGAAATCAAGTCCCATCTTAGGACCACAATGGCCATTTCTGCCTGTATTGCTGTTTATATCGTGTCATTTCGAGGGAACTTGGGGAAAAAAACCCCAGTAATTCCCTCTGCAGGTTGGGCTGTGTGACTTCATGTTCCACCTGTCGGCTTTCAATCTTCCCGGCTTGATGTGATGAGTGTTTTCTGTCTTCTTGTGGTGGGGTCTTGTCACACTGTCCAGGCAGGGCTCATTCTGTGCCTCCTGCCAGCTTGCTGAACAACTGTATTTCTCTCCATTTATTAAAAAGTATGGTGTAATGGCAACCTGAGCACTGACTCTTGTGATTTGTTGCTCAAAACCCAGTTTACATCAAGCCACACCTACTGAAAGGTGGCTCAGGTGGAGGGGCTTGGAGCAGCCCCTTCCCAAAGAGGGATCAGGGAATGCAGGGAAAAGGGATCAGAGAAGCAAGCAATGAGAGAGAGTATCTTCAGTATTTTGGGGGTTTTATCCCAGTCTGATTGGATATATGCACTTTGCTGCTTCTTCCCAAGTTGTTTAATTTTATTCACTTGTTGCAGCAGATTGTTTTCACTTTGGAAAATCTGGCTGGGAATTCCCTGATGGCTGTAACTCATCCAGCAGAGGCTCCTTCTGGGAGAAAGGTCTGATCAAAGCTGAGAATGTGCTGCTGGGATCCCTGTTGCTGGGGATGACTATAGATACGCTGCAATTTAATTTAGGAGATGGAATATCTTTCTGGCCTAGAGCTGCCTGGAAATAGCAAAGCAATACTGTCACTTTCTGGATATAGGAACTAGTTGGATTGTTTCTATACAGAATTTAGTTTCTCTTGTTCTTTCATATTTTATCCTTAGGTAATATTTGAGTTGTTCTTAAGGAAAACCAAAGCCATTCTTCCAGGTTTTTACAGTTTCAGAAATCTGCAGACAAAACCTTCCAGACTGTCAGTGCTGGGGGTCTGAAACTTTCTGGGCTGTCAGGTGTGTGTGGATTCCTTTAGTAGCTGATTTTTATTAGTTTTTTATTCTAAACAGTAAAGTCTTGGAGAAAATCTTTTTTTCTGATGGCTTCACTAAAAATGCTAAATGAAAGATAACACAAAGTCTGCTGTGTCTTCTTCCCTTTAGGGGTGGATATTTCACCATTTTTACATTCCTTTCGGAGTTTTCTCTCTGCTCTGTTATCATTTGTTTTTACTAATTCCATTAAAATCTCGACAGTAAGTTGTCATGGGAGTTTATTATTGCACTTTTGGTAAATTCATAGAAAGCTTGTGTGTTCTGTAAGTTTCCATGGACAAAGCTGAAGGGGAGAAGGGGATCGGTAGGATTGTAGTTGAGAGTGTTTCTAAAGGCTGCAGCACACAACAAATCACGGTGTGATGGTTTTCTTCTAATTTTATCCAATGTTGTTTTAAAACCAGGTTGGCAGCTGTGAGAATTTGTACAGGCAGTTGTTTGGATGGAATGTTTTCTTGTGAATTATTGAACTTTTTGAGGCAATTTGTTTTGATAGTACAAAAAATTCATCCCACAGTGGCCCGGAAACCTGCCTTAAGTCCATTGTAATCTTCCTCTTTCTTGTTCCCGTAGGAAATTTGCTACAAGACCCTATTGCTCCTACCAACTCCAATTGTCAGCATTATGTCTGCAAAACATGTAAAGGCAAAAAGATGATGATGAAGCCCTCGTGTAGCTGGTGCAAGGACTACGAGCAGTTCGAGGAGAACAAGCAGCTGAGCATCCTGGTGAACTGCTACAAGAAGCTGTGCGAGTACATCACGCAGACGCCGCTGGCCCGGGACATCATCCAGGCCGTGGATTGCTCTGCAGACCTGCTGGCTCTGCTCAAGGATGGGGCACCGCTCCACGAGGAGACGGAGAAATCCTCGGATGCGGCCCTGGCTCTGTGTCTGACGCATTCCCCCGTCCCTTCCACCTCGGAGCTGGCGACGGACGCGCCGGGGGGGTTCACGGCGCTGCCCGAGAGCACCCCCAGCCTGGACCTGCGGGGCTCCGTCATCAACGGGCTGCCCCCCTGCAACGGGCTGGCGGTGGAGAAGCTCGGCGTGAGCATCCCCTCTCCCGAGCACGCCAGCGCCATCGACGTGTGCAGCACCGGCGACTACATCAAGACGGAGGACATCCCCGGCAGCCTGCAGCCCGTGTGCGACACGGTGGCCACCAGCGACCTGTGCCCCGCGGGCATCGACATCTGCGGCTTCAGCGAGGACATCAAGCCGGGCGGGTCGCTGCTGCTCAGCGTCGAGGAGGTGCTGCGCAGCCTGGAGACCGTGTCCAGCACCGAGGTGTGCGACTCCAACCTGCAGCCCGGCTTGGAGGCAAACATGGCCAACGGCCCCTTCCTGCAGCTCTCCCCCCCTCCCCTCAGCCATAACATTTTCATGTCCACAGATGCTTCTCCTCATGGGCTCTCCTGCACGGCAGCCACGCCCAAGGTGGTGAAGCTGAACAGGAAGCGCTCTCGCTCTGAAAGCGACAGTGAGAAGGTTCAGCCTCTGCCCATCTCCAGCATCATCTGCGGCCCAACACTGGGAGCATCGGCTCCCGTGACAGTCAAACAGGAAAACAAAATGTCTTTGCAGCCTATTGCGACTGTACCTAATGGAGGAACCACTCCCAAAATCAGTAAAACTGTACTCCTGTCTAACAAAAGCATGAAAAAGAACTTAGAACATGCCCCTAAGAAATCCCACCCGAAAGCCAAACCAGGGGTGCTGAAAACAAAAGACAAGGCAAAGGAGAAAGTTCCCAGCAGTAACGTTATGCCAGGAAGCCCGACAAAAACTGTGTATAAAAAGCCACAAGAAAAGAAAGGGTGTAAATGTGGTCGTGCCACCCAAAATCCAAGTGTTCTTACATGCCGTGGCCAACGCTGCCCTTGCTACTCTAACCGCAAAGCCTGCCTTGACTGCATATGCCGTGGCTGCCAAAACTCCTACATGGCTAACGGGGAGAAGAAGCTGGAGGCCTTTGCAGTGCCGGAAAAGGCCTTGGAGCAGACTCGGCTTACTTTGGGCATTAATGTGACAAGCATTGCTGTGCGCAATGCCAGCACAAGCACCAGTGTAATCAATGTGACAGGGTCACCAGTAACGACGTTTTTAGCTGCCAGTACACACGATGAGAAAAGTTTGGATGAAGCTATAGACATGAGATACGACTGTTGAACCTTTCTTTCTTTTCCCTGCCATCCGTAGGGGAACTGCTACAGGTTTAAGGCAGCTATGGTTCTGTTTAACTTGCTGGAGCTCCTGCGTTTAGATCACTTGTATCAAGTGTTTTTCATTGCTATGTTCTGTGTATTAGTGTCTGGGAAATAGTTGCAGATAATGGAGGAGTTACCCTAAAACTGTTTTTAGTTCTTACAGCACCTCATAGTTTGAGATCAATTGCTGATGTAAATGATTTTATCACAAGATCTTTGACAAGGAATATATTGACCTCATTGTACTTGCTCATGCTTTGTGCTCAGTCAAAGCTTCAGCTTCAGTGTAGCATCCAGATAGTGCATCTCAACCGTGCTAGATGATGGTGTAGAAAAATAATTATTTGATGGGTTACAGTCACCATGAGCAGGAAATGACCTGACATTCCTGTGGGAAAGGCAGCACTGAGCTGGGGGGATACACTGTGGAAGGGGTAGGTAGTGACTGTGAGAATTGGTTGTGTGCTCTACTGAACAGAATACAGTTAAAAAAAGATTAATGAGTATATTGAGAGAGCTGGTGGGTCAAAAGGCATTTCAGGCTGCAGGCAAGGCCCAGGAGGGTCGGGTGGAGGTGAAGGTCGAGCTGCAGCTCAGATACCCCGTCCAGGTAATGACATCATCCGTGGGGTTTGTCTTCCCGACACTTCCACAGGTCACGCCCTGCTCAGTTGCCCCTCCATGCCAGCCCCCTGTGTGTGACAAGTCACTGAGGGGCTGGGCTGGGGGAGAGTATCTCTGGCACCCTACGAAGGCTCAAGTTCTGTTAGCACCATCGTCTCCCTTTCCCGAGTTCCTGCTGTTCTACTGCTGTTGCTTCTAGGGAAGAGAAGAGGTTTTGTGGGTTACAGGGAGCCCTTGGCTGATCTTCCCTGCTGTGGGGCTGATCAGTGCCTGGCCTGCAGGGAGATTGTGCAGTGCTTATCACCACCAGGGGTTGTTTGATCAGGTTTGTAACAGACCCGGGACCCCTCCCACGGCGGGGAGTTCCCCGCTGACAGGCACCTCCCAGCCAGGGCACAGGATCAAGGGCTATCAAAGGTCAAATTTTTGGGGTGTTTGCTAAACAGAATAAGCTATATATAACTCACTCCACCCTGAACCTATCTCATTTTTTGCTAAAATGTTGAAAGCAGCTTCTGAAGGTCAGTGCTTTTCAACCTGGGCCAAAAGGCTCGAAAATGGAAACATAACACAAAGTTGTCAAGCTTATCTGGAAAAGTGTTACAGTGAAAGAATTCCTGTTAGGAATTCAGCTTTGTGCAGAAATGGTTGATTTCAGCACAATCCCTAAATAAGTGTGCAGGCACAAGAGTTTAGTTGTGCCTTCAGGGCTTCATTGGGAGCCTAAAAAGTTGAGATTGCTTTGTGAAAGCAGAAATTTCTCCTCTTGGAATGCTAGAGCACAACCCGAACATGGGCTGACTCGAACACAAACATGACTGTCTGATTTCAAAGGCCATTCCTGTTTCAGCAGCATGGTAAATAGTGCGTGGATTTTTTTAGTTCCTTTCCTGCTTCCATCTTCCCTTTTCCTCAGGCAGAGCCCCCGCGGCGCTTTCCGGCCTGGCGCTGGGTGTGCTTTGATTTGGCACAAAGCACGTACAATGATGGTTCCTCACTGAGAAATGAGCAAAACCCTTTGGACACAAATGGCACCTCCTTTTGTTTTGTAGTGTACCATGGTGTCATTTTCTGTGAATGTGGTCAGAGCTTTTTGTTGGTTTTGGTTTGTTTCTCCCCCCGTCTTTTTTGTGGGGTGGGCAGGGTGGGGGGTTAAAGCCATAGGAAGAAAAATGTGATGTATGTGTCCAGTCTGTACTTTTTTGTTTTTGTTTTGCAAGAAGAGTTGAAAAATATTTTTGATAATGAGTAAATGGTGGAAAATGCTTCTTAGTATTCTTGTCTTTATTTGCCAACCCAAGTACCTAAGATCTGTGTTTTTTAGCCCTCATGAGATTTAACGATGTCCTATTAAAATGTATTTAGTTAAACTTGTATGTGATTTTTGTGTTGACCCAGAGGGATCCTACCAGTCTCTAATTTGGTGGTTTGATCGTGACCTACTAATGTAAATCTGTTTATTAGTCCACTGCGTGTAAGCAAAGTAGCGACCCGGAGTCTGGGAGTGGCTGCACAGCACGGGTTGTGTCGGAATGCTTTTGCAGAGCTGTTCAGTTTTTCCGAGATTGTTGATGGTACATTTTTAGGACTTTCATTAAATTAAATACAAAGTACCTTTGCTCCAGAAATGTGGGAGTATTTGGAATCTTTACTATCTCATTGCTGCATTCAATGTGGTACCAAAAGTTGGAGAACTTAGGTCAAGAGTGTTCCGGAGCGTCGACAGGAGAGCCCTGATGGTTAATGTAAAACTGCAAATGGTAGATTCAGGTTGTTTCTAAAAACATTTCCTTTTATGCTGCCACATTCTTGAAATGTATATTAAAATTCAAATTGATTTAATAAATGTTAGTTTTCTAATTCTATTTTGCAACTGCTGAAGGCATCAGTGTGGCATATGTTGAACTCACTGTCTAAATACTCCTTAGTGTGTTGATGACTAATTCGGTAATTGTTTAAATTAGGGTTGGCTTGGTTTGGTTTCCTTGCCCTCCTGGCTAGTTGTTCGTGAGCTGAGCAATGGAAAGGATCTCTTGGTGCTGACAGGAATTCCAGCAGCTCCAGCTGGGAAAGCATTCCTTCCACAGCAGCTTCCTGATGTGGGGCCTTCCTGCCTTGGCTTGGGCAGAGAGCAGGGTGAGAACCTGGTCCAGCACAGCCCAGCAGGGACTTGTCCCTGCTGCCCATCCCGAGGAGCTGGGGAGTCACTGGTGGAGTGCAGCTCAAGGATCGTTTGAGCTCCGGCCTGGCCGCAGCTGGGCTGCCCAGAATTCCCGGCATTCCTCCTGCAGGGCTCTGGAGTCAGGGAACTGTTCTCAGCATTAACACAGAGGGAGCTGCTTGAGGATTTCTCCTCACAGAGGAAGTGTGTGATACTCCAGCTTTCTTCCCAATCCCCTTGATGGCAGGTATAACTTCCAAACTTTATTAAAACCCTGCAATTTGTAGAGCAGAGCCAGAAAGAAAAAGCAGCAGTTTATGGTCATGTGTAGTGGTACAAAATCCAGTGCTTCTGACCATCCAGGTCTGAACATGGATCTGAAGAAGGAGGAGAAGCCCTCTGCTCTTCCATGTGGACTGGAAAGGCTCTTCCCGCGTATGGCGCATTAGGCCGTGTTCACGCACTCGAGTCAGCGTGGCCCTTGGTGATGGGTTTAGAGGGCAGGGTGGAGCTCTGGCAGAGGCTGGGACTTGGTCATCCTGGGGGTCTTTTCCAGCCTTAATGATTCTGTGATACATCAGGGGTTGGGAGCAAATCCCAGAGGGGGGACGGGGAAACAACAAATGAACCCCTGGATGTGTTACCTCGCAGGAGCTGTTTTCGCTCCCCGGCTTGTGTGACCACGGTGCAGAGCCAGGGGCACTGGGGGCACAGCAGCCTCTCCCTGCAGATGTTCCTGCCTTGCATGGGAGCAGAAGACATTCTCAGGAGCAGAAGTGGCAGGGAACAGTTGCCTCCTGTGCAGACTCCCCGTGGTGCCTTCAGCACAGCCCAGGGCTGCCCCTGGCAGTGCCAGCATTCAGTGGTGGCAGAAGAACCTGCAGAGTTACAGGGAAATAAACCCAAAAAGCCTGTTTGCCAAGGCAGGTACTTCTGGCACGGCAGGGAGCTGCTCCCTCAGTGAAACTCCGGGAGTTTCAAGGAACAAATCCCACAGCTGTGGCACAGGGATGGTGCAGATGTTCTGGTGTGACCCAGCACAGAAGCATCTTTTTACTGCATGCAAGAAGCACTCCCTCCCCAGATAATTCTTACTTAAATTCTATACAAATCAGTTGGAAAAGAACTTTTGATTGCTAACTTGGAGAACTGAAAGGATACAAACAAGCACCTTTGTAAGGATCATTCCAAGTGTGTGGCACAGCTGAGGAAATCCCCTCTGAAAGGTAGGTGATGCTGTTTCCAGTACTACCAAGAACATCACAGGCATATCTTTGGTCTTAACTCTTTAAGTTTAGAAATTGAAGTGCTTTTGCTACCCTAAAGAAACTCACCAAAAGGTTTCTGTTCTATAGACAGATTTAGGCACCCCTTGGTGAAGCAATACAAGAGCAATACTCTGACTATGCCTGAGCATTTGCATATGAGTAAATTAGAAAAGGCATTCCTGCTTTTCCTTTTTTTGTTTTCTTTTCTTTTGTTCATTCCACAAAAGATCCAGGAGATACTGCTTCCTCATTTTAACCTGGCCTGAAAAAAAGAGAGTTGGGTGTTTGGGTAAGTCATCACAGGGACAGTGCTCCACGCTGAGGATGCAGATGGGAGGCAGGTAAGTGGTCAGACTGCTTTATCCCAGTATTTTTGAGAAGAAATCCTGGAATTTTGGCTTTGGAAGGCATTTGCTTGCGGGTAACTGGGTGGTGTGAACTCACCACTGCAGGGAAGGAGAGTTTGGCACAGCAGCTGAAGTGAGCAGTAACACTCTACCCCACCACCGAGGCAGGGTTTCCCTTTTAAATTCAAAAGTCCTTTATTTGCCAAAAAAGAAGAAAATACAAAGTAAAAATACAAAGATCAAACCATGCCAACACAAAATGTCTCCAAAACTACTTTTACAAAGTATGAAAACCTTTATTATTAAATATTCCATTTCTAACCCCCTCACCCAGTGATACAGTGAGAAGATGAGCACACAAGGGGAAGCTCGGTTGATGTTTTTCTTACAGCAGCTCGCGTTTGTCACTGAGGTTCAGTTTTGTTTGCACAGACCTAAGATACCGATCTAGAGGCTCCAAATCCATACCGTTACAATGACAGTTCAGTGAGCTCAGCACTGGTCTTTCAGGACTATTTTGTTTCAGAAACTAAGCCCAGTACCTTGGTTAGAGTGTCTTGAGTCAACTTCCTTAAATCCTTGGTTCAGGAGAGCAGGAAGGCTTTGGAATCCCTTTTTATCTGTTCTGCAGCACTTGCCCCTCGGAGGCAGGAGGGGGGCTAGAGCAGTGCCCTTGTTTCATTGCCAAAAATTGGGATGCAGCAAGTACTACTGAGATTTTAGAAGAAAGAAAGAAAAAATCCACCTAGTACCATTCCAGCAGTAATACTGAGCCATATCTCCCCTCTTAGTATGGCAGAGACAAAATATTTGTGATACAGAAGTAAAAAGCAAGGGGTTTGTAGGAACACAGGGCTTCATTTTGCTAGACAAAAGCAGACTAGAAAGAACAAATAAACACAATTTTTTTATAATGCAAAACTGAATTTTACTCACTTTTCTGACTACTCCTAAGGAAAACGCCTTCGGCGTGAGCTGGATGTGCACTGAGAAATGCAGGATGTGTCCTTCCAGGGATGCAACATCTGAAGTGGCACTGACATGCAGTCAGGAGGCAGAGCCAGAGCCAAGGGACTCCTACAAATCATCTGGGCAGGGATTCCAGGGCTGCTTCGCTCTCAGAGCTGGCTGAGCTCGGGGGCTGCTGTGCTGCAGCTGAGCAGCTCTGCTGGCTGGGCACAAGCACCCTGGACTATCCCAGAAAAAAGCAAAGAAGTAGGAGTTCCCAAATTTACCTCACTTAAATCCTGCACAATTACAAACCTTCCATCCAGAGCAGCTGGGGACAGGGCTAAGTCACAAATGGGGTGTAGAACACCTCCTCTACAACTGCACGTGTGCCTGCTGAATTGTAGTTATTTTCAAGTACTTTAGGGACAGAGAATGGGTTTCCACTCCTGGAGTATTACTGCAGGTTTTGCACTGCCACCATGGTAGCAGTGGCTTCTGCAGCTTGTCCTTCTATTCACATAGAATGCAAAACATTTGCTGTAAATTGGGGGAGTTTTGTTGGATTAGCTTGTGTTGACCTAGCAGAAAGCATGGATTGGGTTTGGATTCACTCCGTATTGTGGTAGCAGTACTGAATATCTGTTTGTAGGAGAGAGGGGCTGGGTTTGGGCTCAGCAGAGCAGCTACGAGCTCCTGTCTCCATTTATTGACCCAAACCTTGGGAAGGCAGCTGGTGAGTTTTACCAGACTCTGGGTTCTGACTTCTGCAAAGTGTGGCGTGAGGTGGGAGCCTGAACTCAGGGATGGGTTGAATTAAAGGCCCTCTGCAAAAGGCAGATGAGAAGGACCCTGAAGTGGTGACTGAGGCTTTCCAGAACTGGCAAACGAGACAGGGCAGTACTGCTGCTGCTGGAGGACCATCAGGGTTCCATTTCAGCCTAGAATGGGGTCAGGTTCTTCTTGTTCCTTTCGAGGAATCTTTGTCTTTGGAGAGATGTAAAGGGACATCAAACTGAAAGGCCCCTCTGGCCCATGGCAGTGAGGGAAGGGTGAACTCCTGCTGTGCCCAGGTTCTTCTCAGAAAACGGGGCTGGAGCTGGTTACAAGCAGCAGCTGTGGGGCCTCCATCCTGCATCCATTCCTGCAGTCAGTTCCTTGCTGGTTCTGCATTTGGGCACTTGTGGAATCACCTCCAGGGAAGGTTTTCCCTTCGAGGTTATGGCAGTGATGGAGCTGGGATCCAGACCCGCTGTGTGCAAACATGCCAGGGGCCTGTCTTGGTTTGGTCTGAGTGCTCCCTACTTCATCTGCTATTATGGGATGCAGGTCACCTGGCAGGGCCTTTGCTAACAATGTGGGCATCCAGAAGTTTCCCAAATACCAAGTCCAGGATCCTGGGGGGTGTGTATGCATCAGGTCAGTTCAACTGAAACCTCTCTCTCTTCCCGAGATTGCTCGTGGGAGGAGAGTTCTGACCCCAGGGAGGCAGGAGCACATCCCCCGGGCAGGGAGAGGCAGGCCTGGGGCTTCAGAGGCTCCTGGAAAAGCCCGGACTGCACTGGAGTGATCAGCCCGCTCCTCGTTGGGACACCGACCCCTGGAGGTACCGCAGGGCTCCAGTCCCGTCCTGGAGCTCGCTCTCCCCGGAGGGCAGCAGGGGCCTGCTGGGAACAGGGGCAGGCAGCGCCCGGAGCTCTGGCCGAGGTGCAGCTCGAGGCTCCCCCAGGGAGGTGACAGGAGATACAGCACACACACAACCACCCTGCATTACAGACTGGGTACAGCGGGCAGGGCTCACACCTGGCACAGCTGAGAAGGTAAGGCCCAGACCTGCTTGTGCATATGTAAGAGCTAAAATGAAGAATTTGTTCTAATCACCCCTGTGCTGAACCACAGACAGTTCCTGCTGGCCAGGAGGCACTGCTGCAGCAGCACTGTGTGCTGGGAGCAGAGGCATCACTTGTGATTCTAGGGGGAAAGTTGGTTTAATTTTGCACTTTAATGAATTCTTGCTTTGTTACAGCATTTCCTCCCTGAGACTGGGAGAAAAATTAATTTTGGCAATAATACAGACTAATTCCTTTACTAGTTAAAAGATAGGGTTGGGGTTTTTTTCTTCATTAGCTTAGTCTCTTGGCTACAGGTTAAAGAAGGCTACAGGAGAGGAGGAGAACACAGGAATGGACGGAACTGGTGCACACCAGGCACAGCAGTCTCAACACAGCAGCTGAACAGCAGCAATCTGTATTTGCTGTAAATACTCTACAAAACACTTCTACAAAGTAGAAATGGACACAGACAAAGCTCTGGCCAGAGGCAGATCAGCACAGGAGGGGAGGTAGGACCAGAAGAGGTAACTCCATCTCAAATTCCTGGAGAACACAACACCTGTAGTGCTGAAAGTGCTCGCAGCCCCAGGGCAGTGAACCAGTCCAGCAGCCACTGTAAGAGCCTGGGGGCAAAGACAAAGGGGCTTCACCCTCCCCGTGCACAGACACGTTCCCTTTGCTTCCAGGACAGCAAGGAAAAACCAGCTTCATTGTGACCTGTGTTTTAAAAGATTTCTAGACACACATTCAGGTTAATTTGGCAGCTCTTTTGTCACTCCTGGTGTAAAGCCAAGGGGACAGAGTGGCACAGGACAGAACTGACTGAGAAACAACAACTGTAGATGTTGCATGCAGCTGTTACAGGTAATCATTAGATGCTGGCATTTATTGCACATTGGGGGACATAACAGAATTTATATAGAAATGAAACAAGGTGCAACCACCATTTTCAATGAGTGTGGCACAAGAACACATTGTAAAAAGCCTTTTCATAGAAATTACCTTATTGCAATTACACAGGAAGACAAAAAGGGGTCTCAAGTTTCAGTGTACAAAATAAAGCACGTTGTTCCAATGATGGATTTAAGGAAAACCCCCAAGTGCCTCGGGACTGAATGCTCTCCAGTTTGAAAGCTATGGGCTAAGTGTCTTCCATTCTTCTATGCTGAGAGATCTGAGATAACTAGTTTGTCTGACTTGTCTCCAGTTTCAGGGGGAGGTAAGACTTCATCTGTGTCATAGTCTTCTTCACATGATCTGCAAAGACAAAAGGCGTGTCTTTAAAAGCTGTAATTTGGTTTTCAGGGCAGTTATTTCAGTGGCTGCTAAGCCAGCTGGCTAAAATGCATGTGAGAGGTGAACCTCGAGGAGATTCCTGAGGCACTGGGAAGAGGGAGGGAATAATCAGTAATCTGACAGCTGACATGGATCTCTGCTCCCATCCAGCCTTGTCTGTACGTTCCAGAACAAATTCTCACTGGTGTTCAGCATTAGAAAATTTGAATCCAGCTTGAGTAACAATTGTTATGAACTCCCAGAGCCTCAATAGTCCAGTGTAGAAATAAAGTCATCCAGTCACAGCCCCTGGCCCCAGAGGAGCCTTGGCTCAGAACACCTGGTCCAAAGCATCTTCTGGCTGAGGTGTGTTTTGACAGACACAGAAGAACAATTGTGGCCATGCTCTCATGTTTCTCTCTCCCTCAGTTTGAAGTTTGATATCCAGGATTGAGCATTTATGGTCCAAGGAGGTCTGGTGGGAATTCCCAGCTCCAGCTGCACTATCCAGGCCGGTTGGGTTCCATGCCCTGCAGCACAGGATATGGCTCTGGGGCTCTCAGCCCATTCCTAGATCTGAGAAATTATGTTTTTGAGATATTTCCCTTCAGTCACAGCATACTATGGGTTAGTTTTGCAGGGCTCCCAAGAAAGTAAAGTTCTTCCTTTTGTTCTAAAGCAAGGCTGCTCGCAAAGGAAATGCTGGAGCAGGTGCTCCAAGGGCCAGCACAGGAATGGCTCTCACGTTCAGTGGTAAACTGGGCTGCAAAAAGGTGAACTCCTTTGATAGCCCAGCATGGATGTGCCAGGAAGGAATTGTCTACCCATTCCCATGGTGTTTTTCCCTTGGCTGACCCATATGCAGGCACAGCAAACCCTTGGGAGGCTGTCAGTGTCTGTCCTGCTCTGGGCAGGATGCTCCCTGTGTGCAGGGGAGACCAGCCCAGACCTTCCTGGAGAACATTGTCCTCTCTCTTCCATTAGGAAAGCACCTGCTTACTAATTCTGCCACCTTCTGGATTCTTGCATAAGTGGGAGAAGGGAAACAATGGTCTGGTCTGGGTGCTGCACCAATACCTGCTCTGACCACATGTGCAAGGTTGCCAAAATCTATGCAATTCGCACCCTTCTTGCCTCAGTGGTGCCCGTGGGGGCTGCATCGCCCTGCCTCCCCCACCAGGAATGGATTGGGAATGTTTGTAGGTGCCTCAGCTGCTCTAATCTCTCCTTGGTTTAAAGTGATGAAGCTGAGGAAAACTGTATTTCCATTTGAATGCTGTTCTTAGAATGTTTCTTTTGTATCTCCTTTTCCTCCAATTCTACCACCTTCTGTTAGCCTTGTCCCTTTCTCTCCTACCCATGGAATGTGACTTCTGCCATGCATTGCACACTCACCAGCAGCTGGAGCTCCATTATAATCATCTTCTTCAGGCACCTTTTGCTTCTGCACTGAACCCTCTCATGTCTGCTTCAAAAGGGGCTTCCCACTGTCCTTTCCCAGTGAGTCACTTTTCCTCTGCACTGCTTTGCTCCTTAAGGCTCAACAGTGCCTGCCTTTCCCATCCTGGAATAAATGCTTTGCACCCTTATAGCTAAGGAGCATCTCTGGGATGCTTTTGACCAAGTTTAGCACTAAAGGTAATCAATCCCTGCTCTCCTTCCAGTCCCATAAAAACAAATATGGGCTTGTGTAGGTTAAACACCCATTCCTGAAGACTCAACTGTGGCAACTCTAGGTTGTTCAGAGGAGGGAAATTACTCCACAAAATTCTTTGCCCTTCCTTCTGGCAAACACACATTTTGGCTCTGGGTGGTTCAGCGATGTCCTTGTCCCCCCTTTTCCCTTCCTTACACTGCTGGGTTCTAGGAATGGAGCAGCTGAGCCATCAGACAACTGGAGGGAGACAAGAACAATGGTCTGAGCTGCCTAAACCAACATCCTCTGATCCTGTGCCTCTGTCCCCCCTCTCCACTCTGAGCAGGATGCTCTGCATTGTGCCCTGGCTCCCTGTTGTTCAAGGGATGTTTTCCCACCAGCAGATGATAAAAGATCCTCTTCCTCCTCCTTTTCCTTCCCATGTAGAAAGATCTCTTTCCCTGAAGGCAGCAGTGGTTTCCATGTCCATCAGCTGGCTGAGGCTGGGTTCTGGGACAGTGAACCAAGCAGTGCCCACTGCTGCTCTGCCCTGCAGGGAAGGCTTGGCTTGCTGCAAAACCAAGGCTTGTATCTGCATCAAGGGCTTGTGCTGGCCAGACCCAGCTGTTGGTGCTGCCTCCTGAGAGCAGTGTGAGTGCCCATTGCCCAGGGACAGCCTCTCTCCGTGGAATCCCACGCAGGTCAGAGAGCAGAGCGTGGCTGAGAAGAGCTCGGATCAGCTGAGGCTTCCAGTGAAACGTGATGCTTTATTGTTGTCTCGAGCATGACAAGACCTTCCTCTTATTTTTGGTGACTGCAGCTCTCGATGGAGTCCATCACCCTGGAAGTCACTGGGAGTATCCCCTACCTTGATTCCAGTTCCAGGAGCAGGGCTCTCTCCTGGGCATGCCAGGCTTTAGACTGACCGGCTTTAGAAACTTTCCTTCCAGAGAAGCAGGGACAGGGCTAATCACAGATGTGGGACACATTTACTAATGCATCTGTGATTGCTGAATGATGGTTGTTTTCAAATGTACTCACAAAGACCTGATTTCATGTTCTGCCAGCTAACTTAGCCAAAAATCTTCCAGTCTCTCCCAGAGCTCACCAGGAATTGTCTTGGTTTTGTCCCTGCTCCCTGTTGCTGTCATCCTCGAAACACAGCAGAAATAATGTATGTGCAAAAACTCTTTCTAGCAAATTTGTCTGGGCATCCAGCTCTTTATTTTTCTTTTTCCCTTCTTTTTCCTTCATTGTCTGTTGCTATGCTCCACAAATGAGATCTAATCCTGCTGCCATGACTACAGAGCTTTTCAGGGGCTCTTAAAAGCAAGCAGCCAGGTTGCCGACATGCTCTTTGCAGGAAGACACAGAGCTGCTTCAGATCAACTTCAAAAATCTGACATCACCTGTCGCTCTTCCCCTGGTTTTGGTGACTTTGGGAATTCGTGGTCCTGCAAAGCTTTAATGGCAGCCTCCTGTTTCTTTTTTGTGCTGTGGACACAGGTGTTGCAAAGCAGCTGCAGGAAATGCAGCAATTCCATCTTCCATCCTGCCCTACCTCATCTTCCACTGTGAAGGCCATGGAAAGGCCAGGCAGCTCAGAGGGGCTGAGGGAACAGTCTGTTGCTGTTTGGATGCACAGGCAGATAGGGGAACTGCTCTCAATAGCTTTGCAAATCTCTGTGCCTAATTAGTAGGTGCTACTGTTATCCCAAGCAATTTCCAGTGTGGGAAGTTTTGAAACTGATGCAATCTTCTCAATACTCCACTGGCTCTATAAATACTGCTTAAGACTGGATGCAATCCTGAATCGTGCAGGATTAACACAGGGTAAGCATTCTTTGGGTGGTTGAAAGAAATCATCTCAAAATGCCAACACAGACACAAATCTAAAGGAAGATTAGACTGAGTCTCCATTTATCTGCAAGAAGTCCTTGTACACAGAGAAGTTCTGGAACAACTGCTCTGCCTAAATTCACTGACTAAAGATAGCTGGTGTGCCTGTCCAGAATCTTACAGTAGGCTGAAAACTTGAGTGTAGTATTGCAGAAACCAAATGTTTAAAGTCTCAACAAACTTAGTAAACGAATGAAAATATTGAAGTATAACTTATGAAGAGCACAGACTAATAGACAAAGTTGGACTAAAGAAAGTCTCTGCTAGGTGTAATGAATGTAACAGAGCTACAGCTTGTAATCTGTGACAGTGGGACATGGTCAATACCTGGCCAACACCAGCAAAAGTCAGTTGATCTCTATTTGTGTACAGTGACCAAGAGAAACAGGCTTTGTCCTTTTTCCCAGCTCCCTTCACTGGTGTGTGCAGCTGATCCGAGTGGCTGCCCCCCAACACTACTCCAATCCTGCTGTTGGGAGCAGCTGTCCCGGGCCTCATGTGCTCCAGAGTCCAGTCCAAATGCTCATCCCACTACTCCACTCCCTCTGCTGGCAGTGTCCCCGCCAGAGCCCAGCTGGAGGCAGCCGTGTGTGCCCAGGGCAGTGCCAGGCCCGCGCTCACCCCTCCTGGAGCTGCTCGTTCCCAGACTCCTCGGCCACCAGGATCTCGTACTCCTCAGCCGCGTACCTGTCCCAGTCCGAGGGCTCGGGGCCGTCGCTGTCCACGTCCTAAAGAGATCACACAGTCAGCCTCTAGGGTCGTAAGGAATGGATGGAAACAGCCAGGCAAAAACTGCCTGAGCTGAGAGAGTCACAACCATCTTAGAGTGTTCTGACATCTGCACATAAAGGACTATGAAAAAATACCTCTCGTGGTCTGTAAAGCTCAGCATGTGACCCGAGCTGCCAACAAACTGCATCTGTTCCACTTCAGAAATGCAACAGCCACACACTTGCTGTGCTCGAGCTCTGTCTGTGCACTCCATGGCTGAAGAACTCGGTGATTTGAATTCTGTCCATCAAAGGTTAATTGTAACTGATCTTTTGAGGGACTCTTTACAGTTTGCTAAGTTAGGGCAAGTTTTAGAGAAGATTACAGGATAACACCTCTATAAACACCTGGCCCTCTGCCATCTACTACAGAAGGGGGATAATCAGTTATCCCCCTGGTCCCACTTGACTGCTTTTATGATGAGCCAGTTTAAACAAACAAACAAACAGGGTGGTTCTGTTTTGGGACGTATTTAAGCCTTGAATCATGGAACCATGAAGTTTCTATTGGAGATTATGTGGGAACAGCTGTGAGGGAACCAGAGCTGGTGTTGGCATCCCCTCCACTTTTCTGTACTTTGAGCACAGAAGAGGCTTCTAGGAGACAGTCAATAAGCTGTACTTGTGGAAAAAGTGTTCTATTCAGTTGGATTTTCCCTATATCCAGGAGCACTCTAAAGATGAGTGTGATATTTTTTTATTTAGAAATAAAGGTTATTTATACCTTTTGCACTGCAAAGGGATCCCTCTGTTCATTGTCCAGATATTTCTCTAAATTGAAGAAGGTGTTGAAGAACACATGAGCCATTCTGCACCTCTTCAGGTCTCGCAAGGTTACTCTTCCTACAGAAAAAAACCACGTGGTTGTGTTACTGAGTTCTTACAAAAGTTTTAATTTTAACACTTGTAGGCTTCAATATCACAAAATTCCTTCCCAAGTCCATCCAGGATTTTAACATTATTCAATAAATGGGTGTGTTTATTAAGCTTAAATCTCACATACCTCTGGAGGCCTTTGACATTCATGTGGAATATGAAGGAATGTGAATGGGGATGGCTCAGTTTTACAGTGTAGCCTGTCAGCACATCCCCCAGCTGGAGTACACAAGAGTTGCTGCTCCAGTCCCAGGCAGTTAATTCACGAGCTCTCTTGTTTTAGTATTTCAGACCTCCTGATGCACAACATCATGGCCCAATGTGCTGTAATTTCCGCCCTGGGGCTGACACAGGGCTCTGCCTGTAGATGGCTTTCACAGTGGCTTTACCTTCTCTCTCTCTCCCCCACAAATGAGAGGGGATGAAAGCTCTGCCTAAACAGGACTTACCTTCTCTCTCTGGCTTAACAAGGTCCAGCATCTGGCACAGCAGGTCCTGGAAGGGCAGTGGCTCTATGCCCATCACCTCCATGCGCTCACACTGCTCCTCATAGAAGTATTCCAGCTCGTACATGGACAGCACCCCGTCCCCGTCCAGGTCCATGCAGCGGAACCAGTACTCGATGCTGGGAACAGAGCAGGGAACTGCAGCACTGCACTGGGACATGAGACTGCAGCAGTGCCCATTCCCCCTACCCACCCCCAAGGCTCTTCTGCCACAGCCTGGCATAAACCCAGGGATGACAAGAGCTGCTGGGAAGGGTCAGGGCACAGGCCAACACTCCAGGGATCTCCTGTTAGTCTCCCAGGTGGCTGTGAGCAGCACAGCCATGCTCATGACCTGTCTCACCTGTACCCAGCATCCACTGTGCTGCAGCCCAAGGGGCTCACATAGGGCAGGGAGTCCCTGTCTGACCCAGCAGCAAGAGCTGGCCAGATAGAGCCAGCTCTGAGCCCAGGACATTGCAGAGACCCTGGTGAGGGACAAGGCAGCTGTGTCATGCACTCATTTGCTCCTTTATACACAAGGCAGTACTCTCAGGCACTCTGCATCCCTCCTCCCCTCTGGAGGGTCCAAGCCTACAGTTCTGGATTCTTCTTCTCTTGTTATGTGTAAGATTCCTTGTGCTAACACTCACGTGCACATCTGGATCACCCCTGCACGGCAGTCTCCCCCTGGCTGTACAAACCAGGCCACAGGCAGGTTTTACAAAGTGCCACAGTGAAGTTTCCCCACAAACCCTCCTTACACACCCACTCCACCTGTGAAGGGATGTGCCCCACTGCTTTCCAGCACCTCAGGAGTGCGTGCTCAGAGCCAGTGCCTCATGGCATGAGGTGATCAAAAGCACTGGTGACTACCAAGATACTTGAAATTACAAGAAAACTCTGCTTCTACACAATTTTTCCTCAAGAAAGGCAAATGATTTGACCAACCATCAACAGTAAGATGTTTTCTTCCAAACAATCTCCAGACCCCAAGCTGCTGTCTCTTGCAGAAAGTGGTAGGTCACAGAAGTTTCCATATCTTTTTTGCTCATCTCAATGATTTTACTAAGATACAGAAATCAGTCTCACCTTGTAGCACTCCTTTTGTCTTCCTCTGAAATCAGGAGCCACACAAAATCCGCATAACTCATGCGCCCTTCCTTTTGAACTTCAGTGCCTCTAGAAGACACACCAGAAAAAAAAAAATTAAAAATCACCAGGCTCTTAAATAGGAGGTCATCAAAGGTAATTTTCAAATCATTAGTGAGAAAAAATGGGGCACTGCCACTCACTTAGCCTGTACTCCCTGCACCCTGCAGCACCAGGCACAGCATTTGCTGCCTTTTTATCACTGCAGAGCTGAAGCTCATCTGCCACATCCCCTCCCACAGCAAGTCCCTTTTCAGAGACTTCAAAGCAGTGCTCTCCAGATATCCCTGTGCCATGTCTTCCAGCTATGCCCAGTTATCCCATCCTATGGGATTTTTATTTTGTTTTCTTAAGATACCCGCAAGTCTCACTCCATGTTCAGGCAGCTCCAGCTGGAGCACCCTGTTGGAAACCATTCTGATCAGGGGCATTTCTGAGAGCAACTTGTATTTCTCAGCCTGACAGAAATTCCCTTTCCTTCTTCCCCCAAGCAGTGTGCTGTTCCTCACCTCACCACAGCGCCGCTGAATATCCGCTCAATGATCCTGTTTGACAAAGCTGGAAACAAGGAAAACATGGAGAAAGTGAAGCCACAGCTCACAGGAATAACTACAATCAGTTGTTCACACTGAATTCACACAAAGCCCTTTCCCATTGTTAAAAGAAGGCTCTAACTACAATGCCTGTCTAACCATCCTCTGTTTAGCAGCATTTTCTAAAACCCCAAGATGGTTCTCCCAGTGTGTCTGCCTTTGTATCCTTCCAAACACCACACTGTCCCACAAAGATGGCAACTGTTATCTGGATCCTTCCAAATGGACGTGTTACTCCTACTTTGCTGCAGTAGGATTTGTCACCTAGTAGAAGGAAACTATCCCAGCGTGTACTGCAAAAGAAGTTCGGTTACCAAGCAAAAATGACACATCAAATCCCAACGAAACACTTTTGAGGAAAGGACAGGCTGTGGCAACCATGCTGCAGGGAAGACAATGAAACACCAGCATGAAGGTGAGGCTCTGCCAGCCGGAGATATGTGGGATAGATTGTTCTGGCAGAGCACAAGCCAAGCAGCAGGTACCAGTTGTGGGCAGGATTTGCACAGTGACCTCACCCTCCCAGGACTCCTTCTACACATTCTCCATCACTCCTGGGGTCCTGGCACAGTTCTGGCACTGCAGCCAGGCAGACCCAGCCTGCCCCACCCCTCAGGTGCCCTGGCACAGCTGACAGGCTGCTGGGCACTGCACCCATGGCTTCTCCACTTAATCCTTGGCTCCCCAGCACCTCAGGGCTCTCAAGCCAAATACTCCATCCCACACTGCAGCTTCCCAGCAGGACCAATCTCCTGTATCACCCACCCCAAGGGAGGCACTCCTCCATCGTCACCCACCCAGCCCTATGATCAACACTCCCGAGTCTTGTGACTGCCACACTCACCCAGAACCCCCAGGGCCTCCCCATAAATGCCTGCACTTGGAACACATGGGTGTTTTAGCCCTTTGTGGATTTGTATTCCATTAATTTATCTATGGCCCTTGAACCTTCAAAAACAAATAGCTCAACTTATGGAAAGGAAGATCCATGCTGAACTGAAGAGATACTCTCCAGAGTCCATCTGCAAGCTGAAATCCCCCAAGCTTCACTGGACTCTGGAATTCCTCTCATGCATAACTAGATTGCACTTCAACAATCTCTGAAGTTCACAGGGGCTCATCCTTCTTGTCCCTACTCCCAAGTTGCTGCAAAGCCCTCAGTAAATAAAAAACAAGTTCCAGGACATTATTTTAGCCTGTCCTCCTGGCAGTGACCCACACATGAACAGAAGCTCCATCTGTAGCTACTCATGCAGAAAATAGTGTGTCCTGCAGTTCTCTGTCTAAGCTTGTACAATTCCTTCTCTAAATCAGCATTTATTTAAGAGATGGGTTGCTCCATTGAAACTTTTTTTGAGGCATCAAATTAACAAAATAAAAGGCAGGGTTTATTCTCCAGTAGGAACATTATATTTTCAGCAATGCCCTCACCCCACCACATTTGCAGGCAGCATACCTTGATCACTGTACCTAGCCAGGTCCTTCTGGCTGATGTAAAGGTCATGGTCAGTGTCCAGCTCCCAGAATTTGCAGTATATAACATAAAAGTGCTCATAGGAGAAGTAATCTGTGATCTGATTTATGTCATCCTCTTCTTCCAAGAGAGCAAGAGTCTGAAAGGGTACAAATATGGTGGGAAGTTAAACCTGGATGAAGAAGCAGCTCAGCAGCTGAAGTGCTCCAGGATCTCAGGAAGCTGGGTGAACACAGCCCTGAGACCTAACCCAAAGTGCAGCCTTTCCCCAATAGATGTGATTGCTGTATTCCTTAGCAGGCACTTACAGAGCACCTGGCTTGGCCACCCTGCTTAGCACAACATCTCTGCCACTCCCATCAACAATTTCTGCTCCTGTTCAGCTGTAGTGAAGAGTGAGGCAGAGAAACAGGAACACAAACTGCTGTGTCAGCTGGGATCCATGGTCTGGGAAACATTCCTGATCTGCACCAGAGACTCTTTGGCCACTTCCAGCAGCAAGTCCACAGGAACTGATGTGTCTTACACATCACACATCCCTGTCTGCCTCCTGAAGGGCAAAATCAAGTCTTGTTCCAGACTCACACCCGGACTGCGGCAGGAGAGATGGACCCCAAACCAATCACACTGACTTCTCTGTGCTGTTGCTGGCAGGAATCATTCTGGTTTAACTGGGAGGCTCAGACAGATTTCCAGCCATAACATCTGTTCACACGTCTTATTAGGAAACATTTAGTGCTAACATGTTTCATTCCCACTTTACACCTTCCTGTCCTTCCCAGCAACAAGAGGGCATTGCATGTTTCCCAGTGCCACCTCCCTACTTTTCTTCTTGGTGCTGAAGGACACCAGAAGCCTTCTTGACTAATAAATCATGGCTCCAGTGAGCACAGGCCTGGCCTCCCCTGCCCTCACAGCCTGAGCTATCCCAGGGAATGGTTTCCCCCAAGCAGGCAGGCTCAGTGGCCCTGCTATCCATAACCATAAAAACAGATGCTATGTGTTGGCACTGGTATTTCAGTATCAGCTTCCAGCCACCTCCACATCCAAGGAATCCAACTGAATCCAAACAAAACTCTCACCTCCTGCCATCCACCAGGTTCAGTGGAGTTTCTGGCAGGGATAACAGGATGGCACTGCCAGACCTGCACTGTTCTGACTTGCTGACACCCAAGTCCAAACACTTTTGATCCATCACTCACTGGCCTCTCCAGACTGTGTGTGTCTCTCCCTCTCTTTACAGATGGTAATCACTCGGGGAGCTTTTGCCATAACTATTTTTTTCTTTTGAAGCTCACACTCAAAGATGCCATTTACACATCTAAAGTTCAGCAAGGAGCTGAACTTCTCTGCTGCAGGAGATGAAAGGCAGAGTAGATACAGAAGGAAAAAAAGGGAGTGTTTAAAGGAAGAAAATGGATGAATAAAGACGCAGGATAAGCTGGGAAGATTTATTAGTAACAGAGGTTGGGAAGGAACTGGGATGCCAGGGCTTGGACTGGCATGAGCCAATTCAAAAGAGCACTCATTTTCCCATTAGCTGATGGGGGCAGTAGGGCAGATGATGCCTGAAAGCAGAAAGAATGTGAATTCATACTTGAGGGGTTTGAGGAAGACAGCACACTACACCTGGAAGGGCAAACAGGGCACAGGAGGGAAATCTCATTGTTTCAGCCAAGTCCTTCACCTTTCAGCCTAAAGACTTTCTGGCTCTTTAGGTTGGGCTGGACATGAGCAGTCTGGGACAGTTTTAACCTGGTGCTCTTTTGGGCAAAATACACAGAGGACAGAGATCCAAATCCTGCCATAAGGACACACTGCAGGCACTGGAACAAGAACTAAGCTCCATTCATTATCCTGGGGAGATTAGCTCCCGAGGTGCCTCGTCCTGCAATTGCAGAGATGTTCCTGACCAGCTGTCAGTGGGCTGAGGGCTGCCTGGGAGGCAGGAAACTGGCTCTCCTATCCCTGGCACTCCTGCAGCTCTTCTTGGCTGCTTGTGAGCCACTTCACATGGGAGCACTGCTGTGTCCTGCTTCCCTTCCTGCTGGCTGGACCAGGAGCCAGGCTGCTCCCCATGTGGCCTCAGAGCTGGTACATGCTCAGACCCTGACCTTCTCTCAGTGCCCTGGGGCCATTCCTGTCCCTGCTCTTCTCAACTCAGACACAGCTCCTCCAGTAGCCCCAACAGACTCCTGGCACTGAGCACTTGGCTCACCCCACTGCAGCCCAGGCACAGCTCCCTCATCCAGCTACAGGAACAAGGAATGCTGCACTCTGGATCCTGTTCCCACAGAAACCCACGTACTTGCAAGAAGTTGCTTTTCCTCAGCTCTGTTAGAGTGATCTTCCCCGACCAGGATCGATTGACTGTGTAGAATATCCTCTGTATAACCTGCAACACATGAACAGTGCTCTTGAAATCAACTTCTGAAACACAGCAGTTTGGGAATTTAAATGAAGTGCCTTGGTTTATTCACTCATCCTAAGGAGACTTCTTTTTGAAAACTGTTTTGTGATCTTTTCTGTAGATACTGCTACCCTTAATCAGCTACACAGTCTGAGAGCAACATCTGCTTCCTAAACAGTATTATCCCTTTCCAGTCTGCAAACATTTTCACTGCTCTAAATTCACCTCTTTGGGCATGCAAGAACATGTCAGGGAACATGTTCAAAAGTGCTGATGAATCACTTTGAATTTTTCAGCTTTAAGGGGCTGTAGTTTGCATGGATCCCCAATGAAACAGGGTTCTAGGGAGAAAGGAAAAAAAAAAAAAAAAAAAAGACTTCTGATTCTTCTGGTTCCCACAGAGGAAGCAGGGCATGTAAATGAAAGACACAATTAATGTCTGACCCATTGCAACTATAACAATGTCTCATGTTCCCAGTGCCTTGCTGAAAGTAAGCAGGAGATGTTGTTTGCAAATTTTTTGGGCAGGTTTTAACCTCATTTGCCTCCTTTCCAGATCTGCCTCTGGTGAAATTGAGCAAAAATCATGGGGGAGAGGCACAGACCCCTCAGAAGCCAAAAGCAAACAGCTCCCAGTGTGAGACTGAGCCCACTCCCAAGCTCCTCAGAAAGCAAACAGCCCTTCCCAATGTGCTCCTTATCAGCTGTCGAGTATCATCACAGAGTGGGGAAAACACAAATGGGTGACCAAGCACATGCAAGAACAAACCTAACTGGGCAAACAACAACAAATAAATATCACCAGCATGAGAAAGGAGGAATAGAATTAATTTGACTATCAGCACTGAAATCTTGTTGACCAAACCTACTACAAACCTTTGATGTCTCTGACATGTTGGCACATTATCCCATAATTCTGGTAACCTTTAGTGTACGCTGTTCCAACACAAAAATTAACTTTACACAACAAGGTGGACATTACAGGGAGTAATCCAGCTAGCAGATTAAATGGGATGGATTCCTCTTTTAGCCAGAATTGGTTTCAAGTGGGCAACCACTACTGAAGGGGCATCTTTGGACTCAGTCACACAAGTGCTGGTTCTTAGTCCAGAACAGATCCAGAACCAAGTAGGAGATTGCTCCCAACAGTCTGCTTTGGGATACACAGTGAGACAGTAACTGCTGACGGCACACACAACTCTGCGAGCAACGAGAATGATGAGAGGATTCAAATGTACCCTGAAGAGAGAGAATTAATAGATTCAACTTAGCTGAACATGACAACTGTTGGTAACACTGCAGGCCCTTCATCACTCCAGGCCTAAGAGGTGGATGTCCTTCTAAAGCTGGGTGTCACTTTAATTAAAAACAAACCAGAAACCAGATCTATCCTAACTGTAGCAATCACTGAGCAATGCTCTGTGGCCTGTGTAGCACAAGAGGTCAGACTAGGTAATTACAATGATCCTTTCTGGTCTTAAGCACAATGTTTGTTTCCTCTCTCATGCCTCTGGCAGCCACTGCCATTCTGGACTCTGTTTCTGGACTTTGGCTTTTTCTTCCACACTGCACAAGAGCTCAGAGACTGGAGCGGGTCTCACCTCACACAACACCCATTATCACACCTGCCAACTTTGTACCAACTCTTAAAAGTACAGGGTGTTCACACCATTCCAAGGACTCAGAAACAGCAATCCCAAGAATCAGAAACAGGAGCCCATATCAGTAATTCTTCTTTTCCTCTGCCTGCAGGGTAATAAAAGACAACAAACTATTCCCATTTGCAACACCTAAACTGTTCATCTACCAGACCACATTGATAAAGATGTTCTGTCTACTCCCTCCTCACCTATCTGTAAAAATAAGCCATTCAGAGGTAAAATGGGATCTCTTGTCATGTCTCTCACCGTGTCCAGTCACTCAGTGCAGGCTTTATTATTCAAATAATGGTCTGGTTTCAGTGGAGAGTACATAATATATATCTCACTATAAAATCTCAGTACCTCTCTTTCTTTTCCAGTTTGTAAACACCAAGCTGTCAAAAAAAGCATTTGGGAAGCATCCTAGAGCATCATTACCCTGATACCCAGCCACAGATGATCTGCAGCATGCAAGTCACACCTGTCACTTAGGCCATAACTGGCTTCATTTTTTTGAGTTTACTACATAACCACAGATGCACAGAACATCCTGAGCTGGAAGAGGGCACAAGGATCAGAGAGTCAAATTCTTAGTTAGCCTTTGGAAGGAGAAGCCTCTTTCTACTTGCCCACTATCCTCATATAATTGACCTCCAGGCCCAAACCATTCACGGATCAGTTCCAGACCTTTCCCCAGTCTTCCCGCAGAAGAACAAAAGCAATACCATTTCTGGACAAAACAGGAACCTTTATTAACCCCGTGGCTGTTGTCCCCTTACACATTTGCATTGGAGCTACTGTGCAAGCTGAAGCACTTCCACAAGCTTTCATCTTTAAATTGTGTTTAGCTCACAGCTTTCCAAGAGCAGCATGCACTGCTAACTCTGAGCCTGGCTTGAACATTTGGGTAGAAGTCACACTAAAGCTTTACAACAAATGCAACAGGATATTCTGTGATGTTCTGCATCATCTTCACCAGCTTCAGGAGTTGTCTCTGTTGAAACAAACACAACTGGTTTAGTAATACAGTGGCCAATAAAACAGATAGGATACAGATAAAATTCCAGCCTGTTGTGTCCAAAAGGCCCCTTTAAAAGGTGCTGGGGTGGCAATAAGAACTGAAAGGTGCATACACATCTTACCCATCCTAGACTGGGAGGTCACTCCCCAGGAGATTTCAGCCAAGTGATGCTGTACCCAGCAATGAACACAAAGCCACCTGTCCTTATGGCCCTTGTCTGTAACACAAACATGAACTGTAATTCTTGTGTGGCAGCAAATGCAGCATTCTGGCTCTGTAAGGTGGTATAAGGCACTCTACCTTGAAGCAATGAAAATGATCCAAGTGGTCTCAAAATCCAAGGACAAAGCTGTTTCCTTCATTACCTCCTGGTGGAAATACTGGACTTTGTAACCTTAAAGAGGGACGTGCCAAACCGTCTGTGAAAGGAGAGGTGAGCAATAGGAACTCCTGCTATCACAAAGCAGAGCCACTGCTGCAGAGGACCAAGTGCTGCTCTTCCAGATGGGCACAGGCTGCCCAGTGGCCTCCTGCCTCCCCAGGTGCTGACCCTGCTTCAGCCCAGGGGATTCTGCTGTTGGCACAGATCCCCAGAGCAGTGCTGAAGGACAGTTCACCTTTGTCAAGTGTGCTGCTTCCCAGCCCTCTCCTCAGCTACAGGCACCACCATTCCCTGCTGCCTTTGGAGCAAGCCTTGGAATCCACCTCCATCCCAGCAGTGCCAGTAAGGGTGCCCAAAGGCTCTCACTGCAGCAGGAAAGTACAGCAGACATACCAGCAGGATCAAGAAGCACTGAGGAGCTTCGTGTACTTATGAGAATCTGGTTCTGTGACTGCTTTGGTGACACAGCACTGAGCCCAGGCATCAGGGAAGTGGTGGAAAAGGAGAGAGGAAGGAAAAGGTGCTGCCCTTTAGCAGCAGCCTGCACTTCAGTTATCTGGAAGTGGAAGCTCAGCTTCACCCAGCTGGTCTCAGCCACACTGTGCAGTGCCCCTGCTGAGTCCAGAAAGGGCAGCAAGGGTGACCATGTGAGGGATTACTCAACAAAGACATTTGTTTCTTGCCTGAAAAATACAAGTGTGTGACTTAAGAGGAACCCATAAAGGCAGATGCAGAGAATTGCCTTTGTCAGCAGCCAGGGCAACCACACATGGCACTGACCCGTGGATACTGCAGTCAGAAGCCAATCTTAGTGTGACCTTAACCCTTTCAGTCTCACCCCTTCATGCACTTGAAACACCAAGTACCAGGGTGCACTTGCCACAGGCACTTTCCACACTCACCCATTCACATGCCTCTGTAATTCCCTGACCATTCCTATACCTGTTCTGGCTTAATGTTTAAGTTGTCTTGCTCCACAGGGACTAAACATGTTGATTATATACTGCTGCTCGCTGTCATGATCAAGTGCATCTAAAACATTCAGAATGGATTCTCATTATACATTTTCATTAGTGTGACAGTTCAGGGTTAGTCCTGAAGAAGTGTCTTTGTGCCACCTGCTCCTTTCAGGAAAGGAACAAGCCTGTGTGTGCCAGCAGCCTCCCAGCTGCCATGTGTGGTGCAGCTCCAGGCAGGCCCTGGCAAGCAAACAGGACAACCTTTGGGCCCTGAACCCTGTTGGGATACAGTTCCCACCAGGTCTGTCATTATTTGAATTTGTTACTGCTGCAGAGTTAAAACTTCCCAACATTTATACCTTTTATCCAGATTCACACCCAACATGAGCCAAGCTCGAGGCTTAAAAAAAGTACAAACAGAGTCAGGTAAAGCACCAGCCTAAGTGCTGACTGCAGAGCTGGAACAAAGCTATGAACAAACCCCAGCCACAAACCCAGTCACAAACGCCTGGGGACAGAGAGCCTGGACAGACATCCTGGCAAGAGGATGGTTGGACAGCAGATCCCTGGGGGCAAGGGGCACTTTGTGCCAAGGAACAGTCACGGATTCTCCAAGCTTCAGTGACAGAAACCTTCAAACAGGCAGCCTTCCATGTCTCAGCAGCCCAGCACAATTCAGGGTGATTCAGCAGCTCTCAAAGACCAAAGAACTTCTTTTCCATTCATCAGGCCAAAAAAGATGTTTTTATAGATTTGCTTAAGACCAGAAACAATCATTATTAACCTTTTGAATAACCCCTTGCACAAACGAGCAGATTATTTTCTCCTTTGGAAGCAGTTGTTAAAGTACCTCATGGCCAGTAATATTAAAAACACCTGTATTTTTAACTAACTGAAGGATTTGCTGGTGGGAACAGTGACAGATCCCAAAGGGAGGCAGTGGCATCACAGGGGATCAAACAGGCAGCCTACCGTTGTAATATACCGGGAATGGAACTCCGGAGCATCCTTCAGGAACGTGAGGCCTGGATGTGTTTCCACCACATCCTGCAAGGTAAGAGAAAATGAAATGAAATCGATTTTCTTCTCCTTTTAATGCTTAGAAGTTACTGGGCTTACTTTCACTTACTCTTGAAATTATTTGCAGCATTAACAATAAAACTGAAATCTTTTAATCTATCAAGTGAACCTTCTATTATTGTAATAGAATGCATTTGCTGGGCAATACGCACCTGGTGGGCCAGTTTGATTTACTTAAGGACAGAAAAACAAAGGAAGAGAGTTAGTGAGTAGATGAAAACTCATTTTCATTGAATGAGACAAAAATTAATTGGTTGACCATGCAACTATCTCCTCTCCAAGATTTTTGTTTTCCTCCATTCATTGAAGGTATTAACATTTGTTAGAACTAGGTGTCAGAAATAAACATTCCTTGAGAAAGTCTCCTTCCCTGTCCAATGAAAGCTCTGTGAGCCTCAGAATGCTTACAGATAACGATTAGTGCTTTTCTAAAATTCACTTGGACTACCTGTGGAGATGCCTCTTTCCCAAGACCAGCTTTTTGTAAATCAACACTGGCTCAACAATGCGAAATCTGCATGATCACATCCATGGGGAAACTGCTCAGATCCTGAACGAACCAGTTCAGATCCTGTATGAATCAATGCCTGTGTAATTTCTCCATGTCTGACTCCTCTACCCTTTAAAGGCGTTCCAAGTTCTGCTGTGCCTGTTCCATGCCATGGTGCCCTTAGGGGTGTGATATGCCCAAATCTTGGGCAGTGTAACAGGATGTCTCAGATGGTGGCGTAAATCAGGGTAATTTTGCTGATCTCTAGCTGACTGACAGACAGGACTGTGCACGCCTTGGATTGCAACAGGAGCTAAAGAGCAGAGCTGCAATCCACCAGGAAAGGCAGTGTGCCCAGTGGAGAAGAGATGAACAACGTGAGAAAATTTACCCATCACAGCCCCTGTTCTGTTTGAGAGACATAAACACCCAGTGCAGACACTTTTTCCCCAAAATCTTTCCCCAAAGCAGCATCTCCACAGAGGTTTTGCCCAGAGGGCAACACAGTGTGAGAAATCTAGGGATGTGTGGAAAATATCAGAAAAAGTGCAACAGCTGACCAGAGGAGCAGATGGACCTGATTTATAGACACTATAGAGAAGCCCTAATGCTATCCAGAGGCTGCCTAAATGGCCACAAATAATTAAAACAATGATACTTTGTTAAAAATTAATGAAAGGGAAAGAAAGACATGAAATGAGGATGAGCAGATTTAGCCTGAATATTAGGGGAAAAAAAAAAGCAGTGGGATTTGTGCACTAGCAGGTTTAGAGGCATATACAGAACAACTGGAAGTGCAGAAATGCCAAGATTTCCATGTGATACTGTATCTGGTAGTCTGGCTAGACAAACTCAATTATAACTGTCTTGCCAAGCAACTTTTACAACTTTTCCAGTAAGCTTTTATGTTGTGCTTGACTGTAACAGCAACAAGCATTTTTCCCAATATCCACATAGAGAAATGGGGCAAATTCCAGCCTGGTTACCAGGCACTGATAAATATGAATCCTGACAAGAGACCAGTCCTCAGTGCCTTTAGCAGGATTTGCAGCTAGTTTGGCACTTAAGCACTTAAAAAGCTCATTTCTATTTCACTCCAAAATGAACCCCTCCCAGGTGCTGTTCAAACCAAAGGTCTGCTCGTCCTTGGTAAACATTTAATGCCATGGAAATAAAGAAGGTGCCAAGTGAACGCAGCTCTGTGCCCACCCTCCCTGGGGAGCTGTGGCAGTACCTGGAGCAGCAGGATGAAGTCCTCCTGTTGTAGGCAGTCACAGCCAGGTTTTGCCAGAAGGGAAGTGAACCTGGAGGCATCATCGTGGCAGTTCCGAAGGATTCTGTGAGAGAGGGGAGAGTTACTCCCAGCCCTTTGCACCTCCCAGCCTGCCAGGAGCCCCGGGAGGGTCACAAGGGGCCTTACAGCACAATACACCCGCCCTGGGAATCATGCAATAGCTGACTTCAGACTACCAGCACTTCCTTCAAGGTCTTTCAGCTGCACCAGGGCACCCAGAAAGGATTTTTTCCAGGTTAACACTGCTGTGGTAAAGCAGGTTTCTTACTAAGCAGCTGTGGAATCAGAGTAAGTAACCCGACTCTTGCCAATGCTCCAGGCTCACTCCAAGTGAGCTGCACCAGCCCAATGGGATGCCACAGGATGTGCTCTCCAGTGTAACCCTTCACTGCACTGCAATATTTGAGGAGATTGCCAAACTACAGGGACTGAATATTCACCCAGAACAATCACTTCTCAGAAGGAAAAAGGGCATCCCTTGTTAATTATGGCCCATCTGGAGCTGTGCACCACAGCCATAGAGAACAGCCTAATGAGAGCATTAGTAGGACTGAGTATTTGGAGCAGTGTGCAAACTCAGTCCCCTTTGGTTAACAGTGTGCATTTGACACAACAGTTCTTGTCTCTGTCTTCTCACACAAAATACTGCACTGGCTGAAGGTATCACACTTATGTGATTCACTCCAGAGAAACTCACAACGAGAGGAACTCCATGGCATTCAGCAAACACTGGTAACAGAACACAGCGTCTGGATATAGCAAACACCACATTGTTCACACAGTATTAGGGAAACTCAGAAAACTACACTGTTTTCTTCAATAACTGTGAAAATACAAATGCACTGTAATTATTTACTGTGAGTGATTATTCATCACTTTCCTCTCCTGAAGGTGTATGAACATAGTACTGAACTGGCTGTAGTTCTCCTACAGAGATCACACTAACTTGTTTCCTGCTACTTCTGGCCTCGTCACTCTGGACAGGCAGACTTCACAAAAAAAGGTTCTTTTAAATAAGCAAAAAAAGATTTAGCAATCCTGTTGGCTGCACATTCCTATCATGGTAATTGTCAATTAACAGATATATTCTAAATCAGCTGCAGAAAGAGGTGCTAATGTTTTAGCTGGCACATAAAGATGAATTCCAAAGCCCTGTTTTAGCCACAAACTAAAAGATCTGACATTCAGAAGTGTTTTATATTGAGCAATTCCTATAGACTTGATGAGCAGTGAGCATGTGGCATGTTGAGAAGTCAGTCATCTATTAAGAAGCTTGAAAATAGGCTTCAGCAACTAAAGATACGTGGTTTAAAGTTACACCTGTGTTCACATAGCTGCAGTCGAACTTCACCAGGAATACTACATTTTTCTGTCTTTTAGCTTTCCAGAAAAGATTTTGTAACTGTCAGACGGGAAGAGGAGGGGATAAAAAATAATATCTTTCTAAAAGAGCAATTAAGTGAGAGAAACATACAAAGCTTGGCTTGGAAATGAGGTGGTTAAAAGGATACAGAAGTGGGACATGACCACAGTCTGCAAATATCTGAACGATGTGAAAATCAGAGAAATGAAGATGTGGTATCATACATGAGGGATTAATTAGGAGTAATTGGAGGAACCTAAGGAAGGAAAATATATTGTCTGTGTCAAGACAAACTTAGAGATCACAGTCACCCCTAACATTTTTGTAATTTTGCCAGGGTAACTAGAAGCTGTTTTGACAACATCATCACAGGAAATACTTTGGGAATTCAGGGTTAAAGGCTACGTCAAGAATCTGAAGAGCAACCATTAAGTAAAAAATTAGAACTCTCTCTGGAGAGGAGATGGAGATGCTGTTCAGGTGTTTCACAAAGTAGACTAAAGCCTGAACTGCCCTGGAGGGAAAAAGATTAGGCAAGAGAACAAGTCTGCTCCATGTCAGAGCTGACTCCAAGCACAATGCATCTATACAGAGCTCTCCATTTCCACAGTGTGTGGAAGTGACTGTCAAACTCCACAGGTGAATTCCACAGCTTGCCTGGGGAAGGTGGTAACTATTAAAGCTCCCAGAGTATCCAGTAGTGTGATGATGCTTTATTCCACATTCCTCTTTCTGTCCTCTAACACTACCACACACTTCTCCCAGTTCCCAAATGGCACTTGCTTAGTGCACCAGTGTAGCAGCAATAAGGCTGGGCACAAATACACCCCAAATCCACAGATGTCTACCAGCTATCTCAAAATAGCTGACACTTCTGGAGAGCTTGTAAATATATTTTATGCACCAACTAACTCAAAATTTCTTACTATCTATGCAATTACTTCCAAGTTTGTGGATGTCACATGGAAACAAGTGTTCAGAGAGTTTTGGGAGAAAAAAACTTAAGCTGATGAAAAGTCTAGTGGAAAAAAAAAAAAAAAAAAAAAGACTTGTATGGCAGGCTGATCTCTTTTTCCAGAAAGAGTTTTGCATTTGCTATACTCACTTTCTCCACATGGACACAAAGGAGTGCACAGAGACACGTCCTGTCCTCTCTCCCCCCGACGCACTGAACAGAGGCGCTTTCCAGTAGAGTGGGCAGCCACAGATCTGTAGGAAAAAAACAGGACAAGGAGGAATACAAAAGCAGTCCCAAGAGGAACATGCTTGTTTACACACCAGATTCACCACTGAGACTTTACATAAGCAAAATAAAGTGGTAATAGCTTTCTGACTCACCTGTGTGCCATTTACTGCATGCCAAGGTTGAGAATTCACATGTAACTTTCTACTTTGTCATGTGCCTTTTCAAGTGGCTGAGAAACACTCATCTCAGGCTAGGAAAAGGATCTGGACTACTCAAGTTCTTAAGCTTTGTCTTCAACTGAACTGTTTACCACAATTCCTTACAAAGTGGAGTGAAGTGCACCTCCTTCCAGAAGGACACTCACACCAGCTGCCTCCCCACCCACCCTGAAAGAGGAGGGCCCATCCTCTGTATGGGATGACTTCTCACTGGCAGCAAGGGAACCACAAGTCTAATTACAGACAATTAATGAGTAAATGCCTAAAGGTGAAGTAAATCCCATCCTGCAATTTTCAGTGCAGTGCCTTCCACCCAGCACAGTCCATTATTTCCAACACTGCAAGATCTCAGCAGGCGAGCACAAAAATGAAAGCACACATGGAAAGAGATTGATTCCAGCCAAAGGACTCCCTGACCAGCACTTTTGAACCAGACTCTGCAGAGGCTGCTGGCTCTCAATGGCAATCCATGAAAGCTCTGGCATTGAGGACTCTCTAAGGCCTTGGCAAAGCAGGCTTGGAAATGGTGTCAAACATTCAGCTGCTCACACTGTCAAGCACCTTCTCTTTACCACAAAGACCTTTCCAGCCACTGTCCTGACTCCAGACAAGTTACCAGAATAGCCACAAAACACTGGCCTTGGAGGGAGCACAGCTAACTCAAGCCAGATCCAAGCAATAAGGATGTTACAGCAAGTGGAAGCAGGAATATTTTGAAGAAGCAGTTGAGGCATCATTTCTGCCACAAAGCCTCTTTCACTTCTATTAAGCAGGACTATCCTGCAAGTCCATTCTCAGCTTCTTGTCCAGGCCGGCAGCTTTCTTTGGGAATCTTAATCAGCCCAAGAACTGCTTTTGGATTTATCCATTTCTATGTCAGGCAACAGTGCTTCCACAGGTGTTTGGCTCCTCTGAGGAAAGAACGACATTTATTTTTTGTTGTTGCTTTCTTTGTGCAGCTGGTTTTGAAGCACTTATTTCAGAGCCCCAAATGGCACCATTGTCAACAACCCCATGGAACAGAACCCAGCCTTACAATAACTAAGTGGCAAGGAGCACATCCATGTAGAGACCAGGTGGAAAGGCAGAGGTCTCTTCTGCACTACCCTCCTGCTTTTCCCTGTTCAAACATGTTTTAGTCAAGCAACAAAGATTTCCTATTTGTATTTTCAGAGCAGGCTTACAAATAATGTGACTGGATTCCTCTAAAAACAAACAAAACCAACCTCATCCCTCCTTTCAGGAAACCCTTCCTTCTTGGAAAACAAGTGCTGCTCTTGAAGAGAGCATCACTGCTCAGTTTACAGAGCCAGAGATGCATTCAGGGCAAGCTGAACATCCAGGACGTGTCTGACAAATGCTGGGTTTAGATCAGCAGCACTGCAAACTGCAGCTGAAGGAGAGGGAAATAGAAGGGACCATCTGCAGTGTGCTCCTGCACAAGTGCTGTGTGCTGTCCCCTGAAGGCAGAACTCATCACCAGCTGTACCACCTGCCTTGTGGATACTGAATGTGCATAGCTCAGGGGCTGGGGGCTGACTGGGCATTTCCCCCTTCCACATCCAGGGAGTTGGAGGCTGGAAGCTGCTTCCTCACACAACACTGCAACAGTACCTACAGCTCAGGCTAGCTGAGCAGGACAGCTACAAAAAACCACAAAAAGGGCAGCTGGCACTACCTGAAGCCACAGAGGCAGACAAGTTTCTGCCTCTGAGTTTCTCAATCTGGGCAGAAATATGAAGGAACAGAAAAACAAAAATGCAATTTGTATTTGCTAAGAAATCTTAGAGAACTCTTTCATAAATCAAAGCAAGAACAAACACATCTGATGTGACAACCAGCAAACTAAGCTCATTTTTGTTTACTATTATCTAAATCTAAACAAAAAACTTCAGATGAAAAGGATAATGGTTCTTTTTTTCCCCCTACAACCGCTGTGAGTTAGACTGAAACTAATACAAAGTATCTCTCCCAAAATAGAAAACCTAAAGAATGGAATCAAGGTTAGAAAAGACCTCCAAGACCATCAGTGTTTACCTTAGCAATTTTCCCCATTTCACAGATGTTTGCTTTCTCATCTTCAAACTCTGTAAAGGCCTCTTCAATCCTGGCAATGATTTCTTCATGGTTAGTGCAGACATTCGGGAGTCCTTTAGGGAAGTAGAAACGTGGAATGTTTATGGGCACAGGGGTACTGCTGGTGGCTTTCTTCACAGGCAGAGGAGTGCAAGGGCTAACCACGGGCTGCAGGGGGGCTGGGGATGAAGTTCCTGCCTTCTTCTCTTGTTTACTTTGAACCTGAAAATACAATGAATAACAAACACATTTTAACAGCATGGTACACGGAGCAGGAAAAAATAGTTTGTGTTTCCAGTGATTAGGAGAAAATTAATGCCTACCAACAATTACATTATGGCACAGGGATAGAAATACATCTTAAATAGGCAATTAAAATTTCTGCATTATGAACCAGTGCAAATTTAGGATATGCCATTTCTGAGCATTTTACATATGTAGCTGTGGATTATGACTTCCTATTGAGAACACACTCTGCAACTCAGCGATACCACAGACAAGGACAATGCTATTTCTTCTCCTGCTGGTCTTGGTCTTGTCATTCTGTGCCATGAACAGCCAAGTATCTGCTCTTTAGTTTCCCCTTGGAACCAGAGCACCCACCCACACAAATGGCTTGCCTCAAGTATAAGCAAGCTTACATTCAAACAAGGACATTTTCTATCCCTTGGGAACATAATTAGTTTTGCCAAAGCACTGCTTCACAGATAAATTAAGAAAAGATTTTCAAGACTTCCTTCTCAATTTCAGCAAGCCTTTTATTCAGGGCCCAACTTAAACAGTCCCAGACCTGATTTTGCCAAAGGTACTAAGCACTGGTAAATCAGCTTTTCCATCAGGAATTAGGAGCAGCCAGCAGAGTGTCATGAGGCACTCTCATGATGTCTTTTCCTCACTGCTCTCCTGTCTGTAACGAGCCTATGGCTGATATGGTGATCCCCACTGGATCTCTATTTCTAGCTCTACATCACAGGCAGCATTTGTATTTAAGTACACAATGAGATCCTAAGCCGGGGAATTTTTCAGATATGGGAGGGAAAGTTTTTTAAACTTTGATAAGTAACTACAGTATAAGCTGCAAAATCAGCTGCTGGAATGCAGAGAGATGAGGAATTCCCTGCTCCCCCATGGCGACACTCCTTCCTGGGAAAAGACAACAGGCTTTGCCACTGCACAATGGTTCCAGTGCAAGAGTTGTTATTAATGTAGCAACATATGTGATAAGGCTCAGAAGGCAACAGTCAAGTAAACGCAGCTGCAACTTTCAGTTTGTTTATTCTAACTGTTTCAAAACAAAATGGTTTTAGGATAAAGCAGCCAAGTCTGAGTCCACTAAATGCAGAAGAATGTATATGATGAACTGACTTTGTTTTATTATTTTCTATAAACTTGGAGCTTTTTTCTTAACACATACTGAATCCCCCAACGAACCACAGATTTGCTTTCAATAAGGTAAAGAAGTGAGAATTGTAAAAGCTTCTTTAAGCACTGCTTTTACCTGCAGCTTATAATACTTTATAACCCACTCATCAGAGACGCACAAAAGAAGAGAGAGAAGGATTTTCCTCCTCTTCACTCCCCTGCTTCATGGCTCTTTCTTTAAATGGGAGGACCTCTTTCTTCTCCCAAATGCTGTCCCATTTCAGGAGCAGGAACAGTGGCACACACCAGCCAGAACACACTTTTGTCCTTAACTGCTCTGTACAGAACACATTAACCTGGAGCTTGGGGTTCTTCAAATTGTCTTCTTCTCTGTCTTACTACACAGGAAAAGCCAAAGATCATTTTCAGCCTTCAATATTTCCATCAATACCAGTATTCAGAGTTTGAACAGCTCTGAACCTTTGGAAAGCCAGCCTGATCACCAACGTCTGTTCTCCCTCCTGTCCTCCTTGACTGTTCCTACTCAAACCTGCACATCTTCACATCTGCTCCTGAGTGATGCTGGAGCTCAGAGGGGGCCAGCTCTGAGGCTCAGGGAGTTCCTGGGGCTCACACAGGCTGGAGGATGGTGAGCACCAGCCCTGGTCACTCTGTCCTGCACTAGGGCAATGCAGGTGACCTGAGGTGGTGGCAGAGGTTAAGCTGGGGGGAGCTGGACACTCACTTTGGGGGCACAGTTCACTGGGTTAAATAAAAGACAATCCTTCTCCCAGTTCCCTGCTGCCCTTTCCTCAGTGGAGCACCAAAAGCAAAGCCCAGACCAAGTGAATGTGTGTGGGGAGGGAGCACCTGGCCCCAGCTCAGGGATCACACAGATCACCACTTCCACTTTTACCATCTGCCCTCGCCCTGCCTGCCTGCCCAGCCAGGACCCAGTTTTCCCTTTCTGGATCCCAGCAGAGGGGAAGTTCCTGCCGGTCTCTCACAGCACCATATTCATACAAACAATGCAAAGCTGGAACTGACGTCGAGGTGCCAACTGCAGCCACTTGACTTCTATAATAGGACTTCACAGCAGATTGCTTGAAGGCCACTTCTCACAAACAGGTTGATTGCTCCCTAATCTCTTCAGGATACGAAGGCATTCCCAGCTGCCAGCACTGGGAGGAACGAAGAGAAATGACTCAAACTTAACAAAAAGTTCCACAAACCAAGATGTTCTTTCAAAGGACACTGACTCTTCAGTGTAACAATATATCCCCTTCCGTTACAGTACAAGGGAACGATAAAATTGTATTTTTGTTTTCTTGGAAGGTGAAGAGAAGTCCCCAAGTAGAGCATAACAGCACTGGGCCATTTTCCTTCCCTTCTGCATGTTCCACACATCCTGACACGGCACACGGCCTGATCTGACCATGCTGGAACACAGCTCACCCTCTCTGCCCAGGCCTCCACCTCCCGAAAACCTGAGCAACTCCTCTACCTCCAGGTACTCCCAGAGCCAGCAATGCTTGGTACCAGCTCACACAAGTCAGAACTATAGAGGAGATACGAATTTCCTGATCCACAACCACCATACAAACCAGAAGGTCAGACACCTATAGAAGAAGTACAGGGAATTCTGCCAGGCTTTGAAGGAGGGAGCCAGCTTGGACACAGGTTCCCAGCTGACCTTCCCAGTAAGTCTGACTCATTCGCTCCTGCTCAGTCCAAGCCAAACTAGGAGCAAGCATTGCTCAGGGATAGCTGCTTTTCACATTCTGCCTCAGGAATAGAAATACAATTTTTGAACTTTGTCTTCTTCTTTCTCATATAAGAAATGAGCTGGTTATGACAAAGAGAAAAAAACAAGCAGCAACTAGTCCTTGAGGAGTCTGTTCCCTAGAACAACCTTACAAATCAATACTCTGGGATGGGTATACCCAGATGCAAACCACTATGGGGACAAGAAGACGTTAATTACAACTTTTTGTGAAAAGTTTAAGAAAGTGGTATGAGGGGAAATTCTGCGGAAATTCTTTGGAAATAAACAGTTTCTTATTACAAAAAATTAGCCTTAAATGCTGTTTGCCTAGCAGAACACACTTCTCCAACAAGGATGTGCACGTTCAGACAGGACAACTAAGAAAGGAAATGACAAATACTCTAATAAATCTTTTAGCTTTGTTGCCAATAATTAACAGATAAACTTTTTTTTTTTTTTGCTCAAGAGAAAGGTGAGATTAAAGGCCATTTTTAAATACCACTCTGTAGCACTGTGCAATTTACCCTGACTAAAATCTGTCCATCTACTGTATCACCTTTTGCCAGCCATACCATTTATTTATGGGCAGACAAAAATAGTGACATCTGTGTTATAAATAAACCAGACAGAACTACAGCCTCATTGTAGCTACACAAACAAAGCACTGACTAAACCTCTGCCATGCCAGCCTGTCTCCCAGGGATGTGCCAGTCCCAGAAGAAAACTCCATGGAAGGAAGCAGTCTCATATCAAGTGCTCAAATTCCTTCTACTCCTTCCTTCTGGTCCCAGGTTCCAACAGGGTCCTAGATAATATATTTACCAGTTTCTTGCTTTATTTCCAAACAGGATACTGTAATCCTCTTTTCTAGGGTACAGTGACTTAGCCTGGGTTCTTGCAGTCCACAGTGCTGACTTAATGTCTCCTTTCATTTTTCATAGTTCCTGCCTTCCTGAAGTCTGATGGTACCTGGACATAAGCCATCCTCAAAGCTCATCAGTTCTCCACAACTGGTTTGTATCTCTCGCCTGAGACTTTCTCTTCCTTTCTCATCAATGAGCCTTCCTGCTGCCTCTTTCTTACCCATTTCTAAGGACAGCAAGAACAAAGGCTCATCTGCACATGGCCCCAAACATCACAGAGCTAGGAGAAAATGCATTTCTGGAGAGAATATTTTCTTCTAGGAAACAAACTCAGCAACAGAAACAAAGTCCAACCACAGCAAAACAAAAATGAAAACAAACTCTACCTAAGCAACTCAGAAACCCAAAAGGATTTAGGTGGGAGTAGACACAGTGCTAATTGTAAGGTTGGATCAAGTTCCTCATGGCCTTATCCAGTTGAGTTTCACAAACACAGGCCTCACACGCCTCCACTGACAAGTGTGCCTATGGATCTTGGACACAGCCCTCAGCACCAGTTCAGCCTGGGAACCCACTGGCTGAGCAATAGCCCTGCAGAAAAGGCTGTGGAGGGGACGGTGCACATGGGCTGAGCACAAGCCTGCAGTGAGGGCTGATTACAGATAAGACAAATGATGTCCTGGACTGTCTTAGGAGTAAGGCCAGGAAAACACAGGAAGTTGTTATCTCTCTGTCTGACACTAGTGAGGCTGCATCGGGGTTCCTGGGATCAGTTTTGGGCCTTCACTTCAGAAAAGATGGGGAGAGACCAGGCAGAGATGTAAAGGAGGGAAATCAGAAAGCTGGGATCAGGATCAGGCAGCAGGAGACATGGAGGGCTGGCCCCGGCCAGCCAGGGAAAGGGAAGCCAAGGGATGGGCTAAACACAGCCTGCAGCTCTTGGAAGTGCAGTTACAGTGACAATGGAACCAAACTGCAGCTTGGGAGGGTTAGGCTGGAGGATACTGAGGGTAGTACAGCCTGTGAGAGGTCACCAAGAGGGGCTGGGGGAATCTCTATCCTTGGGGAAAGCCAGTGCTGATGTAACCCAGTGTTAGACATAGTATTCCTACAAGTGAGATGTTGGATTAGAGACCTCCCTTCCTCCCAATGCTGCTATGGGAGGCTCTCTGATCTTTCCATAAACAGTCCTGCAAAGGATAAGCACAAGAACTTGAATTTCCAGCTCTTGAGATAGGGGTTTACCAACACCCTTCTCCTCCCCCGCCTTCCTGGCCAACATCTGTGTGTTCCACAAAGCACCCCTCATTCACCTTTCTGCTCCCTATCACCACCTTACCACCTTTTCACCTGCCAGCACTTTTGTTTTCTTACTGAGCCCAGTTACCTCTACTCTCAGCTCATCCCAAGCCCCAGGTATAGCCCCACAAGGCACAACATTTAACTACACCTCACTGCTGCCACGTGGGAGAACTCCCATCCCTGCCCTCCAGCCCCAGAGGTCAATTGTCACTCTGGGAACCGATTTAACCCACTTGGAAAGGCAGCAAACAGACTTGGCTGTGTTGCTGGATGATATTCTACTGTGTTATGAATTAAGCCAGCTCACAGAAAGAGCCTGTGGGGCCCAGGGCAAGAGAAGGGTGACACACGGTGAGGAGGTAGCAAGAAAAGAAGAAAAAGAAGAGGAAAAGACCATCTTTTTTGAATACTGCAAGTGGCCACTGCAGTATTTCACTTGCCTTGGACCGGCAGCCCCAGAGCAGTCATTCCCAAGGCATTCAGCAGTGAAAGTGTTCCTGCTTCAGACCAGGCAGAGGGCTCGTGGACCAAAGCCTTGTCCATTTTTCCAGCTGTTCTGCCCAGAGGTCCCACCCCTCCCTGCAAACCCTACCCCGGTTATGTCCTTAGTGATCAGACTAACTCTGGAAAGGGCATTTAGCTGTGCTGTGGTTCCTCACAGTCTCTCCAAGCGGCTCGGCCCCGCCCAAGCCATTACTGCATATTATTACCTCATCCAATCCTCCCCCGGGGAGTGAAAAACACACGTTCCAGAGATTAACCTCTGAGATGTACTTTAACCTGTCACCAGAACGCATGAAAAAATGTGCCACAATATGCTTTGGAGCAATTTTAATGCTGTTTCTTAGGAAACAGCTGCACTGCTCCTAATTTCAACTTCTTAACTCCCTCACTAGGTCACCCATTACTTAAAGATAGATATAGCTCAAGATGGGCTGATTTCAGCATATCGTGAACCCTCTAAATCTGGAGTGACCACATGTCCATTTGGTGTCCTAGCACAGATTACTCCAATCTTTTGTCAGTAGTTCCAGAGAGCGAGTACAGCAGCTGGGATTTACCAAATGCACACAGCTGCAGTACAATTTCCATCTCTTTGGCTACACCTCTGCGATCTTCAGGGTCTTCCAGACTAAATGATTCCTTCAGCCACAGCCCAGAGAGGGTAGGAAACAGCACCTTGGGATGGTAAAATCATAAAAGCCAAGCCAGGTAGGCTGGTCCACACACATTTGTACAGCTGACAGCAGAACGTTGTGGTTCTTCCACATGCAACAACAAACATTCAGAGCAATCACACAAAAAACCTCACAGAAAATACTTAAGTCTTACACTACTTCTCCCCATTACTAAATCACTGCCCTTGCTGTTAATTTTCCCCCTTGTTTACAAAGACATTTTAACTCTGCAATCTAAGCCTGGAAGGTTTATTTTTAAACCTGCTGGTATCTAGCTGCAAATAACTTTCTGCAAATAGACACGCCTAGAGGGGACACAGATTGATTCTCTGATCCAATAAAAAAATACAAAGAAAAAGATAAAGAAATGCCAAGCATCCAAACCTGGGCCTGCTGGAAGGACTTGAGCCGCCTCTTGAATCGAGATGGAAGAACAAAGTCACAGCCCTTGGCAAGGAAAGCTAGCTCCCCTCCCAGGTCTGGGTCCCTCCGCAGAGAACTCTCCTTGATCATCATCCTGGGCAGCTCCTAAGCAGATGTTGGCCTTTCCAGAAGGGGCACGGGCACTCTGTAGGAGACCACGTCAAGACCAGCACGTTGCTTTCTTGGTTTTGATTTTTTACAGGCAAAAAATGGCAAATGGCTTCAACATATTATGTCTTCTCTCTCTTCACAAGGACAACATCTAGCGATTTTATCTCACTCCTGAAGCCAGAGTTCCCTATTTTAACCAATATTCAAAGTGTCTTTCAGTACCACCAGGATCTTCTGCCTTCTTGTAATACTTTAATTGAGAAACATGATCTACAAGTGAATCTATTTCCCTGCTGGCTACATGACAGAATCTGTCCTTGGCTTGTAATAGGCCAGGGGTGACATGGGAAAGGAAGCACCCACCACCACTACCAAGAGCTCTAAAATTAGATGCCCTGCAGAAGTGGCTAAATATACCATCTTCCCCAATAGTTCCTACTTTGTGTGCTCCAGTGCTCAGACCTGAGGGGCACCCCTGGGTCAGTCAGGCTCAGCTAGAGTTAAACCAGGCTCAGCCAAGGGCCCTGCCTGTGGGATGGCAGTGGTTTGAGGTCCCTGCTGCCGAGGTGATGAAGCAGAGGAACAGCATTAGTTCCCACTCTTCACTGAAGGCTGTAATTTTCAAAAAACATAATTTTTTCCTTCTTGCTGGAAAAAGCAAATCATCTAGTTCCTTTAATGCCAAGCAAGCACATAAGGATGATCTTGGATAATAAGCTCAGTCATTCACAAGCCGCTCTTAAGAAAACAGTTTCATTAAGACATCAAAATGTATCATTCTTGTTATTCACTTTCCCTGTAACTCTCACAAGGCAAAGGCAAAGCAATTCTCAGGGGACAATAGTCTACTTCTTCTCTGCACAACTTGGAGCAAGCAGACTTCAAACCCTTGCTCTAACCTTGTCTAGGCTTGTTAGAAGTGTGGTCTCCCTCTCTTACCATGAGAATGGTGCTGAACAAAGGCCTACATCCAATTCTTCCCACAAAAAATGAACAGAGTCCCATGGGGTGCTTCCCCTACTTGACTGTAAAACCTGAGACACGTCTAAGGTTCAGTAACACAGAAAAAAACCCAATTTCTAGCTACTAGGGCTTGCTCTCAAGGTATTGCATTGAAATGCAAAGGTCTCAGTGAGCCTCACAACAGAAAGTTTTTATGGGACATGTGCCTCTGATGTATTTTCCTGGGTTCCTGTAGAAAACCCCAAGTTAATACGAAGCCCAAATGAGTACAAAGCCTAACAGAGTGGCACAAAGAGGATGGGGATGAAAAAAAAAAGAAAAAGGCAGATAGGAATGTTTAAAGTGGAACTGCCACCAAGTAAAGGGTACACTGATCCATATGCAAAACATTTGGAACAAATTTGTTTTTTCTGACTCTGACAATTTTTTTCTAAACATTAAGGCAACACTTAAAGAGCCCATGAAGCTCCATTGTACTGGGGTTGCTGCACATCTCAGGCAGCAGCATGTCAGGAGGTGATTTATTGTAAATCATCTGTGGCAAGTGATGAATTACTTCATGTTCTGCTTACAGCCTGCAGAGGAAATGAAGCCCAAGGAACCTCTCTGACCTCCAGCTGCATCCAGACCAACTACAGAGACCTTTGACAGACGTAGGCATTAAAGAGACACACTAATCTGGCAGCCACTAGTTCCTACTTAAAAAAACCCAGCACAGCCATGTACTTTTCATGCACAAATTAACAAGTCACAAAGGATCTCAGAAGTTTGGGGGATTTTCACTGATAACCTGAAAAACACAAGTAATCCAGAGGCAAGGCTCAGCGTGTCTGTATTTCAATGTTTTGGAATAGCAGGTTTCTAGCATGGTACCTCCTATCCTCAAAACACACAAGGTGAGTATAAATAAAGATATAAATAGACAGTACTATGAGAAATCAACAGTAAAGGAATCTTGTTTCAACAGCTTCAAAGTCAACTGGACAAAACCCGCAGCAGAAAAGTCTGGTCTCAACAGCCAGACCAACTGTACAAACCACAAACCCAGAAATCCTTCCTTGCTGTAGGTGACCCAGGTTGAAGGTGAGAGATTGCCTCTGTTAGCCTTTCATTCTGAGATACTTTAGATTCACTTATTATTTGTTTTTATTTCAATAACTGTTACCAATAGAAAAAAAAGCCCATAGTTTTTCACTATTTGTGTTGAGAAGTAATGAATAATTGATGTTTGAAATGAGTGCAGATTGTGTCTATAGCTTAAATGACAGATATTATCAATAAGTGACCAAAACAATTTGTAACATATGTAAGATGAAAGTTGATTTTCCAGAGTTTTACGTTGTATTTTAGATGCATTTTGAGAATACACAATTATTTCAGAACAAAGTTAAAGTTACTACGACATTATAGAAACCACTTTTTACACTTACTCACCCCGTACAAGATCCTTGATTAGAATGCCATTACATTTGCAAAACAAAGAAGCACACAAAATTATGAGGGGGCAGAATTATGAAGTTACCAGGTCAACCTTGACTTTCTATGATTCAGAAACAGTTAATTCCCCTCAGAGCCTTCTTAGGGCCCCCTGGTTTAAGCACACAACACACACATTTGGATACAAAAAAGCAAAGTGTGTGGCCTTGGGATGGTGTTTCAGGGCACAGGGAGTTAAGAACCTTCTGAGAGTCCCAGCAACCCCCACCCCATCAGTCATTCAGGAGAGGCAGGATTAGACAGAGCCCACCCAGGGGAAATGTGGAAACAGGGAACATCCTCTGGATACTTCACTCAGGGCTCCACCAGCTGAGATACAAGGTGGTTATAAAGGTGCCCTTATCAACCCCACAAACCCTCTGCTCCCAGATCCACGGTCCCTGGCCAGAAATGGTTGGATCACCCACCTGACCTCAGCCTGAGCTATTCCACTTACTAAGATGACAGAAAACAAAAATGTTAGTTAGGTTTAACTAAAACGGGAAGCAGAACTGCTCTGGCTCACTACAACACAAGTGATCTTTTTGAGGAGATACCCAACAACAGAGGGACAAAAACCAAAAGGGTCTCTTTGTATCAAAGCCTGGTCCTCACCTCTGGTCCCAAAATTATTCACAAACTTTATTCAACAGCTCTTAAAATACAACACGTGAGCAGAACATGCAGCAGAGCCCTGCACCACTCACATTTGATTCCGAAAACAGAAGTACCACGTTTCTTACAGACTTTTCTAGGGTTCTTTCACTAGAGCACCACTGCAAGCATTAGCTGAATTTACTTTGTCAAATCACCCATCCTGTACAGGTGGCAGACAAAGGACACAGAGAGGTTATGCTCAAAAATATCCACCACTGACTTCTCCAAGGACTTTGCAGATGACATTTTACTCAAAGGCAGCAGTCTTTACCTTCCAACACACCCCAACACTCAGCATTTCTGCAGCCCCATTCCACCTTCTTCACTGCTTACTGGTCCCAGTTTGCCCCAGTTCCTTCACACCTGCTGGTCCATCCAGGATCCTTATTGCCCTCCTCACTACAGACAAAAATACAAGTAAGTACTGGGGGGCTTGCTGACCTCTAAAAGGCAACTGTACTGTTCTCTCAGAACTATTTTTTTCAAAACCAACATACTAAAAAATCAGCTTAAGACAAGCACAGAGAACAGGAAATCCCAAACCAAATAGCTGGGAGGTTTAGAGATAAGCAATGGAAAACTGGATCTCAGAATGGGAAATGTTGGACAGTCTAGAAGTATGCAATGCTTCCTGGCCTGCCTGAAAGAAGCATGGTGACCTTATTATGTGCTCTGCAAAATTGATGGACTTCTTGAGTATTCATTTCCTAGTTTCTAAATATTTGGGTTTTGAAGACAAAGAGGCAAGTAATCCTATTGTTCTCTGTGGAGGATCATAATTGGGTTTATGATAAAGAGAAAGTCTGTTGCTGATATAAGTTAGCACAGATTTAACACAGATAGGCCAGCTGAGCCAGAGAACAGACGGGTATGAAGGATTCCCCCTCTCCTTTTTCATTGCTTAGCATTTGAGGGATATTAAATCTGTCACAACCTTCACAAACAAAAGGTGTGCTGTGTTTTCATCAGTCTCAGAGCTCTGGGTTTCTGCATGTGTGCCCAGCTATTTGATAACAGTTTTATGAGCCTTAAGAAAACACATCAAATACTTTGCATAATTGAGGCACACGTGCAGTTCTGAATGAGAATGCACATGCAGCTTCAGTTACAGCCAGACTGATCCAGCAGTATGGATGTATTCCCTAGATGCTACACCTGGAGAGGGACACATCTGTGCCACAAATGACAGCAAGCCTCAGGGCAAGTGCAGAGGCAGCAGCTCGGTGCCTTGTGCCCCCTGCTGAGGGGACCAGCTGCCTCCACATCCTCTGCCTCCCCAAAACACCCCTTCTCTCCCAGGGTCTTTGGCTCTGGGCACCTGCACAAGGCAAGGGTTGTGTGGCTGCACGGAGAGCAGAGCTCTGGCAGCCGTGGAGCACATCCATAGAAGGCAGGCTGGGAGCAAACTAACACACAGCTAGGTGGGAACAGGGGATCACAACCTGCCAAGGCACCACATTGAGAAGCCACTTGGCAGCATAAATGCATCCCATTTTCAAGCATTATATAAAACCTGCCACAAAGCCAGTGTCTCACTTCATCAAACACATTTTTGTTTGAAGCTCACAAGTTAGAAAATTTTGTAAATTAACGTACAAGACAAGAATAGATATTACAAGGGATTACTTTAGAGATTTTGGAGCTGTTTAATTCTCCACTCTCTGAGGAAAAAGATTCTTCCCTTGCTGAAATATCAAAATACCATTTTCTGTAAGCAAAGTTGCCCAGAGCAACAACAGAAACTCTTGGAGAGCCTGGTCTAAAAGGATCTCAGCACCATCATGCAGGGTCAGACACACCCCACGTACCCTCCTTCAGAACTGCACCAAATTTTGGGGAAAAGTGGCCAGTTTTGAAAACATGCACATTATGCTCCAACTGGAAGAAGCTGTGAAAGTTCACTTACAACCTGGGCACTTTTTCAGTGCCTGTGTGGAAGGTGGATTTTGGAAATTGAAGTCCTCTCTACAGTTACTGCCTACTTGGAAGTATGGCAACAAGTTTTCTTGAAATTTGGCAGTTGTTACCAAATGAAAAGCACTGAGAACTCAACAGATGGCCCTGGTTTCCCTCTAAAGCAGCCTCCCCTCAAGACCCTTTTTCCTGGGAAAACCTACTCCTCATCTGAGATACAAGCAATGCAGACTCCACATGATTCCATGCACTGGGGACAGGGAAAGCAAAACTAAATCCTCTGAGATTCTGTCCTTTGTCCCATGGAGGATTGCTCTCTTTAGGAACCAGTGATGAGGAGGACAACAAAGGCTGCTCAGAGATGGGAAAGGGAGAGGTGGAAGAATCAGTTCTCACTGAACTGCTGAGAGGCACTCCAATACTTGCTCCCAGAAATAAAGTAATTATTTATACTTATTAAAGTAATTATTACTCCCCCCTATTATAAGGGACCCATTTAAACCACAAGTAAATGGTCTACAGGAGCACCAGCAGGAAAAGATCAAGCTCAAAGGTGAAACTGCATGTCAGGACCTAATTTATTTTCTCATGGGTTTCAGTTTCCTTTTTTTGTTTGTATTTAAATAAAGGCTACATTTCTGCTGGGTTGAACACATTATTTCACTGCAGCATTCAAAGCACAATGCATCAGATATAATTTACCACCAACCCCCCCTGCCATTTTCCCATGTTTGTTTTACTCACTATCCCATCACAAGTTTGGTTCTCTTACCTTTATTACTTCTGGGGCCTGCTGAATTGAAGCTGGAACAGAGTCTCTGGAGGCAGCCCCAACATGGCTTTCTTGCCCTGCAAGGAGGGACTGTGAAGGAGTTGCTAAAGTTTCCTGGAGAATTTGCATCACTTCCCTCTCCTTGGACAAACTTCCCTTGCCTGTCTGGAATTCCACCAGCTCCTGGGCAAAGTCCTCAATGCTTCCCAGGATACGCAGTAAAAGAGCTTTGTCATCCTCTTCCATTTTATGGCCGTTGGTTTCCATGATTTTTGACAAAGAAGAAGGGGGATCAGTGGGTTTAGTTTTGGGTTCAAGAGCCAGAGGTAGAGCCTGTCTACCCTGCCTGCCAGACACCTGCAGAGAGGCAGGTTCACCCTCCTTCTGAGAGGGTTCCCTCAGAGTACTCTCAATTTTCTGTGAGAAGCTCTCCAAGTCCAGCAGCAGTTTGTCTATCTCCTCCTTGTCCACCCTGCTGCATGTCTGGGCTCCCTTGGGGACAGCAGCTTGGGCACCACACAACCCAGGATCCGACACTGGTTTTAAAGGAGCCGTTTTCTCGGGAGCATCTCCCGCCCTGGCCCGCTCTGCTTTAGCATCAGCAGGAAGGTCTGAACCAGCAGCTCGCTGGTAGCTGCGCTCCAGGCTCTGCCAGCCCCCCTTCTGCTCTGCCTTCTTCCCTGTCCCTGCTGTTCTGTCCCCATCAGACTCCTCCTCGATGTACAGTGCCTCAGTGGCAGACGTGCGGTCGCAGGGGCTCGGGGCTGGTGACTGAGGTAGAGCATCTCTCACAGCTCTCACGCTGCTCTCTGGAGGAACACCGGGCAGGGAGTTGGAGGTGAAGCTCACAGTACCTGTTTGGATGGACTGGGAGGTGCTTGTCACCTCACCCTGACCTGGTAGAATGAGAGGAACTGCACCAGAGGATGGCAGCTGAATGATATCTTCATACCTGGGCGGCTGCTCATCACCAAATACCAGGGGAATGGAAGTTTGCTGCAAGCCATGGAAACAGTTCACCAGCTCTGCCCAGTCACTTGCTTCCCTCTGCCCCGCTGGCTTCAGCTCAAAAGGCAGCTTTTTCAGGTAGGAGGAAAATCTTGTCATCAGATTCATGTATATCATCTCTGAGTTAGCCAGGGGATCACTGCTGTTCCCTCCACCAACGCCATCTGCAGACTTCTTCTTGATGCAGTGTTTGATTATGTCCGTGCACTTTTTCAGATCCTCTGAGCACTTGAGCAAGATGTCCAGGCATACCTTAATATCTCCACTAGAAGAACCATCTAGCTTGTGTTTTTCTAAAATCTGGGTAATGAAGTTTTCTTCGGGGAAGGAATGAGGGGAGAAGGGAACCACAGGATTCACGGTGACTTCTGGAGCATCACTGCTCTCCTGCCATTTCTCCACAGGTGAGGGACTCTGCAAAAAGCCACATGGAGGGCAGTTCTCATCATTGTTGAAGTGCCCATAAATCAGGTCAAAATCAAAGGATCGTCTGCTGAAAGATTCTGACCGAACTTTCCTTCCCTTTCTGTAGGCCACATGACTGGAAGAGTTTTTGAGCTTTTCAAAGGAGAATTCCTTTATTTTACCACTGGCAAGGTTTATTGCCTCACCAGTAATGTCTTTTAAACTGCTGGAGGCTTGAACTGAAGAGCCCTTCTTGATTCTTGGATTGTTTGGGAGGATTTGGTGATAGTCCTCATTGCCAGCCAAGGCAAGACCATTTTCAGGAACAGGAATTTTATGGTCCAGGTTGGCATTTTGGACACTGAGCTCTGCACAGACACTGTGGTGGGCCACTATGCAGGTGAGTCCCTGTTTGAGCAGCTGGCAGGAGCCTGTGCAGTAGTGCACAGTGTGCTGGGAGTGCTGCTCTATCACCACGCTGCTGTAGCAGTTCACTGAAGTCACCATCAGCCTGTAGGTCGCTGCCATAGCACAGACCACGCTGGGAAGTGAGGCTGCAAAACTCACCATGAACTTCACAGGGAAAAGCTCACTTGTCACAGCCACACCAGATCGGATGAAAACATTCAAATGTCAATTGGAAACATCCAAACTGTGTGAGGAGCTACTGCCTTGGGAAGCCCTGGAGAAGTCTGGAGTGGTTTCAGCAGTACAGTTACAACAACCAGTGCAACTTGCATATGATATAACTTAAGGCACCTTGATGCTCGTACTCCATGCAGAAAGCCTTGCTCAGCAGAGGTGCAGCACGAGCTGCTCCATTTCCAATGGTCCAGGTAGCTTTTCCAGACAGGCCATAAGATCCAGCCAGTTCCTAGGCAGAAGTGACAAGCCAACAAGTTCTGTTCGACCCCTTTTCTCTCTTTTTGGGTGGGTCAGTAAAAGGTAGATAATCCAATAGCTTGTACAGACAAAAAATCCACAGTGTGCTTAGGAGAGTCCTCTTTCACACTGGTGACACAGGTCCCTGCAACAGAAATAAAGGTGACAGTCATTATGATTGCCATGTATTATGCAGCCTTGTCTACTACTGAACATCTGGCACCAGACAGAACAACCAGCACACAGGCCTGCACAGAACAGAGTAGGCTGATATTCTTCCTTCACTCAGATCTACCATATAAGAACAGTGCTGAGGAGCTGGCCTATATTTATACACAGGCTGTCTGTGTGCTGCCATTTTAACAGCTCTATTTTAGCCACTCATTAATTTTTTTCAGACTTGCTTTTCTTCCTCCCCAGACCAAGCAGAACATTACCTTTAATTCTAATAGAGCAAAACATTTTGATCCTGTTGTGAATTTCTGCCTTTCATTTTCCAAGGCTCTAAAGATAAAGCAAAGGGCAGTAGAGAAAAACACTTTCAGGATTTCCAAGCTCTCTGGATTATAAAAAGCTGCAAGAAGCCTGCAGCAAAGTAGCAGTCTTTAGTAAAGGCCACATTGGCTTCCATTAGCCTTTCACCAAGGTCTCTGGGACCATAGCAATATATTTTAAGGAGGAATAACTGTTTCTCTTACAACCCATAAATAGTAGCATATTTAATACAGTAAGTCCACTGCTGTAGACACTGAGGATAGTAACATTTGTATAAAGGTTAAGCCTATGAAAACTAGGAGTTGAGTGTTTTACACTTAGCACAGTCATTTCCAGCTGCATTTCCTATCATCATGGTCAGAACTGCACCAGATAAAAACCCCAAAGCTGTTTAACTTTGTTATGAAAAAAAAAGGAAATCTCAGATTCAAGGGTCTTGAATTTTAGACATAGACTCATCTTTCTTAATACATGAACAATCAAATGAAAACACTCCAGTGAAATTCTGAGCACCCTTTATTCCTGAACAAACAGAAATCAATTTAATAAAACATTATTATACCACACAGCTAAGTCACTCCACAGCATGGGTTTATTTTGGTTTCTTCAAAGGTAAATATCCAGCACTGCAAAAGGCCAGGCCTGCACCTGATGAAAGCACTGCCCTTCACACAGTTCCATGCCACCAACTTAGCTCAGAGCCTGGACAAACAGCACACACAAGGCAAGTGCCCTAAGAGTTTGGTGCTGTTGTAATTATCGACTGGGGAGAGCACAAGTCTAAATATTCACATTTTACATATTTTAAAGCCTTAATTGAGAAGCACTGGTTCAAGAGTGTTCAATGGAATTTGTGATGTGCCATGTCTGCTCACTGCAGTTATGTGGAGTGGCACAGGTAAAGAATCCTTCCCACTTTGTTCTTTGGATTATATACAGCATTGAAACAACTGCATGCAAGATGAAGAGCTAACTGCCATGCTGGGCTCTGGAACAGGCTGCCACCTGCCCATCCCAGCTGTGGGCCAAGCACCTCCTCAGCTCCTCCTGTCCTGGCCTGCTCCCCTCCACACCCACTGGCACTGCCCCAAAGCCCCTCCGGCTCAGGAGGGCCCTCCCGAGGGATGAGCAGAGGTATGAGGTGTGCCCCTTCCCGAGGGGATGAGCACAGCAGTGGTACCAGCTGTGCCCCTTCCCCAGGGATGAGCAGTGGTACAAGGTGTGCCCCTTGCCCAGGGACAAGCACAGGTACCAGGTGTGCCCCAGCCACTGCAGTGAGTCAAGGTGCCAGTGGAGAAAGGGCGTGCACAGAACCCTTTTCGCACCCCGTGGTGCTCACACCATCACTCGCACACCCAGGGAACACACTCCACACCCTCCAGTCACTCAGGCTTCACTGCCACGTGTGCTAAACCCTCTGCTGAATCAGAGCCACAGTTTAAAAAGTGCTGTTGGCTCCCCAATGCCTTCATGGGCTCTGTCAGGAAACTCGTGCTAGGCCTCCAAAAAGGCCACTGATCCACAGACTCCCTTCAACACATCAGGGTAAGGGGTCTGCTGCTTTTCCTTTTCTGAGCCTCCACCAACTACAAACGAGCCTTCTGGCATTTCCTGAAATGACTGCTATATAATATTTAGAGAAAGGAGAGGTCTTCAGGACAGCAGGTTTGCTGAAGAATTAATATTGCCTCTCAAAAAGCACAGGACTTCCTGAGGGCTCCTTCCTCCCTCTGTGTCATACACAGCAAGGAGAGACTGGTCTTCCTTTTATCTGCTAAGAACAGTTTGGGTTTATACCCAATTTGGGCAGTAATTACATCTTGATTAAGTTATTTCTTAAGTAGAGTAATAATGTGTTACTCACTGTCTCCTTCTCCTCTGTCACTCCAAGAGTAATTTCCTCCCACCACATCACTGACTAAGCCAGTTCCTCTAATTCTTTAAGCCACCTTCAAACAACAAAGTTTTTGCATCTGTAAGGTTATTCCACAAATCCTTCAAGGAAAGGTCTCCTAGATTCCCAATCTACATGGACTGGTTTTTTTTAGTTCAACCTGGTATTGCCAGCTATGCCCAATAACCATTTTAGGTGTTTATGCAATGATTGCTGCACTCTAATCCCTTTCCAGTTTGTCTGTATTCCTCTGGTACTATCACAAACCAACACAATGCAAACACAAACTTGCCAAGGCCAACACAGGATTGCTGCCTCCTGCCTCTGTTGACAGCACTTTTTACTGCTGTATCACAGGAGGAAGTAATCAAACTATCAATATGAAACCCCAATATCCTCTTTTCTACCACACTAACTCATGTCTTCTCAGTAACTATTTACTAATTGCTTTATTATCGCTGTCTGCAGAAACATGCTTAGGTTATTCAAGGGCTGGAGCAGCACAAATCCTTACAGATGCAGAGTAGAAATTTCCCTCCTTCCCCACTGCCTTGCCCAAGGTAGGACATGCTCAGCTTGCAGCTTTATTTGAGTGCGATCCATTGAACATGATCCAGCATGCAAACTTAGTCAGGACAAAGCCTAAGAGAGGAGTATCCCTGTTTTCAGATCTGGGAACGCTGCCTCAAGCTGAGCTTCAGTTGTGACCCTTGGTGGGTGACTAAAACCTACCATTTATGAGTAGAATGCAAAGACCAAATGCATCAGGAAACTTTCCTACTTGGCTCTTTGCAGGCTGCCACTTCATTCCAGTTTGACTCTAGAGCAGCCCCCAGTTCAGAAACACTGCAAAAAGATTCTGTAATTAGGACTGCTGCCACGAAACCAACCCAGCCCCGGGGATACAGGACTGGCTTCACAACACAAACTGTGAATGAATAGCGCTTCTTGTGTGACTGCAGAATAATGCTTTATGTCTGTCCTATCTCTGCAAGATGACATGAATTACTTTCCAAAGGAAAAAATTATTGCAGATACTAATTATATAAAAGGTTATTCTGTAAGACACACAAGAAATTCTATTCATGCAAAGATTATGCAGAAGTTAAATAATTGAACAATGACAATCTGTTCGGATTGGGACTGTCAGCCAACGCTTGCAAACTGAAGTCTAGAAAGCTACAGGACAGGGCTCCAATACCTCTGAAAGTCTCTAACTCACCAGAAGTCTTCTTGAACCCTCATCTGCAGCACTAGCAACAGGAGCTAGAAACCACCATAACACAGGATGGAGTAAGCCAGCCTTCCTGCACCAGGACGTGGCCTGAGCATCACCGTGGAACTGCTTGTTTCTAGTGGAAGGTGTGGTAGGACCAAGCCTCCAGTCTGGTACTCTTGCAAAAGAAAACAAGGAACAACAGGTTTCCCATTTGGACAGTCACCAGTATGGCTTCAGGTGTATCACAATGCCTGTGTAATCAGGTGTCAGGTCTTACCCCGTTAGAAGGGCCTGTGGTATCAAAAAGCAGCATTTATCTTCTTATTTAGAAATGATTGGTTTTGTTTAAAATTTACTGAGCAAAGCAGATTTGGGAGCAAGCTATATGGATTATAGAAGATAAAAGCAGGCAAACAACAAAGCAATGTTTTCTTACAAAGAAATTTTTGTAACAAATCCAGTTCTGCTGAATTAAGTGGAAATTTTACAACCAGACATTTAATAAATTATTTTGGACTCTATCACAAAGGACCTGATTAACAATTTGCCATCACTTGCATAATTTATTACTTTTCAAAAAGGAACAGGAGACTAAAAAGAGTAACTTTTCTTCCTATACTGAAGAAGTTCAGAAGGAAAAAATCTGAGTTGTTCCTTTGTCCTGTATTTCTTATATATTTACAGCTTATGATATTTTGATGTGCTTAATGGCAACAAAACTATTTTGTATGTAGGACTTGGGTGGGAAGTGCAGCTTTTCAGTCCTCAGGACCATCAATAATTTGATGCATGTGCACACATTTCAGGGACAGTAGAAGAAACCACTCATGATTGCACCTGCACAGTTTGGGGATTACAGGGGCTTATACCATTGACAATGGCACAGCAACCAGAACCTTTAGAATCTTTCTAAGAGGTTTCAGCTCCAAGCTATTTCATGTCTTAGAAACTGCAACAACCTGTGATGGCTACAAATCCCAACTTGCCTCATAACCCTGGTTAGAGGATCTGACCTACTCAAACAGCACTTCTATCTGAACCAGAGGACACTTCCTCATATCCTCAAGTGCTTCAGTATTTAATTACATTCTAAAAAAAGGGTCATCATTTCCCATTTAAGTATGTTCAACATCAGGTTCCACAAACAGCTATCCCACTTTCTCATGCTAAATTAAAAGAGCTTTCAGGAAGACAAATTTCCTCACCAAGAAGTACTAACACAGTATAATCAAATCACCTCTTAGCCTTTTCCAGGAGAGCCAGAGAGAGTCTGAGAGATGTCTTCAGAGTCACTGTTATAAATCTTTGTCTGAGTTCTGTCTGTAACTTGCTATTGTTCTTACAAAAACATGGCAGAGGTGGGATTCATCTCACCTACACAGCCATGAAATGTTAGGTGCTGTTTGTAGGCAATTCAGCTAGGGAGGCACCTCAAAAACAAAGATCACCCCACTGAGTTTAACAATCCAGTTTTGAGATGACAAGTTACATTAGATGAATCCCATCCTTCAGGATTACACAAGAACACAGGAATAAACACTTCTGTCTCCAACAGTGCTTAAATGCCAATGCTCAATGAGTAGTATTAGAAAGACATCTGATATTTCCTAAGAGTACTCTCCTGGCCTCCAATTGTTCCCAGTTCATGAGAACTCTGAAGCTGGATGTGGTTTGTGTGTACTTACTAACCCTTGGACGATTTCTCTCCCATGTGCTTGAGCATCCCTGGGTTCAACAGAAGTTTTTTGCATCCTGAGCATCTTTTGACAAGACATCCTACCACCCACCCTCCCTTTCAATCCTGTCACTCACCAGCTCCAGTATGTCAAGATCTTGTACTGAGACACTGTGCAAACACTACACTTCCATGCACACTGTCCACAGCATTCCCGAATTTGCAAACTCCATGTCATCTCTCTGCCTTCTCTTGCCCTTCTCTTAGCTTACTCAGCTCTCCTAGCGCAGAAGCCACTTTGCACCTCTGATCATTCCCACTGCCCCTCTCATAAGCTTTTCTGGTTCAATTACACAATCTAAGACACAGGAAGCCAAAGTGGGCACAATATTCAGGAAAGATGAGAACCATGGGCAGAAATTAATTTTTGAGCTGCCTTTCAAAAATCAGTATTATCCCTACATAGTGTTTTCCCCTTCCCAGCCTCGCTGCTTTCAGATAATGCATTCTCAAGTGTCTGCTCTCATAACCACCTGGGTTAACTCACTCTGTCCTTCTTCCTACTTGTCTTCCAAGAGGAAATAAAGATACTATTGTCCTTTGTAAAATGCTCAGAGATCTACTGAGAGAACACTCTGTTCAAGAGGAAGGTGTTCACTTTTAGAGACCAGTATTTTCATGCAGCCTCAGAAAAAAGGTTCAGAGATGGGCAGCAACAATGACCCAGAGGTCTTGAGCAGATGGTCTGTGAGGAATGATGGAGCAGGACCAGGCACTTCAGGTTGGAAGAGAGGTGACTTCAGAGAAATAAAATAATCTACAAAGTCATGAATGGCATGGAGAGGGCAGATAGGGTCTGACTGCTCACCTACTCCTCAGCACAAGAACTAGGTGGTCAGTGCCACCAAAAGCAAGTTAAAACAAGCACACACATGCAGCAAACCAGGGAAATGTCTCATCAAAGGATGCCACGGACCCAGAAATATTCTGGGGAGTCAAGGGGCCATGTTTTTATACCTCCTCTGTTAAAAGTCACCACCTTTTACATGGGCACCACTTGATACCCTTTCATTCTTGCTATGCTGGGGTGGCAAAATAAACAGGGATATTCCCATGGCTGCAGATTTCTATCATAATCCTTCCTCTTATCCTTCCTACTTCCAAACATGTATTTTCCAGGCTAACTTCCAGTTTATTTGGTTACTCTTTTTACAAAAGTTCTTCAGTTATGTGCTTTTTCCTAATATTAACTACAACTCTTTGGAGAGGGGAGAATGTCTGCCCCTAACTTTGGAAGGGGTATGTTATTCATTACACAAAAACACCATGGATTTACACCATGGCATTCTGGTTTGCTCCCTCTTCTTTTCCTAGAGATGTCATTTCTATTTGCCTTCTTTTGCTGTTTTTGACTGCTGCTGAGCGAGTTTCACAGAGTCTTATCTACATTACTTAAAAGATCTCTTTCCTGAATGGCACAGAGTCTCATGAGCTCATCACTGCACAGGCACAGGGAGTTGTTTATCCCTTGTGCACATTAGTTTATGTCTGCTGGTATCAAGTACCTATAACCAAGTACTGTGAGAACCTTCTGCAACTGCAGCCAGCTTTTGTTTCTGCTACCCTAATGCTGTGATTTTCAGCATATACTGTCACTTCATTACTCAGCCTCTATTCCAGGCCATTTATAACTGTGTTCAACAACACAAGCCTTAACATGGATTCCCCCGGGAGTGAGGAGTGATCACTCTTCCCTAGAAAAGCTGACAGTCCTTCCTACACTTTAACCAGGTTTTAATTACTGAGAAAGCTACACTTCTGCTCCATGGCAGTTCATTTCCTTTAAGGAGCATTAACAAAGTCCTTTGTTAATCTCTCTCTGAAAATCCAGACACAGCAGAATATTTGCTTGTTTGTCTCTTGTGCCTTCTTGTCCAAGAGCTCCAGACCATAGGACTTTACCAGCTGTAGCTGGACTTCAGCATTCCTGTAGTGACCCATGGAGGTCACTGCAATGGGAACACTTATCAAGGCAGGCTTCCAAGCAGACGTGACCTTGAGCCTCACCGTCCGTGGCAGGACGATTAACACTCCTCTGCAGTCACTGTGCATTTGGAGAAGTCAGTTTTTACACTGAGAAATTTGTTTTGGTAGATTTACCCTAAAGAAAAATAATCCCCCAAACCTAACTTAAATACAACCTCTCCACATTTACAGCAGCAGCAAAAGGCAAGCCCACCACTCAAAAAGATCTGGGCTAGTATCAATAATAGTCTGCACTGATTTTTAAAAACAAACCTGGCAGTAGACCGTAACCTCTTGTTTTAAAATACTGACTTGCAGTTAGTGAATGCAGTATTATTCAGTGTAACTCCTTTGGGTTAAGTGACAGGGTTATCTAATACTCCAGTGCCTCTATCCCCTTCACAAACACCAGCACACAAAGGCCCTGAACACGAGCATACCAGAAACTGCTGGGGAGCACCAGTGCACGGGCCATGCACAACTTGTCACTGGGGTGTCAGCTGGGAAGGAGAAGAGTTAACAGCACCAGGAAAGATGTCACCCTTTTCAGCTTTTCTAAAATACCTTTCTTCAACTTTCCATTTGCACAGTCCTGGAACTAAAACTGACCAGACAGGAATTTGTGCCCCCATGAGACTGGTTTCCAGTTAGACAGATGAGACAGCAAGAGAGTAAAAGCTCACACGATTTTTCCATGTAACGCCAACACGTTACATAAAAATACTTTTCCAACTAATTCTTGTTCCAGCCCCTTGTCTGTGTAGATCCACCAATCTTGCTCACTTAGTAGGACCCAAATACATTCACAAACACGTTGAAGTTTAGCAGGGCACAACAAAAAAAAAAATTAATGCTTGAGCTCTGACACACTGACAGAAAATAAGGTGACCAGCCAGTGAAACACTTGAGGTGAACAAGCTTCAAAAGCACATAATTAGCAAGGCTCAGGGCAGAGGTCAGAAAGCCTGCTTGATTAAGTAATGTGTCTCCTGGCTGTTTACAACCGTATATGGAAAGAGATAATTTCACATTAGCAAGATAAATTTATTATCCCTGGAATGTTAATTCAGTATTAACAGTATCCATTCACTTTACACAAATTAAAATGATTTTATTTAAGTGTTAAAATAACAAAGGAAGATTTGTGTCCAAGACAGCATTCCCTTGGTCATTAACTTTTGCTGACACTGAGGTTACAATTTACAGATTCCCTGAAACCATTTTCGGAAACTTACTTGGAAGTTAAATTTCTTCTGTAGCAGAGTAGCCATCTGCTAGTGGTCTGCAGAGTAAATACACTTTTAATTTAATGACTAAACCAAAAAAAAAATTGTTTTCATTCATTGCCCGTCTATTCAGAGCTCATACATTTCTCACTGCTGTCAGATCTAACTTCTTCAGGTCTTACGTGTATCACACTGGAGTCACTTAAAGCCTCCGGCATCCAAAATTTTGGGTAAAATTCTTTGTCTAAGGGGACAGCCCATTTCTCCAGGGCAGCCTCAGGTCCCAGCCCATATCTGACCCCAGCTGGAGTACTACAGCTATTCCATGGGTCAGCAACAGGCACGGTGACACAGAAAAGCTCCGACTCTGTGCTGCATTCCCACCCTCTCCTCTGAGGCACAGTCTCAGGAGCCAAGAGCTGTCATTCCCACCAGCCATACCTTCCACAAGCCCATTCCTGCCAGCCTCCATCTCGCACTGGGAACAGCAGCAGCTGTCAAAATGCAACAAATTACACCAAAAGGTGCAGCATGTCCTGGCATCCAACAAGTCTGGCACTGCTACAGATTTTTGTGCCTGTGCCTTCGATAAGCCACCCCAGAGGCACAGAGCAGTGTGCTCAAAGCAACGCACAATTCAAGGGAGAGTAACTTTTCTGTCCCCTACCAAGGAAAACTAAAGGTGCTTTAGCCTGATGTCCTGGTACAACTGAGGAAGTCATTTCTCCTGTGTCTTTATCAACCAGGGAGATTTACAAAACAACAACAAAGTAAATATGACTTCCATTCATTTCTCTCTTTCCCCTGTGTATTTAACCAGAAGCAGATTAAAGAGAAAAGCAATACACACAGAAAAAAACCCAGAAAACATGCAAATGCAAAGATTCCTTCATTTTAAGTGGACAGCCATGTTCACATTTGTGAAGCTGCATATTCATTAAAATGAAGTAATTTTTAACTAGCCTGCATTTCACATGTATGACTTCAGGTATTGCCTCCTGCATCCTACCCATACACTGTTCTGCAGTCAGAATTACTCATTTCTCCATCAGCAGAGTATTTGCATCCTAATCGAACACTGATTAATTGTTAACATTGTTAATATTTTCCAGTATTATCCTCATTTTACCCTGCAAAGAGAATACATCAGTTTCTGGTGCTCAAGCCCTGATTTTCCAAAGTATGTGACATTAGGGAGTGTTTCATATGGTCAAAACAAAGCACCTGCTTAGTCACAACTGCCCTGGCAGTCCCAGCTCAGAAATTCCACAAACCAGACCCAGGGACACAAGCAGCAGAGGAAATACAACAGTGAAGTCTGCTGGAAGAATCTCGTCCTGTAACACACATGAAAACAGTTCTTTACGACAGCACTCAACTACGTTAATTATGGATGAGAAAATTCCCCTCCTCCCACAGTTCCACAGTGCTGTCCCGTTTCTGACAGAACTGGAGCACAGGATCTAAGCTCTAACTGAGCCTTCAGAAAAGTTCAGTGTAACAGGAGAAAGCCTGGTCTTACAGGGAAGAAAAACATGCAGTCATTGAAGTCAAATCAGCATTGGAAAACATTTACACAACAAAAGCAAAGCAACCTCTGTCCTGTACCAGGACATGCCAAGTTCAGAGTTACTTCAAGTCAGGTTTTCTATGTAATTCAAGGGTGGAGAAGTTCTCTATGGAGAACGGTCCTTACTAAAAACAAAAAACCACCAACCAACACTCACCCCACCCATCAAAAAAAAGGGAAAACAAATTCTACCATGCAGCATCATATTTATACCTCCAGGGCTACCAGCAACGAGTGTCAGACCGCAGGGATCCACAACAGAGCTTTTTGAACTGCCTGAGCCACATTATTCATCACCTGCTCCACAGGTTGCAGCTGAAGGAAATTAAATAGATGCTTTCCCAGTGAATCTCTGCAGCATTTGGCAGTCACACATCAGTCAGCTGTAATTTGAGGAGCTTTGCCCACAGCTACCTTTAACGTTGCACCTCTATGCAAATTATGAGTACAAAATAATATGACACATGACAGTGGTTGCAAAGATCTAGGTAATGGAAACTGGCCATGTGCCACCAGGGAACTTCGATTTTTCTATTTCATTTTCAAGCAAATATAAATGAGTTGCAAGTGATACACAGTGTTACCCTTTCCAGCTATATAAATACTGGGAAAAAACCCAAACAACCCACCACTGTCTCATGCTTCAGTTTCTCAGAATGCAGCAGACATTAAACACATAATTTTACAAAACTAAGTCTAACAGTACTGCCAATCTCCTCAAAGTTCTCACTAAAATAACCTCCCCCTACACAACCTGAGAGAGCAGACCTACCAAGTTTGAGAGATCGACAAGAAATAATCAAGAGAGAAGGTGGCTTAAAGAAATGGTTAAGTAATTTCTTGGAAGAGTTATTTCCTGTAGCAGGCATCACATCATCATGAGACCACCACCAAGAAAAATGTGCCCTGCCTTCCAGGCAGCACTTCAACAGCAAACAGCTTGGGGGACTACCTGCCTCTGGAACCTTTCCTAGCCTGCATTTCTGCAAAGATGGGAGCACAGAGCAGCACACCTCCCAGGGTCTCCTTCTTCAGTAGGAAAAACAGAGGTAATATAATTAGTCACAGGCTTTAAAATATTTACATTACTTGAGACCAGTGCAGTCTGATGACCTGCAGAGAGAATTACTCCGGCAGGAACACCTCCTTCATAAATCATTCCACTCGTTATCCAATCTCAGTTTTACAAGTTTATGCTCAACTTAATCTCGAATTCATCTGCCCGTGAACCAAGGAGTCTGGTAGCCAAAGTTGTTCCCCTTCTTGCTCAGGAAGAAATACGTCGGGGAAAAAAATTAATCCTGCTTTCACGACCACGTATTCATTCACAGCTGCAGTGAAGATAATGGAAGGTCCAGTTACCCAGGGTGCTGGGGCAAGTGGTCACAGAAAAAGAACAGCCTGAAGACCCCTCACGGGAGTTAACCTCCGGCTCTCAACAGCCAACACCTCCGGGCCAGCCCGGGCTGGGAACGCGCCGTGCTCAGAACCTGCTACGCCTAAGCCCCTCGGGACAAGTCTCCAGGGACAGCTCACAGCCCCGGCCCCAGGCACCGCGGAGCGCCCGCGCTCCCAAGGCGTGCGGGGTGAGCATCGCCTCCCGCGTGTGCCCGGCACCGCCGCCCTCAGCACACCCCGCCAGACCCTCCAGGACCGCGCCAGCGCCCGCACCGGGACCCCCGCGCTGGCTCCTCATCCACAGACACCGCCCCGAGCCCCCGCCGCCGGGCCCCGCGGGGACCCCGACCCACCGCTCCGAGCCGCGGGACCGACCGCTGCCTCAGACAGGGCGAGCCCCAGCCCCGGGCCCCGCCGCCCGCACGTACCCGCCAGGGCAGCGCCCCGTCCCGTCCCATGCCCAGCGCCGCTCCCGCCGCCGGGCGCGCTCCGCCGCCCGCCCCGGCCGCCCCTTCCGCACGGCCGGGCCCGCCCAGCGCCGCGGGCCGGGGGGCGGGGGACGGAGGCGGGTCCCGCCTCAGAGAGCCCCCGGGCCGCCCCACGAGCCTCGGGCCGCCTCCGAGAGCCCCCGGGCCGCCTCACCGCCGATCCGCGCCTCAGCAGCCTCCGCGGACGGCGGGTTTTGTTCTCCCCTCAGGAACGCCACCAACGCCCTTACAGAATCACAGAACCGTCAAGGTTGGAAGAGACCTCCAAGATCATCAGTCCGACCATGCACCCAGCACTGCCTCTGTAACCCCGTAACCACTAAACCACATCAGCCAGTGCCAGATCCAGACGTCTCTTCTACACCTCCACGGACCATGACTCCACCACCTACCTGGCAACCTATTCCAATGCCTGACCGTGCAAACAGTGGAATTTTTTTTCTAATAGCTAATCTGAATCTCCCCTGTCTTGCCTTAGGGCCATTTCCTCCTGTCGTCTCACTGCAGGCACGGCAGAGACCGGCCCCACCTCACTACAGCTGTCAGGGAGTTGTGCAGAGCGATGAGGTCCCCCTGAGCCTTCTCAAAGCTAAACAAACTCAGCTCTCTCAGCTGTTCCTCATGAGGCATGTTTTCTAGACCCTTCCCGAGCCTTGGTGCCCTTCTCTGGATATGCTACAGCCCCTCAATATCCTTTTAGAGGTGAAGGGCCCAGAACTGAATGCAGTGCAACCTCACCAGTGCTGAGTACACGGGAGCAATGACCTCCCTGGTCCTGCTGGCTACACTGTTCTTGATACAGGCCAGGATGCCATTGGCCTTCTTGGCCACACTGCTGGCTCATATCCAGCTGCTGTCGACCAGCATCCATGAGTCCCTTCCTGCTGAGCAGCTCTCAAGCCACCCCTGCCCCAGGCTGGAGCTGCAGGGGGTTGCTGTGACCCAAGTGCAGGATGTGGCACTTCGCCTTACTGAACCTCACGCTGCTGTCCTCAGGCCTTTGATCAGGTCTATCCAGCTCTCTGCAGAGCCTTCCTGCCTTTGAGTAGATCAACAGTCCCAACCAACCTGGTGTCATCTGCAAATTTACTGAGGGTTGCTTCATCTCTTTTCCTCCAGCCAGCTTCCAGCCCTCATTGGCTGGAGGCCATCAGTAGTGCCTTCTGGCAAAAGGTAACAAGAGGGAAAGAACCCTGCTGGTGCAGCTGGAACAGGGAAGCAGCTGCAGCGCCTCAGCCCAGAACAGGCCCTGCGTTGGCAGCTGTATTGCTGCACTGCAGATCATGTTGCAATCATCAGACGTGATCTAGGGGAGGAGATGCCCAAAGACACCTGGACACAGCTGCAAGTGAGCCATGCGATGTTCAGGCCAGCCTTGTGGGGCCTTTTCCTAAGGACGCTTCAGTCTTGTCTGGTTGCAGCAGCCCGTCCCTTCAGTTGCACACATACACGCCAACTTGCCACCTCACAGCTTACAGGGGCAGCTCAAAATCTCAGCTGGAACACATCAGATTTGTCTCTTGCACTCCAGTGTATCTCCCTCTCCTTCACGCTGTCTTCCAGCCCTTCTCCTTGTACCTCCCTTCCCAGCCATGCCATCCCTCCCCAGAAGTCAAATACAGATGCCTCCCTTTTGCTGTTCCTCTTCATTTTAGTAATGTGTAAATCATGCTAGAAATCTGTTAGTATACTCTAAAAACCACTAGGAAGCACTTGACAGAAAAGTCTTCAAAAGCTCTTCTCATTCCATTCTCAGAGTTAAGGGAAGCAACTCTGTCATCCACAGCCCCTTCAGATGCCTTTTATTCTTCATTTCTCTGGAGAGGAAAACGACTTTCATGGTACTGAACTACCACAGTCAGCTCAGGAAGAAAACATTACTTACTGGTCAGTGCAGGCAGGCAACATCCAAAAGGGCATATACCTCCTACCCAAGCAATCCACTGACCTGAGCCCACTTGTTGGGACTTTTCCCTCCTTGGCCTCACAGTTCCCTGGCCTTTCATGCAGGACAGGATGTGCACTTGGTCCTCTGCTGCAGGACTGGACATCCAGGCACGAGACACATGCACAGGCAACTGGGGCAAGAGACTATGACTGCAAAACCCAATCCAAGGCCAAACATGGGGCAGTCATGCGCTGGAAGAGAGCTGTGCTTCAGTCACATGGGTTTTCAAACAGTCTTGAAGGACTGAACAAAATTACAATAACATAGTTAAGCATTAACTTGCTGCCACTTACCCTGTAAACAGCAGCATGGCTGATTCCCTTTGTGCTCTGGAAAGGTCAGAGCAGTTTTGCTCAGTGAACACTCCGAGTTTAATTATGGATATTGAGATGCATCCTGAGTGTGTGCAAATACTAAAATGCTACAACATAAAAGAAGCCAAACTTTTTAGACTCTATTGTGCACCAGTTCACTTGGGATAAGTGGCACATGGAGTACAAGAAATGAGCCTGATCCAACAAACTCAGGAAATACAATTACAGTATCAGCTTACCTTGCCAGGGTGGGGATGAATTTGGGTGGGCAGGTGTCTCAGGATGCCCCTCGAGATGGCGTACCCTGGGTAAGATGGTCTCTTCCAGAGATTCATGGACCTTTTCTGTCTCTCACCCCTTCCTTTCAGGAAGTCTGAGACATGGCAAATGAGAGAGGTTGCTGTTCTTCCCCAGAGTTGGAAAGCTTTCCCAGGAGAGGTGTTGGACTGATGAGTTCTTGCACTACTCCAGGTAGGTCTAAGCAAAGTCAGTGGAAGAGCCAAGTGCACCCAAAGCACTCCGTGTCTGCTTTGCCCTTGGAAACTTGTGGGGTTTGGAAGCCAGAGGAACTTTACCCTTCACTTCAGCTGGGCTTGGACGAGCCCCAAAGTACACAGAGTAATACAACACTGTGAAATTATGAAATGTAGGAGACAACACTCATATTTTCTTAGTACCAAAAGAGAGGCCATTATGTAATGCTTGCTACCATGGGGGAACAGGAATGTCTGCTTGGTTCCATGATTACAAGGGAAGCAGTAGCAAGTTAATGCTTAACTATGTCCTTGCAATTTTTTTCAATCCCAAGACTTAAAAAACCTCCAAACCAGTCTTGAAATGGAAAAAGTCTGGAGTGGTTTTACTACGTGACAATACAAGGCCACCCCTACAACCCAATCTACTGCCCTTCCGAGCAGGAAATCGGTGCTCTCCAAAGAGGGAGCCCGTCAGTCCGCAAGGAAAAGGGGAGATACCGATTTCTCACCCCGCCTCCTACGCGCTTGCCCTGGTGAAGTCACTGACTGTTCCTTGTCCTTGTGTGCTACAAAGTTACAGAAGCCAGTGCTTGGTTATGCTGAAAACACGCCTGCCTGGTGCTGAACTGGCCCCACGTCGGTGTTTTATCAGCAAAAACGCCAGGTGGAAGCGCGCACAGCCACTGCTCGTGCTGCTCCACCAACACTTTGCGGTCTGTGAGCCACGCAGCGAGGGACAAGCACAGCTTGTGCTGCTCCCCACAGGGCTGGCAGAGGAGGTGCGCGCAGTGCCCGGCGGCTGCTGTGGTGCCCTCCTTGCGCAGCCCGGCTACCCCCGCAGGGGCTCCTGCCCCGCTGTACAACCCCTCTCTGTGAAACGAGCCTTCCTGACCAGTCACGGCCGCGGTGCTCATCACGGTGCCCGTGTTAATGCCCGGAGTGAAGGTCCCACTGGCCAGTTACAGAATCACAATCACCAAGGTAGGAAAAGACCTCTGAGATCATCGAGTTCAACCTGTGACCGATCCCCACCTTGTCAACCAGACCAGGGCACTGAGTGCCACGTGCAGTCTTTCCTTAAACACCTCCAGGGATGGGGACTCCACCACCTCCCTGGGCAGCCCGTTTTCCAGTGTCTAATCACTGTTTACATGAAGAAATTCCTCCTGATGTCCAACCTAAACCTCTCCTGGTGCAGCTTGAGGCCATGTCCTCCTGTCCTGTCCCTCGTTCCCTGGGAGCAGAGCCCGACCCCCCACAGCTGCACCCTCCTGTCACAGGGAGTTGTGGAGAGCAAGAAGGGCCCCCCCCAGAGCCTCCTTTTCTTCAGGCTGAGCCCCCCCAGCTCCCTCAGCTGCTCCTCTCAGAATGGCGACCCTTCCCCAGCTCCGCTTCCTGCTCTGAACTCGCTCCAGAACACCTCCAGGAACAGCGACTCCGCCACATCCCCGGGCAGCCCATTCCAATGCCTGGCCACCCTTTCTGTGCAGAACGGGGAAGGCTGCAAGGCATCATCGGAGGTCACCGGGTACGACCTCCCTGCTCGGGTAGGGCGGGAGGGGACCACCGGAGGTCACTGGGCAGGGTCCCTCCGAGCAGGGCTCTCGGAAGCCCGTGGCAGCGGCGATGAAGGGGCGGGCCCAGGTCCCCGCGTCCCTGGCCCGTTGTGTCCCCACAGGCTGTGACTTCCCCGGGCCGTGTCCCCCACACGGCGCAGCCGCGGCGGTGACGCAAGGGCGCGCGGGGAGGTGACGCAAGGGGCGCGCGGGGAGGTGACGCGGAAGGCGCGCGCGGCGCCCGCTCGGTGCGGTGGTGGCGATGAAGGTGGCGGTGGCCGGGTGCTGCCACGGCGCCCTGGACAAGATGTACGAGACGCTGGAGCTGCTGCAGCGGCGCCACAACGTGCGGCCCGACCTGCTGCTCTGCTGCGGGGACTTCCAGGCCGTGCGCAACGAGGCGGACCTGCGCTGCATGGCTGTGCCGGCCAAGTACCGGCACATGCAGACCTTCTACCGGTGAGTGCCGCCGGCCCGGCCCCAGCCCCGGCCCCCGACCCGCGCGGGCTCGGCCGGGTCCAGCAGCTGCCGTGTCTCCGCAGGTACTACTCGGGCGAGAAGAAAGCCCCGGTGCTCACCGTGTTCATCGGCGGCAACCACGAGGCTTCTAACCACCTGCAGGAGCTGCCCTACGGCGGGTGGGTCGCGCCCAACATCTACTACCTCGGTAAGGCCCCTCCGCTCCAGTCCCGGTCCCCCGGCGATTCCCCCCACAGCCCCTGCCCTGCCCGGCCTCTCCGTGACCTCCTTCCTTCCCGTGTCCCGCAGGTTACGCGGGCGTGGTGCGGTTCCGCGGCGTGAGGATCGGCGGCATCTCGGGCATCTTCAAGTCTCACGACTACCGGAAAGGTACCGGGGCAGCGGGACTGGGAGAGCAGGGCCGCGCCATGGGGGGAGGGACTGGCTGTGCTCAGCCCCGTACCGTCTCCTAGCCTGGAAACCACCCCTGGTTAAATCCACGGATTTTTCTGGAGTTGGTAGATGAGTCAGTAGCTGCCCGGCGACCGCAGCATTCCAAGGTGCCTTTGGAGCGTTCTTGGAACAGTGTTGATTTTTCAGCGTGCAGTGCAACACTGTTAGGTGTTCCTTGGGTGAAACTGTTTATAACTGTGACATTATATAAGTGTATTATCCTGCCCTGAGGTTTAGAATCAGTACATCTGGTTCCTCCTGGTTATGTGGGTGTGTATTCGAGAGTTCTTCCTGGGAAGGGTGGCAAAAATCTTGTCACAGATGATGCCCCATGTCAGTGAGTAGAAGATAGTTTATTTTTTCTGATCTCAGCACTTGAAAGAGTGGTCCTTGTGGTTACTGTACTGTGCTATCTTTACTAGCAAACGGCTTCAGAGAAGCTTTGCAGGTGGCTTTCAAGCTGCAAGGTACTGAACCAGTTTCCTAGAACACTTGATTCTGTCTAATGCCTGTCGATGCTAATTAAATTTGCTGTCATCAAGAGGACACTCTGTATGTCTGAATATTGCATGAGGGATATGAGATGAGACTCTTTTGGCAAGAACTAAAAAAGCAATATTTCTGTAATTCTGTAGAGTATGTAGGAGCTATGCTTGGCATTTGTGTTTTTTGTCCCAAGGCAAAGTTGGAAACTTTTGTCAGGGTACATGTTGGTGCTTCCGGAGCCTGTGGTGCCTGTGGGCAGTGACAGGGATGTTTAGGCTGCTGCTGAACCTGTTAAGCTGTAGTTTCATGGGGGGGTGGCAGCACTCTGAACAATCACAAAAAATCACAGCCTCGTGTGACCCCCAAAAGCCGCTGTGTTGGAGGGAACTAGCGATTCAGGCAACTATTCTTGTTTTCAACATTTCAGGCCACTTTGAGTGCCCACCATACAACCAGCAGACCATCAGAAGTGCTTATCATGTGAGGAATATCGAAGTCTTCAAACTCAAACAGGTCAGTGAGAAGTCTATTTTTTGAAATAAGGGTAATTTCATTAATTTAGAAGTAGGAAGTTAAAGCTACTGTGATCAAGTATGCTGGATGTTGAACCAAAACATGCTTTAACACATTGATCAGACATCTGAAGGATGTGTCCTTTGAGGAGGAATATTGTGCTTAGCCATCATCCCTTTTAAACAAAGCTTCTAAAAATTTCATGAGGAAGAAGATGCCTTTGTGGGCAGAGGACTTGCTCTCTAGCTATGATTTCCTCTGAGTGCCTGGCTTATAGTGATGATATGAACTCTTTTATAAGGCAATATAAAACACAGCTGGCTGCCCCAAGTAATTTCTAAACTCCTTTGTCAATATGTTGTATTTATAGCATGTGCTTTTTGGCCTGACAGCTAAAGCGTCCCATCGATATATTTATGTCACATGACTGGCCAAGGAGCATCTATCACTATGGCAACAAGAAACAGCTCCTCAAAATGAAATCCTTCTTCCGTCAAGAAGTGGAGAGCAACACGTTGGGAAGTCCTGCTGCTTCAGAGCTTCTGCAACACCTGAAACCCACCTACTGGTTCTCAGCACATCTCCACGTTAAATTTGCAGCTTTCATGCAACACGAGGTAAAGGGGGATAGAAAATGAAGAATGTATGTGTCCCAGGCACACTTTAGAATTCTAGTGCAGGTAATCGTGTCCAGAAAAGCAATTTAGTGGTTTTTGTTCTTAAAACTCAGCTTAAGCCATGAAAGTTAAGTGGTGTTAGGACTACTATTTTATGTAAATTAAAGAGATGTTATAAATGAGGGGTGTAACTCCCTAATCTTCTTCAGGAAGAGCATGCAATAGCTAAAGTTATTGTTCTTGAAACTTGTTAATTTAACTGTATAGAAAAGCACTCTCCTGCTCTGTTGGTAAAGGAGATAACTTCAAAATAGGTGATAAAAAGGAGATAACTTCAAAATAGGTGATAAAGGAGTGTCTGAAGAGGGTGGTTACCTGGGAGTGGGAGGATCCCTGTAGTACACCTTTGCAGGTCTGGTAGCCTGGGGTTAAGCCAAAAACCAGCCTGTAGTTGAAATAATTATTCCTGAGGGAGGTGCCAGTGCTGTTCCTATTTGCAAATTATTTAGCTGTAAAAATGTAACTCCAGACCTTGTAGGCTCAACAAATCTGTTTCCAATTAAGCTACAGTTTTTCTTTTTGTGCCAAGGCTGGATGTGCTCAGATGCCCTGGTTAGTGCTGAAATGTAGCTCTTGCTTTATCTTGCTATCATCTGCATCCTGCTTCCTGTTAGACTCCCAGTGAAGTCTGTGCTTCTCTTTGTCCCTGCTAATTTTCTATTTCAGGAAGTATTTTTCTGTAGAAATCACACCTTTAAACCTGTCTATAAGCTTGTTTAGAATGGTCAAATTCCACAGAAGTGCTAACGACTGTGTTAACACCATTTGCTTCCTAGACAAACTCCAAAGACGAGTTACCAAAAGCAACCAAGTTTCTGGCTCTGGATAAATGCCTGCCACACAGAGACTTCCTGCAGGTGATGAACATGTGTAGAGGGTTTTCACCTTAAGTATTTCGTTTGTCTGAACTGCTAATGATGTTCTTAGATATAAGATGAAGAATAGTGCTGATAAGTGGAGGAATTTTAAAGAAACTAGGAATGCTGGGTTTGTGGAATGGTCTTTATAGGATTTTGTCCTGAACTAAGCAGATGGTGTTGTGTAGGTGCTGTGTTTCCTTAATCCTACCATTTCCATCCATGTTAGAACAAGTACCTGACTTCAATGGATGAGTCTGAAATAGTTTGTTGTGAGAGTGAGCTGCTGATAGCGTGTTCTACAAATGCACTTGAGTGTTTTACTAGTCTTAGAGTAGCTTTTATTTATCATCCCAAAGGGAAAGCAGTTCATTGTCTGTCCTTTGGATCCATTTGCCCTAGTAACTTCCTTTGAAGATGGTAGAGATTATGAGGATGGGCTTTATCTATGCAAGGGGACATGAGTGCTAGTCCACACTTAAAATCCTGTAGCAAAACTAATCAGGATTAGTACTACCTCCAGTAGCATGGAGGGTTTAATTAGTTTGTGGAGTATTTAAAGTTAGAGCCTGACTATGGGTTTGGCTAACCCAGATGGTTTGATTTGGTTAATGTCACTGAAGACCAAGTGATCTGAATTTCAATTTATCATGAAAGAGTTTAAAAATATTTCCTGTTAATTCATTGCTGTGTTAAGAGTGGGTGTTCATACAGCAGATTGACTGTTCCTGTCAATTCTTGGGGTGTATCCACTTAGAAGTGTCTCGGTTTGAAAGACGGGTGTCTGCCAAGGAAGGTGGAAACCTCCCTTGGAAAGGAAAATATGACCCCCTTCCCTCCGAATTATTATAACTTTGAAATTAAGGGGCTTTCAGGCAAAGATATGGGAAAAGGAATAACAGCTCTTTATGAATATACATACATATATATATATATACATATATGTAAACCAAGCCAGCCCAACACCACGGGCAGCCCCAGCGCGCAGCAGCGGAGCCCAGCGCCGCCGCTCCCGGCCGCAGGCGCTCTCCCCTCGCTGCAGCTCCGCTCGCGGCCGCCAGGGGCGCTCGTGGCTCCCGGCCGGGCGGGGCGGCTGCGGGGATTCCTCGCGCCGGCAGGGGGCGCTGTGCCGCGAGCTCGGCCGCCTCTCCCCTCACAGGGTAATGGCGGCTCGGCCGGCGGGAGGGATGGAAAAGGGATGGAAAAGGGGCTTCCTTTACCAACCCCCGGGGCAGCCGGACCCGGTGCCCCTCCGGACGGCGAAATGGGCTGCAGCAGGAACCTTGGAGCGGTGGCTGGAACGGCAGGGATGGGCACACCTGGGGTGGCAAACAAAGTGTAGTAGAAACTCCAGGGCCATGCCAGGAGCCACGGGGTGTCAGGTTAAAGTGTAGGGGAAAAAAAAAAGCCCGAAGCAGCAGCAGAAAACAGTGGGGTTGTGCAGTGGCAGCCAGGCTCCCACAAGCAGCTGAGAGACGCTCCCTCGGAGAGGAGGAGGGGTTTGGGGTCCTGGGTTTTCCCCTGAGGCACCTGAGTAGATGGTGAGGGTCCTTCCCAGTGAGATCGGGTGTTGAAAAGGTCCCAGTTCAGTGGTCACTCATGAACAAAGACTCACCCATGGCAAGGAGAAGCAGTGAAGGACAGAACTCACCAGTGGCAGCGAATTCTCCCTGCAGCAGCACCCTTGGCACCACGACCGACCGTCTCACCTCTGATCCTGAGAGCAAGCGAGGCCCAAGCCCAGCCCCTCACTCCCAGCCAAAAGCTCACAGTATCTCTGCCTTTCCCAAGAGAAAACCCCCCAGCTAAGAGATGTAGTGAACTGCACCTCCTACTCCATCCTGGCCACATCTTTTGTCTCTCTTAACTATCTGTTGTTTCAGTCTCTTAGTCAACAAATGGGAGAAAAATTCCCTAAGAGAAAAAAAAAAAGGAAAAAATACTAACCTCCAACAGAAGTCAGAATGAATTTAGGAGCAGGCAAATTCTATTTCTAAGTTGCATCACTGTCCAGTTGCTGGCAGTAGCGAGGAGAGTGTGTTTTGCTTTTTAGTTGCTGTTAGCTAAGATTCAGAAATGCCTTTTTTACTGTTGCTGATTGTCCTTTGTTAGCGCCATATGGGGGACTGGCTTGAGAGGACTTGTTTGGTTGAGACCACTATCTCAGTGTAGTTTAAACTTCATTAAAACTCTGTACAGTGAAAGTAACACTTGAAACTTTAATCAGATTCTGGTGTCAAGAGTAATATCTCACTTCATCTGTTTTCTGTGTGTTTGTAAGTAGATAATAGATGTGGAGCATGATCCCAATGCAGGCGACTCACTGGAGTATGATGCGGAATGGATTGCAGTCCTCAAGGCCACCAACAGTCTTGTTAATGTGACCCAGAGCTCCTGGAATATGCCTGAAAAGAATGGCCTCCATGCCAAGTAAGTTGTCTGCAAAATACAGATGAAAGTGTGCTTTGTTTATTTGTTTTTCTGGACTGGAAGTAAAGTTATGTTGGAGTTGTGTTTCTGTTCTGCAGCCTGTAATGCCTGTAGGACTTGCTAAATGCCTTGGAAAGAAAAGGGGATGTTGACAAAAGATATACTCTGAAGCATACAACTTCTTTACTGCTCTACCTGGGCAGTTAGTTTTGTTTTGCAAACTTAGATACCAGCATTTGAGGGACAGAAACTACAGCATGAGGCTGAAAATCAGGCTAGGTTATGGGTGTGGGTTGACATAGTACACAAATCTTTGGTGGGGAGAAGGGTGTCTCAGTACTGACCAAAAGAAGATTAAAACCTTCCTGAAAAAGCATTTGAGGAATAAAATGTCTGTTGTAGGATGAATTTATAGTCCATCTTTGAAGGTTGCACTCTGCAGTGGGAACAGGCAGTACCTTTTGACTTGCTGCACTTGTTTAAACTTTATGCACTTGTTTAGGTGGGACTACAGTGTGACAGAAGAAGCCATTAAAGAGGTGTTAGAAGAGCTGAACAATGACCTCAAAATTCCTTGCAACTTCACATTGACAGCTGCTTGTTATGATCCCAGCAAGCCCCAAAAAAACATGGAGCCAGTTCATACCATCAATCCACAGACCACTGAGTTCTGTGCCCAGTTTGGCCTCACTGACATCAATGACAGGATCCAGCAGGCTAAAGAGGAGAGCTCAGGACGAGGTGAATGTGAAGAGGAGGAGGAGGAGGAGATGGACAGTACTGGGTCAGCAGAGGAACCCAGTGAATACAATACAGATAATTCTGGCCTCTCATCCTTTAATCCAGATGAAATAATGCTGGATGACGAAGGTGGCGATGAAGACTTGAGTACATGTTCTGTAGATCCCTCCCCTGATCACCCTCCTGAGTTCTCTACCAGCTTCTCCGACATCCGGATCATGCCAGACTCCATGGCAGTGTCATCTGACGATGCCATGGACTCCAACAACGAGGAACTGGAGAAGTCTGGTGGGAGCAAGCAGGTGGAGGAAAAGAGCTCCACGGAGAGATCGTTAAAGCGAATTGGTGGTGATGAAAATGGGAACAGTGGTGTTAAAAAAATCAAGAGAAGGAACCAAGCTATCTATGCTGCAGAGGATGAAGATAAAACAGATTAATGCTTCACAAGGTGTATAACTAAGTTCTCAGCCTTTTTGTGGGAAGGTGGTGAGAACTGTAGTGGACTACTCATGCTTTTAATGTTACGTGATCTTAGTCATGTTACTTTCCTAAGCTCAGAGGCTGGATGTACTTCTCACAGGGAAGGTGATTTATCCAGAACAGGTATCAAAGAAAGAAGCTGAGACTTTTCCAATAAAGTACTTTGTCAAAGGATGTAAAGCTCATATATCCTTGATTTTGCTTCAGTTCTTGGTGTATGGTGTATACCCCATATCTTCAGCTGAACAAGACTCACCATGCTTGTTTAACAAGAACTCTTAAACTCTTAGCCTGAGTCCATGTGAGAAGATGTCTGATTTACAAGACTGAATGATTTTATTTTATTGCTTTTGTCTTGTTTTATACTGAACTGTTAATACAAAGTAGCATATGCAATAACTTTATGTATGAAATTTGAAAATAGGATTACCATGACAACAAAACAGCAATAGAAGAATGAAGATTTTTGTTTCTGGTGATAGTGCCACAGAAAAACTTCGTGGTCATAAACAGAACAATGTGTATTGTCCAGGATTGGCTTTTAATTACAGTTTTGATAGCAAACCAAGTCTCTTGATTTGGAGGATGATGGTTTTATGGGGACAGTGGAAGAGTACATCTCTGTTTTTAAAAACTCATTTCTGTTCTGTTTCTTAAAACTTGAGAACAATGTCTTAAAATGGATGTAGTTAGGAAGGACAGCTTCCTAAATGCAGACATCACCACTGTCTCAACTCTAATTAGGGCTGTGTCGTGTGTTCATACAAGGCAGTGGGTGTTTATAAGTTGCCTGAGACAGTAACACCTCCCACTATCATTAGCCTCACTTCTCACTTCAGTAGCTGTAACCTGCTGAACTCTTAAAACTGGATTTGGAATCTTCCAAAGCGCCTTTGTAATCTTCATCTGAGGGAGAGCAGGAGCAGCCAGAATAGAGACCCTCTAGGAAGTTTTCTTTTATTATTTTGCCCTGAATTGTTAGCAAATGGCACTCCTTTGGCCTAAGATGCCATGGGGATAAAACTGAGCGAATTCATGAAAATGACAATGTTTTCAAGCATATGTCATTAGAGTCATTAGCCTTCCTGACAGATGGAATTCTTAGATGGAATTCCTCATGGCCGTGCTGCCCCAAGAGCAGAAGTAGCTCCGGTGCTTTTCCTCCTCCAAGGCACTGGCAGTGTGGAGGAGAAAGCATCCTGACAGGAACAGGCAACTGGACAGGGAGCAGTGAGTGAAATGCATCAGTGAGTGTGAGTTGTGTATCAAGGGTCGGGAATTCTGTCTTTGAATCGCTTCCATGGTCTGGGGTTCCTTGCTTCCTCTCCTCTCAAGCAGTTTACTACAAAAAGTAAACATATTAAGTATTCAAGGACTAGAAAAGGGTGTAATTAGTGCTCTCAAGAGTTCAATTAACAGCTCATGTGTCAGAACAGCTGCCGAAAGAGCTGAGGTGTGTGGAGAAACTGGGAGTAATCCGGGTGTGACACTCAGGGTATGTAAAGCAGCTGAGAACTGTCGACGGTAGAGTTATTGAAGCAGATGAGTCTCTTTAAAAGGGTCCTGGGTCTGCAGTGGTAAAATCTTAATCATGCCTCATGATCTGAACACTATAATGGAAATAAAGTATTTTAAGTGTAAATTGTGTTATGGACTTTGAAAAGCCTGCCAATGAACCTGAGCGTGGATGGCATTGAGCTCTCAGGGTCTCTGCACTGGAATAGGAGATGTGTCTTGTATGTAAAAGACTTTTCAGTCTGAGTCCTTATGTTTTTAAAACAAACTGTTCTGTCGTGTGTTGTCCCATGCCTCCCCCCCTTCTGACAAATGTGTTTCTAGAAGGCAGGAGACTTGGACAAGATACAATACTGATTTTTGAACCTTTTAACGATTTTTTTTTAATAAAGTATTTCAGCGTCCATTGAGCAGAGTGCAGCTGGTAAATACAGTGAACATAAATGTATTTTGCGTGTGAATCATGTCTGACCTCTAGAATTGCCGTGCCCTTTCTTGCAGTTGTTCACACCCTCTTTGCAGTTTGCAGTGTCCTTCCCTGCCTTGCTCTCATCCATAATGGATTTTCCCTGTCGGCAAGATTCTCTGCTGCAAGGAGGATTCAATAGAAGCTCTGAGCTTCTCCAGTAAAGGCCAGGTAGTTCAAAAAGTATGGAAAACTCTAGGGAACACTGACAAATTTAAATCGGCTTTTAAGACCCAGAGTCTCCAGGCCTCTTTAAAAAGAAGATTTAGAGTCTCTTTGAAAACTTTTGAAATTTTGATGAGAAACCTCTGGAAAACGTTTCTCTGTACAACCCTTGTACTGCAGTTTTTTCAGTGTGTGTACTCAGTCTAAAACTCTTTTTGCTTTTACTGGTGCTTGAGAAGTGTTCACCTGTTCCATCCCAGGCCAGCACACAGGTATTTTCACAGCATGTCATCAGTCTGCTCAGAGAAAACAGCAAAGAGCTATAGCCTTGTTCCATAATGGAGGATTTTTAAAATAAAGCTATCAAAGTCACCTTGTGACTGCATCCTAAGGTATGCTTATTGTGCTCCTGTTATCCTGTGCAGTCTCTAGCAGCTGCCAAGCCTCTGTTTTCCTGGGAAGAGCAAAGGTTGAGATGTGTGAACCGGAGGTGTGACGTTTCTGCTATTTTTTTGTGGTTTTACCATCCTCCTCCCATTTAGTTCTGACTTCAAGGTGGGTACAGTCAGTGTCCCCATGCCTCAGGCTCTGTAATAGTGGGGCTAATAAAAAAATAGCAGATCTTATAGAACCTGCCGCATATCTTAGTGAAGTCCTGGGTTCTTTGGGGTGTTTTCTGTGAAAAATTCAAAACCAAACAAATTAATGCTGGCAACTAAAGCAATGACAAAATCAAGGTAGCCAAATCGTTTGTGTGAGTGAGGCTGAGGGGAAAGGGCGGGCTCGGGCTCGGCACCTCTCGGCTCCGCTCGGGCTCGTTTCGGTTCGGGCTCGGACAAAGACTCGGCAGGCTCTGGCTCGTGCCCGGCTCGGGGCGCTCGGGCTCGTGTTCGGTTCGGCTCGGGCTCGTTTCGGCTTAGGTTCGCATCTGCTCGGGCTGGGCTCCAGTCGGGCTCGGCTCGGCTCAGGCTCGTTTCCACTCGGTCTCCGGCTCAACTCGGCTCGGGCTCGGCTCGGGCTCGGCTCGGGCTCGGCTCGGGCTCGCGTTCGCCTCGGGCCGTCACCCTCCGCGGCCCGCGAAGGCCGCGCCCTGCCCCGCGCGTGCGCACAGCGGGCGCCGTCCCGCACGCGGGTGGCGTGCGGCGGCGCAGGCGCAGTGGGGCGGCAGCGGGGGTTCGGCGCCGGCCGGTTCGCTGGGCCCGCCCCGCTACCCCCGGCCCCCGCCCGCCGCGCGCCCGCCATGAGCCCGCGCCCGCCGGCCTGAGGCGCCGCCGGTGCCGGAGCGCTCCGCCAAGATGGCGTGTGTGCTGGAGGCGCCGCTCCGCATGAGCGTCCTCTCGGTGAGTGCCGCGGGCCGGGCCCCGCCTGACCTTGGCCCCCGCCGGGCCCCGCTGTCCGGCGGCGCCGGGAGCGGCCGTGGGGCTGCGCCGGGGGCGGTGCGGGCGGCGGGGCCGCGCTCCTTCCCTGTGCTTCCCGCGCCGCAACTTCTCCCGGCGCGGGTTTTCGCTCTACGAGGAGCCCGTTCCGTGGTTGCCGAGGCACCGGCGCTCTGGACGTGTCGTTCGCTGCTGACACGGCTCGGGCTCGCCGGCCCCGGGCAGCGGCTGCTCGGCACGCGGAGGGCCCCGGCGCTGCCGGCGCTGCCCTTGCTCGGGGGCTGCGGAGCAGGGCAGGGGCTCCCAGGTGCGCTCGCAGCCCGCCCCGGAGCGGGGGCTGTGCCGGTGCCGGAACCGGGGCTCTCTCCTCGCGGCGTCCCGGCTCCTGCGACAGGGAGGAGCCGCCGTGCTGCGGGAGCCTCTGACAGCCACCTTCCCTTCCCCGGGGACGGCCTAGGGCGCACAGCGATCCTGCTGCATCGCACGGGTGCTGGGAGTAGCGATGCAAAAGGTGCAGCCCGCGTGCTGCGGCAAGAGCTGAGGGTTGGCGCTTCTCCTTCTGTTCCCTGAAAAATTCATGTTGCTTAAGAGATCCGTGAAACTGATCATGTCGATAAATTCTTTTTTTGGGGGACTTCCTGCATGTGAATGTCCTTTTACATATTGCGGACCTCGTAGCTGATGGGATGGAAGCCAGGATATTTTAGAAACAGAAAGCTGCGGGATCTTTGAAGTCTAGAAGAGTTCTACGTGTAAATACATAGGTCAGATAGGTAAAAGTCTGTTGCAGTTCTCAAAAATACTGTCTTTGGTTACACGGTGGAAGTGTATCTGTAGGATTTACGTGGCATAATTTAATAGTGTTCCTGGAGACAAAGGAGCCTTGCTGCCTCTAGATGATTCTTCTCTGTGATGTGAGACCACAGGCAAGAAGCTGCTGGTGCCTCTTGACATCGGGGTGGGAAAGCAGGAGTAGACTCAGCCCGGAGCAGATACTTGTTAAAGCAAGGAAGAGTTTTCAATTCCCTTAGAGCTCTCAAGGAAAAGTCATAAAGTTAGCTTAATGAACATAAGCTTAATGAAAAGAGAGCTGGTGAAAAGGAAAAAAAAAAAAAAAAGGTGAGATAATGGAAACACTCCCTGGCACGTGTTCGTGAGAACCTGGAGGGAAAATTCCCTTTCTCTTTCCCAGCCTTGTATTTTGGAATGCTTGCCATCTCCGACTTTGGATCTTCTCAAAAGGAATAACAAATCAGTGGTGCATAAGTGTGTAGCTTACAAGCATGGTCCTGTTGCCGAGAAGAGAATTTGCTTTGTCTTATACAGCTCTATGGGAATGTTGTGGGGAATACTATGCTGCTGTTTCATTGAAGGTGTGTGGCACAGGCTCTGAAATGTAGGTATGTTGTGACTAAGTTACAGAAAAATGTCTTGTTAGGAGCTTCCTTCTTCTGGAGAGCTTGTTTGTGGGTAGGGTTCTTGAGCAACATAAACTGCTCTTTGAAACTTTTTCTTCCAGGAATTAATTTTTATCCTATATAGTAATTAAATGTAACAAAATTGCGATTCAAGGCAGGCTGATAACTGCAGTTCATAAATAGCTCTCTGTTAACTTGCTTTGACACTTACCATGTTGTTATCTACGTTATGCACCTCATCTTCTCTTGATTATGCTTGAACACAGGGTTATCTTTGTGTGATGTTGCCCAGCAGTAACACACTGCACATTTATGTGGGTTCCCTGCCTCTTGCCTGGGCGGTTTTGTAGACTTGCTGCTGCATGAGCCACTGTATGAATTGATATAAACTATTGCCATTGTTTGTTCTCTCTCTGCAGGAGGTCACAGCCAGTAGCCGCCACTATGTCGATAGATTGTTTGACCTCGATCCCCAAAAAGTCCTGCAAGGTGTCATGTAAGTCATTGAAACACTCTTGGGCTCTTGCTTGTGCATAGGCCAGGTGTACTTGATCTTACTAGAGTGATAGGTCAAGGGCAAGAAGCTCTTCCTATGGTTTCTTTGAGAAATGTAGTTGGCAAATCTTAATACAAATATGTCAGTATTGATATAGAGATAGTATTGATATAGACTCTCTCTCTGTAGTGCATATGGTTCATAACACAGCCTCCCAGTTGCCAGAAATGAGGTTAAACATTCTGTGAGCACTGAAATTTTTTTCAGATATATTTCTGCCTTTTGGCCGCATTTTGCTTCTCTTCCAGGTCTGTTGAGACTCTTTTCTTTTACTGCACTGCCAAGTCAGTGTACCTGCCTCTTATTCCTTCTCCTGCTGCCATGCCTGCGTGCTGGCTTTGAGTTTTTTAATGCTTGGCTTCTGTCTCCCCGTGGGAACTGCAAGCTGCAAGAGAATGGTTCCACAGAACTGAATTTGGATGCAAGTTATATTTCCGTACTTCTGTTTCATGCCAGCGGTCAGGGTAGTGACTGAGAGAGTGAGTCAAGGAGCAGGAGTGAAACTGCTGTGAGGCTCTGGTTGTTCCCTTGCTGTCCTTGGGCCATGAGCTTTCCACTAGAATCACTTTTCCAGCGAAGTGGCAAGCGAGACCTTGCCCAGGACGGACTTTGGTGGTGAAACCAGACCAGTTTGGGCTTACCAGTAGGTTGCTGGCTGTGACTGTCTACTAAAACACCAGGAGAAGTCAGAGGAACAAGTGGATCAAAAAGCTGAGAATGTTGGTTGTGTTACTTAGCACGACCTGAGTGAGAGTTTCCCAGTGGCGGATGAAAACAGTTATTCCAGATGTCCAGGGGCAACATCTCAGTGTCCCTTTAAAATACATGAAGAACCCAAAACTGACCTGGGAGCTTTCTTGGCTGGAATACCCCCTCACCTGTATAAGAACTTCTGATACCCTGCTGTAACTATGTACAGGTCCCTAAGTCTGCTCTAGGGGAGTCTGGCTTTGCTTCCACCCCTTGGCCTTTGTAGTCCCCTCCTCAAAAGGGTGGTGGGGTGGTCCTGGGGAAGGACGTGTCTCATCCAGTGTCCCAGTGGGGTGACTGAGCCCCTCTTTTCTCCCAGGCAGATGCTCTGAGCCATGGCTGGCACTCTGTCCCTGCTCTCCTTCCTTTTCAAAGGACTGGAGCCCACAACCCTTGGTAATCCCTTCCCTATCTTTTGATATGTTACTCATCTTTTGAAGTATAACTGGTCTCCCAGAAACAGGAGTTTGAGGCAGCATCTTTGTCTCAGATAACATCTGAAATTCTTCATCTTGTCTGTGGGTGTCAGTGGATTCTATGCTGAGATCCTTTTCTTGTATTTAAACACAAGAAAATACCAATTTATTTCACAATATCTCTCACAGGGCAGATTTGGATGGTAAAACTGTATTTGTGATGCTCTGGCTGAAATCTTAATTGTGAGAGTATCTTTACTGAGTCTGAGCCAGTCCTATGTGGCAGATGTGTTGTTTTTGAAATATTGGTGGGTGGGTATGTTACAGTCCATTTTAGAAAAATTGATATAAAAGATAGAATAAGACTATAAAAATATATATAAAAGATGGAATTTAGAGTAGTGTATATATGAAAAATTTCTGTCAGTCCAGGATTCCTTTTGGGTAGAAAAATACTGCTTTGTCCTTCTTTCTTTGATTTCAGGGTATATGCAGAGGTGTTGAAGTTGGAACGAGCTGGTATTTGGGGTGGACTAGGAAAGAATTAAAGTTTTTCCAGGAGTGCCTGTCAGAACCTTTACCAGATCTGCTGCATCCTTTGCAGAAAATCTTTGTTTCCTAAGATGTGCTGTTTTTTCCCTGCATCCTGGCTGGAAATACTGATGACCTAGATTTTTATTTTGATTGATGGAACTGTATGAATATCAAGAATGAGAAAATGGGCTGTTGTAAGAGGCTTTGTTTCTGCAGATTGTCTTCAGTTACCATAGTCCTGTTTTTCATATGCTTGAATGAATAACTTGGGCTTGGGGCTTTTTTTCATTGCGTCTTTGTAATTTTAATGAAACCCAACTTCTGAATGAGCTTTGATAAAGGTAAAATGTACCTAAATGCTTCTTGAACTTGAAAATCATGCCAGTCCAGTTTTCATCTTGTAACTTGAGAAAGCTTTAATTACATATTCTGAAAGCATTTAGATGATTAAAATCTCTTTTTTTTCCCTTTCTTTCCCATGAATTTTCAGAGAGATGGTATTTAGAGTTTTCTATGTCCAGACAATAAAGCTTTACCTGGTTAGGAGCTTTTTTTATTTTTCTTCTACTGGGAAATCAGAAACCATTTCCTTATTGTCCAGTACTGCTGCATGTGGGTCTATTGATCTTATTTCAAAATGTCAAGTTTCCTGCAGAACAGCTGTTCACATCGTTTCTGTCCTGCTCATGTGGATATTGATAGTGGGTAGGAAGGGGAGAATTGTGAGTACCTGCCACTAAATCCTGAATTTCTGTTCAGGATTTGAAAAGTTGAGATGACTACTGCCTTTTTTACTGTACCTGGTAGTGAACTAAAGTGTTCAAAGCCCATCTCCATACCCACATCTGTGTGGCAGTGTGTGTTTTTACCTTCTGCTTACTGTCTTTGTAGATGAGCAAGGTTAATATAGTAGTTCCCTTCTGTAAACATGAACTCTATATTGTGGCCATGCTTATGCTTGAGAGGTCTTTTCAGGTTTGCTTTGTATCTCCTTAGGTGCTCCTGTGACCCTTTCCTCTTGCTGTTGTAGAGCTCAGGTTTTCTCCAGCGTGCTCTAAGTGCGTTCTGCAAGGTCAGCACTGATGTCAGGTGTGCAGCTCGTGTTGGCAGTGCTTGCACTGCCTCACACAGACACTGCAGGGCATTAAATGCTGTGGTCTCTCAGAGGTTCTCTTCAACGTTTTGCTGTTACTGGCAGAGGAGCAGAACAGAAGTGGCTCTGTAAATTTCTGTGTTTTTGTGACAGCTTCATTTGTCTCAAGGTGGTTGCTGCAACATCATCTTGTGCTCTGCAGTATTTATTTATTTTTTTAAAAGCATTTCTGCATTGTCATCCTTAGACTGTCATTTGCTTTTCACCAGCTGTTAAGCTCAGGACCACATTGTTCAGATGCAAGACTGATACCTGTTTTTATCCTCTAATTTATTTGCTGGTTGGGGGCTTCTTTGAGAGACATTTTATCATGCTTACATTTAGCTTTGTGCCTTCCAAGTGGCAATCTATCATTTTATGGAGAGCTGTGTAATCCCACCTCAAGGCTGGGTTTGAAAGGAGCATCCTTTCTGACAAGCCTGGCTTACTCAAGGTCCCAACTGTTTCTCATCAGGCTATTCCTCGGCAGTCAGAGGGTGTCATCCTCTAAGACTTGTAGATTACCATCCTTGTAGTGCACTGAGAGGTCCTGTGCTACGGCTGTTCCTGTCCTTTATGGCCAGCAGGAATTAGCAGACAAGCATTTTCCAACCTCACGTGAGCATTTTATTTCTCAGCACAGTGAAAGAAACATCCTATAGAAATGGCACGTGGTCCTCACACAGTGTGTGTTTTGCATCCAACTTTTTTTATTTTTCTGGTTTGGGTCTGTAATAAGTGTTCCAGGCACACGTTTAGATGGCTGTGTAATAGTGTCCTGTGTTCTCAGCTATGGCTGTCGGAGGGATCATCAGTGCAGTGTTCACACATGCCCACTGCAAAAACTCTGTGAAATATGAGAGGCAACTTCATGGAGTGGGAAGAGAGGAAATTCCCATCTCAGTTCTAATGGAGCAACAGGTACCCCCCTTCAGACAGTTGTGAAGAGGCTACTTCTGCTTCTTGTTCTTACCTGTTAAACAAACCTTCTATAACACTAACTGATGAACACTTGTTTCCACATTTTGCATCCCAAACAGCTGCATGACATTTTCAGTCTCAGTGGGCACTTCTGAACCTCGGTTTTCTGCAGGAGCTGTTTTGGTTTTGTGCATATTCCATTGGCCCTGTGGAAACAGAGCAGTCCTTGGAGGGTTGTTCTGTCATAGTTTGCCCCTGTACGTTTTTGGTCAGTTCTGTTGTCTCCTAGACAGTACACTGTAGTAAATGCATATCCCGCATGAAACTTGGAGGTGTTGTTGGCTAACAACAAGTGATGTAATTTTCCGAAGCATTGTTTTTGTGCAGAGTCATTCATGTGTTGAGGGAAGAGGCTCCTCAGTCCCTCATTGGTGCTTTGTGAACTGCAGGATGGGCTCTTTGTGGTTTGGAGCTGGGAAGATGCAGTATCTGACAGAAATTGGAGCAGGTTTAGGTGGTGCTGGGAGCACTGCTCCATTTGTTGGTTTTTCCCTTTCCAGAGGTGAGCTGTGAAGGAAGGCTTTTCAGAGGGAGAGAAGGAACTGAAAGGCTTAAACATCTGAGAATTAACCAATGCTCTGTGCAGAGGGTCTTTCAGTGCAGTGGTTTTTCTAGTCAGGTGGAAGGATGGTGTAGACAGAGGGAAGGGAGGGAGATGCACTTCAATGCAAGTGTATTCCTGTCACAGAGAAAAGGTACTCACACTTCTGTGCTTTTTTTATAATGCAGCAAAAGGTGCATATGCAGAATAGCTTTTTTTGGCAATAAGTTGTTACGTGTTGTAACTCCTGGTCTAATATTTAGAGGTGGGCTAAACTTCAGGCGTACCTATGACATTTGGCCAGCAATTTCACCCTTACAGGGATGTTTAATATTTCAAGCCTTGCAGTTACTGCTCTGAACTCATGAGAGAATGATGGTTATTGACTCTGTTTCGCTGCTGCCTTTGAGATGGCTGTGAAGCCACTTTTCTCCAAAACCCTCTGTTGATACCACCCTCAGCACGGTGATACTGTTGCTGCGATGATTTCAGGCTTGGAGTCAGATGAGGGAGGAGGAGCAGCCTCTGTCAGACTGGCTAATGGAGCTGGAGAGAATGGGGCGAGCATTGGTCGCAGGAGTCCTGAGGTGGGACTCAGTAACAGACCTCAGGCTGAGCACAGCTGAACACTACATGGCCATTCAGAGTTTACCTTGCCCTTATTAATCTGTTACACAAAGGCAGTGGCTGCCTGCCTGCAGGGGAGGGCACATGCAGCAGGCAGCTGAGGGAGAAATAGTTCTGCCCTTTGGGGGTGTGGGGGGTGTTGTCAAGACTGAACTCGGAGGTTGGGCCTGAGGGATGTGTGCCGCAGAGCCAGCAAGGCTGCTGAGTTTGTGATTCTTCGTATTTGGCATTGGGAGTTTTTGGTTCCAAGCTGCCAGTTTGCACTGATTGGAATCAGTATTAAAAAAAGTTGTATTTAGTGGCTTTCCAAGAGAAGCTCATTTTCCATCTGCAATATGGAACATTGATGCTAATGCCCTGTGAAGGCTTGGCATTTCTAATAACATGCAAAGGACAGAACTCTCTTTACCAATTAATTTGTGTACCAGATGATTCAGCTGACTTTAGTGTGTATGCTGTGGTGCTGGTGCTGAACTGATAATGTCAATTGTTGAGATGCTGTTCTTTGGGGATTGTAGCAGGAAGGCTAGCTCATTGAATTACTTGCTAAAATATACTTCAAACAGGCATTATCTGAAATGTCCAGGAACTCCAGAATGTGAGAGTTTATGGGCCTACAGATATTAGGGGATTTCTGTTCTAATGAGAATTTAGTAATGCCCATTTGAAAAAGGGAATTTAGACATGACTAGGCCAGTACAGTATCTTAGCCCTGATGGCTATTTGGAGATAAAAATCAGAGGTTTTGCTTCATATCAGAAGGACTTTAGATTATTACAATCTAATGGGTAGTAGCTATGTTAAATTAATAGGGTCTGGTGATCCTTTGGTGGTTGCTGGCCTAAGGTGCAGTGGACAGTGTCAAACAATATTCCAAGGTCACATCTAGAACAGCCAAGTGCATGCTGCAAGGCCATTTTAAGCTATTTTCCTGTACTGAATGAAGCTTAAAACTTCTTCATGTGGATCACTTGTCGTGGGCAATATTCTGTAGATAAAGAGTGGTGGGCTTAAAATGGGACAATGGACTTTAAATAAAAGGGACAGTGAATGAAGAATAGTGCAGTAAAAATGTAGTGTTACAGGTATCTCTTGGTTTAATGAAATTTCATTTAATTTTAGCTTAAGCTGTGGGATGCACTGCTAAATGCTGAAGGCAGTCCTTCATACTGGGAAGTGAAATATCCTTGGCAGGGAGATAGAGACATAAAAACCCAAGGTACCACAGTTACCTGTATTTGATATTTTGGGTCATTCATGTGAAGCAGCAGTGGTGGAGCTGCTCTTCTCATGTGGTTTGGCTGTTTTGGGACAGTTGTGAAAGAAGTGTTTTGCTGATCTGTCATCACAGAGCAGGGATTTTCTGAGTGAGGATTTGTGAGAGTTCTGCTGAGCTGCAGCTGTTTTGCCCACACCTCTTTTGGGGTAATTCTTTACTGTTAGGACCTAGAGTGGTTAAATAGCAGAGATTGATGCTGAAATTGAAATGCTGGTAGCACGGAGCTCTCCGAGCTATGGTTTGTGTGGTTTTGTTGGTTTTGTTTTTTTAGTTTATAGAGGTTCTATAATAAAAGTTAGCTAAACTCCCATCCTCCACTAATTTCAAGCCCTTTAAATTTGGGTTACATTGTTTTTAAGGCTGAGTGAGGCAAATTGTCTATCCATTACTGATCTTGTGTAACTTGTAGCACAATATCCAGACTTAGTACAAAGGATGAGGCAATAAAACATACTTGGGAGAGGTGGGAGAAGTAGCAGCTCCCTTTTGCCAGTCCAGGTAGAGACTGCAAAGGAACTTGAGTTGAAACTGCAGCCAAAGACATGGAGACCTGACGTCGTTAAGCTTGATCAGAAGGGCAGCACGTGATGTAAACTCCGATGTGGAAGTGAAGGTTTGGTATGAGAGGTTTCTGCAGTCTGTCACACACAGCGAGAGGAGCACTGGAAAACAGGATAAATTCAGGCTAGGAGCAAGCTATCAATATCTAACTACAGGTATGGGTCACTGAAACACTCCCCTTTCTGTTTGGTAGACTTTCTTTGGCAGGAAAACTTATGACACGGTAAGTTGCCTCTCCAGAGAGGATACTTGAGATAGGAGTTCAAGCATTCTCAGTGGCATTGTGATATGGAGGAGTTGGGTTAAATGATCACTTTTAGCGTTATGTGTGTTAAATTCTCCTGTTCTGTGGTGCTGTAATTATAGCCAGGTGCTATTTTTCTACAGCACTTTGATTTTATGCACTGAGACTACAAAATTAAGATGGAGAACAACCATGGATTGAGGAGCTTTTGTTTAAATATTGTTTGTTTAGTTTGCACGGTGTGTTGATTGTGTCACAGTTTCCAAGTGTTAAAATTCAAAGGAGTTGAGTAACGCTGTCTTGATGTGCTGCTTTGTTCTCTCCTGTAAAATCATCTTTTTCATTGCATCAACTGATATTTTTGAATGGGATTAGAAATCTTGAAACTTTGCTTCCCAACTTGATGATTAACCTTAAAAATAAGCTGATTTAGGACTTCTGTGGTTTGCTTGAGTTGGCAGGAGTTTGTAACATTTTATTCACTTGATTGGACCAGGAATCATGTTAGTACACTCTGCTTACTAAAGGAGTGGAAAACAGCTTCAAGCCATCTTAGTATCCATCTTAGAAATTAATTCTGTGACAGTATGGATGGACATATTTTAGCATGCAAAACTGGTCATTAATTCCTGATGTTATTTTGCATCTGTCTACAAAAATGGGAGAGCGGAGGGAAGGGAGCAGGAGGAGGAGACAAAAGCTGTAGGAAGCATAATTGTCCAAACTTAGCTCCTCCTCAGTGGGCTTCTGGCTGTAGTGCAGCCAGTGCAGGTGCCATTTGCTTCTATGATCCTGAAACTTAGAAACTCTCCTGGAGTTGGGGCAGCTGGTTTTTGTCTGAGCTGTGTCCCTGTATCAGCTGCCAGTACCTCGGCTTTTTAGAAGGTTGTATTTTGAGTTTTTGAAACCTTTGAGAATGCTGCTTTGCATCACTCTATTGTTGGTGACTTTGGGCAGCCCCTGGTAGAGAAATCTCCAGCCCTGATAGTGCTTTGTGTGGGGAGCTTCCTCTGGCTGTGTAACTGGCTCAGAAGCTCTGGGAACTGTTTCATACTAAAAGTGAAAGCGTTGGCTGGAGGTGCCCAGGGCTACTTTTCCTTCTGTGATTGTTCAGCTCATGTTTGATACCCTCCTCTGTCTAGGAACCCCTGAGATATGGCTCCTTGCTGTTTTCAAAAGCCATAAGATGAGGAAATGTCATGCAGGCTGTTTATTTCCTCTTCTTCTGTGGAGTTCCTGTGGCTGCTTCCTCAAGTCACTCTGGTTTGTTTCAAGATCTTTTGTATTGCTTTGGTGGAAGGTGACGTAGGAAAGCGCCCGGGCTTCCTAACAGAATTCTACAGTTTGTTCTGTTTGTGCTTGATTTACTGTATTTAAAGATGGAGGTAGAACCAAATTGCCCCGTGGGTGTCCTTGTATCCATGCTGCTTTCTCAGGGTTTCTTTTGCAGGAGAGATGCAGGTATGGGGGCTCACTGGGGATGCTGTGAAAGTCGCTTCTTTCTCAGCTGGGACCTGAGCTCACTCTTCTGTTGCATTGGGATTTTATCCCGTGGAAGGAGTCCCGAATTTAGAACTGACCTCATGAAGATGTTGAACTTCAGTAACTTCTGTGTAGGATGAAGGTCAGCGCCTCAGCTTCTTTCTGCAATAGTAATTTTCATTGACTGCTAATTTTCTCAGGGTGTAGACATTTAATAATATTTTTTTATTGGTTAAGAATCATTGAAACTGGTCTTTTACTCACAAACTGTTATATTTAATATTGCTTCTTGCTTATCTGAAGTGGCTATATCTGGTGCCTTTAAGTAATTACACATTAAATATCAGAATAAAACCAGAACTTCATACACAGGTGGCAGATTAGTTCCTCTTGTAACTCTTCTCAAGCTGTATTTAGATGGAAATTAGATTTTTCTTTAGTTTAATGTACTCCTAAAATATTTTAAACACTCATGCTGTGTTCATATACTAGCATGCATTGCACTTTATTTATAGCTAATTAATTGAACTCATTGCTTTTGGGTTGCAATGTTCCAAAACATTGCTAGAGCTGATAAACATCACCTGATAATTTTTTTCTGCTTTTCTCAAGTTTGTAGGAAGAAAATCAGTCTTGCTGCTCTTCTAGTCTCTAGGTTGTTTCATAACTTAAAGCTGAGTGGTCACAGGGCTGAACTGATAAAATGGTATTTTTATTTCTTTAAGAAGCAATAAGAGATTGAAAAAGCTGGTTTAGCACTTCAGGAAGCAATATTCCCAAGCACTTAGCTAGGATCTCGGCAGTATTTTATTGTTGGCAGCCTGTGTTACTCCTCCTTGCAGGTTTTTTTAATGTAAATTACTTAATTGCACTATAGTAAATGTCAGCATAAGTATCAGGTTTTAAATCTATACATTAAATTGATTGTAATTCAAGTTATTTTGTTAAATGATTCGAAATTTAGTCTGAATCTAAACTATAAGATTTAATATTCAGGATATTAAAAAAAACCAAACCAAAAACCCATCCAACCTCGAATGCATCTTAAGGGCTGTTTTATGGAGCTTCAGATTTGTCTTTTGGCTCTCCACAGTTGCAGTCCTGAGCTGAGAAACTCAGTAGTGCTGAGGTGTTCTGGGTGCAGGTGCCCAGTCTGAGTTTCTCTTGGGAGGCTGCTCTGGCTGTGCTGGTGCCTGGCAGCAGGCTCATAACCTGCTGGAGAGCTTGGAGCTGGGAATTGGAAAGGCTGCATCTCCCTCTGGATCATGGTGCTGTCAAAGGTTAGGCCTGGAGTCACCACAGATGAGTTGTTCTGCTGAAGTTCTCAGCTCCCTGTAACTGCATTGTTCCTGCTGTTCCCTCCTTCCTCATGCCAAGGACTCCTTTGCACAGAGGAAATGGGAGCAGGGTGCCTGACATTTGGAAATAAAGTGGGTGTTAGTTTTGGACTCAGTTTCTGAAGTTTGTTACCTCTTGTACAAGATAGTGATCTTTGCTGCTTTTTTTTTTCCTTGGATGAATCTCATGATGTCTTGGATCTGAAATCAGTCAAGCTTGAACTCGTTGGAGGTGGTGTTCTCAAATAAGGGAGTCGCCCTCAGTTTTTCCAAGGTTTATGATTCACCAGGGACCTGGTAGTCTAGAACAGCATATGATAGTTCCTTACTTCCTAGGGAATTAGGCTTCCTTATCAGGAAAACCTCTATAAAATGTTATATGGAATGACATAATTATTTTTCATAGTACACAAGAGAAATCTACTACTATTCAACATTGAAATATGGTATTTGAAGGGTGTTCTTGCTTTCCATAGCCACGACTTCCTGTGTACTGAATAGGGTCACTTCTGCAGGTGGCAGCTTAGAAGAGAGAAGCGTGGCAGGGAACTTGGGAATGCCATAATGCACACAGACATGGGGACCTTGGAGTCCTGTCTCTGACAGGTTTTGGTCACCTTACCAATATGAAGGTATTTGACTTGCCTGCAAGTTGAAGTTGGTCAAATGTACATGTGTTGGATTTGTCAGAAATTTCAAGCTTGTGCTGTTTCTTACCTGTCTCACATAACTTTTCTGAGGAACTTTATGAACATGGGATGGAGAAATTAATCGGAATCACTTACAGATCAGGACTGTGCCCTCACTAACCCTCTCCACTTGAGTGTTATGGAACTTGGCCATGCTCCTGACACTTGTGAAAGGGTCTCTAAATCAAATTCTAATAGGCAGTACTTATTAGATGGTTATAAGGTTAACAAATCATTCTGTTATGGGATTGGGCCAGGAGTCACAAAAGTTGGGTAGTGTTTGTTTTCGGTTTTGTTTCGGTGTTTTTTTTTTTTAAACACAAAATATGGTGTAAAATCACCTGAGCAGAGCATGAAAACATCACCAAAATCTGTTTGTTAATTTTCAGAGTGCTTGATTAGTGCCTCCTCTTTAGCTCCCTGAGATGCCTTTGCACATTGTGGATACGGTGCAGCTTTTCCCATGGCTCTGGTGCCTCAGGGTGGCAGGGAGAGGCAGCCTCTTCAGAAGTCCTGGAGTGGCCTGAGCACTTTAGTACCTGAGCTTAACACATCTGTTGGTGCAATTTTCATTATTGCTCTGAGACATCTGACCATTGCTTCTGCCACTGTTTTGGACTGACTCTTGTATTTCACAAACTTTTAAAAATGACCTTTACTGTGAAGGGTTCAGCATAGAAACCACTGAAATACTGTTTCTGATTTTAGTGACATCTTCAACTCCATTTGTGGAATTTTCAGGGGCTTCCAGCTTAGCCTGTCTCCTGACCTTGCTCTTTCTCCTCTACCTCCTGCCTTGTGGTGTGAAGTTACCCAGCTTAGGGAGACACAACGGGAAGGTGCAGCATGTCCCACTGATGCTGAGCTGCCTGGAGTTGTGCTGGGCTGGCACTTGCTGTTCAGTGATGGCTTCTTGGCTGGGGGGTTCCTGACTCTGCTGGATTCAGGTGTACACAGAACTGCAGCTGAGCTGCTTTTAGTGCTGCTCCCGTGCTGGAGCTCCGAGATCGCAGCCAGACTTGGAGCTAGTTTGGAATTCCTTGAGCACCCTTGTGTATGCAAGGGAGAGCATGTGGAGAAATTCAGGGAGAACAGGCAATTAGCTTTTGCTAATTGAGCTTTATGAAGGTCCTGTTTGTGCCAGTGAGGTGTTGCCTGCCTTGGCTAAGAAGTTTTTTACAACTCTAGTGGAGGGAGTTGTTAAACTTGGGGCACTCTGGACAGCTGCCTGGTGCAGTGAAATCTTTTTCAGAGGGCACCAAAGGACTGTGTGGTGTTCCTGCTGGCCAGGGCAGGTCTTACAGGATGGGGATGCTCTATGGTTCTTAAAAATTGCAGATAGCCACTGGGAGAGATGGAGAGGCAAGAAAATGTGCTCACTTAAAGCAACCACTGACGCTCCCAAATTATTTGAATAAATTATATGCGTAGTGATTAACTTAATCAGTTTTGCTGCTAACACTATAATTATCTAGTTTTGGTTTTTTGTTGATAAAGAATTACCTGAAGTTGATCTCTCTTCGTTCTTTGCTCTTAAAGGCCCCAACAACTAGAAAGCTTCCTAGAAATGAATCATCTTGATTTTCTGAAACCAGTTCTAAGTTGCAAGCTTGCTTTCAGATTTTCTGGATGTTCATGTATGCTCAGTGTGCTCATTCAAAGAGAAAAAATGAGCAGGTGGTGATCGTTTTTAGGATGCAGTAGCAATTTTCTGAACAAGGATGCAAACTACAGGTTTTCATAGGAATTCTTAGTGTGCACAACCAGTGTCTGCTTTCCAAAGTGCTTCCCATGTTCTGGTACTGCAGTATGAATGCCTGTATGTACTATGTACAGTATGAATGCCTGTGTGTAGCCTTGCAGTGACTCAGGCAGGAAAATGCTCTGGTTTCCACTTTATTCCTGAGATTTTGATGTACAGATGTTTAGGTGTCCTGCTGAAATACATGAAAGGAAGCTTGGGGTGAAGAGGAGAGTGAAAGCCTGGTCTCTGGAGACTGGTGATAGTTCCTTGTTCCTTTTTCTTAGCTTACCTTTTCCTGCACTCAGTATTCAGTAAATACTTTAAATTACCAGTATTTGACTTCCCAACCAACAGTGGGGGTTTTAAATTGTTTTAGAAGTCTAGTGACTCTATGGGCACAAAGAACCAGTATATCTAGTTTTTCTCAGTAATAAGACTTCTTGGTGTCTGGTGTGCATGTGAGATAGTTTGGGTTTTTGCTTACTTGCAGGAGCTGGGATGTAGTGGAATCCCAGAGCTCTGGGGTATGTTCCTGTGGGCTGAGGAGACTGTGCCCTGAAGCACTGCCCAGTCTGTAGCTGCAGCATGGACATGTGGAAAACTGCTTGATAAGCCTCATGGAAATAGTAAATTCTATAGATAAGCCCTCAGTACCTCAGCATAATTTACCAGGGTTTGTTTTTCTTTCTGGATTTACAGAGATATGAAAAATGCTGTAATTGGAAACAACAAACAAAAAGCCAACTTGATTGTTTTGGGAGCAGTTCCAAGGTATGTCCTTTGCTACTCTCCTTTTCACTGATTCACAACAGGTCTGGAATAATGATCCTTGGATCACAGGCACTTTTTTGTTTTAACTTTGATTGTAGTTGACTGAATACTTTCTTTAATGTAACCGAGAGAGATTTGAAGTATCTGTTAAACTCATGTATTACAGAACAGGCTGTTGAGTAATGCTTTTCATTTAGAATTTCATAGAATTCTCTAAAGTAGTCTTGGTGTTTTTATTGAACTTTACCAGCTCAGGAATAAAATCTATTTTTTTGACATTGATATTAATGATGGATGAAAGTGGTTGTATCTTAATCCTGTTCTTCAGCCAATTGCCTGGTGAGTTCATAACTGAAAATGTGTAAGGTTATGTTAAAAGATTTGATTTAAAATATTGAAAAACATCTGAGATAATTTGCTTGTCTGCTCCACTTGCTTCAGAGGATTAAAAACCATTGATCATACTTTATTGTGCCTTGCTGCTTCAGCTGATGTTAACATTTTCTGGACCCTGATTCCACTAGTACAAATTGAACAGGTAACTTTAGCTCCTAGACTGCTCACTCCAGCTTTCATTTCCCCCCTCTTCTCCTCCAGCTTTCTTACAGCCTCACTTTGCAGCATTGGAGAAGGAAAACCTTGAGCACTGCAATGCTTGTGCTGGCAGTGTGGCACACACCTGTATCTTTTTGCTTAAATGGCAACCAGGTCCCAAACTATCCTGCTTGAGAGCTGCTGCTGCCTTGTCAAAAATGCTTTTTATTTGCAGAGAGTATCTTCTCACTGACAGACTGAGTTTGTGCCAAGGCCAGCCCTTGAAATTCTCTAGGGATTAGCAGTGGGGCTACCCCCTGTCCAAAACCTGCTGGATTATCTTCCCTTTCGACCAGATGCAAACAGGTGAAGAGAAGATTTCACAGGAGATGAAAAGATGAAAGTGGGCATTTGTTGAAGATGATGTGAAATTTATGGAATTTCTATCAGCAACAGGCCTTAAGGGGTTTTTGCAAGTCCTGCTGATTCTTGTGGTTCCCATTTTAAAAGCTACAGAAGATCTTTACCTTCCAAATCTAGAATCTGCCTGTTCTTATGTTTTGTAGGGCTTCTGTTCCCTCAGTTATCCTGCTTTCTGCTGCTGCTTGTTCTGTGCCCAGCAATGAAAATTCAAAAATGCTTTTTTCTTCATTGTTGTTAATGCCTTCTGGGTGCCCAGGTAAATTATACAGTTATTCTACAGCTGCAGATAAGTGACTGGACCTGGGAAATGTTAAAAGGTGAACTATCACACTTGTCCTCACTTCAGGACAAGTTATTCACAAATGACAGGAAATCTCTTCAGAGATCTTCAGAAAAGGCTCTTCAAATATATTGGGTTATTGTGACCAAAGATGATTCTCTGTGGCTATAACCTGACATCCTCTATCCCCAAGTGCCTTTCTGAAGGCTTTACGATTTCCTCAAGGTGTTGCAGACAGACTTAACTAGATTATAGACTGTTTGGATTAGAGAACTCCTTTGGTTGTTCTCTGTCAAGGGGGTGGGAATCTGTTGGCTCTTTTGATGTGCCTTCTAATGCGTGAAGCTGGTGGAGTACAGGGACCTGTGGAATTCCAATCTGCTAAGCCAGGCCTCTCCCTCAGCGAGGAGAGGAATAACCAACCTGGCATTCTTTGGTTTAAGTCTTCAAGAAGAGTTTTCTTTTCACAGAGTTCAGTTGCAGCCTCCCACGGGAAGTTGGTTCTCTTCTCTAATGGGAATTGTTAGAGTTCTGCTGCTGCTTTGTCCTGTGGTTCAGCTTGTTTGCTCATTTCTTGCTTCTCTTCCCCGAGTATTCCTCCATCCACCTTTCAGAAAATACTCTTTAGACCCAAGGAACCCCTTCAGACCTGTCACTTAGTGGAAAAGAAAACAGTATATTCACATATTAGAACAGGGTTTGGAAACAAGTCTGGGAAGTATCTTCTGTTTGAAATGGGGCCAAATACTACTGGAATGTATGCAAAAGCCCTATTATTTTAAAATACTGCAAAGAAATGCAAAGTCCTTTGAAGATCTCCCTACAAAGGAAGCAGCTGCTGTGGAAGAATGGTGGATCCATGTCGCTTCTGGGCCAGTGGCCTCCTGAATCTGTGAGCTGGCTGTTGAGTGGAGTCATCTTTGGAAAGGGGCATGTATCAATACCTTAAATGAATTTTTTTGGGGTCCTTTAATATTCAGTCTGACCCGTGGTCACCTCAGGTCTGCTCGTTCTGAAGATGGTGCTAGGAAAAACAAAGTTGATTGAAGAAAGCTTGTGGAATTGCCGTGTCTGGAAGTTAAAACTATGAGGTGTTAAAACTGTATGAATGTGTGCACAGACTTGGCCCTGGATGTTCAGAATGGAAATAGCCAGCTTGTGTGTGGATTTTGTTTCCTAAGAAATGATTTTCTATATCTCTTCCTAGAATCATAAAATTTCCATTCTCATGGAATGCTGGCCTTGGGCCCCTGTCAGGACTGCAGAAATGTTACTTTTTGAAATTCTTGCTTTTTAGTAGCAGTCCCAGAAAACAGAATTTTTAAAGTTTAGAGGGGAAAAGTTGTTTTAAGGCCAAGTTCTTTCAGTGGCAGACCAACTTAAAGCTAAGACACCATTGCCAAAAATAGTTACCTGCTTGTACTGTCCTTCAGCTTTTTTTTCCTTCTACCTTTGCTTTAGTGCTAGCAGAGACCAAGAAATCCCCAGTAAATGTTGGTGTGCCCCTTTACTCAGCAGTTTTATAAGAACAAATACTGCAGCTATTGTGTCTATCACCATGTCAGACACCTCTTCAGAGTCCAAGTTCAATATTTAATGCTTTCTGTCAGTTCCTCTTACAGCCTAAATCTCGGAAATGATTGAATCATCAGTTCAAATGTAAATTGTTCTTTTCTGAGTTCATCCAGTAGCAGTCTGCAGTGCTGCTGGCTCCCAATCCTCTGAACTGTAAATGGCTCACAGAGGTGGAATTGGAAAAGAAAACCCTTCAGTGAAAGGAGCACGAGGAAGTTCCTGATGAGTCAGTGTTGCAGGTCTGTGGAGCAGCTTTGGTACCCGGAGAGATGCAGCATTGCTGGTTTGCCATCCAGGCACCAACGGGGCCTTTCAGTCCTGGGACAGTTTCCTTCCTTCTTTCATGTGGGGATGGCAGAGCATGGGCAAGGCAATGTTAAATCCCAGTGAGCAGAGCATAGGTCTGTCTTCCTGTTTGTTGTAGTTCCTTGTTGAAGCTCTGATCTGTGCGATTTTGACAAAAACCTTACCTGAATTAAGTTATTGCTGATCTAATTATTGCTGAGAGTTCAGTATTTAAAGTCTAATCCACTTCGTTAAGAGCTTCAGTTATTCCTTTGCTCCAAAATTAATACAGTTTTAAAATCAAATCTTAATCCCAACCACCCAGGGCCTTTAACAAAACCACTAAATCATTCTTGTCACTTACTGAAAATGATTTTCTAACTTCCAGCTGATTTTTCCCCTGTCACATAAAGTCAATTACTTGGAGTGGTGAGGTGGTAGTGTACTTCTTCCCAAAGCTTTCTCTATGTAGGTGCACCTCAAAGAATTTTATATAGTTAATTTTAACCTCTCCCTATCATTTATTAGTGATTCTGTTTAACTGTTGGGTTTTTTAATGTTTTAAATTTCTTTGGAGCACATTTTAAAGGCCATGTAGAACAGCTGAAGGACTCTCTTCCATTCCATCATTTGAATTTTGAGTTCTGCACAGACTGTTAGGTTGCCTATGGAAGTAAAAAAAGAATTTTTGGGGTTTTGAATTGTTTCTAGGGCTGTGAACACACCAACATGAAATTTTCTATTTTGATTTATTGTTAAACGTAATCAAATTCCTTCAGGCAGTGTTCCTTTAGAGTTTGCCAAAAGAATAAAAGATTGCTGCTTTGATAGCTGTGTAACCTGGTAAAATAGATGAGAATGGAAATGCTTTTGGTGTCTCTGCCCCTGGCAGTGCAGGTAAAGGTGCAGTGAGAGGCCAGGTTGGTGTAACAGAGCTCTTCTCACAGAAGCACCCTCTGTGCTTCTGACCACGTCCTACCTCCACTTTGTGTGTTGTGTTTGACTGCACAGACACTGCCTCAGCTCAATAATCACACAAAAGTAGCTCTCACAAAAAGCACATCTTGTTCTGTGGAGTTAGAAACTAGACAGACAAGCAGAGGATGGGGAGAGCAGGACTTGGCCTACAGCAGTGGAGAAATGTGCCTTGAGGTGCTGGGGGGCTGCTGGGGTGACAGTGCCGTGGATGCCCACCACGGGGAGCTGGAAAATCAGCCAGGACAGTCACTTCAAATGGTTCAGTGTTTGGTCCTGCCTCAGAGCAAGGCCAGTGACCTGAGCATCTGTCAGAACTCCTCGTGGCTCCCCTGTGCCCACCTGGCTGCCCTGGTGCCTGCAGGAGCTGAGGCCTGGCCTCTGCTGGTGGTGTTAATAAATGTGCTGTTATCAGGTCTGCACATCTTCTGGGACCTTCATCATCCCTGGCATGTTCCCAGCTTGGTTCCAGGAACTCCATGCACTTGGACACAGTACTGTGAGGTCTGTCATGCACATTAGGGAGCGTTTAGTCCAAACTTCTTGGATGTCCTTACAAGGCCAGGACGCAGTTGTTTCCTGATGCCTTGTTCTGTTCTTTGTGCATTTTCTGTCATGCTTTCCATAGGGCAGGGATCTGTGCCCAGGTGCTGTGGTTTGCTGTCTTGGGGGAAGGAGCTTCACCTGCCATGCTGGTGTTTTCCAAGGCTTGCTTTGCTCTAGGGTGGTGAAAGAGGTGGGGAGCAGAGGCTCTCACAGACCTCCTGTGGTTGTCCTTTGCTTTTCTTCAAATCAGGTCAGGAGTCAGGACCTGATTGCATAATTAGACATCTCTTAATGAGGAATAACCCTCTCCACAAGGATGATGTATGTAACTGGAACAAGGTATTCTTCTAACCCAGCTGTGGAGTACAGGTGAGTCAAGGCAAACAATTGCAGTCAGCAGAATTGTATGAGAGCTGCTGTTTAAAAGCTGTACAACCCCATATCTCTGAAGTGCCTGTTCTGATAGCAAAGAGGAAGTTGTTAATACAGGATGTACTTCTAATGCTACCTTTTCTGTTGTGTATTTTTATTAGAATTTTAAGTTTCAAGTTTAAAAACATCATGTAGAAGGTAGCTTTATGGTACCTGGTGTTCCTTGTACTTAAGGAGCTGGAAGCGTCAAATCTGTACAAAATTACTCAAAAATGTATTCTTGACGTCCTCTTTCATGTGCAGATGCTGGATATTGGCTGGTGATCTCAAACTCAGTGAGACTGTAGTGTAGTCTTTTTGGTATACAATGGAGAATTTCAAACTACAGGCGAATGGGAAGTAGAAACAGCTTGATTGTTGGTATCCTCAGCCAAAAAGCTTTCAGAATTGGTTTGTCTAAATGAGCAGTAGTTGTTCAGATGGCAGTCATAGGCTGGCTGATGTTCTAATTCGACAGGAATTTCTGGAAGACTTAGAATAAAGTTTGAATGTGTTTTATCAAAGTAAATGGAATGAACAGTCCGGTGGTGGACTTAGGAATAAGACATCAGTCTTGACCAAAGTGATAAGATGGTTGAAGCAAGACTAGGTGAAGATGCTGCTTTATGTAATGCCTATTAACCATACTTCTTGTGAAAGCAAAAGGCTTTTATCATCTCAAAAACAGTCTTAAAATGAACTAGTGTAATTCACTGTGTAAGTTAAAAAGCTCTGAGTATTGTTTGTGTAAATTTGTCTCTGGTTTCAGGGGCTGTGTGTTGATCCCACATATTCTGGTATAAATGGCTGCAGAGAATGGATGTATTTATATTTTGCTGAGTGGGTCATGGAATGGTCTTAGGGGGAAACATTGGAATAAATTCAGCTCAGACTGGAGCTCTGACAGTGCTGATGCACTGGGAGGGAGGGGTTTGATCTATTAACCAAGAGGAGAGGCTGTGCTGCAGGCACCTCAGTAGCCTTCAGGTCACTCTAGAAGGGGGTGTGTGAGCACCTCGAGGGAGCTGGGAGCACCAGGGTAGGAAGCAGGACAGGAATCTGTGGGGAGGTATTCCTGCAGTAAACGGGGCTGCATGGGGAGGAGCCGGGGCTGTTTTCAAATGAAACATCGTTAGAGAGGAGGGTGAGGCAAAACTTGATTGTGGTCATGAAAAATGTAGAGCTTCAAATCCAGACCTTTTGCAGCTCAGTAGATATTGAAACTCTCCAAAGGTGGATTTAGTTACGTGAGCAGGAATCAGGCTGGATGCAGGTTATGTGGTGTATATAGAACAGCTCATGGAATATTAATGTCACTGAGGATGTCTAAGCATTAGGATAAATTACTAGAGCTGTAAGCTGAGACTCCTTGTTTTACTCCTTAAGGAAAAGCTTTCTGTGCAGCCAACTTCTCTACTTACACACTGCATACTGCTCAGCTTGGCTCTTCTAAAAAACTACTTGCACCATGTGAAATATTTCAGAAGCAGTTATCTTTGCTTTGTAGGGCTTATTAGGGCATAGAGTTAGCCCAGGTCCCTTGGGTCCGGCCTCTGGAGATTTGGAATTACCATTGCCTCCAGAAGGGAAACTGGCATCTCACTTCAGGATAAATTTCTGTGACTAACAAGTCGTAAAAATCACTCATTTTTGAATCTTCCTGTGTAAGAATCTATAGCTATTTAGTTTGTCACTTCAGATATTATTGTACAGAAATATTCTGAATGTTTTTAGTATTATACTTAGTAGTGTCTTTGGGAATTTCTGTGGAAAGTGATTGCTTCCTGTTATGTCTGAAAAGTAGTGCTTATTAGCACTGGAAAGAACAGATTGGAAAAAAAAAAAAAGTTTGTTGTCCTGCCTTGTTTGAGCTATTCTCAATACATTGATTCCATTCACAGTATGGGGTTGGCTCTCACAGGGACTTGAGCATGTTCAGGGGTGCCCTCTGTGCCTGCAGTGACTTTTTATTCCATATTCTGTTAGCCAGCAGGGGTAACTTGCCTCAGCAGTGCCTTCATCTGTATGTTCATCACAGGGATTTCCAGGGCAGAGCTTTTGGGCCTTCTTGCAATGGACTGGAGTACAAGCATCTTCCAAGGTAGAATAAAACCTGTAAGAATCGTGGTAATTCCACAAATAGTGTATTCATCCACTTTGCAAGGGGACTGGTAATAAATGTTCAGATAATCATGACTCAATTAAAGCTCTTACTCATTAACATACTTCAATGAAAGGTGTCTTAAGCTTCACAGCCCTCAAACTGCTACCCTGGGCTCTTTCTCCATGTGCCTGCTTATGGGCCTTGAGGAAGTGCTGAGTTTCATCTCCTCGCCAGGTGTTTTAGGAGCCTGAGAGATGTTTGTGACAACTTGTAAGTGGGATGGAGTGTGAAAGAGAATTTCTGTTCTTTTTACCTGTGAGGTTGGTGCTCAGACTGGATTGGGGAGGTCTAAATCGTGCACATCTGTGTTACGGTGTGGAGCTCTGGTGCATCACACCCATCTCAGTCATCGGCAAAGGAAAGGGAAATCTGAGCTGTGTCTCTTCCTTGCTGAGCTGCTGGAGTTTCCTTTTGTTCAGGAGCTGCTTCCCTTGGAAGTTTTCTGCTTTAAAATAATCCCTGGCTTTCCCGGGTGTACATTGTGCCTCCTGCTGACCTTATTTCTGTTTCTTCTTGGAGTCCATTGAAGTGTCTCTCTGGATGGGTTTGCTGTCTTTCCTCATTTGGATATGACTTCCTGGGTATCGTTCCTGACATCTGAGAAAAAGGCCTTAATCACTTAATTGCCCTTAGAAGGGCAGGGACAAATGGCAGAAGTTGTATTTTCTATAAACATAAGAGGAAAATACCTGAAGAAGCCTTGTAGAAGCTTGAAAGAAGTCCAAATACTGCATTTTAAAACCTTGGAAAATGGTGGTGAAGATCTTTTGAGATCTTTCCATCAGCTTTATTTCATTTCCTGTTTGTTGTAATGCGAAGGACCACAGGCTGAAGAGTGTCAACAAGGACATTAGTACCCTTTTGCTGTTTTAGAAGTCTTTTCTGTGTATCTGTGCTTTTGTTTTTCCCTGAAGCACACAAAAGTGTGTTGTGGTGGTTCTAGCAGAGCGTTGTTCCAGTATTTCTGCTGGTTTGGAATCCAAAGGCTGGCTGCTAAGGGATAGGGCTGGAGATCAGGGATCCAGGTTATGCAGAGACTCTGTGTTCTTAAAACATGTGGACTATTAACACGTACCTTAATCATATTTTTAAGTTTCCAAAATCCAAATGATAATCTTCCCTTCTGTCCCCTGCATATAAATGCCATTTTTCTGCCTTTTTATTCTGATGGTATTAATGTAAGGGAGGAATGCATTACATCTTTGCTGAATTTGTCTAGGCTAGAGCCTGGGAACAACAAACCAGTCCAGGATGTTCCCATGGACAATAGAAGGATCTGTATCTTTGTCTTTAATGTTTAACAGTACTTTATTAATTAACAGTTTTCTCTTTAGTGACTATATGGATTCTCCTCACTTGAAACTTTTTCTAGTTTTATAGTTTCTTGTGGAACTACTTAATTTTCAATGTTACTTGGTGTCAGTTCTGTCTTTTAAGGACAGAAATAGAAAATATTACAGTATGCATGTCTAGCTCTGTGGAACACCTGATTTGAACCTCAGACTTATTTTAAAGATATGGAAAAGGATATTATTAGTATCTCAGAAACTTATTGTATGTAAAGTGGGAACTTAAATTTTGATCTTCACTAATTATAAAGTTTAAGTAAGGCTTTCTATTTTAAGCATGTTAGACTTTAGATTGTAGTCGGCGTGTTTAATTTTTGCTCTTTAACAGAAGTAGAGCTGTAACATTTGTTCCACGTGTTAATGGGAAAGAAAATAGCAATTACTTTCCTTGGAAGAGAATAGCCTTCAGAATTTCATGTGCTTTTGAATTTTTAAAAAATCCTTTTGGGGAAGTCTTTTTAGGGCATGATATTGAGGGGCTGGAGCATGTCCAGAGAAGGGAACGGAGCTGGGGAAGGGGCTGGAGCCCCAGGAGCGGCTGAGGGAGCTGGGAAAGGGGCTCAGCCTGGAGCAAAGGAGGCTCAGGGGGGACCTTGTGGCTCTGCACAAGTCCCTGACAGGAGGGGGCAGCCGGGGGGGGGGTTGGGCTCTGCTCCCAGGGAACAGGGACAGGAGGAGAGGGAACGGCCCCAGGCTGGGTCAGGAAGATTCAGGTTGGATACTGGAAAAATTCCTCCCAGAAAGGCTTGCCCAGCCCTGGCACAGCTGCCCGGGCCACTGGTGGAGCCCCCAGCCCTGCAGGGATTTAAAAGCCGTGTGGATGTGGCGCCTGGGGACATGGGTCAGTGGTGGCCTTGGCAGTGCTGGGTTAATGGTTGGACTTGATGATCTGAAAGGGCTTTTCCAACTTTAGTGATTCGGTGACTGAACATTTCTACATACAAGGAGCAGGTTATTTGTTGGAGGCCTTGATAATCAGAGGAGGCCATTGGGGTAGTCTATACAGGGAAGACACAGAGCAGGTCTTCAGCATTTTCTAGTGAAAACAGAAGGAAGTGCTCCTGCATTTCTGAATTTCTAAATTGACCTCTAGGTTATTGAAAGCTATTTTAAAAAAGGTTGTTGCTACTGACATTTTTTAATTAGTAACTAGATCAATATTTACCAACACAATCAGCAGAGGAGTCAACCAGAGTTAGAACAGTAGATGAGATTGTGCTTTCCACATAGGAGTTCAATAGCCTCTTCTTTTCCAGGATGAATTTTAGCCAGGATCTCTCAGTGCATTTGTACATTACCACAGAAGCTTTTGTTTCCTGTCCTTACCTGATCTCTAGAGGGCAGAGAAAAAAACCATCTGTCTGTAAAGAGGTAATAGTAGTGCAAAGTTATGATTCCACAGGATTGAGGGAGTGCTATTTTTCCTTAGTGATTGTAGTTGAAACCCACTTAAAACCATGACAGTGATGATTTTGTATACCACTGATTATGTATTTCGGTTCTTGATACTGTAGAAAGAATCCAAATTGATTGGGACCCAAACTACACCGTTGGCAAGATGTGCATTAGGCTCGAAGTGATCCTGTTTAGCCCCAGTTCAGCTGCCTTTCTTCATGTAAAACTTTCCTGGGCTTGCTTTGTGTGTGCAATCATTTCTCAGTGTTCAAAACTCAGAGTGCTCTCAACCCTCCCCATGCTTGTGCTTGGTGATGGAATTATTTTGCAGTTGTGACTCAGAAGAAATCACTGCCAAAGATAAGCATCCCCACAGTGGTGATCAGGTGTTAGGGTTCCCTTTCCCATCAGCCTCAAGCTGCAGATGCATTTCCTTTAACTGAAATTTGGGGTCTCCCTGTTATCCTGAAAGCCCCATCCTGGATATCAGTACTGTGACAGTACTTTTTAAAGAAAAAGCAGTGGGGCATTTTTCTACACCAAGTAAAAGTTGTGTAGGAACACACAGTGTGAAAAGATTGTGAATGAAGTGTTCCTCTACTCTTTTGCTCAGTCTTAATCTTTCTATGAAGGATTTCATCCTCTTTACATAGCAGGATTCAGATTATTTTCTTTCAGACTTAAATTTTCTCTTCCATCTGAATTTTCCTCTAAAGATACTTTTGTTTGCAGGTTGCTGTATTTGCTCCAGCAAGAGACCTCGAGCACGGAGCTGAGAACGGAATGTGCAGTGGTCCTGGGCAGCCTTGCCATGGGGACAGAGAACAATGTCAAATCCCTCCTAGACTGCCATATTATCCCAGCCTTATTGCAAGGTACTCCTCCCTTAATGGATCTGTGTTTGTAAATGTTCCTAAAGTACTGAAATAAACAAGCATCATGAGACTGAATGGTTGGTTTGCCCATATTTATAGGATTGCTATCGCCAGATTTGAAGTTTATTGAAGCTTGCCTGCGATGTCTCCGTACCATTTTCATCAGCCCTGTAACTCCAGAGGATCTGCTGTACACAGTAAGTTGTAAGCAGATTATTATGTCTTTTTAAAGGCTATAGAGAGGGTGGGAGTGAAAAATCTTGTTGTCTGGAGTAGTAACAAGGCCTTGTCTGAGCAACAGGGTTGGCACTTCTCGCCTACCTTTAAGGTGTCTGGCACCCCTGACATTTATGGCTTGTTTGATATGAGCTGGTCACCAAGGTAGCCCACTGATAAAGAAAATACCTACATGATCAGACTTGTGTGCAATCCTGAGGAGGAAAAACTGTCTCTAAATAGTATTTAGAGGTACTATTATCAGAGCTATACTGGCAACAGTTACTTGCTGAAACTTAAAAGTTTTATCCAACACTGTCCTCCCTCTCCAGATGGGAGAGGGCTTGCTCAGTTTTTGTACTTCCAGTGGAAGAGCTTCACCTCTAAAATGTCTCTGCTCTTACTTAGTATATGTGTGATTTCCATTTAAGTGACAGGAGGATAGAAAATGTGCCTCTCCTGTTGCTGTAATCCTGAGTTCATCCTGGAGCATGTGCCAGCAGGGCTGTTGGTGCTGGCCCTGGTTGGGTGACTGGGCAGCGCCCTCTCTGAAGGTACTGCTGTCTCCAGGGCTTGCCCAAACCCAGGCACTGCCTCTTACTGGGAAGGAGGGGCAAGGAGGGTTTGGCTGCTTCCTTTGTCTCGGTGTGAGGGATAAGGTGAACCATGGAATGAAAGCTGCAGTGGACCAGCAATCTCTTCCTCCTTGGAAAAGGGGAGCATTGCCCCAGTCTGGGGGAGGTCACAGAGCAGCTCCAGCTTCTGAGGGTAACTGGGACCCCACAGTGAGAACCACTCTGGTCCCACTCACAAGGAGCTGTTGCTTGCTGAGGAAGTCTTGGTGCTTACAGAGAAGGGCACAGCTGGCCTCTCACATCATACTTTCTCTACAGTTTGGCTGTTAATAGTCAACAGATTTTCTTCATGATTTTTTTGTCTAGTTGTTATGCAGTGCTGCAATGTCTGTTTTGTTCTCTATTCCTTTTCCAATGACTTTTTACACTTTCATTCCAGACACAGGTATGCAGACTTGTTGTTTTCTATGGACTCAATCTTACCATACACCTGTTCTGGATTTCACCTGCCAGTTAGTCCATCTCAGGAAGTCAGATTGCATTTAGTGGGTGTAGGTAAATCAGCCAGCTTTGTCCTCCACTGTTCACTGCCTTTTTTCCAGGTGTTTTGTGGTTGTTCAGCAAGGGAAACCTCAATGTGTATTGTATGTGTGAACATCGAAGGTGCCTCTCCAGTGAGTGATCCAAGGGCTTCCTCTTTGTGTCTGTGCTCCTTTCTTTGGCTTCACTCCATGCTCCCAGATTCCCCCAAGTCAGCCTCTAAGAGTTGATAATTGCTGAGGCATCTGCTTCCTGCTCTCAGCATCCAGAGCCAGGGTTTAAGATGACTGTCTCCATTAACAATCCGTATTTCTTCCTGGGGATCAGTGCTCAATAGGGACTTTTAATTGCTCCCTATCTGGAGGAGAGATTTGATGTCTTGAAGGGAGAGGAAGGGGTAGAATATGGACAGAAATGGGAAAGAAGCACCATTAGCATCAAAATAACCACTAGCATGGGAGCAATATGCCCAAGAGGTTGGATTTGGTGTTTCATGCTTTGCTTTCTCTGCTGCACAGCAGTGACATCAACTGCTCCCCCAGTCCTCCTTCAGGCAAATGGGATGTCCTGGAATTAACCATATCTACAGGAAATTATCATCTGCTGAGGGGTCCTTGCTCTTAGTTCACCTGTAAAACCCGTTTTCCCCTTTCCCATTCCAGTTAGATACCTCAAAGTTAAGTATTTTATGATTGTGCTTAAGGTCCTATTTCTGCAAATCCTTTTTTTTCCTTCTCTTGTGGGAATACCCAAGGCCATGCTTTGAAAAGTACTGAATCCAGATCCTTTGAAAAGATGTTTTTCCTATCTCTTGGAAGGTACAGCCCCAGCCCACACTGCTGCAAGCTGTGTTTCACAAGGCAGCAGTTGAGACATTGGCTTTGCAATTAAAGAAGTAATTATGGGCCTAATGAACACTTCATGGTAGACATTCCAACACTGAGAACAACAGGAAGAATTCAAAGTTCCCGTTTAGCCACCCTGCTTCCTCTTTGTTTCTGGTCCCAGCAGCTCTGGGGAGGCTGTCACCATCTCCATGCAGCTGCAGCACTTGAAGGTCTCTCAAGTTCTGCCTTTTTCAGGTCCTATTTTGAAAGGTAGGAGACGAAGTTTGTCAATGGCTTTTCATTCCTGCCCAGTAGTTCTGGAGAAAACTTCTGAAAAGTTGGATCTTGAGTTGTGTCTAACCTGGAAAGTTTCCCAGAATTTTTTTGTGTTTTGACTGCAGAGAGAGGATCTTGAATTTGGGCAGGACTGTTTCCAAGACAAGGTATTAGGAGTTAGCTTAACATCTCCAAGGGTGTTGCAGTCATTCTAGAGGTTTCAGAAGACCTCTCAATTAAAATCCAGGATATACAAGTGCTTTAAAGCTGCTTAAAACATTCCTTTCTGTTTGTAACAGGTACACATCATCCACAGTAACTGGAATATTTCTCCCAACAGAAGTGCTGGGTGTCAGAACTTTGCTCTTGAGCCTTACCTTATGGACAGCAGCCTGAAGGATAAACTGCTGGCAGTTTTGTGTAATTAATTTGGTTCAGTTCCAAGGATAAAATGGTTCTTCAGAGGTGGAAACATTTGGGCAGTTTCCTATAGGAACTTAGGATTTGTACTGAGAAAATACACACATCCATGCATCCGTGCATCCATCCATCCATCCAGATGAACACTGAGCTCTCAGAAAGGGCAGGTTTTTAGGGTCTGATGCTGACCTGTGACACCAAGTTATATCCAGACCTGCTGTGCCAGGGAAACCCTTGTTCCTGCATGGGCAGGGTGCAAGCTTTGGTGCTGAGACCCATTTAGTGACCATGCTGCACTTGGAAATGAGGAATGATGTGGGAGAGAGATCTGTTGAGGTGCAGACGTATGTTCAGACTTCTTTAAATTCCGAGATTGTCCATGTGAACCAGCCAGCTTACCATAGCTGGATGTGTTTTGGGTTGCTGAGTAGATGGAGTCACTAAGGCTTGACTGAGATCCTGTTACTTCAGCTCCTGATATCTTAATGAAAACAGAAGAATGGATTCAGTGGCAGAAAATGTTTCCAGCCCATGGAGGTGTTCTGCATGTTTCCTGACAGATGTTCTCAGTTGTGATTGCATTTTCCTTCCTCAGTGGGACCCAGATACAATTCCAGTGGGAACTTGCTGTCTGTGATGCTGTGCTGGCCTAGCAGGAGGAGGTGCATTCCCTGCTGGGAATGTCCTGTCCTTACAGGAGCTTGGGGAGTGAAGGCACTGTAGCAGGATGAGTCTCTGTGTTGTTGAGACAATGTGAAATCAGGTTGAGAAGTCTCAGTCTCTAGAAATGATGAGTGAAAAGCCTTCCTGCTTCCTGGGCAGGTTTGGGATGGAAAAGCTGATGTCACCTGGTGATTGGCCAGGCTTGGTAAAGGGGAGGAGGTGTGCTTGAGAGGATTAATTACACTGATTAATTACCAGGTGTTCAATGAGCAGTGAACCTGCACTGCCAAGTGTACACGTGATCCACAGTTCCCGAGGGAGGAATCTGGGTCAGCCTCCCATGCCTTATTCCTTTTTTCCTTCTGGCTGTTGGTGGTGGCTGAACCAGGAGCAAGGATGAATGTTCTCCAGTCTGAACTGCTTCCTGAAAATGAGAGTTGTAAAAGAACCAATTCTAGCTTGTAGAGCTTGAATTTAAGATATTTGGGTGGATAGAAGCATTTCAGTTCTCTGACTTGGGGAAATAGCAACGCTCTATTAAAAACAAATGTTTTAAGAGTAGGTCTTATGAATTTTGTTTTGGTGTTAAAAAGGAATATGAAGAAATTAGGTATTGGGATCCAAGCAGGTGAATGTAACTGTTCATTCTCTCTGAGTTCTGTTTGTATGGACAATAACTTTGTTGCAATATATGTGATACAGAGACTTGGCTTAAGTTGCCTGGAACTGCTTTGTTAGCAGACAGCATCCCAATGGGTTTGTGAATCTCATTGTTCTAACCTTATGGATGTAGACTCAATCTCACTAGGCTTGCTGGGAAGAGCCTTTGTTACTTAGGCATCAATACTGAATAAAAGTGGAATTATGTAGCCTCACATTGACATCTAATCACTATTCACATTTAGTTGGAGTCAGCTATGTCCACACGTCCCTTTGTTCTTTCTAGGTTCTTTTCTGATCAACATGCCAAAATTATTATACAAGTTGGATATTTTAGCAGAATTGTAGAGCAAAACTAACAGTTTTCTTACAAACATATTAAGGAAGCACTCTTGGAACTTTCCAAGAGTTTTTAACCTTTTCATGCCCACAACACTTGGGATCTGATGGAACAAAATGTGAAGGTGTGTAAAAGATATCTGTAAAGAATTGTGTCTTAAATGTATAGTCCAGAATATCTAATAATACACTTCTTTGTGTATTGGCAGAATTTCAGGGGACCCTCACTGTGTTGTTTGCAAGGGTTCATTAACTCTCATCTCACATGTACAATGACACTGTTGGGGTCACAGTGGCACCAGAAATCCCCTGTCACAATGTTTGGTGGCACAACAGCCCCATCTCATAAGTGCTGAATGGAAATCATCCAATACGAGAACCTTCCCATCCAGGAATTTCCCACTGCATCATGGTGCCACACTGGTCAGTAAAATGTTCTCTTATACAGATCACCATGTGCTATTCCATTCCCATTTCTATAGCTCTGCTGTAGAGCTTCCCAGCAGTTTGAGGCTTGATTTCTGTTCTCTTAGATCTTTACCAAAAGTCTCCAATTTATAAACTGCAGCTGGAATACTCATGTGACCAATACTCATGTGATCAATGCTGTTGGATTTTTAGGTGAAACTGGACCATTGCACGAGGATGTCACTGGTGAGGATGTAAAATGTTTGTTGGTTCCTTCCCTGGTGTTAGATACAGATGGAGAGATGTTACACATTCATCTGTGCTGATTAAAAGTGTTTAACTGAATAATTATTTTATTCAAAGATGTGCTGCTTTAATAGTGGCAGTTGGAATCTTTTGAAATAATTCAGGTTTCACAGTCAGGGATTTCCCTGCAAGAGATTTCAGGTCTTGCATCTTACAATTTGAAGCTCCTTTTTTAAAATATTCCTGCCTGTGAATCCTGAGGTTCCTCTCCTCTCCTCTCCTCTCCTCTCCTCTCCTCTCCTCTCCTCTCCTCTCCTCTCCTCTCCTCTCCTCTCCTCTCCTCTCCTCTCCTCTCCTCTCCTCTCCTCTCCTCTCCTCTCCTCTCCTCTCCTCTCCTCTCCTCTCTCCTCTCCTCTCCTCTCCTCTCCTCTCTCCTCTCCTCTCCTCTCCTCTCTCCTCTCCTCTCCTCTCCTCTCCTCTCCTCTCCTCTCCTCTCCTCTCCTCTCCTCTCCTCTCCTCTCCTCTCCTCTCCTCTCCTCTCCTCTCCTCTCCTCTCCTCTCCTCTCCTCTCCTCTCCTCTCCCCTCTCCTCTCCTCTCCTCTCCTCTCCTCTCCCCTCCCCTCCCCTCCCCTCCCCTCCCCTCCCCTCTCCTCTCCTCTCCTCTCCTCTCCTCTCCTCTCCTCTCCTCTCCTCTCCTCTCCTCTCCTCTCCTCTCCTCTCCTCTCCTCTCCTCTCCTCTCCTCTCCTCTCCTCTCCTCTCCTCTCCTCTCCTCTCCTCTCCTCTCCTCTCCTCTCCTCTCCTCTCCTCTCCTCTCCTCTCCTCTCCTCTCCTCTGTCTCAGGGGAACTTTGTCACTGAGCAGCCTCTTAGCACTGAATGTGATGTGTTGAACACTGAGGGGACTTGATGCCTTCAGTTACTGAAGATATGCAGAAAAGGACAAGAATCTGTTTTGATGGGTCAAATGCATTAAAATACAGAGTAATCCTGGGTATATTGTCAGTTGGTTTTGCTTCACCTCAGGGAAGCTGGGAACAGGCAGCCCAGAGAGGGTGTGGAGTCTCTCTCACTGGAGGTATTCCAGTCCAGACACAATCCTGTGCCCTGTGCTCTGGGATGGCCCTGCTGGAGCAGGCAGGTGGGACCAGGTGACCTCTGGGCTCTTCCAACCTGACCCATTCTGGGATTGAGTGTCCACTATTGCCCTGCAAACAGACCAGTCCCTTGCTGGCCTTTGGGTTCTGAAGTTTGTCTCTGGGCTGTGTGTAAAGGCAGAGCAGATGGAGCTGCTGTTGGCCAAACCCTGAGAATGTTGTTTAAAGTAGGTAGTCCGTTGGTCTTCCTATGCACAAAGCATGAAATGACTGTGGATACATGGCTGGTGTACCTGGGAGAAAGTCTTCATAAGTAACTTTCTCTCTGTAGGATGCTGAGATGCCACATGTTGCATGTTGATCCTTTCCAGTTGGTGAGAAACAAGCTGGGTTTATTCTTAGTGTGTTTCTTGGCTCTGTTGTCCTGTTGTTTTCTGTGGAGAATAAGAGGGCTGGATTGTCAGCAGCAAAGTTTCCTAAAATAAGTATGATAATTGTATATATACATAAATAAAAAATATAAAAAAAATAAATTCTGCAAAGCTTTTTATAATCTCAAATATTTGTGCAACTAGGGGAGACTGGTACATGTTTCTTTTGACAACATTAAAAAGTGTGGTGGGAAATTTCCCAGGTAATTGGGACATAAAACTTCTTGTAACCAGTGTGTATATCTGAAACTGCAGTCACTGAACAGTCAGGCTGGTGCTGCTTTCAGGGCTGTCTCAGGAGCTGAGGTGCAGGAAGGTTTTGCTCTAATTTCAATTCACCTACCCCAAATCAGAGGACTGTAATTCATCATAGTGCAGGTAAAACCGGGTCTGGCTTAGGTTTTTAGGGCCAATATAGCACATGTGCTTTGGAAAAGAATGCTCATTCAATCCTTCCCTCTGCTCAGCTCCCTTTATCTCATGGAAGTAACTTAGTTTACCCCTTTCCAAACTAAAATACCCATGTTTTCTTTTAATACCACCATAGTTCCTGCCACTAAAATGTGCTGGTAAAAGTAACTGAAAGCTTTAGAACGTTATAGTTTTGTGACTTACCACAGAGATTAAATAACTGGATGTGCTTGCAGAAGAGAACTTGCCACAGAATCATGGAAAGGTTTGGGTTGCAAAAAGATCATCTCATTCCAGCCCCCTGCCTTGGCTTAGGGAACCTTCCACTGGAGTGTAAGGGTTTCTTTTGCTGATTTATTTGGGATTCTCTGTCACAAGTGTCACACACACTGACAGAGTCTATAGCGTGTGTTTGACTGCAAGACAAAGGACGTGATGACTCCCCCTGAATCAGTTCCAGGGGACTGTGCCCTGTCCAGGCTGGCACCGTGTTCCCTCCCTGCTCCCTTGGACTCAGAGCTGGGAGAAGAGGCAAGTCAGCTGCACTGGTGGTAAGACAACACTGAGGCAACTCCTGGAGTAATCCCTGTCAGTGGCCATGTTTGGTTTTGGTATGTTTTCCCCCCCATTCTTTTATTGGTTTTGTCCCAAATATTCTGGAGGCAAATTGCAGAAGTTTTATTCCTGTTACTCCTATTTATTCCAATTGCACTGACCTTTTATTTCTTTTCCATGGGGATTTGGCTCAGAACTATCACTCATGCCTTCAACTTTTAATGAACTGCTTTTAATGGTCTTGCTCTGTATCCAAAAAGGTTTTGGTGGAAGGGAGAGCACTGAGTGCAGAATCAGGAGTGCTCCTTTAAGTAACAAAGTGGAGAGAAGCTGTGCTGAAATCCAGTGTTAACTCTCTCTTCTTTTCTCACTTGTTTGCAGGATGCTACAGTTATCTCCCACCTCATGGCACTGCTCAGTAGGTCTCAATACACACAAGAATACATATGTCAGATCTTCTCCCACTGCTGCAAAGTAAGAAAGACACTTCATGTTCTCTATGCAACCTGTGGTTCTGGCCTGTAAGAACTGTGTGTGTGCTGCCTTTTGTGGCAGGAATTTTGGGCCAGTGATGACTGAGCTGGTACTGCTCTGCATTTGCTGCAGATTTGTCAGGATCGATACATGCTGCTCTGCAGTACAAGAAAATATGCAAATATATGGGGTTTTTATAGGCTTTGGCTACTAAACAAAGCCAACAGTCTGGGCAAGTAGCAGTCTTCACTATTAGCACTATAAATCTTGGAAGACTTCTGGTTTTCCTCTGAAGGTCTCAGGACAGTGTGAGCACCTCTTTGCAGAGGTTGTGCAGCCACTGTCAGCAGTTTTAAACACAGATACTGCTCTCTAAGAGGTGCTGTTGTTGAGAGGAAAAGAAATGCTCTTCTCAGCCGAGCTCTATCAGTTACAGGTTCATCCAGATACATGTTCATTCCTGCTATGTAATGCAAGTCTGTTGATATGAGAAAACTGATTTAAAACCAGCAGCAACCCCACCCCAAACATAGTTTTGTCTTTCCCTCCCCCCACTCCAAGTTTCCACACAGCAGTGGTTTTTATTGTTGCAGTTTTTTGGGAGTTATTGTACCAGTGAGTTATACAATAACTGTATCAAAATAATTCAGGGTAGGAAATGAGATTTTTACAGTGTCTTTCCCTTTTAGTAACAATTTAAAACTAAAGGATCATAGACTATGAGAAAGTTCCTAAGTTTGTGAATTTGTAAGTATTTGCTTTGAAAAATATCTTTCTACCTTATCACTTACAGTGAGTCCTCTGGAACTGTGAGTTATTCCTTTGTTAAGTATCTGTGTTTCTCTGCCTTGACTGTTATTTTTGTACACTCATCTCATTGCATTTCTTCTGCTAAGTGAAGCTGAGGACTGAAAACTGCCCGGTTAGTGGGGTATAAAGATAGAACCCAGCTGCTAATATTTAGAGAACTGTTTAAAGCAAACAGAAAGACAAAATCCTACACTGGACCATGGAAGTTCACATATATACCTAATAGTGGAAAAAAATTTGGTATGTTAGGAACAAAAATGCACCAGTGAGGCATCTCCTGTTGAAGTGGCCCTTGAAAGTCTCCTTTAATAGGCTGAGGAGCTCGAACAGGTGAAAAATCAGGCCATGCTGGCCTACAAGAAAAATAACCCAGGACTAATTATAGGGTGGTAGAGGAGTCAGTTTATACAATCAGGGGTTGGCTCTGGGAATATAAACCCTGTTGGCTGGGAGAGACCAGAAAACAGTTATTGTCATCTTTTTCCAAAGGAGTTATTACCTTTGCAGCTCCAGCAACTCCCGGTGACTTGCACATCTGAAATGTTGTTAACAGAGCAAATGCACAGTCACTTCACAAGTGAGGAAGGTCTTCTGAGCTCACCATTTCATTTTGTGTGCCTCCTCCAGCCCCCAAATCTCTCTCAAATTTTACAGTGGATATCTGGAAAAAAATCAAGTTTTTGGAAAGAAGTTGTTGGCTGTGTGAACAGAGAGAAATATGGCTGCACAAGAAAGGCAGGGTGATGGGTATGAGTGTTAGGAAATGCTTGCATTTGCAGAGTAAACAGCTGCATAACAAAGAAAAATATTTGAGGCTGAGTAAACAGATCATCACAAACGTTAAATTGATCAAGAACTCATTTCTCTTGCCCAGGCAAATGCAGCTGTTCAGCAAAAATCTGAAATGTCCTCTTCCTTCTATTTTGTTTGGTTTTGGGGTTTCAGGTTTATAAGGTCAGTTATTGTATTTTCAGACAGAACAAAATACATCTAATATGGTGAAGACAAATTTGCAGGGTATTTTCTGACTTCAATGAATAGGCAAAGTACATTCTTAAAATTAAAAAAAATAATATATACTGAAAGTTTCAGTATTTACTACATTTTAAATGAAGACTCCATCTTCCTCCAGAAGGCCCTGAGTGAGAGAACCTTTCTTACTTTTCTCCCTGAAGCAATAAGTTACTGTAAATAAGCCTTTGTATTTAGGTGAGGCTTAGGATATGTTTGAAGAGGCATTGATGCTTTTATTTCTCTTTTTCCTCATCTTAGTAGATGTATTAATTGAACTAATAGTGACTTCTCACAGCTCCTGCCTTGTCCCTGTGCTGTTCTCAGCTCACATCTGGTGCAGCCAGTTCTTTCTCTGCCTTTCCAGCATCTTTGGTTGGCTTCTCAGGTTCTGCCTTGCCTGCTCCCTGGAGCAGCTCAGCCCGGTTGTCTAGAGCTAGGAAATCCATCATTTGGGTTCCTAGCATATTGCTGCTGCTTTCTGCTTTTGCTGCTCTCTTTTGCTGCTTCTCCCTGCACGTTTAGAGTTAAAATGAATGGCTGAGGAGCATTGCCCCTGGAGAAGAGCCATCCTTAGCAAGGGAAAGTGTTGATTTACAGGGGAGCAGATGCAGTTCTTAACATACAGAGCCAGGATTCTATCAACACAGAAGCAAATACATAAACTGAAATCAGGCTGATGTACCTGGGATGTGAGAATGCAAGTCAAAATTCATGTTTTAAAAGTCTCTCTATCTCAGTTCATTTGTTTTCAGAGCAAGTGATGTGAGTAGGTAGAATTTACTGTTTTAATGGTCAAATTAAAGAGGTAAGGTATATGTTTGGAAACTTCTGGAATTTATATTTGAAAGTGGTGACGTCTCTGCATAAGTAATTATTTCACTGCCAGTTGAAAATTAAAGTCTCGTGTCTGGGAAGGGTCCAGGATAAAGCCTTGTAACCAAGGCAGCTTCCCCCAGGCCTCTTCTCTTGGGTGACCTTAGGCTGCTGCCTAGGGGACAAAGGCACTTAGGTACCTGCTTCTCATTGTGGAATGAGCTGTTACATTGTGCTATCCTAATGTTTCCTTGAAAATTGGTGTTTTATGATGGAAAATTGTGCAAGACGTGGTGTCTATTCCTGACATACATCAAGATCACTGTCAGAGGAGTGGAACTCTGTCACTGTACCCAAGGTGGAACAAAACCAGGCAGCCTTGCTGTTAAACTGGGGCTGCTTGTTGAACTGCTTGGAAATGCTGCATCATATTCTCAAGTTTTCACCTTTATATTTGCAGCTGTCCCTCTTTATGGGTTAGTGCTTACCTGGTTGTGCTGGTTGGTGTGTGCAAACACAGCGTGTACAGATGAAATATTTTATGTACATCCAGTTGTGCAGCTCAGATACACACCCAGGTGTCACCTCTGTACAGGCATCTGTCCTGCTTGCACAGAATCTGCCACCTGCATCCCGTGGAGGGATCGCTAGTAGTTGAGAATTACTAAATCTAGGGCAGTATGATTTCTTTTACTTTAAACTCACTCATTTTTTTCACATATTTCAATATCTGTTCTTCAGCTCCAACACTGGCATAGCTGCGGCTTTAACTCATTGCCTCAGCCACTTCTGTGTGCCAATGTAAGTGGTTTTCCTCCTTCAACCCTGCTGTTTTAATTGCATTTTTTGGTAGAAAGCTCTTGGTGGCAGTAGCAGCTGAAGCATCTCTTAAAGCAGCAGATATGTTACATCTGAAAGTAATTTTATGCTTTTTTCTTAGAGGAAGAGATAGTCTAAAAATGTTCTTTTGACTGCAAGAGGAGTCTGATTTCAGCTGTATCTCAGATTTGAAGATAATGTGTCACTGATGCCTGCCAGGGTGTAAGAGGTGCCATAAACTCAGCCGGGTTTGAACAAGAGATAGGGAGTGAAGAGTCTTTCTTCACTTGCAGATTAGTCAAGGAAGTGCAGGGAGGGATGATAAATGCTGTGGCATCCTATAAGCTGAATTTGAATGTGCATAGCCTGTGCTTAATGCAGAGGTGACCAGAGCTGTGAACCTGCTTTTCAAGAGAGGTTTGCAAGTCACAGATCAGCTTTGGCAAGAGACTGCTGAGGGCTGCAGGTGTTGAGATTTCATGTTGTTTTTCTCAACCTCATTGAGGTTTTTTCAACCTTGTCATGCTACAGAAATTCTGAGACCTTTCTCCTGCAAATTTAATATTTGTATTTAATTCCAAAGGCTGTTTTGGAAAAAATACTGACATATCAGCCATTGCCAACTTAGATCTTGAAGTCAGTAAATAGGTGATGGCTGGCTGGATTTATAGCCAAATATGCTTGAAACTAAAATAATAAATGATAAGGAACTGGAGGAAAATGTGAATCTCCTCTCTGTCTGGAACCAGTTTTAGAAGAAATCCCTTCCCTTCTGCAGTTAGAATTGTTGAAAATGCTTAATATTAACAGTGAAGAAGACATTAGTGACTGGTGATATTTTATGTGATTTGTAGAGAAAATCAGGAGCTCTCAGCTGCTTCCAATAGGAAGGGTAGAAACAAAAGTTCTCTATCCATGTTTCTTCATTTGTGAGAACTAGTGTCATTGCCTGTTGAAGGAGAGAGTGGATATGATTACTAGACAAGGACAAACACTGTAAAAATATCAGTTGAAGTTGTTTATGTAAAAAAATAAAATTGCTATGCCAGCTGATTACAAAGTAAATGTTAGGAAATGTGTCTTAAATGTTTAACAGTGAATTGCAGATAGTGGAAACCTCTTACATGTTGTTTTAAAAACCCTGTGTTATGTTTCCTTTGAAGGGTCCAGATCACCAGACAATCTTATTTAACCATGGAGCTGTTCAGAATATTGCACATCTGTTGGTCTCCACCTCCTACAAAGTAAGACATTACAACTACTCTTATGTTTAACATGTACTTATCAAAGGAATTCAAATGGAGATTGTAAAAGCCATGACTGTGCCTGTGAACCAAAGCTATAAACAGGTACGATGTGTATTTGTAGAATAACAGTTGCTTTTACTTGTTGTATTCTGTCAAAACCAAAGCTGTTGCCCTGTGAAGTTAAAGCAGCAATAATGGAAACAGGGCTGGCTGGCATTGCTCCAAAGGGGAACAGGCACTTGGCAACCCAAGTGGTCTGATTTGTTGAACAGTAAATGAGAATAAGAAGTTAAGCTGAAGAGAAGCAAATGTGGTCTGTCCTAAAAAGCAAGTCACACCTGTAAAAATAGATGGTCGTGGAATGTGTGGAGGCCACCAGCTGCCCGTGTGTTGTGCTCCCTGAATTCCTGAGTCTCAGCTCCCTTCTCTGTTCTGTTTTGGAAGTCCATCCTGGACTATCTGAAAGCACCACCTCAGAGGACAAGCATCACGCTCTACCTGTAACTTGGTGGCCAGGAGGGTCAGCTCCTTCTCAGTCCTTCCACTTGCAAAGACAAGGACACAGTTTAAATATGTGCAGCTGTAGAAGGGCAAGTCAAAGACTAGTATCTAAACTAAAGTAGGTTCTCTGATCTGGGACGGTTCATCTTCCCTGTGTCAAAAAAGAAATGTTAAAGATTTCAGAAACTAGGCAGTCATGAAACATGGATTAAATCAAAACTTTGGACTGAAGAAGGAGGAGCCAAGATGAAGAAATTTGTCAATCCTTTTCATCCAGGTGGTACCTGAGGCTGTGTAATGGCAGTAAAACTTCCGGTGTATATTTGTTTTAAGATTAGTTTGGAATCACTTCAGCTGGATGGTTCTCTTTAGACATTTTATTAAGCCCACGTTTAAAGGATTCTGAAACATAAATCTCAAGGGCACGTATTTCTGATTCTCTAAGATACTTACGAGTCCTGAAAAGAAAAGGTACTATTGTTATATGCATCTGTTCTCTCTTGGTTTTTACACATTTGGGAGGCATCACAAACAAGACCAGTATTTCCTGCTTAGTTCCCAAGTTTTATCCTTGCTGGTTTTCTTCACAGGGTTTACAACATCCCCTACAGAAGGATAGTTCCAACAGGAGATGACAAAAGTCAGGGTGTGAGTTAGATGTTTCCATCTGCCTTTTGTTCTCCATCTCCATTTCTTGTTGATTATACAGCATTGTTTTCTACGAGCCTACCCAGCAGTATAGCCCAGTTGTGCTTTGAAGTCAGTGTTGATATTTCATATTATTATGCTTTTACCCAGGTCCGAATGCAGGCATTGAAATGCTTCTCAGTTCTAGCCTTTGAAAACCCCCAGGTATCCATGACTCTGGTAAATGGTGAGTGCAATGCTGCTGCTGCTGGTTTGACACCCACTTTTTGCCTGGCTGAATGAGAATGACTTGGAGCTCTCTCTCTTTGCAGTGTCTGTTGATGGAGAATTGTTACCACAGATTTTTGTGAAGATGTTACAAAGGGACAAGCCCATTGAAATGCAGCTCACGTCAGCCAAATGGTAATTGTCTTCAGGAATTGGGGAAATAGCAGGGAGTTTAATCCTTGCTGTTTAACTGCTCCCTTCTTGCTTGTTCCAAAGTAATATGGGATGTAAAATCTTAGGAATAATTAGAGTTACTGTTTGCATTGTCTAAATCCTTGAACGAATGGCTCTCACCCCATTTTATAATGTAACTTTCACTCTTTGCTGCACATAAACAGGGAAAAATATTGCTGGGCAGCAGTTTTGTGAGGAATGTGTGTTCAGCCATATGGGTTTTCACAAGTATCTTGGATTTTATGGTAAGTTTTGCTTTGAACAGGCAGAGCACAGTCCTGAGCTGTCATCCTTGGTGGCTGTGCTGTGTTGGAGACCGTGCACCAAGATGATGGAGAGCAGAGTTAGTCCCTCTTCCCAGCTGTTTTAAATAAAATAGATTTTTCTTCAGGCTTCATGTGCTCATACAGCAGAATTAATGTTATTAATTAATTTTGTACTTCAGCTTCCCTGCTGGTGTGGGCACATATGTGTGTTCATATTCATAATGACTTTCTCCCCAGTGACAAAATGTGACCCAGTTCCATAATAGCAGCACCCGGGTTATGCTCACTCCATAAGCTGGGATTGACACCCTTTAGGACCATTTTCCTTTTCTTGTGTTGATAATAATGGAATAAATCATTCCAGGGGGTTAAAGAGAGAAAATTACCCATTGCTATAAACTACTAAAATCAAGTTTAACTCAGGAGTTTGGTTGCTGAGGTATCTGATTATTCCTTTAGGTTTTGATGGCTTTATTTTGACAAGGAGCAGTGAGTTCTCTGAGTTCACCAAACAATTTCTCAGCCACTTGTATCAGTACAGGTCTCTTGATTCTGGGTGAGGAACAGGTGGGGTAGGTAGGACCTGTGACCCTGCTCATGCTGCCAGGTTGTGATGCCCTAACTCAATCACGAGTTTCAGTGATGTGCATGTGTGTGAGGGGTGTTCTTGAGTAATCCCACTCCGTGTAGGAGGTCTGTCTTGGGACCTCCCAGCTTCTCTCCCAACCACAATTGGCCCAAGCAGTCTGGTTTTACTGGTTTTGTTAGGCAATTCTTAGTGAAGAAGGCAGGTTAAATTAATTGCACTGCAGCAGTCTCAGTTCTGATTGATCTATGTGTTTCTTTAAGAAGTCAGAAAATACATAGAGAATGACATATTTAAAATTAATTTTTGTTACTAATCTTGAGATACAAAGCAGTTGACAAGTCATAAAGACAGGTTGGAGTTAAAAGAATTGTTCTGGGATGGACGCTCCCAGGTCTACTGGTGTTCTTTGCTGATTGAAGGAATTGGGTACACAACCCATCTTCTGCTGTTGTTGACTTTGGCTCAGCTGGACCTTTTAAAGCATGAAAGTAAGTGATGTAGTGCAAAGCAACAAAAGAAAATTGTGGGAAAATGGCAGACAAAGCAGTATCTTGAATTTCAGATTGGGTTTCTAATTAGTTCACAGGCACTCATCCTTCTTAGGGCTCTCAGTTTTACAGCAGTTCTGGCGTTTGCAAAGCCTTGCTGGTTTTTCTGCTGTAGGTCCATCCCTTACCTGATTGCCTCCAAGCCAGAGTCTCTCTTCCTTTTTCCTAATGAGAGTAGTAGGTGAAATTGTCACAGATCATCTTTTTTTCTGCTTGTAAATTAGCTTTCACTCCTGCCTTGCCAGCTTCAGTCAGTTAATCTGCAGTTCCTCTGATTTATCATTAGACTCCTTGGAATACAGATCTAGAAGGGTTTTTTCCTTTTGAACCTTCTCTAAAATTTCTATTTGAATCCAGACTGGCATACAAGACTAAGTTCCCTTTTTTTCCCCATCAACAATTGAAGTAGATTTGGAAGACTCAAGGCAATATCTCTTGATTGAAATGGAGCAAAGATCCTTCCCTTGAGCAGCAGTGTTGGCACAGAGGGAAGAGCAGGAAGCCCCTTGGGAGAGTGCTCTGCAGCTGCAAGTGGAGGAGTAACCTTTTCTGCTAAAATCACCAGAATTGCTTCCAGCTAAGCCAAGCCTATGTTACCTGAAGTAAAAAATTACTTTCTTTCATTTCTGAAATAGAGCTACTTTGCCTGGCAAATAGGGTCTCACTGGACTAAGTGGCAAGCTGCAGGATGGGTGCTTTCCTCCTCATTGTGCAAGTGTGAAAATGAGTTTCCTGCTGCCAGCTGCAAGGCTTGGGCAGTAAAAATTTAGCAGATGATCTCTGTGCTAACATTCGAGTTGTATCTGTTACTTTCTGAGAAATAATATATAAAGAGACTTCTGATTGTGGGGTTTTTAGCTGTGGCTAAAGAACAGGGATCAGTGTTGTTGCCTTGAAGAGGTGAAAGAACTCACTCTGGGCCCTTGGAAGGAGTTCAGGGATGTGGTGAAACACACCATGGTTATATGAGCATGTTGCTTGCTACTCCTTAGCTGAGCAGTTCTGATTGACCCTGTGTACAACTTCAGCCTGCCCAACTGAGGGTCCAAACATGTTAAAGTCACCTTTACTGAAATACAGTTGTATTTTTTAACTTCGACTGTGGCATGGTAAAAGCCAGTTCCAATGGTTAGTTCAGAAGCTAAAACAAAAGCTATTGGTGCACAGCAGTTCCCCTCCAGCTCCATTGCACTGCTTGTAGCAGAGCAGGTAAAAACTAAACCACTTCAAAGTAAGACACTTTTTTGGTGGGTGAACTATTTTGCATCTCTGGTAGCTTGGGGCACTTTACAAGTACATTAACAAAGAACTTGGCATTTGTCTGATGTTGTGTGCCAGTGGGACCTTGGGGTTGTCATATCCACCATGAGCTGTTGTCTAATAAGGAACAAATGCTGGCTTGGTGCAGTGTCAGAGCCTTGGCTGGGCTCATCATTAGTGAGGGTGTGCTGGTTCCTGCAGTGTGTAAAACCCTGCCTGTGGACAGGCAGCACAGCAATTCCACCTCTCCTGGGCTGGGGCAGGGCCTGGGTGTCTGTGCCTGCGCTGTCAGGCTGCCAGCCCTGTGCTGGTTCTCTCCTGATGGCCGCACACCCCAGTGGCAGGTACTTACAGGAAGGTCTGGGTGTGTTGCACCTTTACCTTAGTGCAGGTTGTTCCTTTTGGGTTTGGGGCTCAGTGAAGGCAGTGGTGTGACCCTTTGTGGCTGATGTGTGCTGTGTGTATTGATCAGTGCTCCAGCAAGGGGTCCTGCACTGAGAACCTGCTTGAAAGTGCACCTGTAGGAGTTTGTGTGCCCAAGCCTAGTAAGCTCTGGTGCGTTTAAATCAAACACAGGGGAGGATGTTTCATTAGGACAGGGGCTCTGCAGCAGCTGAAGTGCATCAAAGCCATGGTAGGTGACTGTGTCCTGTTGTGTTGTTGCAGCCTTACTTCCATGTGCAGAGCCGGAGCAATACGGACGGACGATCCCTGCATCGTTCTGAAGGTGAGCTGTGTCCTGCTTCAACCACCTTGTAAATATGGAATAATTCTTCTTCTTGTGCTAGCCACGGCAGCTGCTTAAACAGTTCTCTGTTCAAAAGGCTTGCTCATGTAGGTCTATCCTGGTTTTATTTTCTCATATAAAAAGTAGCACAAAATCTGTTGCACCAAAGATTTCAAAGCACCAAGGTCTCCTGACTTTTTTTTAAATTTAAAAAAATAGTTCCCTGGTTTCCCTTTGTTTCCAAGTAATAGATGAAAAATCTGCATGTTGGCTGAGACAAAGGCCCACCCCTCCTGTCTTTTTGTGCAAGAAAATGCAGTGTACAATTCATTCCAATGTGCATATTGGCATCTGTTCTGCACAGGCACCTGGTGCTGCACAGCTGAGGAAGCCAAGCTGCATCCTTCTCCCTTTGTTCCAAATTGACACTCCAATTCTCTGCTCTCCTTTCTCCCTCCATACAACACCTGCAGACTGGGGGCTACAATTCCTTTCTCCCAACCCATCTCTGCTGCAAAGCTCTTTCTTCTTTGGAAGTCTCTTCCCTTGATGCATCCCCTGCACTGTGCTGCACCCTGGGCCACACCTTGGTCCCAGTCAGGACGTGTGTGTTGCAGAGCTGTTGTGCCCTGGGACAGGGAGCAGGGCCTGCTGGCAGTGGCAGGTCTTTGCTGGGAGCTGGACGCTGCCCTGTGGAGCTGCACGTGCTGGGCTGCACAGGCCCTGTGGAAAACCACCATCCTTTCAGACCTTTGGGAAGGGATTTGCTTGGGCCAGCCTCACAGCAACAGCAGCATTTTTTTCCTCATGGAAGCTGCTTCAGCACAAATCCATGTTTGAGGCTGTGGAATTAAATGTGTTGTTGTACTTGAGATTAGACAAAAGAGTGAGGAGAGAAGGAAGGCACAGAACCTTTGCCTTGCTCCAACCACCCCAGTGATTCCTCTTCCAGGAGCTCATCGTTCCAGGATAACATGGTGTCCCTGTGGTTAATCCAGCCACAAATCCTTTGACCTCTGCTGAACTAAAGTGATGGCCCCTTTAGCATTCAGGAGTTATTGACCCTTTGCTATCAAACTTTCTGCATTTGGGGACCAGTCAGTGTTGTGTGCTTCCAAAATGGTTTTAATTTACTTTCATTGCTCAGTTTGAGTAGCAGGTTGGCCTGTAACGTGGGAAAAAATAAAATCCCTTGACAAAGGCAAGGAGGCTGATAAATAATGGATTTGATGGGAAGAGAAATGATTTCTCTGGAATCCTAATAATGAAACAGATAACCCAGACACATCCCAGCCATACCATGGAAATTAGATACTCCATCTTCACAGTCCGTTTCCAGACTTTCATCTGCTGGCCAGGTGTGCATTGTGGGTTGCCATCTTACACCCCTACACAGCCCCCTCCTCCTGTGCATTAATTGCACTGTACTGACCTGTAGATCCAGTGGAACAGTTAAAATGTCTGTCAGAATTCTTGCTTTTGTTTAACTTTAAGCACATGGAATTGCTTAGTGTCGAATGAGATTTGTGTTTCTTGGGTGCATGCAGCCAGTGATTTACCAATGCCCAGCCCTTGAATTCCAAGAAATAGCTCATTTCAGGCCATTTGACCTTGGAAAGAATTAAGAAGTACATTGTCTTTGTGATTTAGACATGGAATTCCACTTCTTTTCTTTCTCACTCCACATGAATGTAATTTTTTGAGAGCCTATGTGCAGTCTTCCCTGCTGCCTCAAGGCCAGGTATGCAGAAGGGGCTGTTTCGGCTCACTGGATTAACTGCAAGATTCACAACCTCAATGATAATCCCTGAGGTGGCATCTAGTTTCTAAAATATGTAGGCAAGTCCTACTTCCTGTGCAATGGAGATAAGATACTTATCCAGTTAATCATTTGAACAGTCAAGTAGATGGCTAAATGTTACTTCAGGTCCCCAAAACATAACTCTGAGCAACATTTGCTAGAGTAATTCTGTTGAACTTGGTGGCATTGCATAAGCACAAACCTCAGTGTTATTCCTCATCCATTTTCATTGGAGAGGCTCAAGTGAGCAGAGTCCCAGCCCTTGGAGAATTGGCCTTTCCAGAGTTAAGTACTTCTCACTGAGCATCGGGTAAAGAACGACTTGACTGGTTTTTATGCTTCAGTAGGGAAGGTGTCACAAAACTGTTGTCATGTAGCCAAGGTAGGGGAGATGTCAGGGAAGGCAGAATGGACCTGGATTCCAGGTTAGCTGCTTTTCTGGTTGACCAGATATGCTGCTGAGGAGTATTGCTGCCTTGCCTCCTGCTCTGGGCAGCCAGTGTGTGGGAAAGGAACCCTGAGATTATTTCTAACTTCACTGTCCTTAGTTAGTCCTGGATCACAGAAGGGCAGGAGGGGTCAAGTACTTCTTGAGGGCAGCTTGGGTACTTTTGATTCTGGTGAGTAATAAGAACAAGCCTGTGCAAATACCAACTTTTGAGTGGATTTTTTTTTTTAAGGTTTTGTCAAGCTTTGTCCATGGTCACTTCTAAACATTTCATCATTTTGGCTGTGTGAGAAGTTGTTTGAAAGTAGCCCATTGTACACTTAGCAATGCCTGAGCAACACCCACTGAAATGTGCGTGTGTGGAAGTTCTTACCTAAAGAACAATGCTGAGCATTGCTGTAGGACAGTTCTTTCATTGCTTTGGAGTTTCTTTATCAAGGTAGCTGCACTCAAAACTCCTTTTTGTTAATGTCTGCAGACTCTGCCGTGCTTGGTTCGAATGTGCAGTAAGGACAGACTGCTGGAGGAGCGGGTGGAGGGGGCAGAGACTCTGGCCTACCTGATCGAGACGGACGTGGAGCTGCAGAGGATGGCCAGCATCACCGACCACCTCATCGTCATGCTGGCTGACTACTTCAAGTACCCCAGCTCCGTCAGCGCCATCACCGACATCAAGAGGGTGTGTTCTGACCCTGCTCTGACCCTCTGAGAACAGGCAAAACCAAAACTAAATGGCCTCAGGATGGGCTTTTTTAGTTCTGTTTAAACCCGATGCCTGAGATGCTCAATTGAAAGGTGACCAGAGCTCCAGCCCAGCAGAACTCGATTCTTTTGTGCTCTCCCAGCATCAGTCGCTGCTTTCTGAAGAGTTCATTATCCACACTCAAACTGTGTATATCTGGTCTTCCCATCCTCTAAGTTTAAACATCTTGCCTTCAGGAACCAGTACATTTCAGCTTCATAAGAGATAATAGTCCACTTGAAGAGAGATTTGTTTTCAATTCTTAGGTCAGGTTTGTGGAAAATCTGAAGTTCAGAGAGGGTTCTGTTGTGTTAAAGCACAAAAACATGTGGGTGTCGTGCACTGTTGTGTATTATGAGTTATCTGCACTTGCAAGAGGTTGGATAAACAGAGACCACATGTACCTTGGAGTCTTACTGAGTCTGATTATTAGAAAGTACCCAAAAAAATAGATTACGGAGTTTTGCTTTTTTTCCGAAACTGGCCCAAGAGATAGGTTCATTTCCCTGACCTTTATAGAATGGGGTTAATTCTGCATAGAGAGCCTCTTGAATTCTATGTAAAAGTGCAAATGAAATATAAAAGAAATTAGTTACAGTATAAAAAACTAAGTAAAAAGAAGTTTAGCAGCTTACTGAGGAGTTATGGACGTTTGCTGTAGCATCAAAAATATGATCAGGTTCCAAAAGTGAGTGGGGCAATTGCAAATATTATGACAGTGCTCTGAGTGTGCAGTAAGTCTGTAGAAGCAGCCAGCTGGGAGGAGCAGCCAGGGTGCTGGCTTTGGACAGAGTGCTTGGAATTGCACCCTGTAAGGTAAAACTACGTGAGGAGTGAGTGAGGAATCTGCCAAACAGAGAACTTGTCTGCTTAAAATATTTATAACAATTATATAATGCTTCTGCTCCAATATAGCTGCACTGGAGAGAATTACTCATAGAGCTTAATTTTGGACATTTCTTTTATTTCAGCACTTTGCTACCTTATACTGGTATTTTCCTGGCATTTTGTGTAGACTTTGAAGATTGCATTGTTTTGTAGAACCCTTTGGTGTACAGAGTTTTGAGGGCAGTCAGAGTCACAGAATTACTCTCAGTGAAGAGAACATGAGGAGATCTGAGAGCCCAAATTTGCTGTTCCAAGCAGGGTCAACCTCAAACCACCACTATTTTGTGATGCCTTTAGTGCTCCCATTAATTACAGAATCGTAAAATCACAGAATATCCTGAGCTGGAAAGGGACCCCAGAGATCATCCAGTCCAGCCCCTGGCCCTGCACAGACACCCCAACAACCCCACCCTGGGCATCCCTGGCAGCGCTGTCCAAACGCTCCTGGAGCTCTGGCAGCCTCGGGGCCGTGCCCATTCCCTGGGGAGCCTGGGCAGTGCCCAGCACCCTCTGGGGGCAGAACCTTCCATGATATCCAACCTGACCCTCCTTAACGTGGACAGCCTGAGACTTAGAGACCAACTTTGGCTCCTGCTTTTGCTTCAGTTCTCTTGTTAAAACTTCCCTTGATTCTCTCCGAGTTTTTTCACTCCTTCTGGCTAGTTCCTGTAAGTTTCTGTTGAGAGATAAGAATAATTTTTGCCTGAATACAGTCTTGATAGTGTCCTAACCTTGTTTTGGCCTCAAATTGAAGACAAAGTTGTCTTCTCTGTAACTCAGCAGAGAAATGAACCCTATTCTTAACTTTGGTTATTGCATTTAGCTGGTAAATGTGGACATGAGCACTTTGTGCTTCTGGCTGCCCCTGGGGTGGCAGACAAAGAGAGTGGATAAAAGCACCAGGTTAGAACAGATTAGAATATCCCAGTGCAGCTGCTTTGGTGGCTGAGCCTGGTGCCTGTGCTGTATTTCCCAGCTGGACCATGACCTGAAGCACGCCCACGAGCTGCGCCAGGCCGCCTTCAAGCTCTACGCGTCGCTGGGGGCCAACGACGAGGACATCCGCAAAAAGGTGAGCCTGGGGAGGCTGTGGGCGAGCACCCAGCCTGAGGGGCACCTGGAGGCAGCAATTCCCACCCCCCAGAGGTTTGCCCCGTTACGGTGTAAACAGCTGGAAATGAGAAGGTTCTCTCTCCTCCATTAATATAAACTCTCAGAGTGCATGGAATTGGAACAAAAGTTAATGTCTTGTTATCAGAGTATACCAAAAGTAACGTTTAGTTCTGTAAACGTCTTCACAGTGGTGAACTAGACCAGCACATGAAGTTGTCTCTCAGCATTTTTGGTACTTGGCTACTCATAAGGAATATTGTTGTGGCAGATGATAAATTTCTGCAACTTGTGTTCTGAGAGAGATAATACACCTCTGTTCTCCTCTATCTTATTATAGAACAAATGTTTTAAAAAGCAATAAACCCTGGGAAGTCTGCTCATACTGGGAAACGAAGTCAGAATTTGTTTCCTGATTCTCAAGTGACCAAGGGGCCTTGCACTGTCATAACAAAGCAGTTGGTGATTTAAACATAACAGCAAAGAGATTGGCTGCTTGGAGCACTCACATCGTTAAAAATTAATGTGTGGAAAGTGGAGGGAACTTAATAAATGAATGATTAAAAGGAGCATTTTTTAAAAATTAATCATGGATTTGCAGTGTCATGTAGCAAGTGCAGGAGACAGGAATGTTTTCTGAGTTTATTTGCTGGTTAAAGGAGAAAAGCAGAAGGAAGGGGGTAGGAAAACACAGGGTGAAAAGTTAACATCAGGAGGATTTATCAGTGGGGAACCACGCAGGATCTCCAAAATTCAACCCCATAAACTCCTCTTTTGTTGCTTTAGTTAATAGTGAGGATCCTTCTTTTATACAGCTTTTAATAAGCAGTGGGTGTGTACATGCCAAAGTTGATTTATTATGCAAAATCCATAATTCATCTGGGTATTAACTCCCTTTTATCCTGGTCTTAAGTACTTGTGCTGGCCTTGTCTAAATATGGCAGATGAGCCACTGGATATTTTTTATCCCCACAGTTCTACAACCTGTCTCTGATCTGTAGTTTGTGTACGTTGTGTGCACGCACACATGCTCACTTTCATTTTAATATGACATTAAGGGTAATTCATGTATATTATGTGTGTGTGTGTATATATATGTGTATAAAACACCCTCTTGTTCCTTGATGATTAAAAGCTGGAGTGGAACACAGCATGTAGATTTTTAAATTTCTAAATTGTCTGCAGATACACAAAACTTCCCACTTAATCTGGCAAGAGAGTGTGGCGTGCTGGTTTTAGCTGCAGTTTTTACATGTAACATTGAAAATGCTGCAGCCAGAAGCCCAGCAAGCCATGGGTGCTGTTAGAGCTGTGCACTGACCCGAGTTCTTTGGCGCAGATCATCGAGACGGAGAACATGATGGACCGTATCGTTAACGGCCTGTCCGAGTCCAGCATCAAGGTGCGCTTGGCTGCAGTCAGGTGAGCCCGTCCTCGTCCACGCAGAGCCTCTGTCTGTCACTGTGTGTGCTGCCCCTGGGAGAGCTCCTGCTGGCTGCCTGAGAGCCACTCTGAGCTCACTTGTGCTGCTGGGAACCCTCCTGGGAGAGGGGCAGTTATGCTGGGCTGCTGCAGGGTTTTCTCCGGGCTCTTCCCTGGCTGCTCCTTGCCCGCCTCCCAGCTCAGTAATCCCTGTGGAGCAGCAGGGTGTGCACAGCAGTGTCTGGGGGGGTGTGCATGTCTCACAGGGAAGGTTTCTCTTCCATTCCAGATGTTTGCACAGTTTGTCCCGTTCTGTCCAGCAGCTCAGGACAAGTTTTCAGGATCATGCTGTATGGAAGCCTTTAATGAAGGTAAGTGAGGAACAGGCAGGTCTCGGTGCCTGGAGTGTTCTGGTCCATTCAGGGAGCACAGGGTGTCTGTTCAGTTGGCATGCCTTGCTGTAGAAGCATGATACAAATTACCTAGAAATCAAAATCCCATGGCCTTCTCCTAAGAGAGCCATGAATCAACAAAAACAAACAGCAGCAAGCATGTGGTTCATGCTTGGTTTTTGGTTGGCCTTTTGTTTCCTTTTATTCTTTATTGTTTTTGGGGGGGGTTTTGAGATCAGTGAGTGAAGCTAAATTATTCCCAATGTTCACACAGGACACTACAAGGACTACATGTCCCTTAATCTCAGACTCAGACTAGATGGCACAGTTCAGACTTGGTCTGTGAATCCTGCAAGAGAATTTAGATCTGCATTTTCTCCTCTAATTCTCTACCTCTTACATCTCATTGCAGATTCTATAACTTAAGTCAAAGAGCTCAGAAAGACCTTTAAAAAGACACATTATCATATAGTGCAATTTTCCTCAAGATGAAGTGAGATGCAAGTATGCAAGATATGTCATCTCTCATCCTGTAATGTCACTGTCATAGATAGAGATAAATAAACCAGTTTCTCAGTTTCAACATCTTTTAGACCTTGAAAATGGAGAACAGACCAAGTCTGCTAGCACGCCTGAAGGCTTGGGCAGTATTGACACCCTTGGGAATCTCCTGAAGTGAGCTTGACTTGACTGTTCAGAAGTGAAATGGCCAGAGCACAGAAGGTGGTGTTGGCAGTAGTGGACAAGGGAGGAACATGCTTGGTTTAGGAGTTGATGTTTTGGTGCTGCTGGAGATCCACGCAGAGATGAGGGACTATTACTTGTCCCAGGCTATGCTCCTCTGAGGGGGTGCTCCTGAGGAAATTTGCTGTGTTGTGCTGAGCATGAGGTACAGAGGGGTTGAAAAGGCTCCTCCTCCTGGAGCTTCCTCTGCATATGTGTCCTTTACACAGGGATTGTCCCCACTGATTTCTACTGAATTGGACTAAAAGCTCTCAAATCTGCCTTCTGTGAAACAATGCATTGCTCCAGCTTGTCCTGTGATGGGCATCATGTCTGGGTCTGCACTGCTAGCATCAAAGCACCTCCTGAAGTTTGGAATATCCAGCTACAGCATAATTCCAGGTATTCCATTTCAGTAATCTCTTCATCATCCTACTGACAGAATTCCTCTCTCTCCCCTCTGTGACTGCAGGTTTTACAGAATGCTCCAAATGAAATTCTTGTAGTAGCATCTTCCACGCTATGCAATCTTCTTCTGGAATTCTCTCCAAGCAAGGAGGTGAGTACTTAGCCAGCAGCAGGGAGAGGGGATGGCCTGAAGTGAGATTACACAGTGGATAAATTAGCATAAAGGTGTGTTAATTGGCAGGCACTGCTTGTGACATGTCACAGAGCTGTGATGTTACAGAGCCTGTGCCACTGATAGCTTGGGAACAAAAAAATCATCTGCTTACACTGCTGTGACAGTTAATTTGGTCTTCAAAGAAAAGAAGTAGACATGAAGTTTTGTCATTTTCTTTTTACTTGTAAAACACTATTATCTAAAAAGATCATAAGCAAGAAGAAACCACACTGATTATTTGCAATGTGATCTGTTGTCTTAGAGAATTACTGCTACTGTAATGCTGAAAATGCTGGCATAGCTGAGTCCTGTGTTTTTATTGTTCTCAGATGAACAGTACAGGATATCTGGTTCTGCAGAGTCTGTATTTCATACAGATCATACCCACAGATCAACACTCCATAGCAGTGCAGCAATTCCCCAAGTCTAAAATACTTTGTAATTACAGAAAATATTTGCAAGATTGTGCTGTATGTGGGATCCTGCAGGGCATTTTGGGTTACCAAATTATCAGTTGATCTTGGTGGTTTCAATCATATCTGTGAGACAGAAAACTAACTGAAATAATGCCAAGCACAGTTCACTGGCCATGGGGCTTTCTTTAGCAGACTGCAGGTCAGGTGGGGTTTTTTTTTTCATTTTGTTTTTGTTTTGTTTGTTTGTTTGAGGTTTTGTGTTTGTTTGTTTTTGTTTGGGGTTTTTTGTTTTTGTTTTGGGTTTTTTTGGGTTTGTTTTTGTTCTTATTGGTTGGTTGGTTTTTATTGGGTTTTTTTTTGTTGTTGTTTGGTTCGTTTTGTTTTGGTTTTATTTTTGTGGGTTTTTTTTGGGTTTTTTGTTTGGTTTTTTTTGTAGTGTTTCCACTTCAAATTGGAGTGAAATACTGGATTTTCTGTCAGGATACACGGTTCATGTCGAAAACATCATTGCCAAAAGAAAATTGATTGTGTAAGGGGAAGGAGTATTTAGAAGTACTAGGTTTGAAAGCCTCTATAAGGCACCTGATCTTTTTTACATAGCGCCTTTTTCTTCTGCATAATACTTTGAAAGTTGTGTATAAAGCACCAGTCACTGCAGTAAATGAGCAAAGCTGAAGTGGCTCTGTGTTGTACCCTGTGAAGAGCTGGGTCATTCCAGTTTGGGAATGTCTCCCAGTGCTGTGGCCGTGGAGCAGCCCCTGGGACTGTGGTGAAATCCCTGGCAGGTTCTTGCAGTGCAGAGCACCTGGGACCAGGTGAGCTGGGTACAAACTGCTGCTGCTCCTGCAGCATCCAGTCCCTTCCACGCATTCCTGTTTTCATTGGATGAACCAGTGAATTCAGTCCAGGAGGAAGGCAGTTGTTCCAAACTTCACTTTCAGTACATTAATCAGTGTGAAAGAAAAGTGCATGGATTGATATTTTTCTTGTATTTCAATCAAGAAGTCTACAGTTTTCTTTATTATGCTGAAGTTTTTGTCCTGGGTTTTCTTTTGGTCTGATTACAGGACACAAAGATTTAATGTCAAGCACGGTGTCAAGTAGCTTTCATTGTCCTTAACCTCTTTTAAACAGTGACATATATCCCTCTTATTACCCAAAATGATGTGATTGAAGGAAGATTGTTTTTGGAGAGCAGTCCTGAGCTGGAAGTTTCTAGGAAAACCCATTTGCTTGTGGGGTGTGGCAGATGTGTGTGCAATACCACAGCAGCGTGTGATGAGGTATATACACACATAAATGTGTGTGCATCTGTGTCTCTACAAACACAGAGACGTAGGAGAAGGCAGCTGCTGCCTTGTCCTGACTTTTTTTCATAAAAACCTACTTTTAAGTGGTCATGGTTATGGGGTGTGCATGGCCAGCTCATGTGAGTGCCCTGGGCATGTTGCAAGCTCAAGAATAAGATACGAGCAGTATATTTTTTATGTTTTCATTTATGCACTTAGTCTAAGTAGTGTTGTAAAGATGTGTTTTTCCCTCCTCCTTTCAGCCTATTTTAGAATCAGGAGCCATAGAACTTCTGTGTAGTTTAACCCAGAGTGAAAACCTTGCCTTGCGAGTGAACGGCATCTGGGCGTTGATGGTGAGTAGGACACCCCAGTGAAGGACCACTTGTGAGTGTGCTCCTTAAAAAGTTTGTGAACTTACCTCATGGAACTTGTTATTAAAAACGACATAATTGAAATCTGGCTTGTCTTTCCACTGAACTGCAGAAGAAAAGCAGCATCAGCCTGGAACACTTCATCTATTAGTCCATAAAGTAAAATAAATTCTTCAGTTCTGGTACCAATTTTGTTGCCAAGGTCATTCAGGGAAGCAGTTAAGTAGAGTCAGTAGCATGCCAGGGGGCAAATAAAAGCAAGTAATAACCAGGTCAGGTGTAAGACAATGTGGAAATGGAATTCACTGTGTAGCAGTTGCTCATAAATTACAGCCTTTTTGCAAGATTAATTTAGGAAGGATATATTCTTGTAGGGAATAGTCTACTAAAAGAGTGAAAGCCCAGGCTTTCAGGTAAAAAAAAATCAATTAAAAAGTGTGTCTGTTTCAGAATATGGCATTTCAAGCAGAACAGAAGATCAAGTCAGACATCCTGCGAGGTCTGAGCACAGAGCAGTTGTTTCAGTTGCTTTCTGATTCCGATGTAAATGTTCTGATGAAAACTTTGGGACTGCTCAGGAATCTTCTCTCCACTCGCCCAGTAAGTAGAGCTGCAAACAGACCTTCTGGAAGCTGATCAATCATGCAGCCAATGCAGCACTTCTGTGCAAGACAAGTTATTTTTCTGTTTCACCACTTGGATTTATTCAAATATCTGTAACCAAATGTGCAAATCAGTGTGAGAAAACATTTGGAAGAATTCTCTGCATCCACGAAAACATTGCAATTATTATTAAAGCTAGACATTAAATTAAAATGTTCAATTCCATTGCATTTAGCTTTCAGCAACATTATTTTCATAGCAATTTCTCTGTGAAACTTGTCCAGAACAACACTGAGGGTTGCACCGTTGAGTCAGTGTATGGAAAGGTCCAGGTCTTAGAGATACCTGTGTTTTTTCTTCCTTGGCACTTGAAATACTTCTTATCCAGCTACACAGATAGTACTGGCTTTGTGCATTTGGCTGTGGGACTGTGCACTTACAAAACGCAGACATTCATTTTACCCCCCGAAATAAAATAGTTGGAAAATGTAAGACCGTGAGTTGTTTTTGACAGGGGGAGAGAGATACTTGTGGAGAAAAAGAAAAAGAAAAGGGTAATTCCCTGTGAAGAACAGAGGGAAAACATGCAGCAAATATTTGGCAAGCCAACATTTTTGAGGGGAAAAAAACCATGTGCGTTTATCACATATTGTGTTTCTACCATAAAAAGGTCACTGTAAAAAGTCTTCTGATATTTGTACTCATTGAGTCTCAATAACCTTCATAGAAAATTAGCTCTGTCTTACTGTGAAAAAATATTTTATAGCCAGTCATTCATTGAATTCACCCTGACAATTCTCATTGTCACTTAAGGTGTTCTCCATCTGGAGCTATGTGCCAGCTTCACTGCTTCCTGTGGTAGGATTTAGAGCCAGAACCAGGCATTTTCAGCCTCTACCCAGAATAACTCATCCAGCAGCTTTCCAATGAAATCCCACTATTAGCAATTTTAAGAAGTCCTACAAGAATCCCTGAGGTCTTAAAGAATTATAGTGTGCTGTGTGCTGGTCACCTCTGGTGCCTGTTTGCTGCCACTCCTGAGGTTTGGTATCAGTTAATCCAGTAGATCTTGTTTAATCTTTTCTCTTGTATTCTAGTGTTTATAGTCTGTCATCAAGTGACCTTTGAGCTGTGATCCTGTGAACTTAGGGCACTTTTCCCAGACAATAAGCAATGCATCTGGCTTATTTCTTTGTTCCCTCTCAGGCTTTGGAAATGTGGCTATTGAACCTGGGCACAGTGTCCCTGCAAGAGTAGCAAACACCAGAGAAGAAACATCCGTTTTCTCACCCCTCTCTGATATTACCCCCTGGTTATCAGAACAGAAGTGGCTGTTTCTAACTGCAGCATCACACTGGGTCAGCAGGGTTCAGTCCTCAGCCTGGCCTCCATGCAACTGGGACAGCAGTGCCTTCCCTGCAGGTGACAGGGAAAGCACCACTGAGGCCTGTATGATGCTCTCTCAGACAAGAGCAGGCTCCACATGAAGAGTGTTTCTGCTGTGATAAATCCTTGGTTTGGGAGAGCTCACTGGGAGCAGTGCTCGGTGGGCAGGGTTGCTGCTCCTCACTTGGAGTGATTCAAGCAGGAATGTCCCTTCATGTCTGGGGAGTTACACTAACTGTATTTCATCCTTGCTTTGGCAGCACATAGACTACATAATGAGCACTCATGGGAAGCAAATCATGCAAGCAGTGACCCTCATTCTGGAAGGGGAGCACAATATAGAAGTCAAAGAGCAGGTACCATTTCTGTTTTGTGTTGTCTTGGCAGAATAAAATAAAAGAGAGCAAAGAGTGCTTAGTGTTCACAACATGTCTTTTTTGTTTGGGATTATGATGTGCTGTGAATATTTTACTGAGATCTGTCAGATGAATACCTTGAGTACCTACAAGAATGCTTTTCTTTCTAATGGATTGTTGCAGTATTGTTTGAACTGAATTCAGATTGGTTTTGCAAATGTAGGTTTGGCGAAGAGGAGGGATGTGAAGGTAGAAGAATTAAATTGGAGCCATTGCATGGCAGAAAGGGGGCACTAGGAAGAGAAGGAGAAGCACTAGCAGGGCAAAGAGCATCCTGGTGGAGCTCAGGAAAAAGTGGGGAGGGACCCGCCCTGACAAATGAAAACTTAAGAAAAGGAATCTGCAAGAGGAAAGGCAGAGGGAAAGAGGAGATGGCCAGCAGAGAATGGCATCCTGGAACCAGTGTACAGGGACAGCTGCTGTGGGGGTGCTGAAGCAGCAGTGAGGGGACAGGTGAGCAGGAGTTGGCTGGATAACTCTTGTGCCAGACAGGACAGGCAGTGGGAGAGCCTCATACAGGGTGTGGTGGGGGAGGATGGGGGCAGCAAGAAGCTGTGGGAGATGCCAGAGGATTGCTTTGGCTTGGGTTGGATATGGGTAGCAAACAGCACAGGAAATGACTGTAGGAGTAGAGCTGGACTAAATCCCTGCTCAGGGAAGGACAGGCTGAAGGCCAACAAGCCTCCTTTGGTGATTTAAGTGCAAAATTAGCAAAAAACAATCCCCAAAGACTTGCTAGCAAGTTTAGTGACACCATGGATCTGAAACAGCTGAGAATTAACCATGTGTGTCTTTCTAAATAGGTCTTCCTGATAAAGCTGTGGTGACAGGAATGGCCTTTATTGCCACAGGTTATTTACCTTGCCAAGCCTCTCCATCACTGTGCAAGAGAACCAGCATACCTGGGAAATGCTCTGGGAAAGGGCTGGGCTGAATATGGGCTTTGGGGCCTTTATCCACTGAGCACTCCTTGGTCCCTGTGGTGCAGCTGGCTCTTATTTCAAAATCCAGTAATACCTGTCTGCACACCAGACCCCCTGCTTGCAGCAGGACAGCGCTTGCCTCTGTCACTGCTGGCCTCATCAGGATGTAATTAGCAGCTTGGAAGTAATTAGTCTCTGCAGCTGCTGACACAGTGCAGTGCAGCTTAGACACAAGCACCATGCAAGTGCTGATCATGCTCCAGTGTCCTCCCAGTATGTCCAGAAAAAATGGTCTTCTTCCAGAGCTCTTTGGGAAAGAGCTTGTGGAGCATCTGCTGGTGCCCCTGAGAGCCAGGGAAGGGGCTGTGCCAGTCAAAGTTCTGTGCAGGTAGTGCCAGGGTGCTTCAAGGGCATCCTGTGGGATGGCTCCTCTAATTTGCAAGAAATAACCAGCTGCAGAAGTAGCTGGAGTTTCCTGTGCAGGTGACAACTGTGATTAGACTTGTTGAGCCCAAATTACTGCTCTGCCAGATCAGCAGAAGGGCCTCTGTCTCGCCTGTTCCTGACCTGAAGAACGGGGTGGAAATGGTTGGGGTTTGTTGTTTTTCCTTTCCCCCCAGCCACTGCTGAAGAACAGACTGCTCTATATTCCAGGGCATTTATTCTTTCCTATATGTCACAGATTTCTATAAGAGACTTAAAATGTTCTTCCTTGCAATGAATTAATGAGTGCTGCTCTTCACTTTAAAATGGCGATGAGTGGTTTTGGCCAGGGCTGCTCCCCACAGCTGGTAACTCCTTGGCATTGGCCCTGGATGTGAGCAAGCTGGAAACTCCAGATTAAAGATATTAAAATAATTAAAGGAATTGTTTGTCTCGAGTTCAGAGCTGTCAGGGAAGCTGTATAAATCATGGGATGTGATCTGGGGCCAAATAACTTCCCAGTTTTTCTCTCTTTCAGACATTGTGTATCCTTGCCAATATAGCAGATGGCACAACAGCAAAAGAACTGATTATGACCAATGATGACATCCTGCAGAAAATCAAATACTACATGGTAGGGGGAATTTCTCTTAAAGGATTTGTGTTGGTCTTTTGCAGGAATGATAAGGGGAAAGTGCTTTAGGATTTTGTTTTGTGAATTGTTCACTCTCATGCACTTAATTTCCATATAACCAGTGGGGCATAAGTGCAGTTCTGTATGGCAGAGGCATACAAAGGAACTGGCTAAAAGGAGAATCCAGGGCTTATTTCCCATAAAAACATTACAGGGGCATCACCTACATGGAAAACATTTCATGAACTTGGCAAAGGCATATCTTGGAGACGTTAGTAAATGTTTGGAAGGAAGTGATTGACCACTACTCAAGTGCCTTATATTATGGCCCTATCTTTGAGAGAAGTTGTAGATAAGAATTAGTCCCAGCTTTGCTATCTTATTACATGATGAATGCCAAAATATAAGCCTTGTGAATTTCTGAATTTCTTCTTCTAAACTTGTGTTCTATTTTTCTGTAGAGTCATTCAAATGCTAAACTACAGCTTGCTGCCATGTTCTGTATATCTAATCTCATATGGAATGAAGAGGAAGGTAAGAAACCCTCCTTCTTAATGCACAGACAACTTACTATCCTGATCAAAAAGCTTTTGTTGCTCAGCAATCAATATTTGCAGTGCACAGTGCAATGGGGTCCAAAGTATAATGGGAAACATCATTATAGGTGTAGGATGGAATACGTGGGAGTGGTCAGGAGACACAGAGGAGACTGCAGGGAGCTGTTCTGGGGGAGACACAAGGACACAGTGACAATAAACAGGAGCTGCAGAGACACAGTGGGAGGTTTTCACCTGTAGCATTTCTGTGAAGTCTCAAAACAGTTGGAGTGAAAGAGAATTCTTGTAAGAGCTTCCAGGTCCTGCAGGGGCTATGGAAACCCATTGTTGGAGGGAACAGGTTCACTGGAGAGAATAAATGGATTAGAAGGGGATTTCTGGCAAAGAAATTTTCCACAGCATGGGATGGCTGGAGTGGCTTGGGCTGAAACCAGCTAAAGGACTTGTGGGTGGAACTGGGAGCAATGGATAAGGCATTGGGTGAGAAGAGTCATGGCATGGGAGAGGAGGAGGTTACCAGGAGGCAGCTGAAGGATGCTGCTGCTCAGGGGAATATGGTGAGAGGAGGAGAGGCAGAAGTCAGGCTGAGAAACACCGCCAGGGGAATGTTCTCTGCATCCAAATCCTGTGAAATCACAGAGATGAGAATAAAACAGCTGAAGTCAGGATACCTTAGGATAGAGATTCTTGCCTTCAAGATGTTCTTGGCTCTAAACTTGGACACGGAGCACAGCAAAAGAAGCTGGAGCTCCGTGGGGAAGCAGGCAGAGCTGAGGGAGTTTCCATGGCTGTGCTCTAGCTGGACATTGCTCCTTACCCCTCCTTTAGCTGGTTCCTGCTGCCCTCCTCTCTGCTGTCCTGCAGACACTTGGGCTGGTGCCGCTCCCAACAATGTGATTTGTTGCTGCAGGTTCACAGGAGCGCCAAGACAAGCTCCGAGACATGGGAATAGTAGATATTCTACATAAACTGAGTCAGTCCTCAGATCCAAATCTGTGTGACAAGTGAGTATGAAGATAATACAGCATCACCACAGTTGTTAATCTCAGTTAAATTATTTTAAACTAATTAAGCCCAACAGTAACTTTGCACACACCTCTGCTGTTGCCTGTGTTAGTATCCACAGAGATCATCTGGCTGCTTCCCAAACGTGTAAAACCAAAACAGCTACTGACAATTTCTGGGGCTTTGTGTTAACCTTTTGTAGTTATCCCACCTACAGTGAGCAACAGCCCTTATTTCTTCCGTGAAATAAAGGAGAAAATCTGATTTTTGGAAGATGTCACAGACAGATAACACAACTCAAAACTGTGCAGTTGTTTTTAAAATGCATTAAATTTGAGATTCTTGGGTTTATGAAAGATGTTTTAGTGTTAGACATCTTTGTAGTAAAGTTAGGGCTTCTCATCTTAAAATCTGTGCCAGAGTATCAGCACTGAAAGTGATAATCAGAAACATATTGATATCCCACCACTGCCACACCAGCCCCCTCCATGAGCTAATATGGCTTGTGATCACAGCAGGAAGCTGGGAAGAAACAAATAAATAATCTTCCATGTTGATGAGTTGTATCAGCTCTTGGAAAAGTCTGTTAGGTCATGGTAGCAGGTTGGGAGCTGTGGGGGACAAAGGAAGAGCTAAGTTTCTCACTGCAGGTGGGAGGAAGCTCAGAATTAGCCCATGTGATGATGCAACTGTAACCCCAGACTGGTGGGAGGTGTTTTTGTCTTAACAAAAATGTTGCACAATGTTAGATGACATAAATTCCAGTATTAGACTGGCTTCTTCCTCCCTCTCACCTCACTGTATGTTTTTAGTGGGGCCAGGATTCCTACAGGATTCCTGACAGAAGTGATGTGCTTTTAGTATGTTCTGAGTTGACTCTCCTTGATTTCTCAGCTCAAAGACCTGCTTTTCATGGTACACCTGTATTACAGAAAGCAACTGCTCTTCAGTGACTGTTCATTTGAGGGATTTTGGAAGGTGTGTGTGTAACACACATCCCAAGCCCCACCGTGCTGGGAGTGCCTCAGTTGGTGCTGGGATCCAGTGTCATTGGCTAGATCAGGTTATCCTTGGATGCCAGGTGGATTCTTTAACAGTTACAGCCCCACAGAGCATTTCTGCCCCATGGGCCAGGTCCTTCCGAAGTGAGGGAGCTTTTTCCTCAGCCATCCTCCCTCCCTCTCTGCTGGCACACTCTGGGCCTGCCCATGAAGCTGCTGCTGCTGCTGAAGCCAGACTCCTGTAATTAATGGGTTGTTCTTTCTTGCAGGGCGAAGACAGCACTCCAGCAGTACCTTGCATGATCAAAGACATTATAATTGAATCTATGGACACCCCTCATGTCTACTTAAGGAACAGCAGGAGATACTCCTGACTCCTTATTTTTGCACAAGTCACCTTGGGCTGCATTTTTCTCAGGTGCAGGGAGCTGCTTTGCAGAAACAGTTCGAATGATCAGGTCTCCAGTGCACTTGAGAATTTTCTTGAGGTAGTTTCTTTACTCAGAGGACTCTGGGGGGGTTGTTTTGGTTTTTTGGGTTTTTTTTCCTGAGCTACCTGGACTCTCAGATAGAACAATCAGTCATTGTTTTCCTTTTGGGCCTCCAATTCTCTGCTTTAGCTGCAGCCTTGTGTGGGTGCGTGGGTGCTTGAGTGTGTGTGTGTGCTGGGCTGAGTGTGTGGGTGTGAGACCTCACTTTTGGTTTTCCTTTTTTTTGTGTGAAAATCTTTTTCTACAGGTTTTCAAGGGTTAACCATTGTTTGCTGTACGAATACTTCAATGAATTATATACAGTTTGAATGAAATGTTATTTAAAAAAAAAGAACCAAACTGTTGTATCCCATAAAGTTTATTTTGAATTTTGAACAGATGAATGTTTTTAAGTAAAATATATGCATTTCTGAACTTCAGCTTAACTTACATTATACTTCCTTTTTAAAGAGGAAAATAGAGGGAGACAATAGACTCTAAGTTCCAAGCAGCACATTCTGTACTGACAAGGTCCAAGAGTTCTTTGCCACAATACAAGGTCACCTGGTATCGATGACATGCTCAAATCCATGGAATGGGACAGCTGGATTGGGTTTGGGTTTCTTTACATTTTTAGAAAACAAGCCCATACTTCAGGGGTAGCATGACTGATGCTTTTCTGGAAAGGAGCAGGTGGCTGCAAGATCAGCAGGAATAAGCTCTTGCTCTGCCAGCCAGGAACTTGCTCAGCTAATTGCTGAAAGATTGGCTTATTCATGGTGAGAAGGATTTGCTGATCACTGGTGTCAGCAGAGCAAACAGTGTGTTGCAGAAGTTACACCTTCCAGAGACTAGAAGGAGCTGGCAAGCAGTGATTAAGGGATTGCTTTTGTTTTGCATCCTTTATCTCCACAAATAGTTAAGTGACTTCCAAATTATTTCCACAAAACATCAACTGAGTGCATTAAGTTGGGGAAGGGATGGAAAAATTGGGGGTTTGGTCTTGTTCTATAGCTCAGTAATGTTGCTACAGATTTTCTGTATATATGCAGCTATACACACGTGCATGGATTTAGATTGCTGGATAATTGGTGGGGTGTGAGTGCATCCAGAAGCCCTGACTGTCTGTATGTTCCTGAAATGGTGCCTGCAAGTGTGCAGAGGGAAACGTGAGTGCAGGTGAAGGGGACTCTGTGAGGTTGGAATGGCAGAGCCCAGTGGCTTCCCAGTCTCCTCCAGCAGTTCAGGGTTCTGACTCTCTGCCCAGGTCTCCTTTCTGGTTTCAGTTTAGACCATAGCTCATAGTCAGACTCTCCAGACACTGTATTTACATAGCACTAACAGGCACTAGAGTTTGCAGCCAGTGTCTTAAACCAAATCTTTCTTCTCTTACACTGAGCTTCAGGAAGGCTGCAGCAAGAAGAGAAGTCTGTAACTTTGCTAACCAATTTTGATAATTATCTAAATCTTTTATTTCCAGTCAGAAGGTCAAATTGTGATGACAGCCTTACTTTTTTTCCAAGGTAACTCTTTGTGTCAGAAAATGTGACCACAGTTTGGCCTGGAATTTGAATGTGCTGTGTATCAGATAACTGTTATCACTTGGTTGCAAAGGAGAATATCTACATTTCATGTAACTTCTTCCACTCTCAAAGACAAATAAAAGTGAGCACCTGACACTTTTTCCCCAGGCATTGCAGTAAGTGACTGGCAGTTTCTTAACGTCCTTCTGCAAATGTTTCATGATGGACTTTGGGGGTTGAATAAAAGGGAAAGTAAAAACGTGAGAACTTGTTAAATCTCAGTACCTCAGAAGTGAAGTCCTGTTTATAAAATTCAGTCAAATATATTTTTGCTTGAACTGAGAAAAATGTTCTGAGGCAGGTATTGTAAATGCAAAATGTCCAGTGGGCATCTCCCTGCTCCATTCTGTCTGTGTTTAGGAGCTCGGGTTCTTATGTATTTCTTCTCATCCTTCCCCAACTCACATTTCTCAAAGCAAATCTGAGTTTGATTCTATAGAACTTTGGTGCCTACAGGTGTTCAGAAAAAAGGTGAGTAAAAGTATCTCTACAAGTTTTGAGGTGGTTTCCTAAAATTCTGCCAGAAAAACTAAAATCCAATGCTCAGACAATCTTGTTGCTTCATGAGAACAGTTGACATTTTCCACAGCTATTGAGAGGACAAACTGTTGGATGAGAACATTTTTACACTCAGTTAAGCTTTGTGAATAATTTTTGATGTTGCTATAGGTATGTACAATAAGAAGAATACTGTAAATAAAAAGAACTTTACCAGAACATCTAGATTTTTCTCAGCTTCCTGAAGAAATATGAGCTCTCTGTGCCAGCTTCTCTACAGCCTAAGATTCACAGTGGGGCAGAGACTTTCCTGGTCACCCAGAGTCTTTCCCAACTTAAAGAGGTAGCAGCAGCTTGTGAATTCCAGGGTTGCTTGCAGAACCAAAGCAAAGTTTGTCTGGACATCATATGAATCACCAGGATTTCTGCTGTTCTTGGGCCCTTTCCCTGCTGAAAAGCCATCCTGATGGACGTTGATAAGTATGTCCTCTCTTCGTCTCTGGGTCTAGTGATGAGTCCTTCTTGCAGAGGTTACAGGTGCTACAAAGTGAATAGTTGAGCAGGGGATTTGGGACACCAGCTGTCAGACAAGTGGTACCCTCGGCTCTCCCCACCACCTTCATTCCACGTTTGGACTGTCTCTCCCACACAGAAAATCAAATGAGACATCCTGTGGCTGTTGTTGCAGTCACAGCTTTGCATTTTGGTAGTGAAAGAAGCTAAGTGGCCTGCATGAAGCAGCTTGTGCCAGGATATTGTAAAGGCTAACATCTCATTTTTTTTAAAGTTTATTTTTACAGACTTTACCCATTGCAGTGCCTCCACAAAACTGCTGAAGCAGTGACACAGCAGGCACAGGAATAACTGAGGTGCCTGAGATTAGGTTCTTAAAGAGTAGAAAATGGCTTTAAAAGGGCTTTCTTTGGTAATCCTGAAATGTGAGCACAATGTGAGCTGTCAGTTTGCAAACTTTCAGTGGTGGTCAAAATCATCAGGGCTTTTCTGCAGGCTGATTTCCCTAAAAAGAGACGTTCTGGGGCCACTGATGTACCAAAACCTGAATCCTCAGCCAGGAGGAAGGTGGGCAGCAGGAGGCAGCAGCCGCCGTGTGCTGTGTGCCAAGAAGCAGCTCCAGGGTGTGCCCAGGGGTGGGAAGGGAGCGGGTCAGAGCAGCAGGCGTGCCCAAACGGCATCACCGAGGGCTGCTGGGCCCCGCTCCCACTGCAGACAGGAAAAGAAAGCCCCAAACCTCCCCAAACTGAGCTTGGTTGGAGGGGGACACCCTTGCTCCGTGCTGGAGGTCACGCCTGGATCCCACGCCTTGCCTTGAGCCCCCGGTTCAGGTGCGAAGACTGGAGTGGGGCCTGAGTGTGGGGCGGGGGGAGCCGGGCAGGTGCGGAGGCTCCACCTGCGGCTCCAGGGCTCCCGGCAGAGACGGAGCACCGGGCACGGGGGCGGGCCGGGCTGTCGCTGCCCTGGCGATGCCAGCGCTGCCATGGCAGCCTTGGGGTCCTGCCAGCTGCTGCACAAGGCCCCGGGAGGGAGGGAGGGAGGGAGCGGCAGCTCAGCCCCGCAGCAGCAGCAGCTCGGCTCTCGCAGGAGGTGCGAGCAAAGGTGGGCCCAGGTTTGGGGCGATGCTGTGGGTGCCGTGTCCGGGCTGGAGCAGCAGACACAGGTAAAAAGCTCTCTCTCTGCTGCAGGTTGGCCAGCAGTTGGATCCAGGGTTAGAGGCTTTCTGCAGTGCTTTGTGCTTGGCTGCTCAAAGGACCCTGTTCCTGCAGAAGGATGGCTGCAAAGAAAAAGGAGCTAGTGCTGCAGGTCAGTAGTAGCCAGGCCTTTAGCAGAGCTTGTAAACTCTCAGTAAGGGCAAAGGATGGAGTTCAGCCTTGGGGTATCTCAGATTCTGCTGGCAAAGCCCCTCTGCGAGGTCCTCGTGGGGAAGAGGCGTTCTCACAAGGCAGGTGGGAAGCGTGGAAGGACCTGGCAGGTCACAGCTGTCCCCAGTAAGGGCTGTGCGGTGCAGAGGGAGCTGCTGCAGGTTGTGTCTGGGGCCATTGGGGCCTAGCACAGGTTTAGCTGCTGTCAGGGACCAAAATGCCTCTGTTTTGTGAGGTAATGGCTCAGAGGACATTCAGGAGTAGAGAACTGGAGTTGGTGCATCTCCTGGATGGGCATTTCTGGCCAGGTCATGTATTCAGAAAGACTGCTGTAAAGGTGGAAAAGCTCAGAGGTACAAGAAAAACTCAAAGGCTGAAAAATCTATTTCACAGTGATGTGTAGAGGAATTTCTCCCTGTTTACACTGCACAGGTGACCTAGTGGTGCTTTATAACTACTGCATGGGGAGAGGGGGGTTCTAAGAGCAGTTCCCTATGCAAAAACATTGAAAACCCAAAGTGGGTTCAACAGGTCTGCTCTGAATTTTGAAAGCAGTTCAGTCTTCACAAGAGAGAAAGAATGAAAGAGATTATGGCCTTGTTTATTCACTGTTTAAATTGGGAAATGTGAACATGTGTAAGAAGGAAAGAGGGGCACTTTATGAAGGTGGGAATAGTTTCTGTTGCTGCTTGTCCAGCTGTGTTCCTGTGGGATGGGGACCTTGACATCAACCAGACTGTGCACCTTTGGCAGCGAAGGGAAAGCTGGGATTTTTTACATCTGCAGATGAAAGCTGAACCTGTGTAGGACATGAGGGGATGTCCTGGAAGGGTTCTGGTTTTGTTAGAGAAAAGCCAGGTCCAAGCAGCCTCAGGACATTGAAATTAGCAAAGCACCTTGAAGAGTGCCAGCAGTCCTTGAGTCCAGTGGTTGAACTCATGGCTAAATTCATTATCACAAATTACTGTCATAAATCATTTAGACTCATTAGCATTCTGTGAAACACTCTGAGGGTGGTCCCAACACTAGGAATAATTAAATTTTGTAGTTCTGAGGGTGTTCTCTGAAAAAACTAAGCTTGGGGTCATGTGCTGAACAGGCCCTGAGTGAGACAAGGCCCTGGAGAAACTGCCCTGTGTGACCCCCAGTGACACAGCTCTGAACACCTGAGAGATGGCATTTCATTTGCAATGGAGTTTCCACTCTTGGAATTCTTGGCTGTGAGATTTTAACAGCCCTTTAATGCCCATTGGTGTTAATTGTTGTGAAATAGCTGGCCTTGATGCAACTTCCTGTCTTCCATTGTAGTCTAAATGTAGCTGAGGTTGATGATACCCACTGAGGAAGGAATTAGGAATCTTCATTGTTCAGGATGAACAAAACCAGGTCTTGCATTTCTCAAGAAACCTTTTTTTATTTTAACTTGCTGTGTTTTTCTAAGTCCATACTGAAGGGCACATTCTGTAAGATGGGGATGATGCTAAGGATTATATCCTTTCTAATAACAGCATTGGGAGTGTGTGATAATAGAGTGCAGCACATGGAATGGTCTAGGGCATCCCTGACAGGGTCAATCCCTGAGCAAGCTGGTCTAACACTGAGTTTTGTGCAGGGGATTAGGTGAAGGACTCCACAGGCCTCTCCCAGCCTAGAACTTTGTGTTCTCTGTTCACTGTGCTTTGGAAGTCTTTAGGTAGCAGCTGAGAATTCAGGTAAGGACATGCTGGGTCCTTAGACCCTGCTCTAGTGCCCACACATCATGGAAACTGTGTATTTACTAGTTCAGTTTCTCAAGGCTGAAACATCTCAAAGCAGTAGAGTTTGTGTGCAGGCAAAGTGAGAAACTGCTGCTGGAGAATCAGGTGGTTCATAGACCCTGTGAGGACTGGGCCTGAATGAGGTGTAGTTCGACTGGAGCCCTGGGCAGGCAGGTGGAGATCCTGACAAGGGGCTGTGGGTCCCAATTTGGGGGACGCAAAACCAACCAACCAGCCAACCCCCAGAACAATTCTCTGCAAACTGAGTCTGGGATCCTCAGGCAGCCACTGTTCTGGTAGTGCCGCTGAACAGGGGAGGACTTGCTGTTGGCTGGATGCTGCTGCCCCTTCCCTCTGCCTTTCCTTGGATCTTGTGAGACATCCCGATCAGCTGGTCAGAGGTGAGAGAATCACACCCAGAGGAGATTCCTGAGTGCTCAGGTAATGCCTCTTCAGGCAGGTGTGTCCCTCTGGAGCAATTTGTCAATATGTTTGCAGCAACTGGGTAGTACCTGGTGACTTACTGTGGCTTTTACTGCGTTTTTCAATTTTCCACACAGATTAACATCACTAGCCAGGAGCTTTGGGAAGAAATGCTGTGTCTCAAAGGACTCATTGGTAAGGGTTTGGTCAGCACACTGAATTGCTCTTGTTCTGTGTTGGAAGGACAGAAGCACTGTTAGGAATTACTAGTGTTAAGGATGTTTAGTCAGTCTCTCCATTCCCCTTACCCTGAATGGAAGAAAAAAATATTCTAGCCAAGGTGAGACCAGTAGGAGGTTTTAGTCCTCTTCATTTATGTGGGACAGTCATCATGCAATCCAAGCAGTGCTGGTCCAGGAGCTTCTGGAGTCTCCAGTCTCCACTGCTTGGAACAGGACTGTCCCCAGCACGAGGAACAGCCCTGCCTCCCAAGGCTCTTGGGAAAACCTCGTGTGCTCTACCTCTGTGCAGCAGTTTTCCCTGGGAATTCTGCTACCTCCAAGGTCACAGCCATGTCCATTGTGGACTCCTCCACATCATTCTTAGCTTGTTATTTTATAACGTAATCCTGTCCTCTCATGCAGCATTGCAAACCTTGCAAGGATTTCCAGTTCAGAGCTGAATCCAGCCCTTCTAGCATATGGTCTATTGGTCTGTGTCTAAACTGACCCATTTTTACCTCATTCTGACTCATTTTCCTGCTTGCAGTTGTTGATGTGTTTCAAGCCTGGTGTGGCCCATGCAAACCAGTAGTGAATCTGTTCCAAAAGATCAGGAATGAAGTTGGCAGTAATCTCCTGCATTTTGCTGTGGTAAGATCTTATTTGGCACTGCTTAAAATACCCAGTCCCCTGAAATCAGCTGAGGTCTAAGGGCTGAAATCACTTATCTTTCCAGTATTTAGCCCAAACCATAGCAGTGCAGGAGTTGCAGCTGCTGGGAGTGAACCTGCCACATACAGGGGCTTGGGTATAAGAATTCATATAATTAAGAATTTTCAGGCTTCAACTGCTTTATTCTTTCCAGATTTCTACTTAAGAAAGTAACATTAGACAGAGTCATTAACACATTCCCTCTGGTGTACAGGGAGAGGCTGAAGGAGCTGGATTTGGTCACCCTGGAGAGGAAAATGGACAGATGTCCAGTGGGGGGAGGATGGAGAAGGCAGACACTGATGTCTCTCAGGGGAACGCAGCAACAGGACAAGAGATAATGGGATAAGTTGCAGCAGGGAAAGGTCCAAGTAAATAGAAGGGAAAAGTATTCAGGTGGGAGTGTAGGACACTGGGACAGGTTCCCAGAGTGCTGTGCAGAGCTGATTCTTGGAGGAGCTCAAAACTGACACAGCTTTGAGCAACCTCCTGTACCCCTGAGTGCAGCTCTGCCCTGGGCAGGGACTGGAGCCCTTCCCAAGTCCCTCCCTGCCTCAGCCAGGCAGTGACTCTGTGTTCAGGTGCCTTTCCTGGCTGGAGGCAGCTCTGCACTGTGGACAGGGCCGAGGGCAGTGAGGTTCCTCATGGCTCAGCCCTCCTGTCTCTGCTGCCACTGCAGCTCCTCCTGGCACTTCTCTCAGTCCTCGTGGGCAGGAGCCCTGAACTCACTTGTCAGCTTTTCCTCTGGGACTCAGCCAGGCGAGCTGCTGGGAATAGATATCCCTGTCCCACAGGAGCGCTGCTCCAGCTCCTGCAGGTGACATCTACCTGCTCCTGAGGCACTGGAAATGAGCTGTGAGCTGGCTGTGGCCCTGCCTCTGACCAGTGTCATTTTGTCCCCAAAGTCTGGGACCCAGAGGTGTTTTCCTGTGTGTGCGTGGTGAGTACCAGCCAGCTGAGGGTGTCTGAGTCCAGGCACTTGCCTGTGCATCCCTCTGGAGCAGAAATGCTTTTCTAGAAACACCTATTTTATTTTACATTCCTTTTAGGCTGAAGTTGATTCCATTGATGCTCTGGGAAAATACAGAGGACAATGTGAGCCTGTCTTTCTCTTTTATACAGTGAGTGAAAATATTTTCCCATTAGCTGCATAGCAATAAACATGACCTGCTGGTGGGAACAAGTGTCCTTTTGGAAAGATATTTTATTTATTTAACGTGTGATTGGAATTTTATTTGCTCTGTATCTGCTGGTGATCAAATGCTGTGCAGATTAGAATATACAGGCAGTGTGCTGCCCTGTGGAGTCTCCAGGTTCAGCCTGCTGCTTCTGCAGGACCTCACTCCTCTCACAAGCTGCTTTGCTTCATCCTGAGACTGATGAGGAAGCACAAAGGAGATTGTTCCAAGGTTTCCCTCTTGCTGTGGAGCTGAGCAGCTCTGAGGGGAGGAGGGCCTGGTACATATAGTATGGGTGATGTGCTGCTGGGGGGAATTCCAGAGTCCAGAGAGCACAACCTGAGCACTTGTTGACTGATTTGCTTTTCACACCTTCCAGGGAGGAGAATTAGTGGCTGTTGTAAGAGGAGCAGATGCACCATTGCTCCAGAAGACCATCCTGGAACAGCTGGCAGGGGAAAGGAAGGGTTTAGAACGTGGAGGAGAGCCTGTGGTGGTAATGGGTCACTAAAGCCTCAAACACCTGTAGATGTGCATGCAAGAGGAGAGGTTCAGCTCCCCAGGGCTAGCACAGTTCTAAAGCAGAGCCACTTCCTTGCAAGAATCCCCTCCCCTGCCCAGCCAGCCTCCTAAGGCACTACCACAGGGCCTGGCTTTGTGTGTGTGGTCTAAAATAATGACACTTCTGAGGAACAAAACTGCCTTAGGTGTGTGTGACCTGGTGCTCTTAAGGCGCCTCTAAAGCCTGCAGCTCTCTGCTGACATGTCCTGGCCTGTTCCTGGGAATGCTCTTCCCCCCGCTCTTGCTGTGCCCTGCCTGGACAGGCAGATCCTCTGCTGTCCCCGCTGAGCTGCCCTGGCCCAGGACAGCAGGAGGGCTGTTCCCGCTCAGGGGGAGGTGGGGCGTGGGGCCTGCCTGGCACAGGCTCACCTGGAGGCGGTGTGTGGGATGTTCCTGGCTCAGCCATGTGCTCTTGCTGCTAGGTGCCAGACAGAGCCTTCTCCAGAGAGCAGGGAAGCACGGCTCCCCTTCAGGAGGAACAACGGGAAGGACAAACAGGTAAGGCAGGCACAGGTGTAGGGGCCATGCCTCCACTTGGGCACAGATCAGCACACATGGGAGAGTCACCCTGGAACACAAACAGCCCAGCATAGTTTGGGTGTCTGGCATTGTGAAACTGTGGATGTTTATCCTTCCAATGTGTTTTATCTTACATTTGACACCCCTTGCCTCCTGGCCTGGCAAGGGCTCTTGGAAGACCCACACATGGCTTTCTGTTTCCAAGTGGTTTTCAAAAGAAAACACAGATGCTTGGGTTCCAAATCTGGTTACACCATCTCCTGCCTTGTCTAAAATTAGCTATGAATCCCCAAAGGCTTTTGCCTCTTCTCCTAAAAGGGACATTTTTTCTTGGCTTTGCTGGGACGGTGCTGCATCCTGGCCCTGTGCATACCAAATCTTAGGCTCCGGAATGCTGGGAATCGAAACAAAACCCTCCTGGGTTTAGCTGAAGCACCATGGGCTGAAAGGGCGTGAGGGATGTTGGTCTCTGCCTCTCCTTTCTGCGCCTATTGTTAATTTTGTCCATTTCCTTTCCTCGGAGGCTGACGCACCCATCGGGTCCGGGATGACAACCGCAGTTGTGGAGCAGATGCGAGCTTTTTCAATAAATACAAGACTCTCGTGTGGCAGCAGCACCGGCTCCGTGCCCCTCGGTGGCCGCCGGTGGCGCGCGGCCCCTTTAAGGCCGGCGCGGGGGCGGCCCCGCCGCGCTGCGGCTGCGCGGGGAGGAGGCTCCTGCCGCGGGTTCGAGTCCCGGCGGAGCCGGCCCGGCCATGGCCGCGGCCCCCGAGCCAGCGGAGCCCGAGCCGCGCCCGGAGCCGCCCGCGCACCGGCTGAGTGTGGTGGAGCTCGACCGTGAGCTGGACTCTCGCAGCGAGCTGGTGCGTCCCGAACCGCTGCGGAGGCGGCACGGCCGGGCCGCGGGGACTTGCGCCTGCCCGGGCGCTTCCCGCAGGGCCGAGGGGTTCGCTACGGGAGGGTCGGTGGGTCCCTCAGACACACGCGAGGGAGGGTCGGGTCCCTCACACAGACACCTGTGAGACAGAGAATCGGCGGCTCCCTTCACACAGCCGTGAGGGAGGGTCGGCGGCTCCCTTCACACAGCCGTGAGGGAGGGTCGGCGGCTCACTCCAAACACACCCGGGAGGGAGGGTCGGCGGCTCTCTTCGCACACACCCGGGAGGGAGGGTCGGGCCCCTCAGACACCTGTCAGAGAGGGTTGGCAGGTCTGCTCAGACACCCGGGAGGGAGGGTCGGCGGCTCCCTTCACACACCCGTGAGGGAGGGTCGGCGGCTCCCTTCACACACACCCGGGAGGGAGGGTCGGCGGCTCACTCCAAACACACCCGGGAGGGAGGGTCGGCGGCTCCCTTCGCACACACCCGGGAGGGAGGGTCGGGCCCCGCAGACACCCGGCAGAAAGGGTCGGCGGGGGCGTCTCAGGCTATTCTGTGCCAGTTCCAGTATGGTGACATGGGTCACTGTCATTTACGTAGATCTCACGTTCTTCACCGTATCTAGGAAAAAACCCAACAACCCCCAAAGTTCTATATGGTGGGTGCCTGATGTAGCAGGTACAGAGTCAGTCATTTAATTTCTCTCTTGTTGCAAAACACTTTATAGTGCAATAGCGTGTTTATTCTCAGAACATCAAAAGTATTCTATGACTGTTTCTGGAAATAAGTCTCACACAGCCTCCAAGAAGGAAATATTATCCTCACTCAAGCAGGTGAAACTGTGTGTGACCCTGCCCTCGGAGCTCTCGCCTGCCTTTCTGGGCAGAGGCGTGTGTGCATAGCTGCTTTTCATGTGGCTTTAATTATAATTTGGAAGGTGGAGTAGGCAATCTAAACTCAGGTTGTGGTTTCTGATGTACAGATTGATGATAAAGAATTCGACATTCCTCAAGTTGATACCCCTCCAACACTGGAGAGCATCCTAAATGAGGTGAGTGATCCATCGGACAGGGGTAGGTCAGGTGAGGCAGCACATGCTCCTTTTCCTCTACTCCTACTGTGTTTTTCCTGGAAAACAAAATTGTAGAACTTGATGGTTTCCTGATGCTCATAGGTAGCAAGTGCATTCTCAGTGGAGTAATTGCTCTGCAGTGTGTGATATGGAATTTTGGTTTTTTTTTTCAATTAAAATATCCACAGCTGCAGCATAGGAGGTTTTCATCAAGTCTAAGCACATTCATCTGTAGATCTGGAGAGTCACCTGAAGTCTAGAGAGCATGTTAAAGGTCAGGGTCACCAAAGAGTTTTTTTTAGCTAAAAGTAATTGCAGAGTATTCAGGGTAGTTCTGAAGTTGTTGGGAGGAGATGAGAACTGGATTCTTCACAGCTTCATTTGTGTTGTTCCTTTCACACATGCAGCTCTCTGGCAGGGGCAGTGAACAGTCCCAGCATCTGATGTTATCTGTGGTACCTTGCAGGGGAGATCTGACTCTGTCTCGCTTGTATCCAACTCTATGTATTTCTGCAGTAGCTGTGTGAGTGCACAATCCTTAGAAATGCAAAGAAGGGCATGGACGTAAAGATAAACTCCAAGAAAACAAGGTTTTTAACAAAATGAGGAGATGAGTGGCTGGATTGCTAGGAAGCTGGTATAAAAGGGAAAGGAGCCTGCCAGGAGTGACAGTTCTTTTAAAAACCTGCATTAAAAACAGGTGTAAGGTATCCTGAACAGAGACGGTCTAGAAACAAGAGGAGTAGTAGGGGTAGCTGTGTCCTGTTTCTGCTGGTGCCTTGGGTAGCAGAAGTTTAGTAAATTTGGATGTTCTCAAACTGCAAGGACATGCAGTGACATCCATGTCAGAGGAGTAATTCCAAGTCTTAAACTTGAGAGGTAATCATGAAGAAAATATAGTTCAGTGCAGACAAAGTCTTATTGCAGTATCTCAGTAAATGTAGGATGGGAATGACTGGCAAAACATCTTCTGAAAAGGATTTTAGCAGAGAAGAACCTGTCTGGGCCAAAAAGACAAACAGCTGCAGTTCAGAAAGAGATGCTTGATGGGCACAGAGCTGCCAGGTGTAAGAGAAACGAGGGGCAGCTGCTCTGCTCCCTGCTCGTTTGGCATCAGCTGGGGGGTTGTGTTTGCTCGCTCTGGCTCTGTGCTGAGAGAGCAACAGGAGCTGCACTGGCTTTAGAACACATCAGGGAGAATGGCTCTTTGAAAAACTGTAATAAAGAACTCCAGGCTAAGACTGAAAGGAGAGAGAGATTGCAAACAGAAGAGCTCAGAAAAGAGCAAAATCAACCGTCATGGCAGCTGGAGGGACTGCTGGGCTCTTGGTGCCACTTAGTCAAGTGCTGGAGTAGATGATGATAATTCTAGGCCTTCTCTTGGCAATTTGGAGACTTGGGAACAGCTCTGTTAAAGGTCAGTAAAGTTTTGATGGAGTACATAATATTTGGGGAAGAAAAGCTAGTTGACTTTTTCTCCAGCCCACTTCCGTGATTATTGTGAATTCTGAAAACTGGGTCTTCCACAGAATCAGCCCAGTAAAGTAATAAATAGTTCTAGCTTTTAAATATGAGGCTTTCTTTTCCTCTCCTTGTCCATTTCCTTGCTGAATTGATGCTGCTTTGCTAATGTTTTAGTTCTGCTGTTGTGCATTTTGAACATTTAGCAAGCTGTGGTGATTCTCGCCCTCCAGACTGATGATGAAGAAGAGTCTTTCATTTTGGAGGATCCCTTTCTCTTGAACATTGATAACACAGATACACACTCCTATGACACCTCTTCTGTGGCCAGCTCTGACAGTGGGGACAGGACACACCTGAAAAGGTACTGCAGCCTCATGCCCTGGGGGGTGAAACCATTTGTGAAGGGGTACTGCTTACATCCATTGGAAACAAATCCTCCTTTTTTCACAGAACACTGTTATTCCTCCAGGATCACATAGGCAAAGATGGGATTTGTAGTTGCACCGAGGGCTGGCCTGTTTGAGCAATAAAGGCATTTTATGGGAGATTGATTGTTTAAATTTCTCCAAATTTTAATGGAATCTTTAAAGCACTGAATCATGATGACTCTACAGAAAATGTTTCAAAGAGGTGGCTGACCTAGTCTGCAAGCAGCTGGTGGTTATTTGTAAAAGGCAACTGCTGTCACTTCTGTGAGTGGACTGCTAATGTTGACATCTAAAATGTGATAATTAGCTCTAATACTGCTGACTTGGGTCGTTAATTACTCAAATGATGGCCTGAGCCACTCCCACGGCTGCCTTGTGTGCCATGAGCGGTTGCGCAAGATATAAACGCTCTGAAGTCCGATGGTTTATGTTGGCCTAGGGTGGTGTACAGGCTCTCTGTCCCTTCTGTTTTTCAATAAGATGGTTTGTACTGAGAGAAGTGTTACCTGGAGAGGCTTAAATTTCTTCCAGTACAGAGTACACAGGAAGACCTGGAGGTGTTCCTGTCACCTTTGGGTAACGCTGGTTGCCGTGGTTATGGGTCCTTAGCCATAATACCAGCTACCAGCAACATGTTGGATGAACCTCTGTGGGAGCTGCTTGTTTGTGCACCTCTGGAGAGAGAAGACCCCAATGTTTGCCTGCTGGTTTGGGGAATTTGGCTCTCTGGTTGTGTGAGCTTGGCAACAAAATTGCAGCTTTGCTGGGAATTTCCCTGTCCTGCCTGCTAGAGTTTACCGGTGCTCTTTCCAAATAACTGCTCCTGCACTAGTTAGTTTTTAAAGACGTTTTCTCCATAAACAGAAGCACTTAAGTTTTCATATCAGGTGAGTTGTGTATTAATTGAAGGCTGTTCTTTACCATACACCCAGTTTTCCTAGGAGGTCTGTATTCTGCTAGTGAGCCTTTTCCACTTGTGTGTTTTCTGTAGATACTCACCTTTACAGGCTGCCACTTCCTCACTCCCTGAAAGAGCTGAAGGGTTGTTTTCAGGATGTATAATGAATTCTAAGGCTTGCACTTACGTGCTTGAAACTGACCATTTGTTTGAAGAGCTAAGTTTTTTTACTCCAGTACACGAATTAAAACCAAACTGTGTGCAGGTACAGCAGGGCAGAGCAGGCTTTGCTGATTATCTCATGTCTTATCTCCTTTTGTGGCCCCAAGAAGAAGAATGGAAACTGCATGAGTTACAGGTGTATGCAGAATTTACCTGCTGGCTTAGCTGTGGGTTAGGCAAATTTCCAAGCTTTTATTCTGCTCTAATGCTTTTTGGTTCATTTCTTACTTCCTTAGGAAGAAAAAACTCCCAGATTCTCTCTCACTCCATGGATCAGTGATACGGCTCTCGCTCCTGAAAGGGATTTCTGCCCAAATAGTGTCTGCAGCAGTAAGTGTCATCTTCTGGGCACCTCCACTAAGAAAAATGTGAAACTCTTCTGGTGTGTGGGGGGGATGTGTGTGTGTGAGATCTCCTGCCTGCCCCTGCTATTAGTTCTGTGTAACACCATGTTAGGGACATAAACTACTAACCAGTTGTCCCTCGGCTGCCGTGAATCAGGGCTTAGCTGACTTGCTTGGGTCACTTTTAGCCCTGATTTGTGCTGCTGGATGTCATGAAACTTGGTTGGAAATGTTCATATAACATGAAAGTGTGCTCAAAGGTGCTGAAACTGGGTTTGCTCAATGCTTGCAACAGGCACATGGCTCTTTGAGAAGAGCACAGTAACTTCCACGTGGAATTACGGGATGTTCTGCTTCCTCTCTGTTTCTGGGTGTTTCTAGCCAGTGGTTCCCTCAGCTCTGTCTGCCCCGGTGGGACCATTAAAATGCAGCTGCTGTTTATTTTTCTGGGTGCTGAAGTTCTAGTTATTAGACCTGAGCAATCTGGGAGTTGTGTCTCTCACTCGTGGGTTCTCCTGTTTCCCCAGGACAAAGTGGATGCTGGCTTGCCCACTGCAATTGTAAGTACTCTCACAATTTTCAAGGACTGTGTATTTAGCTTTCATGCCAATTTGTTAAAGCAGTAATTTAAGACAGCTGATAAATGTGTCTTCCTTGACTTTTCGAGTGGGAGGAGCCTTTCTTCACTGCCCAGCTGCCCCTCTGCTGATCATGCCCTCCCTTTTTTATATCATCACCAGGGCTTCTTAGTTGAGCACGCTGAATTTCCCTAATTGTTTCTTCTTTGCCAGTTATTGCTTTGACTCCTAACAATTTTTTATAGAAATTTAATTGGAGTGCTCCAAGTGATGGGTTCAAAATCTCAGTGTCTCTCTGTGTGAAATATTAACTAAAAGGCTGTCTGAAGGATATTCCTGCTTAGCAATTTGCATCAAAGTTGTTGAAGTCAAGCATGCTAATTATGTCTAAATATGTCAGAAGTGAATCTGCCTATAGTAAATGAGAGGAGAAGCATTTTAATGAGGTGAAATACAGTCAGTACTTGTTTTGCCTTTGTGAAGTGAGTTTTAATGTTTTACAAAGAAACTAAAGATGTGCTCAGTCGCTTTGACTGTAGTAACAGCAGCCCTTAAGAAAATACGTTTTTGTTTAAAAAAGAAAAGGAAAAAGTAGTCACTTCTTAGGCAAAAGGCTGCACAGTGAAGTTGGAAACATGCTGTGACTGATGTGTACATAGAATAAAAACCTGTACTTACACATCCAGACATCGAGGCGTTTGAATTTTTTTAATCTGACTTGTTAAGAAATAAAAATTAGAACAAGATGAATACATCTACAGCATTATGTGATTTCTATTAAGTTTTATTTCATTAAATGCAGGTTTGCAAGTGCAGTAGGATCTTGGAGGATATGTTTAATAGGATTTGTTTAATTCCCCATGGAAAGAAGTTGGAGTCTCTGGCTTGGTGTGGACTGCTCTTCAGGGGACCAGCACTGGCCAGGGTTTTAGAAGAGTTCAGATGTGGAAGTAGCAGCTGACTTAGGATAAAATCCCAAATATTTATACTCAGCAACTACACCAAAAGAATGAGACTGACTGTAGAGAGATGAAATTTTGCTGTGGGTACCACTCTGAGCATTTGAATTTCAAACAGCAGAGGAAAAAGCAGCCCTCTGATCTTGAGATAATCTGTGTGATGGTTGTCCAGGTGTAGTACCTATCTGTCTTCATGAAGGAATTGTGCTTGTCACTTATAAATGGAAAAAGTTACAACCTTTGAAATCTTCCCCTTTTGGCAAACTTTTCTTGACAAGTGGTGGATTTGTGAATGATGTTTCTTCTGCTTTCAATCTTCCTGCGTGACTCTTTCAGGCGGCATCAAATCTGATAGCAGTGGGGACCTCCCATGGGTTAGCACTGATATTTGGTAAGTTAAAAATAAAGTTTGGAGTTTATTTGCATTTTAATGATCTTTAAAAAATGCAAACACAAGCCAAAAAAACCCAGCCTGATTTATAACTGCAGGCTGGGTTTCTTCCATGTTGTTTGTGCTAAATGTGTTTTTCTTTCAGTAAAGAAATGAAGCAGAAGTAATATTTGTCATCCTTATTAATGTTTCTTCTGCATTTTGTGTATCTGGCACTTTGATATTGAGAAATTTAGCTCTGTGTGAATTGTCTAAAGAGCCTTTTCTGTGTTTGAATAGAAAATACTGTTTTCATGTGGAAGAAACCAGAACCTGTACACAACCATCGTTAGTAGTAATCTTCTGCCCTGTGACAGAATGGGTGTCAGCTTTATGGAAGTTAAGATGTGTTCCCTGGGAAGTGGGGCTTCTGACCCCTGGCTGCCTGCAGACCTGTGCCATGGGTGTCTCCTTCCCTGCCCTTCCCCTGCACCAGGCAGGCACCTCTGTGTCCCTTCATTCTGTCATTCTGTTCTTCCTCTTATCACCAAACTTTCTTATAAGCTTTTCTGAGCTTGTGCCTCTGTTTGCCCCCTCACCAGCTGGGCCACAACAGCTCTTCAGCTGTTCCCAGTCACATTCAGGTTTTGTGCCTTTTGTCTATGCAGCACCTGGTTCTTAACCAGGTTAGAAATTTCAGTGTATTTATTGAGGCTGGTTGAAATTCTTGGAGACCAAGAAGTTACGGGGGACAGGGTACTCCAGATAGATGGGAAAGACTCTGACAGTGCATGACCCACCTTCCTGGGTATTTAGACATTGAACTATTTGATCCCATTTGCTTAATCCAGTATTGAAACAATTTTGCTCCCTGAAGGAAAGGTGGAGTGAAGAGAGCCTCGGATCCCTCCCAAAGGTCCATGGTGCTGGGTAAGGGGCAGTGGATCAAGCTGCACTGAGGGAAGCCCTGATGAAGATTTTCATCCTGAGGGTGTTGAAGCATTAGATAAGAGTTGAGACAGGTTGTGCAGTCTCTTTGCTTGGGGATATTCAGAACTCAGCAAGGCCCTGAGCTGGCTGGTCTCTTTGACCTTGCTTGGAGCAGCAGGACTGGGCCAGAGGCCTCCATGCACAGCTTAGAGCTGAAGTTACTCTATGAGTCTGTGCTGTAATTTAAAGGTGATGAGGAATGGAAGTAAAGCGTCCGGTTTTGTTTCAGAATGCTTCCTGGACACTTATTCTCTGCTGAATTCCTTCAGTTCTGTAACTAAAGGTGGGGCATTGACCCCAATGCTCTCAGATCTATCTAAAGAGAGAAACCTTGGCAGGATATGGCTGTAGAAGGCTTTGTTGTGTGCAAAGAGAGGATTGGAGATCTGGCTTGGGTTTATTCTGAAATTTAAACCAAGAGTTTATGTCTGTAGACCAGTCAATATCTGTACTTTTTTTTATTAGATGTGTAGATTAGGGTCAGACTTACTCCCTGAAGGTTTGTAAGGTGTGTGCAGGGTTTATACTGTACAATGGGAACATAACACATTTTTTGAATGCAAAAATGTAGGTCCATTTTCTGGTTGAACGAATTTCTCTGAATTGTTGTGTCATTCACATATTTTAAAACTTTATTTTTTTCTTTCATAAATTTGACTTCAGCTAATTTGTCTCTCCTCCTAAGTCCACCTATACTCATGACTTGTCTGCTGTGTCCTTACTATAGAAGACTTGGGAAACTTTCGTTCTTTGAAGCATTTTTTGAATGCTTCTGTTGGCTCCTGAAACATTATCACAGGACAGTTCTCAGACTGCACGTGTAACATGGAAAAGCAAACTTTTCTTCTGGATTAGTGTTGGATTAGATGCCAAGTTTGACATCCTGGAAGTGTTGCAGAAGAGGTGGTAGGAGGGGATGTCTGGAGGCCTGGAGACACTCTCCTCTGGTACCTGCTTCAGGGCCACATACTCTGGCAGGGGGGAAAAATCCTCCTGACCCATCTAAACCTCTCTGTCTGCTATTTCTGGGGTTTGCTGCTTGTTCCATGATCTGACATTAATGGGGAGGGTTGGTGCTCTCAGATTTTACCTATCTTTCACGTAGTTTATCTGCTATTTGGTGGTGGTTACCACATTTGGATAATGACAGGTTTTTTATGCCTTAGGAAAATGACCCTTAGCTTGTTTCTAGGGCTGTGCTCGCTTGGAGGATTTTATTTTTCATTTTGATGTAAAGGAGGTCCATCTTTCTGCCAAAATCCTTCTCAAACTTGTTTGCAGTTGTGAGTGCTGTGCAAATGAACGATTATGCTGTGTGCCATGACTTGGCTTGAGGATTGCGAGCTGGAGTGGAGCAGTGCTCTCCCAGCAAGCCTACAGCAGTACACAAATACTCTTTGGAGGTTTTCTTTATCCATTTTTCTAGAAGAGCAGAGGTTTTACACTGCTCAAAAACTAGGACTTAAGCACAACTCAATGACGTGTCATTTTTCATAAAGACTTGTTCCAGACAAAAGAATTCTTTCTGTATAGCTAAATTTTGTTTTGATTAGTGTGGTACGACTATTTATTTTTATTTTCTCTGCTGTTTGTAAAACTTATGGTGAGTGTCCTGAGTCTTTGCTGAGGTATGACAGCATTAAAACTAGATTTTGGGAGTCTTTTTTTTTTTAATTAATGGGGAGTTGATTTACTGGCTTGTGGTAACTGGGTGAAAATAGTTTTACCAGTTACATTACTGTGAACTTCCAGTTTTATTTCCTCTCAGCTTTCTGTTTTTTGGTCTTCAGTGCAATGAAGTTCAAATTTATAAGCTCACCTTTTAAACTGCTTGGTTTTAGAACACTAACCATCACAGCATCATTTCTTGAATAAATCAGAAGGGGAAACATTAACCAAAGGAAACACTCAGCAAAATCTGAGGGTTCTCTGTCTTTGGAGATTGTCGCATATGTGCTGTTCATTGCTTCACTCCTTCCTTTTATATTGATTTCTGGTTTTTCTCTCCTCTTTTGGCCCTTTCTGTGTGGACTGAAAGGCAAAGGTACGGTACCACTGCTGTGTGCATGTCCCTGCATGACCAGCCCCTGTGCTGCCCAGGTTGCATGTTGTCTGTGCCAGGATTTCAGGGGCAGCTCAGCAGTGAGGCAGTGCAGGAACCATTCAGTGGATGATGCTGCTGGGAATTGCTTAGTGGGTGCATGTGCACTGCACACTCCCAGATTCTCCAGGCAGGAACAGCAGAGGAGCAGGTAAAGGTGATTGTTATAATGTCCTAGAGCAGCAGGTGCGCAGCTGTCTGTGAAGGTGGTGTTTCAGGGCAGGACAAGGCTCTTCCATGAGATCACCATCCACCCAGAGCATTGCCTGGCACTGTGCCTAATAAAACGAGTAGTGTGTCAGTAATTCTGCAGGAAATCAAGCAGGCCTTTCAAACACAGGAAAATCAGGGCGTAAGGAAAAGATCTTGATGAAAACCTGGTGATCTGAGCAGTATCAACTTCTGCAGTGCTATGCTCATTTCTGAATGCATTTCATGCTGGAAAGCGCCTTCTTTCACGTTCACAAACTTGTCTTTATTCTGTACATTCAGAATCTTATCTAGGTGCCTTCTCATTTTGACTTCAGACTCTGAGAGCAACGCAGTTACTGCCAGAAAATTTTCAGATGAAGAATTGCCTTATGTAAATTGAAAAATTAAAAACATTTTTGACAATTGATAGCCACCTTTGTTTCAAGCATTTGGCAAAAGCTTTTTATGTTTAATCCTAAATGTACCTTACTTCCAAGCTGATAGTACAAGTCTGGAAAATCATCAGATCAGCTTTGATAACCTTTTGCTTTTGTCTGTTTTTATTACTTTGCCAGCTTACTAGTAGAAGCTCATTGATCCTCTGATCTTGTTTTGCCTTGGAAGCAACTTCATCCATAGTATAGTTGGGTTTTTTTTAAAAAAAAATCTTATCTAATGGCTCTTAATTGTGTGTCATCTTTTAACTGTCTGGAAACAAGAACAAGTACTGGATTGGTCATACAAATGACTTAATTTTGGGATACAATAGGGGTCTTGTTTGTTTTGAATGGACATTGCAGGTGAGGGAAAAAGAAAATGGCTTTTGAGAGTTCCTGTGGGGATACATATAAAGATGTAAACCTTTTCAGAGAAAGCTGTGGAAGATTCTCCTTTTTCATGCCTGAGAGGAAACAGGTTATGGATTGACTCACTGACAGGCTTAAGCTGAAGTGGAAGGTACTTCCATGAATGAAGAAGTCATTCACCTTTAATATAAAGAGCTGCAGTGTTCCCCTATTTTCAAACAGATTTTTATGGTTAGCAGGTAGTATTTTTGTAAATGAGCTGCATTTCCAGGCCTCTGGAACAAGAATTATTTCTTTGGATCTTGACACCATTTGGAGAATATCTCTCTGTGAAACTTGTTTTCCAGCTGTAGCTCTGTTTTCTCTGAACTTTCATGGAAATCCTTCATCTTCTTTTTCCTTGACCTGTTCTGATCTATGTGGTGAACACCCCTGTCACAGTGATGTCAAGGTGTGTCCTAGTAGCATGGCCAAGGATGTTTTCTCCTCACCCTGAGCAGTGCTTTAGAGTAATCCAGGAGTTCAGCTGTTGTTCTTGCTGGTGATTAATTTGCTGGTTCTGTGCAGAGTGATAAATGCATCGCTTTGGGTAAGAAATGCAGGATACATCCATGCTCTGTTTCACAGCCAGCACGTTCCTAGCAGTGCTGCAGCTTGGAGAAACGTGTCCCATGACTTGGGCACATCTTGCAGGGTGCTTCTGGTGCTCAGCTCTGTTTCCTTGATCCAATCCTTTCCCTTCCTTGCTCTAGGTGAATCCTGCACACAGTGTTATTGTGGTGTTCCTGATGTATTTCACATCCCTGTAATCTTCATTCCAACAGTTCTCACAAAGCATCTTTTCCCACTCCCTCACTCAAAAGCAGGACCAAAGCAGAGATGGGTGGAAGAAGCAGCTCCAGAACGTTTTCCTTAGCTTTTGAGAGCAGTGCACCAAAGACAGGCAGAGGGATCTCATCCAAACTCCTGAAGAGCAGCAACTTGTAAAGCATTTGAGTCTCTCATGGTGGGAGCCTCCAAGAACTTGGCACAGACAGAGGTGCCCATGGTCTGTGTTGTGCAGGAGTGGACAGGGCATGGCTCTGCAAGCAGTGGCGCCTCCTTTGTAGCAGCCTGTGGCTCAGGGAGGGAGTTCCTTTATAGAGTAAGAGCTGAGTGCACCCGAACTCATCAGGCATTTTAACTGTGCAGCTTGGAGACAAAAGTGCCTTTTCCTTCCAGCCTCTGGCCTTCAGCAACCAAAACCAAGGAGTAAAATTACAAAATAAGAATAAAATTATGACATAGAATTGCACTTACCAAAAGCCTCTGTTGTGGTTTTGTAGTTGATGTTCAAATGCAGAAATACAAGGCTCGGAAAGTAGAATTAATTTTCTGTCATCTTCATTGTTGCAACTTAAGCACTGTTGGAGAATAGTAAAAGGAAAGCTAGATACTGCTTTGAATTTTCTAGTAGTTTCTTTTTCTGTATGTAATACCTCTGCATTTCTATATTTCCTGTCCCTGGTTTGTACTTTTAAAAATAATTTTTGTATTTCCCTGCAAGACAGTGTCCCACCCTTTCTGTTCTAACATGAGCTCTCATCTTGTAAACCCCTTTTTAGAAGAACTGAACTGTAAGTCTTTGAATTGTTAATGTACCCCAGGTGAATTGTAGGTGTAAATAATTGCATGATGTTAATTTTAACCATTGCTCTTCCTTTAATTTCTTACCAATTGTTCTGCTCCAGATCAGAACCAGGCTCTCCGGCTGTGTCTGGGCAGCACCGCGGTTGGGGCCCAGTACGGGGCCATCTCTGCTCTCAGCATCAACAATGACTGTTCCAGGCTGCTCTGTGGCTTTGCAAAAGGACAGGTAATTCCCGAAGGATGAGCTGCTCCCGTGCTCTGCCCTGCAAGGTTACGTGGAGGTGGCAACAGCTCCAAGCCAAGCCCCCTCAGTCTGTAGCTGTGTGTTGGCTGGTTCAGTGCTCAGAAGCAGCACACGTGGCATGATGTGCCCAGAGCTTCTTGGGGCAGGCAGCCAATTCCTGCTGAATCAGGTTGCTGGGGGAGTTTTCTATGGAGGAAGTGAGTAATGCAGAATATAGCAAAGGGTTCAATTAGTTGTGACATAATTCCTGTTAAACTGAAAGGTGCAATGGCTCACTGGGACAAGCAGTTTAGTCTTTCTAGGTCACTCTCTGAGATCTGTGCATGGTAATTAAAGCTGTTTTTTACTGTGGTGATGACTTGAAATTCTTGAAACTCATATGTAACCCCAAAATTAATTTTTGCTAATACCTTACTTGTGTGACAGAAGTAGCATAGCTTTTGAATGTAGGGAAAAGGGGTTGAGTCTGGTGTAGTTTTATGCCCTTCTAAAAACCAAAGGAGAGAAAGTAATTCCTGAGCAAAAATAACAAGACTAAACCAAAATAGGTGGACATTACCTTTGTAACATTTAGAGGAATACAAAGAAGGCTACTTTTTCTTTTTACATTCATTTCCCTTTGGTCCTTTGGCTTTCACCTTCAGAGTAGATAAAACACACCCCTGTGCCTATGGTAGGACTACATGACAGCCTGCTGCAGGCCATGTGAAAATACTTAATTCATGCAGAGCAGCAGCTGGTTTTAAATGATGCTCAGATAAAACATTTTGGAGCAACGGCTCTGAAACATCTGGTCTAGAAGTGTTGATAGATGATTTATAGGATCACATAAAGTACTATTTCCCATAAAAAAAGTTTTATTCAGATTGTAATCTCAGCTCTTCTGGGCAGTTATGCAGTGAGTAGTTAATACTCTTCAGTTACGCAGTGAGCAGTTTGGGACTTCCTGCTTCTTAGTTGAGAAATTGCTTGAACTTAGTATTAAGTACAAGCCAAGGTCTGTCCTCCTACCTAACTTGTCATGCTGAGCAAGCTCAGGAGGAGAGGAGGGACAAGGTTCGTGGTAGCCATGGAGATGCTTGAGTTTTGCTCAGGGGTGTTTAGAGATTTTTCACCTGTTCACTGGTTCTGTGAGAGAAATGCATTGGACCCGTTGGGTGGTAGCAGAGTTACCTTACACTCTTTAATGTTGTTATCAGGCAGATAGCTGTGAGGTGAGGGAGATGGGGCAGGTGGGGAGAGCTGTCCAAAAGGGCACGATTCAGAGTTGAGATAACACGTGGTGTCAACTCTAAGCAGACAAGTGAACTGCTTGGAAAAACAGGACAGGAGCAGATTTCAGGTCACTTTGCTTTGATATGAAACCCCTACTAACCCAGGGTGATAATGTCAGTATAGGAATTTGTTGCTGTACTGTAATGCATGAAGTGATGGAGAGAACTCCTTGACAATGAATGTGTGCTGAGCACAATCTGCTTGCAGATCACCATGTGGGATCTGGCCAGTGGGAAGCTGCTGCGATCAATAACAGATGCCCACCCTCCAGGAACAGCCATTTTGCACATCAAGGTAATAAACGCTAAATGTACTCCTTTTAGCCCACTTTTGTTCAGTCAGATGTGGTGACTTTCCTTGTCCAGTACTTTTGAATTTTAGATGAGAGCAGCTACCTATGGCAGTGGTATCCAGAGATGAGAAAAATGAGCAGAAATTCTATTTTAAAGTGAAACTGAGTATACTGACATAACAGTTTTGGCTGTGAGTTGTACTGTAACAAACAACATTTGTTGTCTGTTTTAACTCCTCTCTCCAGTGCCAAAATGTATGAAGAATTAGTTGTTAGAACACATTTCTCTAAAACTTGCAGTGTTTTGACCTGGATACATGACTTACCAGCTTTCAACTTAAAAGAATTTGAACTGTAGAAAGTAGCTTCTGTCAGCAGTTTTTCAAATAGGTTGTTGGGAATGTTTTGGGTTGAAAGAGAAGTCATCTATGGCTTCTTGTTCAGCATAGTGTTATTGTCATACACAGAAAATCGTGTCTGAATTTGTGCCTGGCTTTGTTTTATATGTGCTCAGATGTTTGTGGGCCTTAGAGATTCTGGGTTGCAAACACCTCCAGAAGTGTCCCCAGCTGAGACTGTGATCCTTTATTTTTCTGAATTATTTGGTATCATTAGAAGTTCTGGGTGTTTCTGATTTGGGTCTGTCTGTAACTGCAGCCCATCCACCAGCTCTGGCCCCAACCCATGGGCTTGAGGCTGAAAGCCCTTCTAGAGGCAGCTCAGGTTTTGGTGTGCTGTAGTTCTGAGCTGCAGCAGAAAGTAGTGGGGCTTTGATACCAAAATCTGGCAACAGGGCTTGCTGAGGGAATGAAGGTGAAGCACAAACCTTGCTTTTCTTGCACATCATAAAAAATGCCCATAATTGTCTCAACTCAATATGTTAAAGGTGTCTTTCTGTAGGTGCACTGCTTGTACTCTGTGTGCTGTTAGTACTGCCATAGCATGTATTTTTACATCCATTTGTTTGTAGTTTATTTCTTAGGGCCATTTTAATCTTGTTTTCTGCTCAGTTTACAGATGATCCAACACTTGCAATTTGCAATGACAGCGGAGGCTCCGTGTTTGAACTGTCATTTAAGTAAGACAATAACTCTACCCATAGAAAGTACAAGAAACCAATTCTGGGTCATAGTTTCTAAAACCTAAGGAGTAAAGACCCCATTGAAACCAATAAAGCTACTGCCTGAATGTTGAAGGTGTAATTTAGGGCTGCAGTGTAATTTCTCAGCTGAAGCAAGATGCTGTGTGGCAGTGCAGTAGTCAAAGAGCACTCTTAGTTGTTAAGGTGTCACTGTATTGCCCAGAATTTGGCACTCCTTGTGGGCTCTTAGTAGCTGTCACAAAAGTGGTGCCTCTCATTTTGCCTTGGCTCATTAGTGAGAGCTGTGCTGCAGCAGCTGCTCATTTTTCTCTTGGCCTCTTCAACAGGAGGAAGGACAAGGAGGAAGGATTGACAGTCAATCTGATCAAGTCCACGGATTTCCCAAACATCATTGTCAGATAGGATCTTAAGGAATTCTTGTCTGTATCTGAGCAGCTGTGTGGGGTTGCCTCCAGTGACACATCAGAGGTGATCCCTGGAGCTGTGCAAGGGACTTTTTGGAAGGAGTATTTATGAAGGATCACTCCTGAGATCGTTGGGCTGCCGCCAAGCTGATCTGTGCTCTTTGCAGGAGGGTTATGGGAGTGAGGACGTGCGAGTCTCGGTGTCTCTTCAGTGGCTCCAAGGGGGAAGTTTGCTGTATTGAGCCATTGCACGCAAAAGTTGATTTGAGAGACCATCCTATCACCCAGTATTCACTGCTGGCCATGGCCTCCCTCACTAAGGTAACTTGCTGCTTGCAGGAGGCTTGATGTGAGAGATCTCAAAGGAGAAGTTCTCTGCTATATACTCAAACATTTTATTTTGCCTTGTTGCTTTCCTTGAAGATTCTGGTTATTGGCCTGAAGCCATCTCTGAAAGTGTGGATGACCTTTCCCTACGGCCGTGTGAGTAATGAAGCCAAACAGGTGCTTTTTGGGTTATGGCTACAAACATTCTCTTGGAGGGAAGGAGATGAGATCAGGAACAGGTGTTTTGTACCACAGCACTGTGGAATTGCAGTGATAATCTGTGGGTCTGATGTGTGCAGATTATGGCAGAGAGGAGGTGAGAAGCTGCTTCCAGCTGTACCTCTGTGAAGATGCTGATTTTCTCAAATAAGCAGGAGGGAGCCCCTCAGCTTCTTGTCTTTCCTGCTGCAGCCTGGATGCACCCACAGGTGGGATGTTGACCTGATTATGGCTGCAATCACCTTGGACTGGGGCTACTGTTTTACATTAGACCCACACAGCAGACCGCTTAATTACAGGGACAGGAACCAGGAGGATTTAGAGCGTTAAACAGTCTTCTAAACTCTTGATTATTCATTTTCACTAGTCAATGGCATAATTCTTCCTGGAAAAGCAGCTGGGGGCAAGATGTGGGATAGGCTGTGTTAGGAGAATGGAGACAAGGCTGGTATCAAACTGCAGCTTGTTATATGTATCCATGTGGGATTGGCTCTACCCTGAGCAGCTTGGATACCAGTGGTGTTATGTCTGGGTGTCCACTTTGCCAAGGACACACGCTGCTCCAAAACATGTGGCTGGACCAAAGAGCACAAACTGCTGCCAGGAATTTGCTTTGCAGCCCCTTTGTACAAGGCACAGTCAGTGCAAAGCCACGTGTTCTGGAGCTGAGGGTCTGCCTGGTGTGCCTTAACCACTGGCTGTGCTTTTTGTGTGACAGATGGACCCTTCGAGTGTCCCTCTGCTGGCGTGGCACTTTGTGGCTGTGCAGAACTCGGTGAACCCCATGCTTGCCTTCTGTCGAGGAGACGTCGTGCACTTTCTTCTGGTGAGCCTGGGCTGTTTTGTGCTGCATCCAGGTGGTCACGTCTCATCCACACATTCAGGGATTGAGCCTCTGTCTCGGTGACAGTGTGAGACCTGAGCATGCTGGGACCAGCTGCAGCTTCCCACTGGCTTGGGAAAACCAGCCTGGTGGTCACTGCTCTTCAGCTGCAGTGGTGCCCATGCCTGGAGGCATGAGATTTATCTGTTCCAGAAGTATTGATTTGCAGTGTGTTTCTACTGGAGGTATAAGAGTGTGGATTGTTCTCAGGGAGAGCATGTGAATTTGAGACACCATCTTAGTTTTTGCTTTAAAACATGAGTCTGGGAAAAAATTGTATAAAACACTAAGAAAAGAGCTTTCGGTCCTGTTGGTGTTTGACTTCAGGGCATGGTGCTCATCCTGTTTAGGTCTGCAGCAGTTACACATGCAGATATGGTTGTTTAGAGACAATTTCATGCTGATTTCAGTATGAGAGCAGTACCTAGGCTTCTGAAAATCTGGTGTTTTGGAGTGCTAAGTTTGTTGCCCAGCTCTGCTATCATGTTGGACCTTAAGCTTTGTTTAAGCACCCAGATGTTGTGTTGTCTGGATTGAGTCCTCTTTCTCCTCTCTCATCTCTCTTGGTAAAAGTGGGAGAAAGAAAAGGGTGCATGTTTAAGCTTGTCTTGGTGAGATGTTTGTCTGGAGGGAGCTCCAGACTCCTGGAATCAGTGTGGTGCCCTGTGGGAACTGAGAGGCTGAACTGAAGGAAGTCTTTGAGTCTGAGTCAGCCTTGTCTGATTTTTCTTTAGGTCAAGAGGGATGATACTGGTGCAATCCACGTCACGAAGCAGAGACAGCTTCATCTGCACTATGATCTCATCAACTTTACTGTAAGTCTCTGTACTGCAGAATGGTTAAATTTTTTTTGCACTGGTTTTCTTGTAAATGTGTCTCAGTAGCTCTTAGTTCTGTGCTCTTGGCTGTGTTTATCTGGTGATGACTAACTGAAAATGTCCTTAAACTTGGGACTCTGTGGAAAACCAGCACAGTGTGGTAACCACCTGTGAACAGGTGGTGTAGTTGTCTTGGCTTTGATGCCTCTGGATAGAAAGTGTGCTGGAGCATAAACAGTGTGCCAAGAGGACAAAGCTCTGGTAGATTGCCGTTTGTCTGCAGCTGTTTTCTGTGAAGATTCCATGTAATTTCTCTCCAGGAGGACCCTCCCTATCTCTGCCTTTGAAGTTAAGCCTGTGTGCAGTTGTAAAGTGGCTGTGTACAGTAACAAAGCTCCTGGCCCTGCCAGAAGTCCCAGTAGGGGTACTCAGGCATATGGCCAGAGCCTGTTTCCTTGGCTCTATTGGAGAATGCATGGCTGAAATGTGGAATTTGGTGCTTTTGCAGTGGATCAACTCACGGACAGCGGTGCTGCTGGACAGTGTGGAGAAGCTGCACGTCATAGACCGTCAGACTCAGGAGGAGCTGGAGACTGTCGAGATCTCAGAGGTTCAGCTGGTCTACAACAGCAGCCACTTCAAGTCTCTGGCCACAGGGGGCAATGTCAGCGAGGCCCTGGTAGGCACTGGTGGCCTGTTTGTGTTGGCAGCTGTGTTTAAAGTAGGCCCTAAGTGGAAGTCTGAAGGGAAAAAGCCTTTTGGGACGTCTCAGGAATCACATGTGTTGGTGATGTGGGCAGCTAACAGACAGCCCATGTTTCCTTTTGTGCATTGAAGGTTGTAGGAGCTGCTCCTCCCTTGCCAAGCTTTGGAATTTTCTGTCTAGGCTAAAAGCTGATGTGCTTTATTCTTTAAGAGGATTTTTTTGCTTAATACACCACAGACTGGAGCACTGGTTCCTGGCAGTCAAACTGCTGTTGTAGCAACTCTCACTTCAACGGTTGTCTTCCCATCTGTGTGCCCTACACATTTGCTCTTGAGGAAGATATGTGAAGAAGCAGGTGGCATGGAAAGGGCCCCCGTAACCTTTTTGGCACCTGGGGGTAGGCACAGAGCCCTACTTCATCATGTCTTTGGGTAGCCAGAGCTCAGCAGCTCTTGAAGCTGAGTTCACAAGCAGGAAGGAGTGACAGCAGAGCTCTTTGACTTACTACTGCCCAGCAACCTGTGGTGTTCTCTCTCCAGCCTCATTTTGATTTCTGCATTACAAAGGATCTTGGAAGTGTATTTATGTTGTTTGGGAAATTTGACAAAAACAAAAGGCAGTTTTACTTGTATGTGATTTTTCTCCCTGTAGGCATTGGTGGGAGAGAAAGCTTGTTACCAGTCTATCAGCAGCTGTGGTGGTCAGATCTTCTACCTTGGAACTAAGGTAAGTGGGGGGAATTTTTGAGTTAAAATACTGGGCATTCACTGATGGTGGTAGCTCTTCTAGAAAAGGGCAATTTGTCTTCTGTGGAGATGTGTACTGGGAATGGGTTCTTCGTGCACTTAGGTTGTGGGGTGAAGGAAATGTGCAATAATTTGGTTTTAGCCAGGGTATGGGCTGAGTAAGACATTGTCATCGTTTCACAATATCCTGATTCATTCAGCTCCAGGGTAAACTTAGCCTTACTTTACTGACATCTCGCCTGTCCTAAGCTTCTCTGTCTCTGTTATAAATGTGCTAGGGAATAAACAGAAGAAAATAAGACAGCAGCTAAAACTGGGCTCCAATTTATACTGCTTGAGGGTTGCTTTATTTAGTCATCTGTACTGGCGTGCTTTGGTGGATATGTGGGGTACTACAGGCTGCGTGAGCAACTCCAAGTAAATAACTTCCAATTTCTTTTTTCTTTCCTAGTCTGTTCATGTCATGACATTGAGAAGCTGGAGAGAGGTATGTTGAGAGGGAAACTGTACAGCTGAGGCTTGAGTTGCTTAAATCTAGCTCAAAGGAGGGAGGAGCATTTGTGAAGCATTTTCTGGGCGCTGTGTTCAGGATCCCTGATTGCTGCACAGAGCCAGTGCTGTGGATGCACTGATTTTCATGGTGACACTGGGACTTCTGCTTGCATAAATTTGCAGGCTGAATGAAGTCCCTGTTCTCCCAAACAAGGGCACCATGCTCTGTGTCAGCTTTGGTTAGTGCAATGCATGACTTAGGAAGAGTGTGTGATGCAAGCCTTCTGTCTGCCACACAAGCATCCAGGAGTGAAAGAGAACCTGCTTCACTGGAGTTTGTCCCCAGCTACTGCAGGAGCTGCATCATAAAATCCATCTAAGACTACCTAGAAAGTTCATGGGATTTTAGGTCCTTGTTGGTTGAAGATTTTTTTTGGAACTTCATTTCTCTGACAGCTGAAACCCCATCAATGCCCACACTAAAGTTCTTAGTGATCTCTTTATGTCTATTCCTGTGTTGTACTTTTCACTTGAATCAAGCAGCAGTTTTCCTTCCTGCATCACCAGTTTGCAGTATGTTTATTCAGTGTGTGCATGTTCTCTCTCAGGCTTTGTTTTGCAAGGCTAAGCAGCACTCATTCATCTCTCTCGTGAGATTACTTTCCCATTCCTTTCTTTATTTGTAGTCCCTGTTCTCTGCATGTCCTGTGTGCTGGGTTTCTTGGGCATAGGCAAACAGTTCACTACATATTGCTGGGTGAGATCTTACAAGTGCCATGCACAGTGTCACCCCTTCTTCACAGTCTCTGCTAGATGTGTCATTTCTCATGCATCCTTGAATCTCATTTTTCTATTCCTTTGGCCACGTGGTATCAGTGACTTGGGCACTCTGGAGATTCACTGGTGCCCTGTAGCCAGTGATTTCTGCTTGTACTGTTGGGTAGCATCGCTCTCCTGTTACCAGCTTCAGGGGCACATCTCTCGTGCCTTTCTGTTCTTCTGTCTCACCTCACGTGCTGCCAGTTGGTTGTCAGCAAACTTCAGTAGTAAATTCAGCCTATGCCTATATGTAGAAGGCTTCAATGAATCCAGAATCACTTCAAGACTGACTCCCAAGGGAATCTGGTAGCCATTTCTTTGCAATCTCATGTTTCTCCTTTAAGCAGTGACCTTCACCATTTTTCCTCTTGGTTGCTTTAGGGCTGTTTTCCTCATCCATGGTTATAAACTCCTTCACGTGACATTGTATCAGGACCTTTAATAGGATATGAACAGTTGAGCTCTGTTGAGCTTTTAGTTACCAAGATCATTTCTTTCTGCTGGTTTTGTCTCCAGCCATTCACCACTGAATTTGGTTTAGTAAGCTGTAATGAAGAGTCTTGTTCTGATCCATGATTTCAGGTACAGATTTTCCTGGAATTCACAAGTCAAACACAATCTGTGCTCTGAGACAACCCCTTTCTAAGTTACTGCAAGGTTTCTGCTATGTTGCAGTTGTGCCTCTTTAACATAGGGAACTTAACCAAGAGTTTGAATTGAGTGTGTGATGATTAGGGTGAAGCTGAGAGTTAGTTCTTGCTGCAGGACAGAATGCTGGGCTGAGACCTGGATTCTCTCCTCTCAAATGGTTCTTCGACACTGTCCTATCATACCAAGGCCAGTGGTGCTCGACCTTGGGTGTTAATAGTTCCTTAAAGCAGAAAATACTTGTGACTTGTGATCTACTTCAGTCCTTGCTGACCGTGAGCTCAGGAGAAAATAGGGGCTAGGATGAGGACACGCTTTGCTGAAAGCATGGCAGAGGTGTTCACTGTGCTCCGAGTGATGGGGCAAGGATGGGGAATGGAAAATGTTTATCCTTTGTTTATCAGACAGTCAACAGTGCTGGGGGTCTCCATCCATCAAGCATCTGACTTAAAACATCCCCCATAGGGACTTGATGTACTGGAGCCTGACATTTCTTAGTCCAACAGAAAATGTCCATTTGAGAGCATCCTTTGAGATCCTGTCCTTTCCTGCCGTGTGGTGAGAGCTGCTGAGGTGTCTTGTCACCTTGCTGTCAGGGACCGTGACCCACTGCTGGGAAGTGCTGGTCTTAAAGGGGAGGGAATCATCTTTTCTGTAGTTCTGAGGTCGAGTATTCCTTGTTATTTTAGAGAGTTGACCACCTTCTGAAACAAGAACGTCTCACAGATGCCCTGGCTCTTGCTTGGTCCTTTTATGAAGGTAAAGCAAAGGCTGTTGTAGGTAAGTTTGGGTTTGTTTGCTTCTAACTGAAACCTCTAGGGATGGTTTTAAACATCTGCACGTACAGGAATCACTTTTTTAGGGGAAGAAAACAGAATTGAATTGAATTGGAGAAAATAGGATGTGTTTTTTGGGTTTGGCAGAAGCAACCTTTATATGGAGTAGTTTGAGGTTTTTGGATGCTTTTTTAGCCATACTCCCTTTAGCAGCTTGCTGATTTCAAATGAAAGTCAGACTTGATCTGTGTGTGACTCCCTCCTGTTGTCACTTTGCCATGAAGAAGGTGGATCCAGATGTTGAATATCCAGCCTGCTAGAATATTCCAGAAGGCCATGCATGAGCTGTAGGTAGCTTTCAGTGCAATTCTCTGTCAGCTCTGCCAAGCAGGTGCTTTGATCCAGGTCACTCCCCTGACTGTACAAGGAACTGAAAAGATCACACTGGCTTTTGGCACCACATTTCCTACAAAGGAGGTTGCTTGAGAAATATATTAATTGTGCCAGAAACTGCTACTTGTGTGGTCTGATTTGTACTGGACACATTGATTTTACAGCAAATAACTTCTGATGGCATTGACAGATGAGATGCAAGTTCCCAGGACAAGATCCTGCTGTGAAATTGCTGGTATATGAAGATGTGTCTTGTTTTAATGCATGGATGTAGCACAGTAAAGCAGATAGTAATGCTTTGAATAATGAAAATCTGTCTTTTTGAATTGGCATTTACGATATTTTCCCCTTTTAGTGCACTTTATTCAGCTTCTTTGCATCAAGACCTCTTCCAGCAATTACCCTCATGTACAGTCTTTGACAGCTCTCCATTAATTGTTCTCTCAGTGTTAAACAGCACTTGGAGCTGTTCTTGCTAATCCTATGCTGGAACAGTCTTTAAGTGAGGAGAATAAAGCTTTTGGAAGAAGAGGGGGCTAAAAGTAGAGCACAGAATTGTGTATTTACATATCCTGACCTCCACATCTCAAGGGTGGTGACATTAGCATCTGAACTGTGGAGTTTTTGTATTTCTACTGGTAGCTTAGATGAGAAAAGCTTTGTTTTTCACCCCACTCCCTCATTCTTTCTAGGCTTGACTGGGGACACGAGCAAGAGGAAAGCAGTCATTGCTGACAGAGTGAGTCCCTGAGCTCTTCCCAACTGGATTTTCATGTGTACTGGTGTGATACTGTGTTCCCAAAAGGAGCAGCTTCTGTCCTCCATGAGTTAATCCAACTGACTCTAGAATATGTGCATGTTTCTATCTTGCTAAAATTGGGAGCAGAATTTTAGAAAAGACTTGGAAATACCATTTGGGTAGGGTGGGGATAAAATCTGCAGCATTAGCAATCCAAAAGGTGACATTATCATCCAGGCCTGGAGATCTCTGGTCCCCTCACAGTGAAGAGAAACCTTTTGTGTAGGTAACTGTGGAGTTCCCTGACCTTTGGTTGGCACATGTCCATCCATATGTGACTTGCTGACTCCCAGGATGGAAACTGTGCTCTGTGTTTATGTGGACATGGAATAAACTCTTCAACTGCTCCAGTTGAGTTGTTACAGGAAGTTGCTTCTGAGAGGGATGTGTTTAAAATACACACTTCCTGCAATAATTATTTGGCTCTATTCCATTCTTATTATTTTGTTTGCAGGTAGCTATGTTTTGCTGTGTAATATACTTTAACTTAAGCTTTGGGTAAAATCGTGGCCTAGATGAGCCTTGTGCTTCAGGATGTGTTCACCAGCCTGCAAACTGGCTGTTGGGCTGGCTGCCCAGCTCTGTGGTCAGTTAAAGTTAATGCAGGCCTTCAGTATCCCTCTGGGCACTCCTGTGCCATTGTCACACCACTATCTCTTGGCAGCCTCTTCCCTCTGCTCCTTCCTGCCCACAGCACTTCATATACCCCAAATGGGACAGCAGAGTTTACAGTGCTTCCAAGCCAGTCTGAAATGTGCTACCAAGCAGGGCCTCAGTATAGGATTTGAATGAGTTTTCTTATTTATTGTCATTCAGATGGTTGAAATCCTTCTCCATTACACCGATCGGACTCTGAAGAAATGTCCTGACCAAGGGAAAATCCAGGTTATGGAGCAGCACTTCCAGGTATGGTGCTCCAGAGGACTCTTGCAGAAATCTTTGGGGTTTTTTAATTAACTTTGTTTTGCTGCAAACATTACTTGTCTATTTTTGAAAAATCTTGCTGTGGTTCAGCTGAACTTTCACCTGTTGTGTGCACTCATGAAATCAGGACTTGGGTATAGTGGGTGGCAGAGCAGAACCTGTGTGCCCTCGGTGCTCTGCGGGAGCGTCAGCAGAGCTTTTTTCCATATGCACCAGCATATGGAAAACCTGTAACTGTGCCAGCTACTAGCTGAGTCAGATACCTCATTGTTTCTGCTCTGTCTTGGCCAGGCTGCATTTCATGCTTTGCAGGATGTGCTGCTTGGCAGGGTTTTTGCCAGTCAGTCCCTACAATTTGTTGTGTTTGTTCCCCAGGATGTGGTGCCTGTCATCGTGGATTACTGCCTCCTGCTGCAGCGCATGTAAGTCTGGGTGGGCAGGCCTGTCCCCCAGGGCAGACCCCAGCACCCCAGTGCTGTCTCCTGTGGTGTGGAGGAATTGCATCACATCATTTCATAGCATATGTCACATCACAGTTCAGAGGAATGCCTAAAAACAGGTACCAAAGTCAGGAACTCAGTACTCACACAAAACCGTCTCTTAAATTTGCATTGATGTGTTGAGGAAGAAAAAGTGCTTTGAACCAAGAACTGCCTTGATAGATTTTCCTATCATCATCATCATCACTTCCCTTCTAACAGCACTTTTTCTGCTGCAGCATCCATAGCTGATGTATGCTGTGTAACTCACCCCAGTACAGGAGCTGAAGAGGGCATTCAGTTCCTGAGCCTGGGAGATACAGAGAAAATGGAGTTTAATTTGGAGCCCTTGGAAAGTAGATAAGCAAGGAGATTTTAATAAAATTATTTGATAACTAAACTCTTCCTTCCTCCTAGGGATCTATTATTTAACCAGATATATGATAAGATGAGTGAGAACTCTGTAGCTAAAGGCATCTTTCTGGAGTGCTTGGAGCCATATATCTTGAGTGATAAGCTGATGGGAATCACAGCTCAAGTGATGAAAGACTTGCTGCTTCACTTCCAAGACAAGAACAGGTTGGAAAACTTGGAAGCCTGCATTGTGCATATGGATATCACCAGTTTAGACATACAGCAGGTGAGTGGTTGTGTTGCATACTGTATTGAGCTCCTCTGAATAAATCAGCAGTTACAACATCTTGTGCTTCTAAGCACAGCATCGCATGTGGGCTTTCCCTGTGTCCCTGGGATTTGATCCCTGGGATCAAATTCAGTGAATTGGGAATTGTACAGTGTGGCTGTGTTTTGCTCCCCCAGTTTGTGTCTTGGCTTAGGTTAATGCATCAGCAGCTGAATGTGGTGGAAAATCCATCCTTAAGGATTGTTCCCAATCACTCTTTCACATTTTGAGTGCCTTACCTGACATCAAAGGCTGCAGGAGCACAGAAAGCTGGAGCTGTTTGTGTCAGCTTGGGTACTTGCTTTTGCACAACCATTAGTGGAGCAGGGGGTGTTCCTGCTCAGCAGTCCTGTTTCCTGATGGCATGGCTTTCCATTTCAAGGGTGAAGCTGCTTGGAAACTTGATGTTGTAATTCACTAACCGAACCACACTACTGCAAGCAAGGTTTTTTAAGGAACTGGATTTTAAAAATTTCGTCTTTAACCTCCTATGAATGTTAGAACCTAGGCAGACACATTCCATGCTTGCTGCGTGAGCAATAAGTTGGACAGTCCTTTGGGGGTTTGGGGTCTTTGCAGAGGCTGGTTCTTGAAGTGGAAATTCTCATTCTGCTTTAAATGGTACTCTTGGATGATGAAGTGCGAGGACAGGGCCTGGGGAGTGAGAGAACTGTGAGCTAAGAGCAGCTGTGTAGCTGCCCTGTGCTTTGCTGCCTTGCAGGTGGTTCTCCTGTGCTGGGAAAACCGCCTGTACGATGCCATGATCTACGTCTACAACAGCGGGATGAACGACTTCATCAGTCCCATGGAGGTAGGAGAGGTGCTCTTGCAGGAGGGTTGCTGGGGTGTGCAGCATGCATTCTTCCTGAGGAGCAGCATTTCAAACCCAAAGCCTTATCTTACTCTCTGTATTCTGTGTTCTTGCTCATTTCCCTTTCAAGGGGGAAATCATGTGTGATATGTGCAGTTTATTTGACTGGATGCAACAGAGAGAAGTAGTTTGTAACTACTGTGCTTTAGAACACCAAATTCCCTGCTGAGGCAGAAATCCTCTGCAAAGTTAGGGCAGGAAATATAGTCATGTTAATAAAATATAAAGGAAAAGCAGCAGAAGATAATAATGTGATCATTTAAGGAGGCTGCGTGTACACAATTCATACAAAAGGCCAGAAACAGCCCTTGCTCGAGACAGGCCCTGTTCTGAGCACTTGGGAGACATCTCTCAGCAGGAAGCACAGGACTCACTGTAAGGCTCTCTCTGGAGGCCCTGTTGATTCTGCTGGTTATCCTGGAGATGTGCCTATGGCTCTATAACCCCAGCGTGTTTCACCATGGAAGCACTGCTGGTGTTTTCTCAGTAGTGCTGAAATAGAGAGCTGGGACCATTGGAATGGGAAAATCTTCACCTTCCCGAGTTTTAGCAGCTGTAATCTCAGTGGATTTTTCTCAGGAGGGAGGCTCTTTAGGCAGTCGTGATTTTAAAAAGGCCTTCCGGAAACTGAGCAGTAGCTGTAGGAGTACAAATAACTTTGCTTTCTAGAGGCAAGTGTTTAGACAAGTCCTCATTCTACGTGCCCAAACTAGGCTCTGGTAACCCTGCTGGGTGGGCTGAAGGTTTGTTTAGTGGCAGGAGATACAGGAACAGGATGTGGGGCAGGTGGGTTGTGCTCTGACTGACTTCTGAGACTGCTGAACATTGCTTTGCTTTAGTGTGGCCTGTGCTCAGGGTTAGAGCTGATGGAATTAAAGCTGTTTTTTCATAACACCAGTTGTAAAAAGCATCTTTTACCATGTCTTGAAGTTCTCTGTGCCTTTTTAATTAAAAGACGTGGTGATAAAGAGTTTCTGTGGGGAGACACCCCCCTGATCTCTGCTTTAAAACCACACAGGTTCTTTGCTTTGAGCTTTTCCAGCTGCTTGAGCACTGCCTTCTTTCTTGTTACAGAAGCTGTTTAAAGTCATTGCTCCTCCACTGAATGCTGGGAAGTCTCTCACAGGTACAGAATTCTTTCCCTTTGAGGGTTTTTAGTTTTGATACTTGGTATTTTGAGTATCCGTAGTCACTTCCAACAAAGAGATGCAAAAAGGGAACACATACCCAATACAAGGGTCTTGGAGAACAGAAGTGTTCTGGTACTATTTACTGTGTGTAAAGCTGCTCAACTTTGTATGATAAACTCTGTGTGTGGCAGAAGAATTGCATCTCTGTCTCTTGTCTTGTGAAGAAAGGGTGACAAATAATTTTTGTTTTGTAGATGAGCAGGTGGTGATGGGTAACAAGCTGCTTGTATATATAAGGTAAGGTCCTTCAGAAAGTGTGAGGTGTTGCCTAGTGGTGGCACCAGATTTTAAACTTGCTATAGTTGCAGAACCTTATTGGGAGGTTCAGGTTCTGAGAGATTGTGTAAAGTAGCAGTGGGTACTCACTGCAGCTCACTTAAATTTACCCTCCCTTGTTGCACGTGGTGTGTGTGAATGGGAGGGATCAAGTTGGAGGCTTAGAGCCCAAGTTACTGCTGATGTACGTTTTTAATTTCACAATTTGGCTGGAGTGAGTTTTGTTGTGTGTGAGACACAGCTCCTTGAGCAAGGGCTCTGTAGCCTCATGTTTTGTAGCATGTTCTGGCCCTTTCTGCCCTGCCTTTTGGGATAGCTGTGCTCAGCTGCTCCTTGCTGTGTTCCCTGTCATTCGCAGGAGCTTGCACAGGAGGGATTCATTAGTGAATTCCTCTTTCTGGAATCTATGCAAGATTGTGAAGTTAGCTTCTGCATTACTTGAGCTTCTTAGAATTGATAATTTTGTGAGAGATACCGAGTTTTCCCATTACTTTCCTGCTGTGGAATGACATCCCCTGCATGCAAATTCATGCAGTGTGTTGGCTCAGTGTGTATTAGCAGCAGTGCTGCCTGGGATGCTTCTTGCTTTCATGATTTACAAAATAAATTGGTTTGCCTTGTGTTAAGGGCATCCTGAAAATAAGTCAAAAATGAACAGTTCTCAATCTCTTTAATGTCAGGGTGTATGAAAATGCCTTTCCCCTCCTTTTCTGTAGCTGCTGCTTGGCAGGCCGTGCATATCCATTGGGTGATATTCCTGAAGATCTGGTGCCTTTGGTGAAAAATCAGGTGAGAAACCTCTTGGAAGGCAACTTGCCATACAAGGCTTTTTGAAGAAGCTGCATATGTCTTGTCTCATGGGTTTCCAAGGGAACATTGTTATCAGTCTGATAACTATCCGTGTGATATGAGTGTATCCTACTGTAATGACAAAATCAGCTTTTAATGGATGAAATCAAACAGTTGTTGTTGCCTGAACATTTAAACTTAATATTTTTCTTTTAGCTGTAAATTGAGGTGTGGGAACACAGAGTTCTCAGTGATTGGGTTTTTTGCCTTATTCTTTACCACAGTTACCAGAAATGTGTAACTGTTTCTTCTTTGTAAACTTAATGTGTCAAATATGGGAGGGTCTTCCCCGTTTTCAGATGCACCTGACGGGAGAAATGTCTCTAAGTAGCTCTTGGTTGTAGGTTTCTTCAGGGCTTTTGACCCCCCTGGACTAATCTGACAATTTCTTGAAACAGAGGATGTTCCTGATCATCGTATTTGTGCTCACAAAACTTCTTCCTGAGTTTCTGGCTGGTTTTACCACAAATGTTTTTTTGGTGTTTTTAGCATTTCACTTCAGTTTCAGGGTTCCAGTGAGACGAAGTGCTTTTTCTTTTGCACTTTCTCTTTGCAGTACAATGGACCAGCTGTTTTTTGAATGAGGGGTGGGTTTTTGTTTGTGGTTTTTCTGTGTTTGGGATTTTTTTCCTAACCCAGAACTTGTAGCTGTACGTGTGTGGTAGCTCTGGGTTCCTGCAGCCCCTTTCCTCAGTGGCTGTGCAGACAAAGGGGAGTCCACTCCCCTTTGCTGGGCCAAGCACTGGCTGTTGTCCTCTCCCAGGGTTGTTGGGATGTCCCCTGCTCAGGCTCTGAGGGGAAGCAGGAGCCCAGTCAGCAGCAGCAGCTCTGGGAAGAGCCTTCAGCCTCTCCTTTCTGTGATTCCTGGTGGTGTTCCTGAGAGCTGGGCTAAAGTAACACCTTTTTGTCTGGTGGGTTGGTTTTGTTTTCTTAAGCATTCCTAGCTGCCAGATTGGGATCAAGGAGGCCGGCAGGGAAGGTGTGGATCTGAAAGGCAAGCTGCTAATTCCTGCTGGATTCACTGCCACTGTGCTGACAGAAAATTAACTCAGAATAGGAGTAAATGAGGGAACATGCCACTTGCTGAGGATGGCTGGGAGAGCACATGACCTGTCAGTTGTCCGTGGGATGCCAGTGTGTACCCAACACATAGTCCCGAGTGCTGCTCCAGCCTGGAGCCGCCTGCTCCCTTCCTGCTGGCAGCCAGCTCTGCTGTGAGCCTGGGTGAGACACCTGCAGCTGGCTCTGCTCTCTTGGTTCCCTGGACACCTCTGTCAGGGGCTCAGTAAAAGGAGTTTATTTTGGAAGATGCCCTCAAAATTCATGAACTGCAAAGTCAGTGGAAGAGACAGAGTTGAAAAGCACCTCAGTGAGTCAGTGCAGTGCCAAAAGCTTTGTGCCTCACAGTGAGGGGGCAGATTGACTGGCTCTTCCCAAGTGAACTGCTGACAAGGAGAGGAGCTGTGCCCTGGATAAGGAGGAGTTGCACAGCTTCCCAGGAAAGCTGCCAGGAAGGGGAGGGAGTTTTCTAATTTCACACACTTCTGTCTGCAAGTATAAATAAGCCTTTATTTTTGTTTGATCTTAAATTTTGATTGATCTTAAATTGGTTGGTGAGTGTAAGGAGGGGATTTTTTTCCTGCTGACAAGCAACAGAAAACACCACTCAAACAAGAACTGATGGACTCCTAAGGGGCTTTAAAGCTGAAGTGCAAAGCAGGTAACAGTGCTGCTTTCCCACACACTTCAGATTTATCTGAAATCCATAGGAAATCTTTGCTTGCCTTGTCCGTGCAGGTGTTTGAGTTTCTGATCCGGCTGCACTCCTCTGAGGGCTCTGTGGATGAGGAGGTGTATCCCTACGTTCGGACCCTGCTGCACTTCGACACGCGGGAATTCCTCAATGTGCTGGCTCTGGTAAGAGACGCTGGCTTTGAGAGGAAAATGCAGGGCCAGTTCTGCCATCATCAGTGAGGTTCCTGTCAATAAATCCATGCTTTAGCTAAACCAGGAGTTCCTGACTTGGGGCAGGAACAGTTCTGGTGGTTGTTCTGTAAGATATCAGAGGGAATCATAGTAGTCCTTTGTGGCCTTAAATACAGAGTGATGAACATGACATTACACATGTCTGCTGGCAACAGAGGCTGTCTTTAAAACAGAGGTAAAATGAGAATAATGTATTTGTAAAGAGTGTTCTAGTACCTACCTCTGTCTCGTGCATGGAGATCTGTCTTTCTTATTTTCCAAATTTCTAGAATTTCCTATGTCTGTTTGGACCCATTGCTTTAACCTGAATGTGTAAAAACCATTTTGGTAGTTACAAAAGAGCAAATTATATCTTGGGACCTGCTGTTTAGGGATATGCAGAGAAAGGACTTAAACCAGCATTGTCTGCTTTCTGTTTGCTATTATTCTGAGGGATTGTGCTCAAGGTGTCAGTGTTTTGCCTCTTACAGACTTTTGAAGACTTTAAGAATGACAAGCAAGCTGTGGAGTATCAACAGAGAATTGTGGACATTCTTCTGAAAGTGAGTGTGCCTAAAAATGAACTGTGTTTGTGTCTGACTGATTGTATGCAATGCTCTGCAGTGTACAGCCTGTAATCTGGAGGAGGTGTTTCCAGTCCTGCCCTGGCTGACACCTCTGAGGAGGTGCTGGGCAAGAGCATGGATTCACCTCAGCCAAAGCTGTCGGTTGGATATTCAGAAGTGATGATTCATGCCCTTCAAATATGCTGACAGAGAGATCTCCTTTCCTGTGTTTTCCTTTGGCTCTCCTTTCCTGGGTGATACTTTGTCAAATTTCTCATCTCTGCAGCGTTAAGCTTATTTTTATCTGCTTCTCATTGGATCTACTCCCTGATTCCTTCTGAGCAGGTAAAAAGGTCCCAGATCTAAGGGATCCCAGGCCTTTCAGATCCTGTACTTGGCAGGGTGCCACTGCCTTTCTGCTGAATCCCTGCTCCCCGTGCCTGTAAACGCTGTGTTTGGGATGCAGCATTTCCAGGATGACAGGCCTGTCTTTAGTTTAGGAGGGAAGAGGAATGTCAGTTATCAGCCCGGTGCTCTGGAAATCACTTGTCATCCCCAGCCCCTGTTCCCAACAATGGATGTTCCCATTAAAAGCTCTCGCTGCCAAGCGCCATTTGCTTTCCCCTCCAAGCTGTCACCATTAATCATGAGTGACTCTGCTTGGAAGCTGTTTATGTATAAACATACCATAAGGAGCATTTCCCTGTCCCTGTCATCACTGATAGATGAGACAAGGGCACAGTGAGAGACTCGGGTGGCAGTGCTGCTGCAGTGGGCAGTGACATTGCTTGCCACTGTGAGGGGTTTTGTGAGCCTGCCCAAGCAGGACGTGGCTCTGAGGGGTATTTTAGCTCTGTGCTGGCTCAGCCCCTCTGGTTTGTGTCCTGAGCTGCTGTCAGCAGGAGGTGGCACACTGCAGCCATGTTCCAGAGCTGCTGGGGATGTGTTCCTGTCATGGCACCAACAGCAGTAGGGCTGCAGCGTTGCATCTTCAGGCAAACAGTGTGGTGTTACGAGAACTGCCAGTCTGAAATCTGCTGTCCTTTTGGAAAAAAATTAAAAGCTCTTGGAACTTTCAATTTAAATTTGCCATTAGCAGTAAAGGAACACCTAGGAAATAGCTGGGCTTTTGAAATAGTTTGGTGAATGCAGACATGCTGCTAATGCCAATCAAAACCTTGCCAAATGTATCATCCATGTGGCTGGCCTGCAGCCTCTGGAAGGTTGCTCTGTTCCAGGGGTGTAGTATTTTCACCTTCACATAGACTGACAAGGACCCAGTTTGTGAAAAACAAAGCTAAAATTAATAAAACACTCCAGATAGTTCAGTGAATTATATTTTAATGGTGTTAGGTAATGCTGTTCTGACTAAGGTCCTGTACGAAGTAGCATTTCTAGACAGAAAATTAAGACTATGAAAGAGTGATTACGTTGGCTGGTGTTTCAAGCAGAGCTCTGCTTGATTCTCTAATGTGTCTGGCCTGCCTGCCTCAGTTGTGTCACATAACCATTAGCATCTCGTGGGGGTCTGGAGCTCTGGGTCACTTGAAGAAATCAATTGACTCCTGCCAGCTCCGACTGAATGAGGTTGTAAGCTGTGAGCTGCTCCATGGCAAGGCTTTGCTACAGCAGTTCTTAGATCCTAGCTGACAGAATTTTCCAGGTGATGGATTTCCTCCCAACTAAACACACTGCTTTTAGAAGAGACTCTCCAAAAAGGGGCATTTCACTTTCACTTTGGGTTTAGGATTTTTTTAGAAGCAGGAGACACCAAGTCAGGACACATCAGGCTCGTGTTTTATACGCCACCCAGGTGAAAAGCACTTCTTGGGTTTCCAATCCCTTTTGTAGTGATTCTTAGATACTCCTTTTTTTCTGTAATTTCAAGTCAGCACAGCCAGAAGTTTCTCTAAATATTATTAGACTAACAGCTAATTCAATGTGAGAAAAGCTTTTCCCCAAACCTGCAGTCATTTCTTAGCTATTAGAGGAGTTCTTTGCATGCCACAGTTGAAGTGGTGAGTGCCTGGGGCTTGAAATGAGGTGTTTGGGGGTTTTTCTTCTATAATAATTATACTTTAACAATGTGACATTTCTCTGCTCAGAAGCTGTTCCATGTCCCATGATCAACACATGCTACAGAGGTGGAGATAAATGTGGGTTTGGAGCCTCTTCACACCTGAGAGGCAGGGACATGCAAGAATTCTTTCCTTGAGTTTATGGCAGAGAGGTGGAGCCTCTTCAGCTTTGGGACAGAAGTGCTTTAGCAAGGACACATCCACTGTCTGTGTCTTCAGGTGACACAGCTGCATGCTGGGGAAGGGGACTTGTGTTTGACCTTCAGGATGGACTAACGCCAGGAAGTGTCTGGGGTAGGAGGAGACACGATGGCTCACAGGGATTTGTCCTTGTCCCAGTTACTTTCCCAAAGGCAGTTGCAGAATCAATCCGTTGTGGGTTTATTTTTCCCTTTTCTCTCCAACATTTCTCAGGTCATGGTGGAGAATTCTGACTTCACCCCATCCCAGGTTGGCTGTCTCTTTACCTTTCTTGCCCGGCAGCTCGCCAAGCCCAACAACACCTTGTTTGTCAACAGGACACTGTTTGACCAGGCAAGTATTCCTGAGTGTGTGTGGCATTCCAAGCAGGATGCCCCACTGTAGACTGGAGCAGGTCTGGAGGTACAGGTGGCACCTTGCTGGGCTATTGCTGTGGTTTCCCAGGAGCAGAGTAGGACAGATTGTGGAAGCACAGTACACTGTGTTTCAGCTTGGCTGGAACTGCAGGAGAAGCAGCATCACATCCTAGGAAGTGTTCAAGGCCAGGTTGCATGAAGCTCTGAGCAATCTGGTGTGGTGGAAGGTGTCCCTGCCCATGGCTGAGGGGTGGAACTGGATGGGCATTAAGGTTCTTTCCAGCCCAAGCCAGTCTGGGATAAGGGGTGTCAACTAAAATTACATTAGTGAGCTTACAGAGCACTGTACCTTTCATTTTTAGTTCAGGTGGCCACTACCTTCTCTGCTGTTTGAAAAAGTCATTTACACCAATGCATGTCCAAAGCTTGCCTGAGTTAACTTTGTGTCCCAGCTTAGGTCCCAGAAATTCCTGGGACTGAGGAGGAGGCTTCACTGGCTACAGCAGTTGTACTGTGATGACAATAGGGATGTATGAGCACTAATAAAAATGAATTAGAATATATATGTCCTTTGTCCTAATTTAAGACTGAACAACTCTGTGGAGGCTAAACAGATTTGGGTGAAACACTTTCACTCCACATATATTAAATTTTATGAATCACATAACTTCCTGTTTTCCTGGTGAGATGGCACAGTCCAAGAGAGAGGGTCAGTGTAGTGGTGCCAGCTGTTTGTGTGTAGTCCAAAGCACAAACATGGGGTTCCCTGAGTTCTTCTATATTTCCTGGCTTCCCTAAAGTTTGGTTCTAGATCCTGGTGCAGAGTCCTGTGTTTCCCTCCCAGGAGTCTTTCTGCAGTTCTCTGCTGTTCCAGTATTCCCAGCTTGGTTCCAAGAGCAGGTGCACTCCGATGGCCCCGTTGTGTGGTGGTTTGCTGTTGCCACTGCTGGTGCTCAGGGTGTGCTGGTCAGTTTGTGCTCCTGGCTGTGCCAGCCAGGCCTGGCTCACACCATCCTCTGCCCCTGGCACAGGTGCTGGAGTTCCTGTGCAGCCCAGATGACGACTCCCGGCATTCCGAGAGGCAGCAGGTAAGAGCCTTCCAGGGAACTCTCCTTGGAGCACCAGGCAAGGCCAGGCTGTGGAGCAGAGTTTGGCCTCGGGAGTGGGCAGTGGGCTTTGGCTCACATACCAGAGGCAGGGGCTTGGGAATATTGGGCAGTGCTGGGCACAGCAGGAGGGAAGGATCCCACCCCAGCATTGCCTGCCAGGAGGAAGAACAGGCAGGAAAGTTCTCATTAAGCACATGACCTTCCTAGTTAGAGGCCAATCAATTAACAAATCAGTAAAGTCAGCCCTGTGTTCTTGCCAAGTTCGATGGAGCAGGAGCAGTGTACTCGCAGTGGCACTGGCTGTTCAGCTGCTGCTGCCCTGTAAGTAACTGGCATTCAATCTCTGCAGGTCCTTCTGGAGCTGCTCCAGGCAGGAGGGATCGTGCAGTTTGAAGAGAGCCGCCTTATCCAAATGGCAGAGAAGGCCGAGTTGTGAGTTGCTGGACACAATATATAAAAACTGCCTTTAGATCTTGTGTATCATATTGAAGTACTGCCTTTAAAGCTCTTCCACAGCTCTTCTTTGCCTCCACTTTTGTTGTTTCTACTTTGCAGCTGTGCTTGGGGTTATTTTCCCTGTGCATTCACAGTATGCTTCATTTAAGATGTTCATGTTTAGTTCCAGACTTTCTTTCCTGGGTGTTCTTAGAGAAAGCATAAAGAAAAGAGGGGGTAGAGCTGTGGAAACCCTTCAGGAGAAACCCTGTGGGACTTGATGAGTTTTGACATTGCCTATCCTAGAGCCCAGGCTGTGTTCAGAGGTACAGCTGTATACTGGAAAGCTCTACCCCTGGCAGATGGAGATGCCTCGTTGGGGTGAGACCCACAGGTGGATTTAAAAGCATGAAGGGGTCTGGAGCCACCCCCATGGTACTCAATTTAGAATTGAGTAGGAGAGACAAAAACAGTATCTGGAAAGGCTAAAAATTTCCAGCATCTCCTTTAGATGCTTTATGATTCCAGAAAGAGTTTGTTATGCCAGAACAGAGCCAGCCAGGGAGAGCATCTTCATCCAGGCAGTGAGTTTGGGTGTTTCATGAATGAATCCCCCATGCTACAGAGGACCAGAGGGAGAGCAGTGGGGGGTGTGCCATGCCTGCTCTCCTGTGTGTCCTAAAAGGAGTAACTCGATCAAATTTTTCACGTTCAATAAACACTCCTTTTCTCCTTGCTTTGGAGAATTTGACAGCCAGGCCCCCCCAGCTCAGCCACTTCCATCAGAGCTAAAAGGTAATATTAATTATCAGACTCTTCATTTGGTTTGCCTTAGTTACATCTGATTTTATGTAAAGTCTCAAAATATTGAAGATGTTTATTAAAATGTGAAGGCAGGAAGCTGTGTCATAACACATTGTTGGGTCATGTTCAGTGAATTTCTTCAAATTAGTGTAGTGGATTGACCTAACTTAGAGCAGAGTGTTGTGGAAACAAGGAAGATCATCTCTGACAGCAGAACTTGTGAGACCTGATTTCATTAAGGATTGTTGTCCTCTGTCCCTTGCCTCTCCCCTCAGTAACTCCAGTTTTCTCTGTTCTGGGTGATAATTTCCCAGAAGAGGGAGGTTGTTGGGCAGGTTGGCCTGGGGCTGGTACAAATGGCACTCCAGCACACTGGAGCCACCCAGCCTGTGTGCTGAAAACCCCAATGTAAGACACTTCCAAGAGCTGCCTGCCTGTTGTTCTGGCTCAGCTGAGTGGTTTTCCTGACGTGGGAAGTTTCCCTTCTTTTCAGCTATCAGATTTGTGAGTTCATGTATGAACGGCAGCTTCGCTATGACAAAATCATCGGCTGTTACCTGCGGGATCCCCTGAGGAAGGTGAGTAACCCTGGTGCTCCTGGCCTCTCTGTGTCATGGCCATGCAGCCTGTCCTGCTGGCCACAGTGACTGGGCACAGCTGCCTTGCTCTTCTAGCAGAATTACCTTAAAAATGCCCTTCACAGTTGAGGTTTCTTGGTTGTGGTCAAAGCTGTTTCTGTTTGTCTAGTGGAGAGGAGCTGATTTCTTTTTTTTTTTGAAGTCTCAGAGTTTTCCTTTATTTTTAAATGTAGTGCTAGTACATCAAACCTGAGTGCAAGGTGGGATTTACTGCAGGTGTGGCTAACTGCAGTACTTCTTTGTTTCTGCCCTTGGTCCCTACATTTCTTCCCCTGGACACAGGCTCTCTGCCCTTATTGTCTCTCTGCCATTACCTTCTGTATGTGCCTCAGCTGCATACCTGCCACAGTTTCTGAGGCATTCCCTTCCACCAACATGGGATGAGAGTCTGGCAAATGTGACCTCACCAGGTCCTTCTAAACCTACAATGCTGCATGTTGTGTGGGTGAAGGAGTCGGAAGAGAAGGTTGTGATGGTGAGGTGGTTGGAGACCATGACACAGGAGAGCACCTGAGCTGGGGCCAGTGCAGAAGAGCCTGGGGGAGAGGCCGGCATCAGGGAGGAACTCAGGAATGTGCTGGGAAAACTGAGCTACCCTCTGGCCGTGTTCTCTCTGCCTGTGCTCCTAGCTCAAACTACGTCCTGTCCTTTATCCCTGTGGGCAAGGAGACATTTCTAATAGGGGAAGAACAATTCTCTTTGACCTCAGTGCTTAACACATCAGCACCGGGTTCCTCTTGGCTCTCCTTTCCTGGCAGTTCTTCAGGAGCTCTTTAGGAGCATACAGCCTCCCTGCAGATCACTCATCCTGCCCTGCTCAGAGAGGAGTAGCCCTGAGGCCATGAGGCTGTTGGAAACACTCTCCTTTCCAAAAGCCAGCGCTGTCGGTGCTGCAGAACACACTGCAGCATTTATGGGTTTGTGCCTTGCAGGAAGAAGTTTTCAACTACATCCACAACATCCTGTCCATGCCTGGCTACAGTGCTGAGGAGAAGCAGCTGGTGTGGCAGAAAGCTTTGGACCATATAGAGGTAGGTACATCCTGCAGTATATCCTGCACCCACTGTCCCTCAGCTCCTGCTAATGGCTCTTGGATCTGCTGGCTGCTCTTCCGTAGCACAAGGGTCCAGTGCTGAGTCACAGCTGTTGAGACAGCTCTGACCTAAGCTCAGTGCTCTTACACGTTAGTGTAAGTGCCTCTCTCACATTCAGGCTGGCTTCCTTGCCTTCCTGGTTTCAAGTGCTGCTCTTTGGATAATGGAGCCTTCTCAGGGGGTGATGGGTAGCGAGTGCTGTGGAGCAGGGGAGGGATCCATTAGCAAGTGTTCATCTCCCGAGCATGCAGCAGCAGCAAGGCAGGATATGGACACTGCTGACCTCACAGGCTGTGGGGTCCAGTTCCTCATCCTGATTCCTCTCACTGATAAGTGCATTCAGCCCTGGTGCCCTGTCACTGCTAACCTGGGGGATGATGGGGTCATGACTTCTCTGTAAGACACAGGCTGCTGCTAGATTTCTCCAGCTCGTAATTTTTCCCCAGCTCGTAATTTTTCCCATGTCTTCAATTTCTGTCTGCTTCAGGGAATGGAGATGTGTTGGAAATGATTGTCCAGTCAGTAGATGTGGGGAATTTGTAATATTTCTAGTTCCTATAAAGTGCTGTCAGTCCCTGCCAGGGTGATCTGGAGATAAGCCAGGAAAATAATTCTGTCTGTAAAACAAGCCTTACAGACCACACTCCTTAGCAGAAAATGGCCACAGAATCTGTATCCTGTGAGGCAGACAAAAAGCTAATGGGCACATCTAGAGTACTTTTAGTTTCTACCAGCATCTGCAAGTAGTGCATGACTAATGAGAAAATGGACCAAGAGGGAGCCTGATTCAAAAGACAATGCACAAAGAAGCCCTGTGAATGCAGCTGTCTGACATGTGGCTCACTGAGCTCACAGCCCCTCTCCAGAGGCACTGGCAGAGCTGTGGGACTGGTTGGGATGGCTGTGCTGGGGCTGAGCAGGCCTGGCCCATGGCAGCCTCATCAGGGCAAATGGGGTTCCAGGTTGGGCAAGCTGCTGTCTGCTGTGCTGCTTCTGTGTCTGCTTCCTTCTTCTACGGCATCCCTGGTCCCCCAGAGAGCTGCTGGGCTGGTGATGGGCTCTGTGGGTCACCTTTCTTAGGTGCTGTCACTGAGATCAGCTCCCTGTTTCCTTTTGGCATCTTCTGTTTCCCAGGGTTGGTAAGCAGCATATACAATTCCATGTGGTTTAGCAGCCTGCTGGCTGCTGTGGGCTTTTGTCCTTTTCCATTGTGTTAATCCTGCTCTCAGACATTCAGGAGACTTGAAACAGTAAATAACACTTTACTGGGGTGAAGCTGTGATTTCAGCTCTTTGGACAACTGTTATTTGCTGAGATATGAATGCAGCAAGGCAGCCTCTTCAGGCAAAACTAGCAGTGTCTGGAGAGGATTTCCTGGTGATTGTATGGCAGAAAGTGGGGCTTGTGATCAGTGCCACTTCTCATTTTCCCCATCATCCCACAGCCATTGTTGCTTGAGGTTTATCTTAAAAAAATAAACTGTTCTCTTCAGTCACAGTACCGGTGTTTTTGTGCCCTCATGCCTTGTGTCAGTACTGTCCCCTCAAGGGCTGTCTGAGCAGTACCATGTTTGCAGATTGTTGGGAGAGGATGGAAACCCAAGCCCCAGACATTTTGCTGGGGGATGGGCTCTGAAGGTTGCACTGATTCCAGGCAGGGAGATTGGGCCAGCTCCCTCCAGCCTCCCAGTCCTACCTTCAGCAGCCCAGGAGACTCCCAGGAGGGGTTTGTCCAGAGAGGGAAAGAGATTAAGGCAGTCACACTGCATCCTTTCGGTGTCCCTCTGCACTGCTGTGCTTAACATCTCCTGGGTGCTTTGGATTGCCTGGGTTTGTGGGTGAAGGAGTCATGGGGATGCAGTGAAGGGCTGAGCTTGTGCAGTAAAGCTGTGGGGTCAAACACTGCAGAGCTGCTCATGGGGTGGGCACGTTTTCCTTTGGAAACCTCACCAAAGGCATCATCTGTGACAGCTCTTCCTAAAGAGCTCGTGGAATGGTTGGGCTCTTCCTTGCTTCCCTTTGCCCCAGTCTGTTGCTGGCATTGGCTGCATTCAGTGGCTGCTGTGTCTGTCTGGATGCCAAGCTACTGCTAAGGAACTTCTTCAGTTTGGGTTTTTTTCCAAATGTACATTTCTGAAAATTTTCTTTCTTTACTGCTGTAACAGTTGTTTTTGTTCAGTAAAGCAGTGTTTTCTTGGTTTTAGGTTCAGCAGGGGCTTTTGGGAAGGGTTACCAGGTGCGCAGTATTGTTTTGCAGCAGTTGCTTTTCATTTATTTGGAAGGGTGGATGCATTTAGAAGGGTTAGAAGCAAAAAGCTCATGTTGTGGGTTGTGTAAACTTGTATGATATGAAGCCTTTTAGCTCAAGCTTGGCAGAAGGCAAACCCACAGGCATCTAAAAGATTTTTGTTTCTTTCTATTACAATAAAGAAATTTCTTTTTCATGTCTGGACAGGTATCAGTTATGGTGAGCAGTTACAGGAAACTTGCTTTTAAACCTCTGATTTGTTTCAGTTCAAGCCAGTTAAACAGTTTCCATTGGACTGAGAAATTCCCAAGGGCTGGTTGTTTCCTCTTTCCTGCTGGCTCACAGTTGGCACCGGGGAATGTCCTCATTGGCAGGGGGCAAAGGCAGTTGTCTGAAAACTTGATGAATAACTTCCTCTCCTTAAGACTGAGATGGGTTCTTGGTGTGAGGAGTTTGGTGTTCTTCAAGGCCTGGTGTGTAGCAAAATCATCAACTTTCAAAAGTTTCTTTTTACCAGCTACCCTTCTTCTATTTTTCTTACATCTCTCTTCGTGCAGTGGTGTTTGTTATCCTATGTTGCATCTAGGCAAAGGTGCAGTTACAGTCTGGATGGGCTTGGTGATGCTGCATAATTATATTGCCTGTGAGATCAAAAGTAATTAATTTGGTTGTGTTTCCCTCCCCAAAGGAGCTGCTGGTGCTGAGCCCAGGTAAAGCAGCTGACTTGGCAGCCATTCACTTCAGCGAGCAGATCGAGAGCATCATCTCAAACCTGCAGGTGAGGTGTCAAACTCCATTAGTTTGGGGCTTCTGTACAGGGGGGATGTCATTCCTGGAGGAAATGATTGCTAAGAGTCATAGTGAGTTGTTGCTGTGTCAGAAAGGGAAGAAAAATAGGTGATAGTTGCTCACTGAAACAGAAGAAAAATAGGTGATAGGTGCTCACTGATAGGAATTGCTACATCTCAATTATTTGGCCTGTTTGTAGAGTTCTGGCCATAAAAATGTATCATCTCAGAGCTGCTGGTTGCAGCTTTCAGTTGGGGTTCAGTATGGCTTGAGTCCCAGAGCAGAGTTGCTGGCAGCAAACACATCCTCAGATATTTGTGCAAGACGTGCCTACAGCAGCTCCTTCAGCAGGCACCAGCTGGGAGCTGTGTTTTCTTCAGTGGATATGGTTCAGGGATCACTGCTTTACAGCACATTCTTTAAAATAACAATACTCTGTCTCCTCCTGTTGCACAGGACCAGTTCTTGCTCTTCCAGTTCCTGAGGAGTCTCCTTGATCCGAGGTATGTAGAAAATCTGCCCTTTTTACAAACTGCAGCTTGAAAACATGGATTAAAACCTATTCCTTTGAAACAGTGCATCAATATGCAGCCTAGATCAGGCTTAGGAAAGGTGGCCTGTGCCTCAGGATGTCCCAAATTGAGGAGGACAGCCCAAAAGAAGCATTGTGGGGAGTGTCCTGCAGGGGAGTCCCTGCCAGCTCCCTGCCTGGGAAGTGCTGTGGCCTCCAGTGCATGGAATGTGCTGCCTCTGGCATGTGGGTGGGAGCTTGGGCACTGCTGCTTCAGCTGCTCCAGGGGGCTGTGGAATGGTTACCCTGGGGCTGGAGCACCCATTTCTCTTCTCAGCAATGGCAGCTTCTCGTCTCATCCCACTGCTTTGGTTACTTGACCAAGGTGCCCAAGTTTAACATAAAGAGAAGAGCATTTTGGTCAACTGGCATTTTTCATTTCTGTCTTGTTGCAGAACTGCTGCCATATTTCACTGCAAGCTCCTCTTTTTAACTACTTGCTTGCTCCATCTGCTCCAGCTCTTTCAGTGCTTCGGCACTGAGTGTTCTCTTTCTGTTGAATCAGCATCAAATGCCACAAGACACTTAGAAACGCACAGCTCCAGTTGCTTTCAAGCAATTGTTAATGCAACTGAGGGAGAGATCTTGGTTTGTCAATTAGTTACAAATTAATTGTGCTTAATGAAGAGGAGGAGTAGTAAAAGGCAATATTATCTAAATCCAAGTGTCAATGTTTCAATTTTTGTTGAAGTGGAATAAAAAGCATGCTTTGGAAGCCAGAACCCGGAATTAATCAATCACCTCTTGGATTTTTTTAGCATGTAAATTAAGGGGAAAAAACCAACCAACAACCAAACCAAAACCCCAAACATATGTTTTGTTATTTCCTGAGTTTTACAGGCATGTTTGTGTGGAAGGTGTTCATTTCCACACCTCCTGTTTTCTCTGGGTCAAAACAAAATCAAAGCTGTTTTGGTTGGGTTTTATAGGAAGAAATCTGATGATTTAGTTAATAGATGATTAATTGGAAAAAAAAAAAAATGAAGTAAAGCAGAAATGAAACCCAGCTGGATGTTAAGTAGGACTTTGTTTATGCTGTGGTTTCACTTGCACCCAGTGAAGGTAGTAATTAACCTGGATTTTAATCTTATGTACAGAGTGCCTACCATAATCTCTGAGTAATAAACGTATCTAATTTCACTCTACCGTAATTAGAGCTATACAGACCCATTTCTCCTGTAGTTACCTTCTAATCACAGGCAACACGTGATGTGTTCAAGCCAGCAAGGGGAAGCAACTTTCTGCAACTCATCTTCCCCCAGGTCTGTGCTTTTCCCTCAAGGGTGATGTTCCATGTGTGCACTAGGCCACAATGGCTTTTTCTTAATAACACTCAGATCCTGAGAGCCTGTTCTCCATGCTGTGAAGTTGTTTTCTTCTGAGACCTATTGCAAGGAGCTGAACTGTATCCTGGGAGAGGCAGGGAAGGAGGGGAAATCTTGCTCTGCAGACCCTAAGTGCAGATACACCTACACTTTGTAGTATATTTATACATAAAATAGTGATTAGACTCTTCTGCAAACATCAGTCTCTTTTCATCCAATCTAAATGTTTACATGCATTTGTGAAGCAAAATTCTTGTTAAAATAAAGACTCTTAGAGCAGTAAATGAGCTTTTGAAGGTCTCAGATACAAATGATTGCTTGATCATATGGGGACAAGACTCATCGTGCTGGTCTAACTATCCGAGTTGGTGGAATTGCATTAGGGATTAATTTGGCCCATTTAATTTAGCTAGAGATTTATTTTTAAGGAGGGGGAAGGGAGGAAACAGGGTTAACAGGAATTGCCTGGGGAAATTAAAACCAAATGTCTGTATGTTTGTAGCATAAAGCAGCCCCAGGAAACAGAGAATGTAGTAGGGATTGCTCAGCTCATTAATCACAGTCTTTGCTACAAGTCCATTTTAAACTCTTGGGTTTTTTCCTCTAAAAAATCCCAACACAGGGAAGCATTGTCTGTTGGCATTTGTGTTTATATATTTTACCAACAATATTAACTTACTTAGCCACACAGTGTTCTGGGTTTATAAATGTAGTAACAGACTCCTAAACCATGAGGGTTTCTCCCAAGGCCTCTCCTCTGTGTCCAGCTGCCTGTGACACTTGCAGGGCTCCCTTGTGCCAGGTTTTGTGAGGAACCAGCTTCTCTCTTGCTTTTTGGAAAGAGTATGGCAGGGGAGATGTCAGATATGGTCATATTGGAGTGAACACAATCCTGTGGAGCTGAGCAGGACTTAGGACTGTTGATTAGTTTTAGAAATTATCAAAATCCAGCTTTCTTTCCATTGTCTCTTCTCTTTGCTTCTTGATGAAATGAATGGCTGAGGGAAGGGTGAGCTTGCTCATGAAATCATGAATACTTGGTGCCAGAGTTATTTCCAGACTTGAAGTTTGCTCTCATGCTCTAGATGCATGAGTTGCCATTTTTCCTGTCTTGGTAGACAAGAGATCATTTTAGATAGAGAGGGTTTTATTTTAGCCTACTCACAGAAAGAGGAGAGCTCCCTTGCAGGCACTGGGGGAGTGTACAGGGTGTTTGTTGTGGGAGGCAGGGATGGTGAATATTGAATTCAGGGTGTGTGTTTGGTCCTTCAAGGTCCATCCTTTGCTGTCAGAACACAATAGTTTGGGCACAGTTTTTGTGGAGCTGTGCCCATACCTTGCACACTGTGATCAGTACCTGGGTGAGGCTTTTGTTTCTGGGCATGTTGCATTTATAATCATTGTAATCACAGTAAGCTGCTCTCTTGGCTTGCTCGGGGCACAGCGTTCTCCTGGCCTTTCTTGGATGATAATGCCTTTTGTAGCTCCCAGGAAATAGAGGCTACTGGATATCAGACCTTTTCCATCCCATGGCTGTAGGGTTTGCACACTAACAGGTCTTCTCCTGCTCAGGGATTTGTGTTCAGAAAGGTAACAAAACTCAATATATGCACCCTGATCCATTTCCTTTCCTAGCAGGAACTTCAGCAGAAACCCCTGTTTCCTAGCCAGGATAAACTTCCCCTGTTTCTCTGTGTGATGCACCAGTCCTAGAACTGCCATGGGAAGTGTAACGTGCAGTGGCAGAGAGCTGCTGTTCATTTAAAGGTTGCAGGTGCTGTATCTGACTCCAGGAAAGCATCATCCTTTCTCTCCTCACTCTGAAGTCTCCTCCTTCACATTGCTCTTTTTAAAAACAAGATTAGTAGGAAACTGTGGGGACAAAGGGACATGGGCACTGCTCACAGTTCTGTTCTCTCTTCTGTTCCCCCCACGAGGAGTGAGTTTGCTTAATAATGAGCCTAAGGATTAGAAAATGGGGATGTTTCTCTAAAAGAAGTATGAGTTCCTTTTTCAATGAGGTAGATCAAAGGGATGAAACATTAAAATGTGGTAAAGGAAGTCAAAGAAGAATTTCAGGAAAAATAAGCAAAAAGCAACAAAACATTTCCTCAAACACATGCAGAGCAGGTGTGTAGGACAGACAATCAGGGTCTGAACAGAGCTCTCAGACCATCAGGCTTCATTGAAGAAATGAGGCAAATTCTTTGTGCCTCTTTGCCATGGAGTTTCTGGAGATGTGTCTGTGCTGGTCTCTTTCTTCACAGGGGTCTTTGAGAGTTTAATTTGTACTGAGGCATCAGGAGAATATGTTGTGGAACAAATGAAATGGCTGCTGAGAGACCTCCAGCACCAGTAACTAGTAGAAACAGCATAATTTTTCTCTTAAAACCAGATTTTTTTCCTTCTCTATTAAGGATAAAAGACAACGCACAGTTGAATAAGAAACTCTTCTTCCTAGCCAAATTTGTGGGCTAGAATTTGACTTGAGTCTCTTGTGCCTGTTTTATTCCAGAGAAGGCATTAACCAAGACCTGCTACACCTCCCACCCTGCATCAGTGAGCAGTTCATCGAGCTGCTCTGTCAGTACAGCCCGGACCAGGTTTTGGAGACACTCAAAGTTCTGGAATACTGCAGACTGGAGGAAACCATCCAGGTAGGAAAGGGATGTATGAGGACAGGGGCCAGGGGATGCATTCAAATCAGCTCCTACCCTTTTAAACTGCTGTAAAGATACTTTAGCTTAGGCTTGGATTAGTTCCTGGACGATCTTCCAGTCTGTTTCTAGCACACTCCGTCCCTCTGAGCTGCTAAACTGCTCTCCTGCAGCACAGGGCTGACTCTGAGTTGGCTCTCAGGGCTAATAAGAAAGGGCTGTTAGTGCTCTGAAGCTGCTGAGAAACTGCAGAGTAGAGGGTGGCTGTGTTGCTGCTAATTATGTTGGGGGTATACGAAATCACGGGCCTGGGGTTTTTGGAAAGCAACACTGCCAAAATCTGCCTTGTGCTGGGAGAGCAACTGTTCCTTCTTTGTATGGAAACTGTTGCGGTAATTTCTGAGTGCTGGTGGTGGCAATGGTGCGAGCTGAGACATAAAAGGAGATGCAGGAGAGCTGCTCAGCCTGGGTAAGGTGCCTGTGAGCACAGGCACTCCCAGCCCTGGCCATCTGCTCGGCATTGTCTCGTGGATAAACAAACACTGGCAGCTTTCTTCAGACAGACGTTTACCTTTTTTTTCCTTTCAACTCAGATAACCCAAAAACATCAGCTCCATGAGGCTTCTTCCTATTTACTGGAGAAGAAGGGAGATATCCATGGTGCCTTTTTGGTTATGCTTGAGGTACAGTACTCCCAGCTCCTGAATGTGGCATTGTTGCCATGCCATGCCATCAGTATGGTGGCCTGTGCTCAGGTTGGATGTTGTCCTTGTTCCTCAATTTGTTTCCCACTAGAGTCCAGGGAAGCATTTGCCTTCTGTCAAATACTAATAAATGGAGGTGTCTGCAGACTCAGAACATCAGTACATTTTTCTGAGAAGTCTTCAGCCATTTAGTAGATAATATATGCTGAAATTTGTTTTTCATAGCCAAAAATCATCTTTCAGCTCCTGCTTTCCCTTCCATATTTGGAAAGCTGTTTATGCCATGTTAGTTGTGCTGGGGAGGAAAATGGGGGTGAGCCTGTGCAACCACACCTTTGACAAATATTTCTATCAGGATTCTTGGGAGTAAACTCCCTAGTTGACTGTTCTGTGTCCTCTCTTTGTTTCAGCGATTGCAGAGCAAGTTGCTGATGCTTACTCAAGATGATGAAAGTAAGAGTTATCAAGTTAAATTCCATTTTCTATTAAAAACAGACAGATAAACACAAAAATGTGAAGTGCTTCTGTCTGACACCTGGTATAATGAGATTGTTGCAGGTTTCTAGGCATTGCAGTGACACTGTTCATATTTACATGGCTGTGGTAGTTATTTGGATGACACTCCCTCCCTCTCGTGTTCTGATCTCAGTAGAGACCTGGAGCACTGTGAGGGATGGTTTGTGTGTGTGGTCAGCTGCCCTGTTGGGCTTTTCCTGTTGGGACTGGTCCTCTCACTGCCTTACCAAACACATTTCCCGTGTCAGAATCCATTCAAACTCATCACTGAGCTTCAGCTGGCATTACATGGGAATAGTGATGGGAGACAGCTGGGAGTAGCTTTTTTGAAAGCAAATTTCTCAGATAAGTAAGAATGTTCTGCCCCCAGAAAATGAGCATATGCACAGATGTGCTGTTCACTAGCCCAAGGATTCATTGGCACCTAATTAAATGCAGTGCCCATAGTCATTACTTAATTGTATCCTAAACCACAGCTAAGATCTTCCTTATTGGATTAAGTGAAATGTTTTATTTGCCCAATTTATTGTGCTATTCAGGAAAAGTGCCAAAAACCAGGACTTGTCTTTATAATGTAGTTGTAAGCAGACTTTAGATGAACAGCATGGTTTTATTTTGCAGAAGGATTGATAGTTAACTTATCTAATGGGAGTTAACTTGTCTAATAGTTTTTATAATTGTAATTTGCTTTTTCCCCCCTGACACTTAGGCTCAGCTGAACCTTCCTTGCTAGAAAATATTAAAGATACTTTAATGAAAACAATTGCTCTTTGCCAGAGGAATTCACACAGTTTAGACCAGCAACAGCGAGAGGTAAGGTCATCAAAAATACGTCACTAAAATCAGCCCAGGCCTCTGTGTCTCCTGAAGCTTTGCCTCACGTGGGTCTTGCTCTCCCCCTCCCCTGGATGCTGGTATGTCCAGGCAGTTGCCATGTGCCTCTCCTTGTGTTCTTCTTGTGGTGCTTCAGGCTTTGGACCCATAAGAGAGAAATCCTCGCTCACGAGGCTGAAGCACAAAGCAAAGTTTAGGTCCGAGGGGGGAAGGGATGAGACCACAGCCTTTCCCCCTTTCCAGCCTCAGATGGAAGTTGGGCACAATTGTCAGTCAGACACTGCAGAGGCACTGTGAGCTCTGAGCCAGCTTCCTGGTGGCACCAAGCTGCTGCTGCTGTCACTGTGGCTACAGAGCCTGTTCACAGCCCCTGAACTGAGTGTCAGCCTGGGCTCTGGGGGGGAGGCCATGCAGCTGCCTTGAGCTCTTGCAGAGAGAGCTGGCTTTGCCCATCTTGCATTTCCATTTTGCCCATACCAGTGACACAAAGGCATCTTTAGTCCTATGATTCTGCATAATTTGTGTAATTTCTGAACTCAGAGCAGAGAATGTTGTTCCCATGTCTGAGGAGGTGGCATGGCTGAAAGCCAAGAACTCTGTAATTTCTTCACGAGCACTGCCCAGTGTGAGAGGTGACCTGCTCCATTTCATCCCTGCAATGGTGTCACTGTACAACGGATAGGGAGAGAATTTAGATGTCTTTTCCCATTTGGGATCCATTTCCTGTGCTACCCACTCTGTGAGCTGTCTCTGCCCTGGAGAGTTTGCCTCTCACATGGAGAAGCAGTTGGGGACTGAAGGAAGCAAGCACAGGTTGTTGTGACAATTGCAGTGCAGTGCTTTGCTCTGAGGTTACTTTGCCATGTTTCAGCTCTGTCCCACTGCAGTCATCAGAAATGCAGTTCTGTTCTCAGAATGTGGAAGTGAGTCTTGGCCAGTGGCTTCTCACGTTGTTCACAGCTCATTTTTAGCACTGCCCTGTTCTTACTGGTTCTTTCCTCACCTTCAATGATTCCAGGCCCTGTGGTTTCCCCTGCTGGAGGCCATGATGTCCCCACAGAAATCCTCTGGTTCGTCGCAGTGTCCATACTCTGAATGTGAGTACTTTGGCATTTGTGGCCCCAGATATAAAAAAATATCAAAAGTTGTGTGCTGTCTCTCTCCTCTGATGAATGAATAGAAGAAAAGCAGTTTTGTGACTCCATTCCTAAATATCCTGCTCCCTGACCTGCAGGGAGCTCAGGCTGGGTGTTTGGTAGGCTGCAGCTGTCAGGTAGATAAGGTTTTTTTCATTTACTTTGTTTTGAAAGCCTACCACAGGCTGTGCTAATAAGTTGGTTGCACTGAGGATGGTCTCTGAAAGAGCCAAGGTGCACAGTGTGTACAAAGGCTTTGTAGGTTGCAGTGAGCACTTGGGGAACTCCTGATGTAGTACACTGACACTGTGCATGCCCAGCCCTTCTGTGCACCTCTGCCTGCACCTGTCTGCCATATATAAAATCAGTAGGACTTGAGTACACCAGCTAAATTCTCTACTCCACTTCTGAGTCAGCAGCACACCTCAAACAGCAGCCTCCCTTTGTGGGAGAGATAAGAGTAGTTAAAAAGGGGCTTAGATGCTTTGGTCTTGGCAGTCCCCAGCACAGGAAGGACGTGGAGCTGCTGGAGAGAGCCTGGAGGAGGTACCAAGGTGATCAGAGGATGGAGCAGCTCTGCTGGGAGGAAAGGCTGGGAGAGTTGGGTTAGATGGGATGCTGGGAAGAAATTCTTCCCTGTGGGGGTGCTGAGGCCCTGGCACAGGGTGCCCAGAGCAGCTGTGGCTGCCCCTGGATCCCTGGAAGTGTCCAAGGCCAGGCTGGACGGGGCTTGGAGCACCCTGGGATAGTGAACGGTGTCCCTGCCCATGGACTGGATGAGCTTTAAGGTCCCTTCCGACCCAAACTACTCTGGGATTCTCTGACTAATGTCTTTTGCTCCATCCCAGACCTGTGCTAAGGATCTAGGAACAAGTTTTGTGCAAAGGTCAACACTGGGAAGTTTTAGAGTCTGTGGGCAATAACACAGACAAGGATCCAAACTGGGTTTGGTAGTGATAGGAAAGTGGATGGGGGTGGTACCAAGTAAGTCAAAGTGTGGGTGTTTACTGTAGGGGGTGTGGAAAGGAATGCAGAGGTATTGTGGGATCAAAACCTTGTAAACACCCTTTTGCTGCAAAAAAGCTGTGTGCTTAGTGTAGTATGTGCGGGAGAAGAAACGTAAAAGCTATTTTCAAACCAGAAAACATGACCTGAAATAAAACACTCTTTATCTGTAAGACTGATCTCTCTTTACTCCTGGAATCCTAATGAACTACTGTGGCTGTTGTGTTTGACATTCCAGCTTTGAAGAGTTTGACAATGCAAGTGCTGAACAACATGGCTGCATTTATTGCTCTTCCTTCAATCCTGCAGAGAATTCTCCAGGTGAGTTCCTGAAGAGAAGGTTTCACCAAGCTGTGCCACTGGTTATTGGGAAAATGTATTCCCAGGTCATTAGAAATCAGATCAGCTAATTGTCTGTTCAGTGTTTCAGTAAAAGTTCTGTTGGTGAGACATAAGGTGTAAAAGCTGATAGAATTATCTGGGGAGACGTGTGGGAGCACACAGATCTGTGAGAAGGTAATCGAAGTAATTCCTGCAAACCACATAAAATACTATCTCAAAGGTTGCAACTACTTGGAACTGAAACTTGGCAGGTTTAGGGGCAAAGCCACAATGAATTTCCCAAAACTTGGCACTAAATTTGTTGAAGCCCTCTGGGATGGGCTGTTGTGAAGACACTACAGCAAAGTGTGTAGGCTTTTGCAGAAAGATCATGATTGGGTCCAAAATGTTATTGATGGTGCAATATTATTTTAGAGATGCAGTTAGTGAGTAGCAAACTTGCAGAAGAGCTGATTTTAAGCAGAGCTTTGGGTTGAGAGATCACAAGCGACTATAATTTGTTAATTTGCAAAACAGATGAAAGCTGATGTTGGAATTTGATAACAAACCTTGAGAAATGCAGAAAAGGAATTAGAAGAATTGTCTGTGTTGTGGAGTGGAACAATTGAAGGGTTGAGTGTTGAAACACTGTTGAGGGTTTCTGTTCCAGGTGAGAGAGGAAAAGGGCTTACAGGCACTACAGGGTGAACACACACCTCTAGCAACCTCTTGGTTTGATCTTAATAATATGCACAGTCCTGGATTTTGAACAAACTCATAAGATAGCAAAGCACGATGTAAGAGAGTGGATAAAAAGCATGTTCAAATGAACTGTGGTTTTATCAAAGATAGGAAGTGTCAAGCAAACCTCATGGCTCTTCAGTAACTTATTTAGTCTACTTTTAGCTGAGGTTTTGGTATAATTTCCTGTTGGGCTTTGTTTGATGTTTAATGTAGGCAGGAAACGATGGAGAAGCTGTGAGTGAGTGGAAGGCTGCCAGGGAAGGGAGGCTTCCCTGGGTTGTGCTGAGAACTGCCAGGATGGGGTGGGAGTCAAAGCAGTGACCACTGTGCAGATAACACAGCTGGCAGGTGTGACAGTGTGGAGGAAGATGCTGTTCTCCTTTGGGATGAAGGGACACTTTGTTGATGGCAATCTTCACATATTTCATTCTATTTCTCTTCTGGTGGACTCTTTAGCAGCAATAGAAAATCCTTGTTCCAGGGGCTGGCACTGATGTCCTGGAGGCAGCAGGGGAGTGAAATGTCTTTGTCTGTTGTAGAGGGAAGTGGATGGTGTGATGGCTCTGCTGGGGAGGCTGAGGGGATGCTACATCAGGTGGAGTGCTTTACTGAGGACAGAAATGGGTCAGGCATCACTGAGAGCAGCATGTGGAGCTCTGGTCGCTGGGTTTGGAGGCAGGGGGGACCTGCTCCTGCTCATTCCACCTCCCTGGTCAGCCTGACAAATTCAGTCTGACTAAAGAGAGACTTGGTAAGGCAGATTTTTTGAACAACTAGAGCAAAAAATGATGACTTCTTAAAGTGCAGAGAAAAGGACTGAATTCCAGGTAAACAGCATTAGTATCAGAAGTTAATAAAATGGGGCAGTAATTGGTACCTTGTAGCTCAAAAACAGGTGTAGGGAAAATAACGTCATAAAGATCAAGAGAAGATCCTATGGAAGGAGAGGTGGTGTTGGTTTACAGGATCTCTAAGTTGACTTTGCCTCTTAACACCTACTCTTCTATAGATTTCACTCACACCCATGCATTTGCAAGCCCTGAGGTGTGTGGGAGTGCTGTGACCTGGATTGTTGGTGGGCAGCAGGGAGGGTGTGAGCCTCTCGATGCATCCTGGGGATCCTCTGACTGGTGCCAACAGCTCAGCTGCGTCCTTCAGAAATTGCTGGCTGTTTAAAGGTGGATTTTCACCTCTGAAGCTTACTTAAGCCTCTCCCAACTTCTTATCCTCCTCGTTAGGAGATGGGCTCTTCTCCTGAGAGCTTGTCTGTGCTGGGTCTGCCCAGTGGGCTGCCTTCAGTGCCTGTTCCCCCCTCTGGAGACAGTGTCCTTTGTTACAGGACAGACCCTTCATTGAACCCTGTGCTCTTGTCCTTAACCCCACATTTCCATTCACTCTGCCTTCACCCCAACCCTTATTCCTGGGTTCCTGGCACTGCACTGCTCCAGCTCACTGTTGCCTTTGGGTTTGTGGCTGTGTTTTGTCAAACTCTTGCTCCAGGGCTTGCAGAGGGTGCCTGTGGGAGGTTTCTGTGGAGTTTATTTGAATGCACAGCTTGGCCCTTGAGAGAGCAATGCCTTGAATCCATCTGGAAGCTGGTGTTGGGATGGTGATGAGCAGGTCTTACTCTGTGACCTTGTCATGAGTGCCCAGCTCAAATGTTCAGGGATTCTGAACCCTGGCCCTGCTGGGGATCAGGGTGAGAACTCCCTTGGAGCTAGGCAGCAGAGAGCACAGGATTTTTTGCCTCCCAGTCGTCTGCTTCATTGGGTTACTGGGGAATGCCATCCAAGTGCCCTGCAGGGAAGAATCACAACATGGCAGGCACAGGTGGTGCTTTCCCAGACAGGAAGAGCCCTGTGTTGTTAGCCCTGGCTGGGTGTTCCTTTTGCAGAGCTGTGTAGTTGCTCTTTGAAGCCGTGTAAAATTCCAAACCCCGGTGGCAAGCCCTTCTGTCCTGGCTCTGAGTGCTCTGCAGGGCACTTAGATGTGCTGCTGATGTGCCACCTTTACTGTGACCACAAGGAATTATTGAAACCAGCCTTTCTGGGCCCTGGAGTGCATACAGCCTTTCCCAAGCCCTCCAAATATTTTGGTCAAATGCAGAATTAGAAGTGGTGCTTGTCTGACAGGGCCCTTAAATGCTGTTCCAGCAGAGCTCAAGGCTTGGTGGTAGAGCATAGATAGGCTGGGAGGTGGCACAGCTGCCCAGGAATTCACTGGGGATTTGTTGGAAGGTGAATAACATCAGTAAACTGAGGTAGATTATCTTGCCTTTTCTGAAAAGGAATTAGAGTATTCCAATTTTAGCAGGCTGTTTTTCTTCCTCTTCTGGGCTTAACTACTTACAGATTATACTTTATGCAAATGCTAAGTTTGCAACCAAAGTGCTTGGCCAAAGGGCACCTTGCGAGGGCTGGGGCCAGACCTGCAGCTTTCCCAGAGAACAGGCAGGCTCCTGGCACCTGCCTTTCCCAGCTCTTGGGCTCAACATTATCTAACCGAAGTCATGTGAAATAACAATTGATAGATCTGCTCCTGCTCATCCTTTGTAGTGTTGGGGAGTTAGTTATTAACTGGGAAGTCTGAACTAACCACATTAGGAGAGATACCAGAGGAATCCTCTTGAGCATTAAGAAAAATGCCATGTTATTAAGGATGTGAGTGCTCTCTGAAGAGGGCTGAGGCTGAGTGTTAATTCCCTTACAAAGCTGTAATCCTTCATGAATGCTTTGTAAACAGATGCAGATGATGCCTCCTTCAAAATGGAGAACTGGAGAAGCCAGAAATGCAAAAGCTACCTGTAGGGACCCCAAAGAGGGGAAGGAAGGATTCTCTAAAAACTGTTCCAGAGTGGAAGCAGAAAGATCCAGAAAGCCTCTCCTTGTATTTTTTCCATTCCTGCACAGGGCTTTGGCTGTTTTTCTTCCTAGTCCGGGGGATCAGCACTGGGATTAGTTGTGTGTGCAGTGGTTGCTCTGGCCCCTTGCAGAGGGGAGAAGCTGAAGTGAATGTGTTTGCAGAGTGCATCTATTAGCACTGGTAGCAAAGCAAGTGCTATTTCCTGGACCCAGGAAGAAATGGGAAATGGAAGAGACAGAGCTGGCTGAAAGGGCTGCACGAGCACCTCTGGGCTGTGTGTGGATCCCTGCCAGCTCTTCCCCATCTGTTTGCTGGTGGCAGCCCTGGGCAGCCAGTTTGGCTCTGGCTCCTTGTGCCCATGCCACGTTCCCAGGGCAGCACCAGCCTGGGAGCAGCTGCTGGGCTCGTTCCTGGTTGGTGCAGTGCCTGTTCCACTGCACAGGATGGCACATCCAAGTCTGCAGCATGCCTGAACTCCAACCCAAAACCAATTTTCTAAGGTGGAATTAATGAAAGATATTCCTCCATAAAAGTAATTGATCCCTTGAGGCTTTTGTGACTGGAAATTCTGTGGGGTCTGAAGCTGTGGTTTGGAAGCATTGTAAGTGTCTGGAGGAGTGACCTGGGGGCTGTGGGTGTGATGCTGAAGGCAGGCAGGCAGCTCCAGCCCATCCCATCGGGTGGCTCTGGCAGGGAATGGCCATGGACTCACTGCTGGCACTGAGCTGCCAGGCTCGGGGTGAGGCTTTGCCTGGCCATGGGCCTCCCCTGTAGAGAAGAAAGTCCATTTGCTTGTTTTTAGAGCTCATCAAGCATGACTTGAGGAAAAGACAGCAACTGAAAGCCCTCAGACTTGTGTTGTCCCTCTGCGAAGGTGCAGGTGGATCTTTATTCTTCTCTCTTCTTCACATCTCCTCTTCCTCTGCTGTGTGTCCAGACAGCAAGCCTGTGGCTTTGAAAGTGTCCACTTGCAGCTTAGGAAGTTTGAGGTGCTGTATGGAAATGGTGGGATCTGGACAGTTTGTGAGTGACCTGTTGGCCATGTACTTGAGGGCTTTAGAAGAGGAGCTGCTGGCTGCCTGCCTGACTGCTCTGTGCTCTGGATCACATTCCTGCTGTGGAATTCCATTGCATCCCTAATCCCTGCAGTGACTCAGTGCACTGCACTTCCTGTGCTGTGCTGCTAAATGGTGCAGGCAGAAGGGAGCCTCGGAGTGTTCAGGCTGTGCTGTTCACCCAGCAGAAAAGGAGCCTGTGCAGCACATTCAGCTCTTTGTGCTTCGTCCAGCGTGCTCCAGATCCACAGCTGGTTTTGACTCAGTGCTGTAACTCAGGGCTGCTTTCATTCAGGTTTGAACGTTGGTGTTTCTGCCTGTCACGTTGCCCATGAGGGCTGTTGTTCAAGAGTTCCTTGACTTGCTTTCTGTAGCTTTGGTGATCCCTCAGGGTGTCTTGCAGTGTAGCTTCCATGCTGCTTCAGTTGTCTTTGTCAGTTGGCTTTTCCACTCTCAATTCTCCTTGCCCAGTCCCAGCATGGAATCAGCCTTGCTCCTACTCCTTCTCTCATTCATCTTATCTAGAGCTTGTTTATCCCACTCCTGTTCCTGTTTCCGTTGTGTCCCCACCATTTTTCTACTCTCTGGGTTAGTTTCCTTTCCACATCATGCATCAGGACATTTTGGCAATGTCCTGCCCATCCCACCAGACAGCTTCCTGCACAGAGTGATGCTTCAGGGGGTGCCAGGGTGGGTGTGCAGGGATGTTTGGGCTGGAACAAGCTGGAGGAAGGGGGAGATGCACAGGCTGATGACCTGTACCACAGCCCTGTGCTTGTGCTGCTGGGACATGGCAATAAAGCTGCTCAGGGCACGTGGAAATCAGCCCTGCAGCACCGGGAGAGCCCCAGGGCCCTGTTCCCTCTGCCAGCTGGGATGTAGGCTCACCAGTGACCAGGTGTGCTCTTCCAGCCTGCAGCTGAGGGGTGTGGGATGAGCCTGGGGGTGAGGCACCCCTGGCTGGGCAAGAGCGCAGGGCTGGGAGCTGGCTGGCCACGCTGTTCCCTTCAGTATTCCTCAGTGCACTCTCCAGTCAGCTCCTGCAGCTCCTGAATGGAGTTTCCAATTTTGAGCCAGGCACACTAATTTATATTGGTGTTGTCATCTACTGTGTTTTGCTAATTACTGATTTTCCCATCAGTACATGGGATTGTTCTGCTGTCCCTGTGCATGTGCAGCATAGTTAACTCTGCAGTTGTAGCTTCTGTTTGCAGTTCCAATCCAGAGGAAAGAAAAGACCTAAAAAGAATCAGAATGGTCGTATCCTGTGATTCATCTGCAGCTTTGCATTTCTTCATACAGGATCCAGTTTATGGAAAAGGGAAACTTGGAGAAATTCAAGGGCTTGTCCTGGGAATGCTGGACACTTTCAACTATGAACAAGTAAGTTGCCTGTGTTTCTGTTCTGCCCACTGCAGCATTATTTTAGCTGCCTGGCCTATTGCTCTCTCTCTCATTTGTCATTTCTGTCTGCAGGGCAAAGTCAATGGACATGTGAGTGATTTCTGTGTGATTGGGGGGTGGTGAGGGAGTTTGTTTGCTCACAGATTGCAAGTGAAGGGACTGACAGGTACATGGTGACCACCTCTGCAGCTCAGTTCTGTGTTAAATGTGCCAGAAGGATAAACATCTGCTTTTTCTCCAGCTCATCCTGCAGTTAGGGACTCGAAGGCACAAAGCTGATATGTTTTGTCTTTATATGCAGTTTTAAATAACAGGTTTTTAAGCTAGGCTGTTCTTACACTTCCCAGTGGTAATGCTGCACTTCTCTGTGACCTGATGTGATTTCCTCTTAATCTCAGTCCTGCTTTTCTCAGTCCAGTCCCAAATCCCAGGCAGTCTCCACACTTCAGCAATTTTCTGAAACTCCTTTTCCCCTAAACAGGATGCACAGTGCTCCTCCAGGTCCCTCTCCCCGCTCATGTGGCAGTGCCATCCCAGCTGCTGCTCAGGGCAGGCCCCCGGGCACCAGCAGCCAGTGCAGAAACACAGTGGGAAATAGCTTTGCTGTGGAGGCTGCACACCAGGAGCCTTTATCTGTGTTTGGGTTCTTGCAGGAGGTGTGGGCAGCTCTTGCCCCCTGTCCCTGCCCGGCAGCTCAGGGACAGGCTGTGTGCCCAGATGGGACCCTCTGGTGCAGCCTTTTGCAGCTGCTGCTGTGGAGCACAGATGGAGCAGGGAGCAGAGCCCCTGTGCCTGGGAGAAACCCGATGCTGGAAACCCGGGGTGGTTCTTTGGGCTCTTTGAAAATGGGCATCCCTCGGGAAGGACAAGCAGATGAGCAGTTCAGGGGTTTTTTTAAGACTTTAATTGCCATAGTGCATTTGAGCTTTGATTTTTATTAGCACATTTCTCCTAAAATGGGGATGTAAGCAGTAGCTTGCCAGGTAGGAGAGAGAAAAAGAAGGTTTAGTGTGGAAGATGAGAAAATGGGCCTGCCATGCCTCTCTTAATGCTCTTGGGCAAAAGTCAATACAGGACTTGTCTATTTGAGAGTGCAGAGGAATTGCTCCATTAACATGTGATGAAAGGATAAGTGTTTTGAGGTCAGTGGATAGAAAGCATAGGAGGAGAAGTGATTTTATTGGGTTGTTTCTGCTCTTAGTGAGCTGCTAAGCTGCTTGTTGTGAAGAACTGGTCGGCAGGGAGTTCCTGCAGTCTGGAGGTGACAGACTGACCTACTCTGTGTGTTGTCTTCCACACAGACCCTTCTAGAGACAACCACGAGCCTTTTAAACCACGATCTCCACTGGTCCCTGTGTAACCTGAGAGCCTCTGTCACCAGAGGCCTTACCCCAAAGCAGGATTACTGCTGCATCTGTCTCCAGCAGTACAAAAGGAGGCAAGAAACTGCTGATGAAATCATTGTTTTCAGGTAAAGTTAAGGGGTGGGATTGCAGCTGTGATCATGTTGATAGTTTAAAAGGGGAAACAAATCTACTGATTGGCTCACCTGAGTAACGCTCTGTATTCCTGGGAGCACATCTCCCTGCTGCCTGGCAGGGTGAGAGGGCTGGCTAATCACACCCATCCAGAGCCTGCTTTGCATGCAGCCAGCTCTGCCTGGCAGGAGGAATTGGCTCCCGGTTCCAGGAGCTGGCTGTCAGTTTTCTGTCCCCTCTCCCAGCAGTGTGCTTTGGGCACTGCAGCACCCTGGGCTGATTTGTGTGTTTGTACATCTTGGATCTGCCACAGCCCTGGCATCTCCCATGTCCTGTCTGTGCCCAGGTGTCTGTAAAAGAAGGTGAAATCACTGTTACCTTGACGTTATGGTCTGTAGCTGTATCAGCAAATGGGCTTCCAGTGTTGATTCTGTGAGCCTGGAAATCAGGAGGGTGATCTGTACTCCCAGATCCAGCCTTTTCCCCCTGGCCAGCCCCTTCCCCTGCACCGTGCAGAGCTCAGGAGGGAGGTGCTGCCCTGCTTCCCAGCACTGACTCCCTCTCTTCCCAGCTGTGGCCACTTGTACCACTCGCTGTGCCTGCTGAGTAAGGAGTGTGGGATGGTCACCAAGGGCATCATGAGGTGGATGTGCTACAAATGCAACTCAAGCAACAAGGGAGGGAAGCTGAGTGAGAACTTTTCAGAGCTGAAAAAAGGGACTGCAGCATCCCTGGCACAGGTAAGGCTTGTGAGGTGGTTTCTCTTCAGGTAAACTTCATCATCACTTTGTTCTTTGTCTGTCTGTGCTTCCAGACAAGCCCCTGATCAGTACCTGTCAAACACTCTCAGCAGCTAATTGGTCACTTTTCTGAATGCCCGTTTGTTTTGGTGGGGGTACAACTCTGGAAGTCGTGGAAATTTGTTCATCCAGAAGGTCTAGGAGCTGGTGTGAGGGGCAGCTGGATGCTTGTAGCTGATTGTGTGGACAATTCCTGACAAATTATTCTTAGGTGTGTTTCACATAAAACTTAGATTGAAAGCTGACACATTCCTTGTGGCTGGATTGTGGAGCCTCTGTTCCACCTTCCTAGCAGATAATCTGGCTCTGGATAAAAGGTCTGGGATTGATTTGACTCACTAAGTGCTTGTACAATGCTTTAAGAAGCTTGAGTATAACCAAAATTGATGCAGCTGGATTTGGGTGAAAGAACAGAGAATTAACTTGTATTTATTGTCAGTATTTGTGCACTGAAAGTTTCATCATCCCTAATTCAAACTGAAGTACAGCCTCAAATATGCATGGAGCTGTCTTTTCCCTGGGCTGGTGCTGTGGAGGGTAAGCCCCTGTGGCAGGTGGTTTGTTGGGTTGTCTTTAGGGATGTTGCACGGGGCAGCTGAGCTCTGCTGCTCCACGTTCCAGCAGCCCCTGGGTGAGGGTTTGTCCCCAGCTGCCTCGGGGTGCTCTGTGCATTTGTCACCGTACAGATGCGCACAGAGCTGCGTTTTCACTCCTGGAACCAAAATAATTCAATCTTGGAGTACGTTCTTATAGTCGTACTTGGGTTTTGTTCTAGCAAATGATTTCAATTCCTGCCAAACCCATCCCCATCCAAAGCTGTCTAAGGGCCTTAGCCAGCTGCTGCACCCACAGGAGAGGCTTCCTGCTTGGGGGAGACGTGGGAAAAGGGAATCTCACAGGCCTGTGTGGAGCACCATGCAGTCTCTGCAGTCAGGCTGTGTCCGTGTTTGACTTGGACAGTGCCAAAGCTTTCCCAGGAGCTTGGAAATTGACTGTGATCCACCTAGGCTGAGCAGTGTGTGTGTCCTGTCCTGCTGCAGTGGGATGTGGGCACTGGACCTAAGGCTGGGAAGGTTCAGCAGCCCCACATCTCACCCTCTGCACTCCTGCCCCAAAGGAGTGGGTGTAAATGGGGGTGACAGGCCGCGGTGTAGCTTAAAAACTAGAGGCAGAATTAAGTACTAAAACTGCATTCAGCATTCAAGTGCCTGACACTTGATTCTAGTGCTTTATACTTGGGTTATCCCTGGGTTTTTCATGGGCAGTCAGTCAGGGAGCCCCTGTGGCTCTCCTTTGACTTCAGTCTGACTTACCCTGTAGAGAAAGAAGGGGAAAATGCTCCCCATGCCACGACAGTGGCTGGGGTAAGGAGGAGAAGGTGCTTCCCTTTATTTAACTGATGAAAATGAAGGGCTGGCTGGAACTCAGGGCCTACAGGGAGAAGTGGAGAGACTGGATGGGGAAGAAGGGTTACAGCATGGATCATCTAGTGCTAGCTGGAAAGCTTCCATCCCAGGCCATTCCAGTGTGAGATGCTGCCCTGCTGCTGTCACATGCTCCTGGCAGGGAAGCCATGGCTTCCTGTTCCACACACACAGCCCAGCCCAGCAGAGCTTGGCCTGGGTTCAGCAGAGCACTGCTCAGGCCCCCAGCTCCTCCTCCCTGTGTCCCAGATCCTCTCCAAGTCTGTGATGTTCCTCACCTATTTAATTACAATATTTAACTGTTGTACTTGCATGTGATCAAACTGTTGCACAGTCACATCTTTAAAAAGCTGAGCATATTTAGACTTGGCAATAGGCTGGAGAATCTCCAGCTCCTGCAGGAAGTTTGTCTGCTGAACAATCATTGCTTAGCAGCGTTAATTAACCCTGGGAGATAAGGATTCCTCTGACCCGGCGTGGGCTGAGTTACAGGGCAGACTTTCTGTGCTGGGGGAATGCTGGGAATGCAAACTGGGCGAGATGGGGCCTTTCTGTGTCCTCTCTTAGCTCTGCTGGCCCCAGCCAGACCCAGGGCTCTCGGTTGGAGAAGCTGGTCTGGCCTCCACAGCTGGTGTTTGTGAGCAGGAAAATCCTGAGGGAGGTCCTGCTAACAACCACTGTGCTTCCAGCCCTGCCCTCCCGAGAGTCAGATCCAGAGCTTCCAGGACCTTCCTGCTCAGAGATCTGTGGGAAGGTGTTTCCTGCAGCCCCTTTAAAGACCCTGAAAGCTTAGTTCCTCTCTTGGCAAAATCTAATATGGGGTTTTTCTGGTTTTTGGTTTGTGGGGTTTTTTTTCCATAGAGAGATCTTCAGTTGAGGTATTTATTTTCTTAGGAAGCCTTGAATTAGGAGTAGAGTCATACTGAGAAATGCCACTGAGCATCTGGAGTGCATTTCACAGCACTAATTCTGCCCTGCCCAGGCAAAGGCTGTCAGTTGGAATCGTGCAGTGTGGCTGAGATGTGTATGTGAAATGACAGCCCAACAGACAGCGCTTCCCCTGCCCCTGTGCTCTGTGTGATGCTGGGGCCATTCCCTGAAACTGGGGAGCTGGAGAGACACCACAGGCCAGCACTGACCCATTATGGGATCAGTGACAGCATGGATTTAAGTGGAGCCTGACTAGGATGAGGGCTTGGCACACCCTACCCCAGCCAAGGGGAACAGAGAGAAGGGCGCAGGGGGTTTTCTTTCCTCTGGTTCTGCTACCAAAAGTTTGTGCTTTCTATGTTACCCCTGAGCCTTGCTGGCTTCCCAGGGGTAATCCTCTGGGGCTTGAGGATCATCTGTCCTGCCCTCCCTACCTTAGAGCATACCCTAAATGAGAGTTAAAAGAAATGGGAGCTTGTTTTTATGGTGGGTCTCTAATCCACTTGCGAAACTGTGTTTGTGCTGTGGTGCTTGGAGCTCACTGAGGTGTGGGGGGTGAGGGCTCAGCAGCTGGGCCACTGCCCAAATACCTGTGGGAAAGGCTCCAGGGCTATCAGTCCCTGATCCCCAAAACTCATTTGCCTCATTTCAGTGAGCTAGCTCATGTTTTCAATTTATTCTGCCAGCCTGTGCACTGGGGATCAGAGAGAGGAAGAGCCTTGGCTCCTGGGCCATAAGCCCTGCCATGAGCCCCTGAGCTGCCATGCTCTGGTTATTCTGTGTCTGAGGAGTTCTGAGCATGCTGTTGTTGGAGCTGTCCAGATGGCAAATATGTTTTATTCAGGAGTATAATCCTGTCAAGTCACGCCAGGACGGACAATGGATTTGATCCATAGTTAATCCAGTTTGTCAGGCTCTACCTTTGGGCTCTGTCCTGCAGCTTTCCAATGTCCCTCCCTGTGACAGCCTTCCAGAGCCTCGGGAACGACTCCAACGTGTGAGGGGCTGCTACCACATCCCTCACGTGACCTTAAAGGTCCCTCTGCACCATGTGCTTTCTGCTGGGACACGGTGAAGGTTTAGGATGGGATTTTTCACCAAAACTTACTTTAAAGCTTGACATCACCTCTGTCCATCAGAAGACAGACCAGTGTTACTGTTTTCAGGGTGACAGTGGCCATCAGTTATTAACTTGTCTCCAGCAATAACAAAAACTTCCAAGGGGTTTGTAACTTTGAAAATATTTGGGTGTGATCCCCGCAGTAACACCACAGAGACAATTAGTGTTTTATACAGTTACAAGGGTGGGCGTTCTCTGCTCTGTGGAGAATGTTCCCATGCACAAATTAACTGAGCAAATATCCAGTCCTTTGGCGTTGGAGGTGGACTCCTTCACTTCAGCAGTACACAGAAATCCATGTGAGGAAGGAACTGGAGACACAGAACATCTGTTAAAGATTGCTTGTAATGGAAACAAAAGTGATCTAGTAAGAAGAATATTGAGTGCAGATGTCTCGTGAGCGGGTAGAGGAGGACTGGCACCAAAGCTAAAACTGAAAACAGTACAAATTGGAAAAGACTGATTTGAAAACCAGAATTATCCTTTAGCAGCTTTTAAATCAAAATTGACTGTTTTCTTGGGCTTCTCATACTGGAGGAGTGGGTTAGTTTGTTATTTTGTGGGTTTTTTTTGAGAAATATCAGAGTGAATTGTAATTGTGTCCCCTGGCCTTCCTTCAGAGCAATCTGCAGCCTGGCAGAATAGTCCATCCACTGCCTACAGTCCAAAGTCTGGCACTCTGGGGCCCATGAGAGGCTGACAGGGAGCAGGGACAGCTGATTCCAAACTGCCTGGAGCAGTGAGACCGAGATCACCTGGGGAAGGGTCATGGCCTGGTTAAAGGCAAAGATGGCAAAATTGCAGTGGGAAATCTCGGCTTGACTTTACATCTCAATTTCTAAGAAACTATTCCTACAGTTTGATGAAAATTTCCTCCCTTTTAATAAAACATTCCAGTCTGGGAGGATGTGTAGAACAGACTCATTGAAATGCAGTGGCAGCTGCTGGGCTGCAGCAACCTGTGGATGTTCCCATAAACTGCAGCAGTCCCTGTTGGTCCCGTGAGCTGAGCTGGTGCCCCACAGCCCAGGAGGTGTCCATCGGGATCCAGCACAGCACCAGGGAAGGGCAGGAGGTCACTCTGCCTTCACAGAGGGGCCTGGGAGCAGGGGCATGTCCCAGGGGAGCTGTTCCTCAGGCTGGGCTGGCTCCTGCTGCTGCTGGGGGGGAATGGCTGTTCCCCTCTGTGATGCCAAGCTGGGAAATAACCAACTGGCCCAAGGTTAAGGGTGCACCTGACTCCTGCCTTTGATGTTCCTCTGAAGGAGGGGAGCAAAATAAAGGCAAGCAAGGCTTTGGCTGTTTGTAGTCCCTCGGTGGGAGGGGGAGGGTAGGAGAGGGATTTTTGGCTGTGCTGGTGGTTCTGGCTGTAGCCAAGGGGGCAGTGGCTGTTCTGGATGGTGCTTTCAGGAAAGCGGGGAGCATCATGTCTGGTAAATCCCATCAGGGGAAGCTGCAGTTGCCATGACCCCCTCGCAGCCATGGCACAAGGAGAACAATGTCCCTGTGGTCTGTGTGTGACTTGGGCAACCGACAGGTTTGGGCAGCTGGCAGCTGAGCTCCCGGGGCCAGGGCTGGGCTGGTCACGTTCTGGACCTCCCAGGTACACAGCAGTGCCAGGCTGCCCCCAGGGGTCAGGGAGAGATGAAGGGGACGGATAACAGAGGTGTTCCCTTGGGTTTTCTGTAAGGTTTGGGGTCACATTACCAGTAAGCCTCTGGCAGGAGAGTCACTAACCCTTACACCAAGTAGGACCTCTTCCCTCTTCTGTGTGTCTTTTACATAGGACTTGAGGGAACAGCTGGAGCTGTGTCAGGGCAGGCTCAGGCTGGAGATCAGGAAAAGGCTCTTCCCCAGAGGGTGCTGGGCACTGCCCAGGCTGCCCAGGGAATGGGCACGGCCCCGAGGCTGCCAGAGCTCCAGGAGCGTTTGGACAGCGCTGCCAGGGATGCCCAGGGTGGGGTTGTTGGGGTGTCTGTGTAGGGCCAGGAGCTGGACTCTGATCCTTGTGGGTCCCTCCAACTTGGGATATTGTGTGATTACCTTCCTTTTCTCTCCCCAACTCCTGCCCTTGAGAGAACACTGCACCTCCTCAGCCTTCTGTGGCTGGCGCTGTGGGATCTGTTCAGCAGCCTCTTGGCTCATCTCTACGACAGGAATTCTCTGCATGAGGCCTCTGAACGTGCAGGTGCTGAGCTCAGCCCAAGCACAGGCCCGTTGGGCATCATATTTAACATTTAATCCATGTGCTGCCATGCTTCCCTGGGAGCCTGCTGGATGGGAAATGAACACCCTGTCTGCTGGGCCGTGGTGCCCAGTGAGGATGTGTGGGGGCTGTGTTTGTCTAATTAACCCTGAGCAGTGTTATTGCTCCTTTGGCTGAAGGCCTCAGTGGAAGTCCAAGGGAATATCCCAGCAGTGCCTGGTGTAGGCAGGAGCAGCTACCCAGAGCATGTGTGGGAGCACAGGGATGTGCTTGTGTGCTTCCCTGTCTAACACAGACCGTGCCCTCCTCTCCACATCACTGCAGTCTCACGTGGCTGCAGCCGTGACTGTCAGAGCACAAACAGACCTGTGCTCTCCCAGGCCCTGAGTGGGAGGTTTGCTCCTCAAGTTCAGCCAAGTTCAGCTGGAAATAAGAGACATCTGCCTTTCCCCTGGTGCTGCTGAGGAGTGAGAGGCCAGGGCTGTGTGACAGATTGGCTGTGCTGGGGAGGCTGCTCTGCCCTGGGCAGCCGGGGCTGTTGGCTGCCTCTGACGGGGAGCAGGCAGGGCTCACCTGCTGCCAGGCACTGCTGGCCCCTGTGTGCTACCACAGGTGAGGTTCTGGAGGCTCTGGGGCTGTCCCAGGGCAGGTTTGGCCCCATGCAGCCATGGGTGGGGCGGTGCCTGTCCCGGAGCCTCGCTGGGCAGGGGCTCTGCAGAGCTTGGCAGCAGCAGCAGGACACTGCTGTTCTCAGAGGGGAGTCCTGAGGTTTCCCCGAATTCCTTAACAGCTCTGTCATGTCAGTGTCATTCTAGTGACTTTGGGTCACAGCCTGCCTTGCTCTCTCTTTGGTTGATTGTTCCAGGTTCCTGGGAGCACCTTGGGAACAGCAGGGCCTTATCTGACAGAAGAGAGGTGGATTTACTTAGTTTAAGGTTAATTGGCTGGGCTTTCATTAAAGCCCTGAATTTGAGTACTTGTTTGTAAGGCTGATGAGCCATGGGGAAGCAGGGGAGGAAGGCCAAGGGTGGGCTTGGTGTCCACTGCCTGTGGGCTCAGCTCTGTAAATGGGAACATGGCGGGGGTTGCTTTTGTTCCTGGGAATCCCAAAACCTTCCCCGGGACTTCTGGCTGCATCTCCTTGTGTTAAGGGAGCAGCCCCTGGGGCAGTGGGGTGCTCTGAAGCTCCAACTGATGCAGCAGTATCTTGTGTGGAAGGAATGGCTGAGGGGCAGCTCTGGGATGGGTCTCTTGGTGTGACTGTGGATGGTGCCTCTGCTCAAACTGTTGGGATCTGCTTTGCTTAGGCACTGGCTGACGATGGAATTTGTAGATGTTAAATTAAAGATAATTGCAGGCTTGGGAGGGCTGTGTGTGACTACCAGAGGGGTGGAATATGTGCAAGAAAAATGTGCAGTGGGGATTAGCATTAGTGGTGGGATCTAGGAGAGCTGGAAAATGAAAAAAGCCTCTTTCCTTCCTCCAGGCCCAGATCCTCAGGAGATGAACTGACTCTCTGGGGTTCTGTGTCTCGTCTGAGGCCTTTCCCGGGGCATGTGGGGATGTGGCTGGAAATGGGTTGGAGGTGCTGAGGGCTCCATCCTGGAGCTGGCCAGCTCTGGAGACAGAGGCTGTGCTGTGAGGTGAGCCCAGCGCCTTCCACTGACACCCGAGTGCTGCTGCTGGACCCCGGGAGCCTCCCGTGGCTCCTGAAGGGAAACATGCCTTTAGTGACACGGTTGAAAAAGGAAAAGGCCTGACAGCAGTTGTTTCCATGACAACAGAAAGAATTGCCTGCAATATTTCAGCTCATCAGCCTGGGAACAGCCTGATTGATAGTTACGTACGCGTGGTAGGGAGAGAGCAGGAGAGGGGAGGCCAATTATATTGCATTTTCCTCGTCCTTGAATGCCTGTGGCCACAGGAACTGTGCAGGGCAGTTTTTCCTTGCTTTCTGTGTTTTCCAAGCGAGGATGACCTGTGTGTCTCTGGGAAGCACTGCTACAAGCTGCTGGCTGTGAGTCCCTGACCCTCCCTGTGCCGGGTGTGCAGGGAATGGGGACATCTGGCTCCCTGACTGGCAATCAGCAAATAGTTATTTACACTACAGACAGTATCCTGGAGGGGAAGGAGAGAGTTTGGCAAATGTTTCCAGCATAAGTGATCTGCACTAAGGACATTCCTCTCTTCCTAGGCTGATGATCCAAGGCAAGGCGTGCGTGGCTTTGGGATGGTCTCAGAACTATCCAGGCTTCAGGAAACCCGTGGGGGGCTCAGTGCATCTCCCATTGCCAAAGAGCTCGAAGTCAGGGCAGCTTCAGTCAGTACCCACTGGCAGGACTGTAGCATTTTTGGTTAGTAGCCCCTGGGAAATGTGTTTTGGAGAAAATATTTGAACGTTCCCTTAAAAATAGATCCCCAGAGACAACAGATGCCAGCCTGCTGCTCATGAGGGAGGCTGCTCTCCTGGCTCCTGTTGGGGTTTCTTGATGATGCTTTTGCTTTGCAGTATGAGCAGAAACATTCAAAATAGAAACACTGTGGTGTGATAAATGGAACAAACCTACAAGAATCTGTGGTGCTTTGTCATCTCTCCCTGGGGTATGTAAATGGTGCCGTTTACAGCAGTTTGAGTGTGTGCAGCCCTCTCTGCCATAGCGCTCTTGGTGCAGCTCTGGGCCCTCTCTTTGCCCTCACTGCTGGGGGACACCTGGCCTCGAACCCCACAGCTGGGCAGTGCCACGGTCTCGGGGACGTGGCTGCCATCGCTGTGTGACGCCCCTTGCCTCCCTGTTTCCGCCCCTCATTTGCCGGCTTCCAGTGGGTAGCACCCCTCTAGAGGACAAGAGGAGGGAGCTCGGGATGCCATTATAGGATGCCGGTAGCTGGTGACAGTCGCTGGCAGTCACGGCTGGGGTAGCGGGCACACACAGCCCGTGTCCCCTCGCAGTGTTGTTCCTGTGCCGCCGTGTCGGGCTGGGCGGGGCCGGGACACGGGGAAGGGCTGGGGGAGCTGCTGCTGCCGCCTGGGAAGGAGCCTGGAGAGGCTGCTCGGCCGCGGAGGCCCATTACTTCTCTTCCCAGCTGGCTGAGAGGGAGTTTTCCCGTGCGTTTTTTCCTTCCTCAGAGGTATCCCGGTGCCGTCAGTCTGCGCCATCAGGGACAGAGCTCAGCGATAACTCACTGTGGATGCAGGGGTGTAACTGTCCTTTGGGCAAGCGCAGGATTAATTGTTCTTCCCCCCCAAACCTGGGGTGCACATGGTGTCTTCATGCCAAGGCAAAGATGGCTAAAAAGGCCTCCCAAGCAGGCTGTGGGCCGACTGCTCCTGGCCCAGGAATTAATTTCTGTCAGGAACCTGACACCCTGCTCTGTGTGGTTTCTGTAACTTTCTCACTCTTTCTCAGATGAGTTCAGAGTCTGTGTTGGATCCTCAGCAAATCCAAGCTTTTGACCAGCTCTGCCGACTCAACCGAGGCACCTCCCGAGTACGTACCCCCCATTTTCCTTCTGCTTTTAAACGGGTGATGGGCGTTTTTCACATTGCCAAGCCAGACACTGGCACTGGCAGAGAGGGGCTCTGGCTTTTCTCTGGGGTTTGCTCTAGTGCTGGCACTTGGCTGTGGCACACTGCAAGGCAGCCACGCTGGGGAATTCACTGGCAGGGAAACCATGGGAATGCCTCTGGCTTTGGGGCTGGGCCTGACAAGTGTCCATGGGGTGATCCTTTGTGGGTTTGTAACTAAGCTTCCCTCCAGACACTGCAGCTCCCACAGTCACTCGAACACTCCTCCTCCTGTGCCCGTGCTGTCCCAAGGAGAGCGCAGCTCCCTCTGTCCCTGGCGTTTTCTTTGTGCCTCCTGCCTGTTTTGGCTGTGGTTGGTGGCACTTTCAGTTCTTTCTGGGTTTGTTTTTCAATTATGTGACTTTAAAGCAACCTAAAGGCCCCTGGAGAGTTGTTCAGTTGAGGACTGGTGTCCTGCACGGAGCTCTGTAGGGTCCCTCCGTGCCATCCGTGCCCTTGGCTTTACCTGGGGTGAGGTTTCTCTCGCTGCAGCAGGGACGCAGTGGCCCGGGGCTCTCTGTACGGGGCAGGAGTGTTCCCAGGGTGACCGGGATGTCCTCGCAGCTGGCTCTCCTGACGGAGCTGGCGCGTGGGGGCCGCGGCGGCGGCGGCGACAAGCACGGGCTGCTCAGTGTTTCCCACGGGGACCCGGCCACCAGCAGCGTCTTCCAGAACGAGAACTTCCAGCTGCGCCTGACGCCCCCTCCGCTGGCTGAGGAGTAGCGCTGCTCCCGGGACGTGGTGCTGGGGAGCCTTCCCACCACAGCACGGGGTCTTCCCCCACACTGCCTTTCCCAGAACCCGCTGTGCTGAGCCCCCCTGGGCACTGCTGGGTCGGAGCTGGGCGATGTCCCGGCTCTGCTTTGGCAGCCCTGGGGCAGCTGGGCTGGAAGCTGGAACTCCGGGCCAATCCCCAGCATGCTGAGGCACAGGGAGGGCTGCCTGTGCTGACCCAGGGGCTCGTGGCAGCAGCGAGAACTTTTCCAAGTAACCGAGTCAGCTCTGCCCTGCCGGAGGAGCCTGTCCTGTGCCCAGAAACCCCCGTGAGCCCGTGCTGTGCTGGTTCTGTGGCTGGGGGCCACACCTGAGCTCTACATTCTGCTAAAAGCAGCTGTTCTGGCAAGGCCTGGCCCTGCTGTCTCATGGGATCGTGGGAGGGCACAGAATGGGCAAACCTGGAGAAGGCTGAAGAATGCAGGAAAACACATCTGTGTGAGCAAACTGACCTGCACATGCTGTGTTCTACCAACCCATTAAAGAGGCCCTTGGTTGAACTTTCCTGTGTGACTTCTGCACTTCTTTGAGTGGGCTGCTGGTAAGAGTAGGATACATCTTGTGCCTGTGGGTGAAGCTCAGACCTCGCCTCTCACCTGTACCTGTGTTGGGAGGAGTGTGCGTGTAAAAGGCCCTTGGGGGCTGCAAGGGCCAGAGGGTGGGTGTGAAGGGCACTGATGGTCACAGAACCTTTAGCACTTTGCTCTCAGCACTGCAACCCAGCATTGGTGGGGTTTCTGTGCTGTCACACACACGTCTCTTCCCCCTGCTCTCTTTGGCGCTGGCACTTGGGTGTTTCCAGGTGCCCTCGGGGTCCCAGCTGCTTCCAGAGCCCAGCACCAGGCAGGTGTTGCTCTCCCCGCACACAGAACTCCAGTGGCTGATCGGTGCAGGGCTCATGCAGAATGGCAGGAATGTGGGGCAGCACGGCTGCCTCCAAGGAACACAGAAGCACCGGGTGTTGTGCAGAGCTCAGCTGGGCAGGAGCAGTGCCCTGGGGCCCGAGGTGCCCTGTGTGCTCACCTCCTGCCCATGAGCAGAACTACCCTGGCCTGTGTCCAGCCTGCAGCCACACAGCAGCTGGGGCAGCTCTTTCCAGGTGAGCCAGCGCTGGGCCATGAGGCTGCCCACCAGCCCCAGCACGTTCCAGGGCCTGGTGTGCTCCCATGGGTATTCCCCTTCTCTGCCTGGCTCCGGGGCTGCCATCTGAAGCTGTGAGCAGCTCTTCCTTTGCTGGAAGTCCGGGAATGTGTCTCTGTAGCATGGAAAGCACGCAGGCAGTTAGGACAAGCAGAAGGCCAGTTGTTCAGTATTTTATTCAAGAGGAAATATACACACACCTCTCCCTGGCAGGGGGAGCAGCCAGCCCAGGGCACAGCTGCGACGGCACGGCCACGCCCGGGTTTGTGCAAAGGAAGGAGCCCCGTTTCCGTGGGAGCGTTCCCGATCCCGAGCCGGCTGTGGGATGGAGCAGGAGATCCCCGCGGCTGGGCCCTGCCTGCCCTCGCCAGCAGCCCCGGCACTCCCCAGAGCGCCGCTGACATTTTCCAGGAACAACAGAAGGAAGAGGCAGCTTATTGTGCTTAAGACATCTGAACAAATCCTGGGTAGGAGACACTCACAGCTTGTGGGTATTGCTAATTACTTACAGTTAAGAAAGAATGGATCCTGACAGGGGGCCTGTGCCGTGTCTGCCACCAGCACCCCCGAGGTCACCGCCGGTGCCCGGGTGGGGCTGCGGCTCTGCTCGCCTGCAAACAAGGCGAGCTGTGCCGGGCAGGGGGTCCTGCTCACCTTCCCTGCCCTTGGTGCCCCAGGGAGAGCTGGCAAGGAGCACCCTGCCCTTGGGAAAGGCCCTGCTGCGCCAGCCCACCCATCCTGCCTGGGAAGGAGAAGCCGTTCCCAGGGCAGGAAGAGCCACCTTCTTTCCGGGAAGAAAGCTCAGCCAGGCCAGGCAGGAGAGTGAGCTCATTCAGCTCTCAACTTGGGTTATAATTGAAAGGTTAAATATGAATAAATGCTGTAGGTTTATATATGTTTCCTTCTACCTATGGAATGTGTCTGAATGGTCCAAAGACACCAAAATGTTGTTAGAAACTGTAGTTAGCCAAGAAAGACAACCCTGCCCTTAAAAATTAAATAAATCCTATTTAGTTTTACTACAGCCTTTGTTTAAATGCCCTCAGAAAAACCGAGTATTTTCAAGTGCCTTGTGAGAATGTATCTGTTCATGCAATGGCCCAAGTTCCTTGTTTCACAAGCATTGCACATTTTTATGTAAGTCATCAAAACTATAAAACCTATTATTTTTGTCCGAAAGTCTTAGTCTAAAAAGTACAGCATTACTGTGTATCCACCCATGGAAACTCCCAGACACGTGCATGTGCACAGACACACACTGTTGCCTAAATGTCTTCTAAAGATACTGATTACAAAGTGTATAAAAGTGGGAACACATTGTCAGGATACAGTGAGAGATGAGCCATCCTCTACCACAGACTATAATCTAGGATCAGTCACTAACTGTACACGTTTATACAGCCTTGGATTCACCAGGGACTTCTGAAACGCAAACAGCAACTACACAAAGAACGGCAGTAGCGCTGCGGGAGCACAGGAGTTACTGGCTCCAGCTCCCTGCAGCTGCTGGAATCTGAGAGCGACTTTTTTGTTTCCTTCAAGCGCGGCGGAAACCGAACCTCCTGTGAGACAGCTCCGCTACCAGCCGGGTGAGGGTCCCCTGCTCCGACCCTGCTCCTGGGCTGGGAGCCACGGAGCAGGAGCCAAAGCCTCCTCTCTCCACTAGGATGACCTCAGGCTGTATTTTAACAAGCTCACACGCCTCCGAGCCCGTGGGCCACCTCCCAGGGGCATCTCCACGCTGTCCCCAAGCTCTGCCAACACAGTGGTGTGGCTGGTAGAATTCTGTTTCTTTAAACTTTGTTATTCTTCAGGCAAATGCAAGCCCTGAGGCTGTTTGGTCCTGAGTGTCCGGCACCAAAGAGCCCAGGAGGAGGCAGAGGCGGAGCCAAGGGCGGGTGTTCGGAGGTAGTCGCTTCCTTCGCCTGTCCTGGTACTCCCCAGTCCAGTGTGGTATTGGTTAGATGGCCATGCCCCACCTCTGCCTGCTCCCCCTCCTGCCCACCTGCAAAAGCCAGACCCCCTTCCCAAGATCCAGGCAGAGAAAAGGGACCAGCTGGATTCAGGCAACTCATCCCCCTGCAGAGCATGAGCTACCTTCTCAGAAGATTTCAGAGCCTGGCCTACCCTCAGCAGCTGCTCAGTGCATAGCCTGGAGAAAAGTTGGAGGCACTTTGTGCATTCTCTAGCCTGCCATTCCAACCTGCTGGAAGCGTGGTGCCGACAGCCTCGGAGAAGGGTCACACCAGCACCAGGAAGAGGCCGGACAAGGCGCCAGGACAGACAGAGACGGGAGAAGCCTCGTGTAGCTGTTTGAGAAAGAGTAAGGGCACCTCGGTTTGCTGCTCCAGGCACGCACCCCCCGTGCTCTGAGGGCTCCCTGCCAACAACCCGACAGGTGGAAACATCTCGAGTGGCACGTCCTCGTGTGAGAAGCTGTGTGGGGGTAACCCAGACCAACAAAAGGGCCTACTTCTGCTAGAAAAGTCTTAAGATTTGTCACTACCTTACGTGCAGACGTGGGAGAGCTGATCAGGCTGAGAACGTGTTAAAATTGCTCAGGCTGTTGCTAGTTCACCATATGTAAGTCCTGTGACCGCGCTCCCATGACAGGAATCTGAAATATCAAGTGCACTGGAAAAAAGGGATTGTCAGAAAAAACGGAAAATAGAAATACTACAAAAGCAACATTACTGAGAAGGAAGTGGACTGAGCCGATGCCGACTTGTGTGGTTACACAGTGGTTTCTATAGTCTCAATCACTTCCATCTCGCATTGCGAGGGCGACAGGAGCGGGCATTCGTCCGGCTCCCAGCTGCTATCCGGGCTATAATCTTCCTCTGAGCTCAGCTCGGCCACCCCCTCCGTGTCCTCGTCACACGACTCCACGTAGTGAACCCCCACGGCGTTGATGCCGGAGTCCTCGGAGCTGGAGGGGGACGAGCAGTGCTCTGGTTTTGGTGTATTGCTCTCCTTTGTGATTAAGGCATTGCGGACGGAGCCCTCGTCGGGCTTTGCCCTGTGCGGGGCGGGCGGCTGGCGCTGCACGTAGCACATCTTGCCGTTGATGCACTTGACGCGGTAGTTGTCGATGAACAGGTCGGCGATGGTGCAGAACTGCGGCGCCTCGGGCGGCAGCGGCGGCTGGAAGGCGGGAGCGAACTTGAGGAAGTGCTCGGTGAGCGACACCGAGATCTGGATGGTGTTGGGGGACTCCCGGGGCCGGACGGGGATCTCGGTGCTGGGGAGCTGCTCCACGGGCGTCATGGGCTGGTAGACGTATTTACCTGTGGGGACACAGAGGAGCAGCGTTTAAAGGTTGCTGCCTTTGAGTCAGAACCGAAGCGGTGACGTTGACACCCTCGGACACCACCAAGAGTTCCCTGCTGGCAGCAGCCGCTGCTTCTCTTGTGGCCTCTCCAGGTATGGATCCTGTGACACCTCATGCTGCAGGTAAGCACTGCCTCCTGTACCCCAGGGCTGCTCCTCTCCCTGCCCCTGCCTCGAGGACAGCTGTAGGACATGACTAACTCTGGAGAATTTACTCCAGGGGCACAACTCCATAGCCATGAAGGGGGAAAGATGCCAAATCTGCCCACCCCACCCTCTAGGAGAAAGGAAACTGATGAGATTCTCAGAGGCTTTTTTCCCCCCACTGAACATGTCATGTAAGTTCTAGCTTACATCTTTGCTACAATGATCAAAATTTTAATACATCATTATTATTCCAGTGAGTCTCCTTGCATGTGTTTCCATGTTCTTTGTTTCTTATAAATCGTGTTCTTCCATATTATAAACCAGGAGTTCATACATGACTACAACTAGAATTTTAAGGCAGAAAATAAGGGAATTTCCAAGCTTTAGAAATGCTTTTGGCACCTTGATTATCTGGTTAAGTAGTAAGAAAATAGGATTATGTTGGTTATATTGAGCAGAACAAAGTGTGAACTGAACATCTTCACTAAAAGAAATAAATAAGAGAGCAGAAAATTGGGACTATGTCAGGAAAAACTGAGAAACCCGAGGCTATGCCTAAGACTGTAAACCGCTGCATTTTATTTGCATGAAGCCTCTGAAAGATTCATGTCTCCCCAGGGGCTCATCCGGTGGGAAAGCACAAATTTCCAGAAGCCCTGTGAGTAGTGGGGCTGTCGGAAGAGTTTTGCTGCACGCGCGGCAGATCCTGCTTTGCACAGGCAGCAAATGCACCAAAGCACGGAGGGGCTGTGCGGGTGCTTGGAGCTCTCCAGCTGAGGGGCAGAAAGCTCCTGCATTAAGGAAGGCTGAGTGCTGGTGTGTTTCCATCTCAGAGGTCGGTGCAGCCTTTCCCCCTGAATCACCCGCTCCTTTGGAACATGGCAGAACGGCTCGCGTTGGGAGGCACCTTAAAGATTCACGGAGTTCCAATCCCGCTGCCCTGGGCAGGGACACCTCCCGCCAGACCAGGTTGCTGCAAGCCCCAGGGAAGGGCTCGCTCCCCCTGCAGCGCCTCTCTGCAGCAGAGCATCCCCCGAGGCTGGGGATCCCTCCCGGCCCTGGGAAGAGCTGTGCCGGGGCACACGCACAGCCTGAGCTCTGCCAGCTCCAGGACGTCACCGGGAACCTCGAGCACCGGGAAGGCTTCTCCCACCCCGCTGTGCTGTTGGAAGGGAAGGCTCGTGGGAAAGTCGGCTGGGACTTCCACGCCCCGTAGCCCAAGGACAGGGAGCACAGCAGAAAGGCCTCGGAGCCGAAGGAAGAGCTCTGGAGCGTGGGAGAGGCTCCAGGCACGACGAGGGAAGAGCCCACCCGTGTGCCATGGGAGGAGAGCGCAGACAGAGCTGGCAGCAGAGGGAAGTGTGTGAATGGCTTTGACCAGCTCCCCTCGAATACCTCCTCCAATGTTTTCTCCCTACGATCTGTGGAATGGTAATTGTTAACAAAGCCACGGGGAAAGCTCAGTGACAACAAATCGAGCTTTTCTCCTGTCTGCTTATGGCTGGATGACAGAAAACACAAAGCCATCCTCTCCACTTGCCATCTCTTTACCATGGTGGAGTTCCTAAACCTGCTGTGTGACTCAGAGGAATGAGTGCTGGCATCCAGCAGCTGCGTGCTCCAGCCACAGGCAGAGCACAGCTCTCACTGCTCCAGCACAGATCCGTGGTTCTGGCGGTCTCTGAGCGATGGGGTCCCTTGGAGGTTTCTCAAATCTCGTGGACAGAACTTCCCTAGGAAGCTCCTCACCTTCACAGCCACAGCAGCAGCCCACGGCTTCCTGCCATCTGCTGCTTCCCAGAAATCCTTCTGTGAAATTAGTGAACATTAAATATGCCACTGCCTTGCAAAGCCCCACAGCTGATGATTACTGTGCTCCTGGCTGGGATAGTGTCTGATGAATTCAGCTCATGGAAACTGAAGTGCAGCCTGCCCTTGCCTGAAACCATGACGCTCTATTTACCCATAGATTTGGAGTGCTTCTGTGTGGGCTCCTTTGACAACCAATGATAAAATAAAACCAGATACTGGTGAAAAATATTTCTTCAACTCAATTCTGTGCCACCTCTGTTTGAAGAGTCCAAGGAAGGGTCCAGTGAAGATTTTACCAGGAGGAAGAACAAAGGTGTCTGTACAAGAGGACTCTGTTTTTCCACTTAAAACAGCCACCACGTGCTGGCAGAAGGATGTTGGGAATAAAAAGCAATGGATTTAAGCCGAGGAAGCTTACAGCACAGGCATGGAATGGTAAAGCAAAGCCTCCTCAGTTTGACTTTTTTGGTGTTTGTTTTTCCCCTTTTGGGAAAAGAAGAGGAGCGGCAGCCGGGGCAGCCAAGGAGCTGCTGGAGCTCAGCTGGTTGCTCCTCCACCGCAGCAGCTCCCTGCGTGTCTCGGGCTGCCCCACTGGCACTAATTCCAGGGCAGGAGCAAAGAGCAGCCATTCCCTGAGCACAGGATTTCAGAGCCTGTCTGTGTGACCTCCGGGGCTGGAACGTTCCTCACGTGCCAAGGACAAGCTCTGCCAGGGTAAAGCAGGAATCAGCCAACACACAACAAAGAGAATTTTCCACGTTAATTGATTTCTACATTTCTTTAGAATTCTGGTATAAGTTTGTCAAGTCTTAGCTGTTTTTAGAGGCAATTTTAGACAGATTAAACTTGTGTCAAAACATGACCAGGTGCTCAGAACTGGGGCTGTCAGATTGGATCACGGACAATGCTGTGCTCACAGCCTCAGCTACCACTCCTCACCCTACATAATGCATGGAAACACCTCAGCCAGGATGCAGCCTATGAAAAATAAATGCAGAAATTAGAAATAAGATTGCCCCTCACCCCTGCAGCTTGCAGGATTCCCAGGGCTGGCTTTTTCACTAGAAATGCCCCTAGAAGCACAAGTCCCCAGGTTCTCTTATAATCCATCTCAATCTGATCAAACACCCGTGGAAATCAACAGCAATAGTTTTGCTGACTCTGAACAGCTGGCAACAGTCTGTGATAGAACAGTACTTTGAGCACCTATTCTGATCCATCCCATTTAATACACTAGCTCAGAACTTACTGCCTATTTATTCCAAGTCAGCTGAAGGACTCTGTGACTGCTCTGTGCTGATGAACGCTCCTGTAAATGACAGTGTTCTGCACAAATACAGATGTCACACAAGACACCTCATCCCAAGCTGTTTCCTGGGTCACTTCCCCACCACTGCCTATGCGGAAGGCGGTGAACGAAAACTACTGCACATGTCAAACACAAACTCCAAATCCTGTGAAAAGAAATCTGCTGCATTTGCAGAAGTCTGGGAAGTTCTTGTGCACTTTAAGAGCTGCTGTGAGGAGGTGTCACAGTTCTGGCTCTGCACTTCCACCACCGTGGCAAAAGGGCTCAGGGGAAACAAGAGCCTGCTCCTCTCCTGGAAACAGCAACTGTGTCTGTGAGATCAGGCTCTGCCAGAATGACTGCCATGGTAAGTCTTGGCTGTCCATGACAGCCACTGCCTGACAGGTGAGAGGATGAAATGAGAGACCCCAGAAACAGGTCTATAGGCTATTTGTCCCCAAGCCTGCTCCATGCTAGGGGCATTATCCCCCACCATCACTGCCCCTCTGTCTGACCCCTCGCAGTGACAGCAGCCTGTGCACAACGAGAAAGGGACGATTGTTTCTCTGTTTCTTCAGCTGGCCCTTGTGCCAGCACACAAACCAAATCCTCAGGGACCTGGCACACGCTACAGCCAGTACTCAACTGCAGAACAACTATTCAAATATGTCCAAGGAAGTGAGTGCTGGGCAGTGCTCATCTCCCTGTTGCTCTGTGCACAGGAATAGGATTTCTATTGCCAAATCGGATGGATGCTGTTCCCCAAAGCCTTGGCTCCATGCCTCCACTGAGCCTGCCAGCAGGCTAAGGCAGGATCCAGCAGAGCAGGGAGCTCTATCATCACCTGCACACCTCCAGCAAACTCAGGCAACTCGGAAAATTTTTTACTTTTGTGGCACTGTTAACCAGAACAACGTGGCTGATTGACTGGAAGCTGTATTAGAGAGCCTCCTGCTTCCAAAACCCCAAACCAAGCCTTGGGAAACAAGCCACGAGGTCACATCTCTGATTTTTTGCTAATTGGGCAGTCTGCATGCATCCTCACCAAACAGACACAAAACAGCAGCAATTTCCGTGGCTAATACAAAATAACCATGAAATAAGCAGAGGTGCTGCTGGAAAATTTTCTTTTCCACTTCCCTCCATCCCAGCATTCTGGTTTACCTCTAACACTCATTAATGTGTTTGGCATATTGAAAAAAAAAAAGAAGTCCAGCTTACAGGAGGGAGGTTTCTCATAAATTCTCCAGTTTTACCCTCTCAAGATGCTACCTTGGAGGACTTAGTCCTAATAAATAACACCATGAATTGCACTGCACTTCAGAAAATGGTAAGAGAGAGCTGTGGATCTTACGAGTCTAAGTCAGCAATACGTACCACAGGTATTTGTTCACATGCAAGGCATTTAGACATCTATTAACTCAAAGATAAAATCTTTTTTTCATATGTATTCTTCCCCTTGCAGCTGCTGGAACAAATATTTCTACAGCCTCCCATCTGCCAGCTCATCTATCTCCAAAAATCAGCAAGGTTAACGAAGACCTGCTACTTGCAGGCTATTGAACGTGGCCTGGCTCAGCTTAGGAACTGTTCCCACGTGGGCTGAGCACTTGTGGAAGTCCCAGGCAGAGGTGGGCTGAAGGTGAACTGGCTCTGGTCCCATGGAATCTCCATGCCTTTGGCTGTGGTGGATGCTCCAGAGGGGCTGGAGCTGTGACCCCAGGGCACAGTCCATGGCTGCCACAGGCCCCCAGTGAGGGTGGGGAGGGAGGTGTCCTGTTCACCAGCAGGGAGCTGCTCCCTAAACGCCGGTGACTTGGTGCTGCCCGAACATACACCTGGGTAACAGCACCAGCTATCCCCCCCTGTGAAGTCCAAGGGGATTCTCACTCCAGCTGTGCCAGACTTTCCTACTGCCACTTGCAACCCTGCCAAAAAATTCAGCTCACACGGGAGGGGAATTGGTCCCACTCTGGAGAACATAAAAACCCTCTAATTAAATACCACACAGCTCTGAAGGAGTGAAGGCAAAGGAAGCATTCATAATGCATGTGTGACAGGAGACAGCGCTGCCTTGGAGGGGTTCCACATTATTCCAAGGAGAGCTCCCTGCACAGCTGTTCTGTGTGTGGAAAGCTCGGAGCTGAGCTTCTCGAGCACTGGCTTTCCTCACAGCAAGAGATGGAGAACAACCAAGTGCTCTTCCAGCAGCACTTGCTCCACATCTCCTGGGCGTGGCAGGAGAGCTGGGTCTGGCTGTGGGGAAGCGCAGTGCCCATGGCAGCTGTCTGGCAGGTGGGCACAGCTCCGAGCTGCAGGGGTGCCCTGCCGCCGGCGGTGGCACAGCGGCCCCAGGACAGTACAAAGGTTGTCACGCCCACCTGGGTTTCCAGGGTCCCCCAGGGCAGTGGGTGGCACAGGTTCTCCAGCCCAGCCTGAGGGCACGGGAAGGGAGCGGGTATGGATTCACCGCTGGCACAGCAGAACCTTGGGGCAGGGGAGGGTTTCCTCCTTCACTGACTGAAGCAAAGCTCGCTGCACACCCTGGATTAAACACACCACAGGTTTATGGAGGGCACTCGGCACCCTCAGCCTGCTGGAGGTGCCCATCACGCCTGTTGTTGCCAAGTGCCCAGCAGAGCAGAGTTCCATCCGGAAGTGTGATGGTGGGCTGGGCACCTACCTGGGGTTGTTGCCTTCCAGCCCTGCCAGCTGAACAGTGGACAAAATGACTGCTCTGGCCTTCCTCCTCCTCCTCCTCTCTCCAGTTACATGCACAGCTTGGAACAACAAACCCTTGCAAACAGAGGTTGCCCTACCCATAAATACTCACCGAGGACTATCACAACTCCAAACTACACTTAGAGCACAGTTCTGACTTTTCCAGAGGGGCGACAACAAATGGAAGGAGAAACCTGGAGCACATTTACAGATGGCACATGTGAAAAACCCCACTGCTCGCCCAGCCTGCACTTCTTTGTGATGTGTGGAACAGACATCACGTCATACGGGCTGCGTGGTGACCGTAAGATGTGGAATGAGCCACCAGAGGAAATGGAAAACATTTCAGGACACTGAGGTACTGCCAGATTTACAGGCTCAAGGAGAGCTGAACTGGGCCATTGGTGGTTATAATAATGCAAAACTGAAATGATTGTCCACCTTGAAGAAGCCTCGTAGATAAAGATATGCAGCACCTCGGTGCAAGTGATATTTCTGCCTTGCACTTTGTCCGAAGAACTTTGAAAAAGCACTGAGATTGCTCAAACAAATTTCTAGTGTGGGGAATGCAAACAGAACATTCCGCATACCTGCAGGAATTCTGGCAGAACTAGAAGGCCCAGTAAGGGATCACAGAAGAGACTCCAAGGGCACAAATCAACTCAGCAAAGGAACAACAGAAAAAGAAGGCACGCAGCAGGACCTGAGCAGGCTGGAAGTGCAGCAGGAAGGGCTGGCAGGCTCTGCCCTAACAGAAATGTATCACTGCAAAGGGCTCCTTCTCACAGAAGCACCTCCATCCGAGCACTAATGAGTCCATCCCATTCCAGACCCCAGCCAAGCACAGGGAAGAACCAGTGCAGCAATGTTTTGGCAGTGGCTGTCCAGGAGCAATTCCATACAGCTGCCAGCTCTCTCCTGTGGAGGAGCGGTGTTCCCTCCCTGCTGTGCAGCCAGACAGCTGTGCCAGCCCCTGACTCGACGTTTTTCACAGGAAACCAACACAGAGGGGGAAAAAAATCAGAAAGTTTTTCCCTCATCAAATTTGTATTTTAATGCCCTTTTGTCTTGATCTGTTTTAAATACAAAAAGGATCATGACAGTACATGCTGTGAGCTGTCTAAGCCTTTGAGGAGTTTCTGTGCACATCAGCTTAAGAGCAGGTAACGCTTAAATGCAAACAGACCCTGGAGCTTCCTCCATCATCCCTGCTCTTCCCTCTCACTGCTTACACGGATTTACTGGACTTAAAGCAAAAACAACCCTGAAGGCTTGAGGGATGTTCCATGCAGCCATAAACCCTCTTACAGGGGCCGAATTTGCTCACTAACCCTTGTACGGGAACAGAGTACCAGCCCCCAAAAAGGCAGTGAGCAGCAGCACACACCACGTGTGTGTTCTGGAGGAGCTCTTTCCTTTCAGTATCTGGAGAATGTCACCCATACCACAGGTGCTCCTAACCCCAGCTCCATGCTGGGTTCCAAAAACACGGAAGCACAGGCATGGAAAGCGTGGCACAGCCCTGGTTACATCCATCAGCATGGCAGCTGGGCAACACTACCCAAGCTCTGAATCCAAGGATATTCATCTTCCAACATCCCTTCCCAACCCACCCCCAAAGGCCAGAACAGCCACTTCTTACACATTCCCCTGAGAAATTTTATCCCCCAAGTTACACTAGATATTTTTAAAATTCAGTAGAGAAAATAGCAAAAAAATGGCTTAGTGCTAAATATTTATTCTACAACCCCATCCCTGTGCACCATCTGCTCAAGCTTCAGCAGCCCATGGTTTCCATGCAGCCAGTCAGTGTGCTGATATGGAAACAAAGCAACATAAGCACAGCTCCATGTCAAACTACCCAGAAAACCATGGCATTGCCTGGCAATCAAAGGCACTGGAGGCACAAGATCCAGTTGTCTTCCAGGTGCTGCAGGGGGCACCCAGAGCTTCTGCATGTGATGCAATGCTTTCTTGGGAATTCTCAAACAAGCAGAACAGCTCACCAGGCCCTTGAAGGAAAAGTCCTCTCCAAAGACCTGCACTCTGCACCCACAGGGGACAGCTGGGGCAGGAGGTTGGGTTTTGCAGCTTGGAATAGATGCATCTCTGTGGCCACAGAGTTTTCCTGGTGGCTGACTGGAGAAGCAATGGCCCATGGGATGTGCTGTACCTGTGCTGCTCCCTTCCTGTGGCCAGAGCCAGGATCTCCTGCTGGCACATCATCCGTGCAGTGGCTGTGTGGGAGCAGGAGCCTTCAGGCTGGACAACAACACATTCCTCAGTGCTGGGAACAGGGTCCTTATTCCCAACACACTCTTTTAACCCTCATCCCAGGGCTGTTGCTGGTGCCTCATGCACATCTCCATTCACACACCATTCAAACCAAGCTATTTCTACCACAAGCATCCATTTCTGGGGAATTTAAAGGACTGCTCTCCCTGCTTGCGCCCAGAACACGCCACCACGTGGAGCTGAGGAGTGCAAGTATGGGCACCAACACTCCCATTGGAGTGGAGGGGGATCCAGCAATGCTCTGCATGAACAAACAGAAGCTCAAGTACCACCACTGGAGGTGGAGCAGGTGGGTATCACATCAAGCCATTGTGTCACACAGTGCCACTGCAGGCAAGTGACTTGGAGCACCTGGACAGTGGAGCTGGGAGTACACACAGCTCTCTGCTGTGGCACAGTGAGCCAGTGCTGGCAGAGGTGGGAGCATCGCCCTTGGCTTCACATCCAGAGAGTCAAGATCCCACAGGACCAGCTGGAGAATGGCTCCTGTGCCAGCAGATCAAGGTCTACTGGCACAGGGAGGAAAAACAAAGCAAAAGGTGAGTGTTTCCCTCCACCTGCCCTGCCTACAGCTGGGCTTATGCTGGTGGGCTGCAGGAAGGCTGCAGGAGCTGGTCAGTCCACCCTGCCACACCTGATGCTGTTCCAACCTTTCACAAGAGACCAGGGACACGGAGGGAGGGAGAGAGGGAGAGAGTGAGTGAGAGTGCAAACACCTGGAGTGGGGCTCAGGAAAGCTCTGAAAAGGCTCAGGAAAGCACTGAAATCCAACCAGGCAGGCATGCAGCATGGAGCAGGCAAGCATCCTGCCTGGAATGGCTGCAGGTGTACACCAGTACCAGCATCATGTGGCAGGGAGAGGGACAGCCAGAGCCTGGCACAGAGCTGGGCACAGCAGGGAGTCATTTCAGAGCTGGGTGCAAGTACACAACCAAACAAGCAGCCTCGAGAGCAGACGTGTGGGCTCTCGAGCTCCGCAGCCACCAGTGAGAACAAGAATACAAATGCATGCCTCTTGCTGAAATTGTTTTACAACATAGGTTATGTATAAATTCCAACTGTTACGTGGCCTAAATTAAAGTATGGATATGTTAAAAACAAGGCCCAGTTGCCAAGCAATCAGTTTTCACTCTCCCAGTAGGTTTTTGACTTCCATCTACGTGAATATACTCAACTATCGCCAAAAAAATCTCCAAATTGCACGAACTGCACTTCTTGAGTTCTGTGATCAGTCACTACATAAAAATTGATTAGTGGAAGAATCAAAGCCATTATGAAAACATACCCTGTATCTTGTGGGCAGATAAATTCATGGAGGTGCTAGAAGAAAAACCACAACACATTAAACCAGGATAACTTTATATGCAGAGAGAGAGATGCTCTACCTGGAATCCAATCTACTGTCAACCAGCTTTTGCATTAGTATAAGCTTGTGCCATCCATCAGCAGCTAAGCCCACACTGTCACAGCTCTCGTTCGGGAACATCTTACACTGTTTGTGAGTAAAGCATTTTGCTTTTTGTTCTTTATAGAAACACAGTTTTCTAGTAGAGCCTCACCAGTGTGCAGAAGTAAGTTACCAAGGCTGGCAGTGAGTCATGAAGTGTACAGCAGCACTGGTTAAATTGAGAGCCATTACATAAGAACACCCCAAGATGCCCCTGCTCTACAAGCCCGGCTCTGCTGGTTGCAGCAACACGAGCGGCGACAAAACGTGTTCCTGATGAGCACACAGGTGCTGCCAGGAAATTGGAGGTCCTGTGCCAAGCACCTGAGAGGCCTCTCAGTGCTTCCAGCAGAGCTGAGCAGTGTCAGCTCTGCAGACCCGCAGGATGGAAGTCACAGCGACGACAATCTCGTGACTCAGTCTCGTGGGACAATACAAGGCTATGACCACAGGCTGCCATTTAAGACCCATGAAACATCCGTCAAGAACCACAAGAGGGAGGATGATGTGACAGCAGGCACTTTTGCATCGGGCACTGGCATTAAGCAGGCTCGCAGATTCAAGCTGGCAAACAGATTCCCTCACCTGCAGAGTCCAGGAAGGAAGCCACACGCTCGCCACAGGCACTGAGCTCCATGCAGATTTTATCTTTAGGCTGTTCCTCTGCAGTGAGAAAAGTGCCAGCAGCCTCTCATCAGCAGGAAGCCCCCTGAGCAGGAGCACAGGCCCAGCCCTCACCGTGCAGGATTCAGGACACCCTGAATTCACAGACAACCCCACCAGCTGACGAGACACAAGATTAATAAACTTTTTCTTCAGAAGTACTTGCTTCTGGTAGGAAGCATCCCCAGCCTTGTCCTTTCAGGCTTCACAAAACCAGCACTCAACCCTTCAAGCAGCCACAGAGGAAGGGTGTCAGTTATCTGCTGCTCTCCGAGGCTCTTACCAGCAGATCACTGAGTTTGGGGCAAGCAGATGTAATCCTTTGTGAATTATGCCTCTCAGGTGGACAGACAGATTACAGAACAGCCTCATAGTCATGCATGACAAAGAGTTTTTGGCTGGCAGGAAGTGTTTTGGTACACAGGTCCCTTTTTCTTAGACTTCTGGAGAAAGAAGTGCAGTGATTTCTGTTCAATCACGTATGAGCTGTTCAAGAGTTAGTCCTACGAGACACACTGAGCAAGTAGCCTGAATTCAGAGATTTTCCTGTGGTCTAATTCTGTTAAGTGATATCTGGGCCTTTGTTAATAATAATAGAACATGCATGTCTCTAAACATTATAGTAAGGATTCAAAATGAATGCCAGTAGGTTCTTCCAGAGGCACTGACATTCCCACAGGGTACAACGGATCGACACATGTGGGTTCTCTTAGCAATGGTACATTCATACTGTGATTTCCAGATTGCAACTAAAACCCAAGGAACAAAATGCCATCCGGGTCTGGGATGGTGCACCCATAAAAACTGGCAGTGTTTTTCCTTAGAGTAACTTCAGAATATATTAAGCTGACATTCTTTCCTTGGTTGTGTACAGCTTAGTGAAACGAAGCTGGAATATCATAGCTCTTCAAAATACAGGTGAAGAGAAGATCTTGCACAGCCACAGGCAACAAATCCTCATTAAAAGTCTTTTCCCATTACAAGCTGCAACATTCACCTTTCTGCAGCTCCTGCCTGGCACTCCACATAATGCACAAACATTCTGTCCAGATACATGGACTTAACCGGATGAATGTTCAAATCCTTTTCACAGCAGAAGTAAATTAAAAATGCCTATTTCTCCCAGGATTTGTGGTTATTCTCCCTCTACACCAAGCTATGTTTTCTGGAAATTCCCAGCCCTAGAGCTCCTAGCCCCACTGCTCAACTCCACTTTAGACAGAGTTTTCCATGAAGAAAAATGTATGAGCTCCTTCAAACACTCAGAATTTCAAACATAAGCATGTTACAACTCCCTTTCCCTGTTTATCCAATGAATCAGTCATCAGGATGTAGTTTTGCCCTGTAGAACAGTACTGCTAGAAATTCAAGCTGCCATCACCACTGGCTGCTTCCAGTGAGCTCCAGTCCACATCACCATCTGCAGACAGGGACACACACAGAGCACCAGAGCACTGCTGCCCTTCTGCTCCCTCCTGGACGTGGAAATGAGTTTTGCAGCCACCAAAACCCAACGTAAGGAAAACCCACTGGAACAAGAGCAAGGCTTTTGGAGATGGACAGTGTATGCTGTGCTGCAGAGCGTCCCAGGGCTGCGGCTGCCCCTCTAACATGCAGGGATCAACAGATGCTGGCTGCAGGCAGGCACAGCTCCTCTTTAGACCCCCAAGCCCTATCAGGATGCACCTGAATTCCTCCCCATACCATCTCAGCTCACTTACCAGCTCTGTCAAGGAAAGCAGGGCTGCCTCACTGATTCCCTGTTCACAGTTCCCACGGGCAGACTGGGGTCTGAATAATTACATGGGCTTGGGAGATTGTCAGAGCCCCTGCTGATGGCTTCTGTCGCTGGAGAGAGGGAGAGACACCTTGGAAATGTTGCTGGTGTGCACAGAGCTACAGAAATGCTGCACAGATCACTGTGTGGCAGGGGGAAATGCCTGCACCTGGGCCAGGTGTGTCCCTGCCAGAGAGCAGGCAGGAGCTGCCATGGACACACACCACATCGCTCTCCCTGGAAGAGGTTTAATCGAGGATGGCCTCGACAGAGAACTTTCACCAGCTTTGTGCGACAGACATTTTATTCTTTCACTTTAAAATGTTATAAAAGAAAACCACTAGTGATTCAAGCAGAGAAGCATGTGAGCAGCAGTATCTGCTCAGAGCACACCCAGGTGCACAGTGACTCTGCTGATTTACCTTGTTCCCTGGCTGCAGCTGTGGGCAATGGATAAGGGATAACCCCCCTCCCCTGGTGAGCACACAGCTGGGACTGATGACACCCCAGCCACATGGACTGTGCCTCTGCTGGGTGCCCTCAGACACCATGAGGAAGCAATGGAGCTCTGAGAGCCAAGAGAAACCCTGAGCTGCCTGTTGAGGTGAACAACACATGTAAATATACTCTAGTTCTACATCCCCAGAATACTGCTGGCATGGCCAAACTTAGAGAAGCCCTTCTCCCCAAAATCACCCAGAAAACACGTGCCCTTTGTGGCATGCCACCCATCACACAAACCCATTTTCTCCTCTTGGATGAAAAATGACAGCTCCTTGGATCTCTTGCCAGGCCTGCCTGACCTTGTGCAGCACCTGCCAGGTCTGGCTGCAAACTCCAGCCTAACAGTGGCATAATGTGTGATGCGTGCCAGGAAGGGGGAAGCTACTCCAAGGCACACTTACAGGTGCTATCCATCACCTAGCAAACTGCAAGGGTCAGGGAGCAGGTGCATTTTTTAAAACCTTTCCTGCCACCACGATCTTGTTCCTTGCCTGAGCCTGGCAACTGTGCTCCCTTCCTGGCCACCAAATGGAGATCTCACGCTTTCCCCATGCTTGGTTTGTTTTCTTGTAAAGGGTCCAAACAGCTGAACCTGCAAAAGTGGTGGGACTGAAATTTATTTGCTGCATTTACTTTTCAATATAAGATATGCAAGAGGCTTTAAGGAGCTAAAAGCTTGTTCTTTTGATGCTGAATCAGAGGGGAAAAAAAAGCACAGAAAGGCTAATACGAGGTGGCACAATTACTGTCTATTGATGCAACTGCTGTGGAACCACGATTCATCATGTATTATTGATAATTGCAGCATAATGTACCGAGGGGTTTGCAGGGTGTTTAACAGAATGCAAGATATTCAGATCACAAATGAACCCAGTCGCAACAGAATGCTCTGAATTGTATCAAGCCTGATGTCTTCTCTCACAGCTAATTCTTAGGAAGTAAAATTAGCAAAACACAGTCAAAATCCTGCTGTCAGGTCAGGACGGATGCAAACCCCGAGGATCTGATCCCTTCTGACATAAGCAGGTACCACCTCAGAGCCAGCAGCCTCACAGCCAGCATCAGTGCAAATCACAGCTGCAGTGGAAATCCCGAGGTGAGGAAAGGGAGGCAGGCACCTTGCTGCAGACCTGCCTCTGGCGTGTTTTCTCCAGCTCTGGAAAAAGTAGATCAGAGTAATTTACGGCTCTCAGCTTGCATCTAATAAACTAAACCTCACTAGGCTGTCACAGGGGATGGGAGGAAGGTGAACAGGGGGCTGCCACCCTGGCAAAGGGCATGCACACAGGGCACAGAGGAGAAACGTGGGACAAAACACAGGGGCTGAAGTCAAAGCCACCTCCTGGGCCAACGCCTTCTTCCCTGCTGGGAAAAGGACTCCGAGGCTTGAGCCCTCAACCTGCTTCCACGTGGAGGCTGGAGCCGGCACAGCCTCCCGGCAGCAGCCAGGGCAGGATGCTGCGGACAGCTCCGGCAGCAGGGACGAGGGGCTCCGGCGCTCCCGGGCAGAGCCCGGCGGCTCCAGCGGCAGCCGAGGCAGCCCAGCACCCTCCCATCGCAGCCTCCCCGGGCACACCCGTCCTGCGCCTTCTTCACGCCCTTCTTACGGAGGCTGTCCCCGCGTTCAGAGCTCCCCAGGCACGGACGCGCTTTAGAAAAACACCACACAGGCAAATCTGCTCCCCACCGAGGCTGAAACAGACCGAAAAGGACCTAAAATAAACTCCAGGCTTAGACACAGAAGTCATGCAGGCACGCAGGGCAGCTGAGGCTCTCGGAGCTGTTGGATACACCGAACAGTCTCCCTGCCAGCTATTATTGCCATTTTACGGACAGAGAAACATCCGAGGTAAAGAGAGCGCCTACAGTACTGCTCACTTCCGAGCATGCCAACCTCAATGGCTTTGGGGAATTCAGACTGGGTTCTTTCTCAATTATTCCTTCCATAGCCAAGTGGCTCTGCAACGCTAAATTGCTCCTGTCACTGAAGTAAGCAGATGTGATCCTGAATACACATGAGGAGACGATCTCCTCATCATGGCATGGTGAGTGTTTGTAATTTCTCAGTGTAAGTGCACTTTAACTGAGCTGACATTCTCCAGGACCTTGGCCACTGATGGAAAATAATACTTCAATGGCCCTTTTAATTGATGTAGAGCTTCCTGTACCCCAATACAGCTCTTAAGAGTCACAGAAAAGCACTTTCAAGAACCCTCCGAGGATTCCCAAGTCGGTATTACAGCATTGTGTTTATGGAAGATAACTCCCAATGCTGTTTAATTACATCTCTGACCTCTATACAATTTCCCATTATAGACCTCATTCTTACCCCCTTTAAGTCCAACTCAACTCATTCCACAGGAACAGGATACAAAGAGATCCTTAGCTCTGAAATTTGCATTAGGAAATGAGGGGCAAGAAGGGACCGCGCTTCTCCATGGCTTTCAGAAGATTAAACAAGGCAATGAAGTGTGTGACTTCCCTTAAAATCTTCCATTTAAAATCCTGGTTTCATGAGGCAAAGGTATCCAAATGTTTCCTTAGCCATAAAGGAGGGATTGAGAAGGAAGTCTGTACTTCTTGCAAATGCTATAACTATTTTTAAATCTTACAATTGCCACACGGAAGCAAAGGGTTGGATGGGATCTCAAGTGGTCTTTCCAAGAGGGAAGCAGCTCCATGTAATGCCTAAGACACACCATTCTAAGCCTTCCCTGAAGGACCGTGACTCCTCACCTTCTCAAGTACTCTGTTCCCCTGCTTCCTTTCTCTTTCTAGTTATGATGTTTTCCAGTATCCAAAGCTAAACTCTCCTTGTCACAGGTAAGGGATACCTGGTTATCTGCCACATCTGTGCAGAGCAGGACTCAAACACAGCTTCTCTGCAAGGGCTGCCTTACACTTTGCAAAGCTCATCATCCGTCCCTCCTTCCTCCCTTCCTTTCTCCCTCCCTCAATCTTTTACAGCCCAAACAACCCTTCCTTTTGCACCCCCTTGTAAAGCATATTTTCTAAGCTGATCTCCGCAATCTCCTCCCCAATTCTCCTACTGCTCTATAAAGCGCAACACCCAAAGCTCAGCCCATCAGCCTGGTTTCCTCATCACTGAGCTGAAGAGACTAATTAAATTGCACACTTGCCATGCTCCTGGTAATGCATCCCAAAGCAAAGGCTGGGGTTCTGGGTTTGGCTTTTCTGCCTCACAGACCTCCCGCTGCTGACGCACAGGCAGTTTGTGATCCATCCTAATCCCCAGATCCCTCTCTGCAATGTCGCTTCTCCAGGTGTTCCCAGCTCCATGTTTGACTTCCCAGTGCCAGGACCATTCCCAGATCATTTTGGGTAACATCTCCAGTTTATAAGCACCACTTTGAGCCCTGATCCTGTACTCCAGAGTGCTCATAAGTTTATATATCTTGATGGTGACCACAAATAACTGAGACCAGGGAAAGGTTGGGAAGAATCTAGGTCATAATTTGAGGGCCTTTGTGATATCAATCAAACACCAGTGAGACATCCCTCTCCCTGTGCAGCAGGTACTGTGGCACCTTCTCACACAGACAGTTGTGCCACACAGTACTGAGGGCACAGACAGAAGAAAATCTTTTGTCCTGAACTGCTTTCAAATGAGCCCCAAATCAAGGCAAAATTCCTGAAATGAGTATTTAATTGATATAAAAGCTTGCATCCAAACAAAAGCTGGCTTTTGGGGCAGCCCCTTTTCCCCGTGAAACAAAATTTGCAAAAAGTGCGTGTGAAGGGGAATCCATGTAGGAGACTAAATTACAAGGAGAGATGGCAATAGCAATGGATTTTAAAGGAGAATGGGATGTCAGGAGTCCAGGAACACCTTCAGCAGCACCAAGTAACGTTCACATAAGGGTCCAGTGTTAACCTTGATCATCCAGGCTTTAAGATCTCCAGAACCCAACACAATCCAAGTGCATGGCTCCATCACCATTTCCTGACCTCGCATCAACACGCTGCTGGGAAAGCCTGCTCTTCAAGGCTCTACGTGATTAATTATTCATCAAACTATGTTTGGACATCCACAGTTCAATCTCAGCCTCCATGATTAGATACATCAGGATCTTGAATACCAATATTAAAGTCGTTGGGCGCCTTTTCACCAGAGTTGGCTCAACACTGGATTTTGAAGCTATCTGCTATATATAGCCTAAAGCAGTTACCTCTCTGCTCAAAAGAGTTTATGCCTGTAAAAAGAAAACCATAAGCACCGAGAATGAAGTGGCTGGTACGAAGGAGAGTGGTGCCCAGCCAATGCCACAGCCCACCCTCCGGCCGGCTCACGGGGGCGAGGGGAACTGGGACCGCAGGCCCCAAGAGAACTCTCCGGGCATCGCTGCTACCGCCCCTCCGGGAGCAGCGCCCGAGGTCAGGGTCCCACTGGGGCCGCCTCGGCACGGGCAGCTCCGGGAGAGGGCTGCTCCCGGCCGCGGGACGGGACGGGACAGACAGAAGGGGACGGGCGGTGAGGCAGCGCGCGGGGACCGACAGGACATTCGGGACGGCCGGGACCGCGCGCCCCCGCCCGCGCCCTCGCCCCTCACTCACAGTGGCACCATCCCAGGTGGCAGCACCAGTGCAGGCGGAAGCAGCGGCCGTGGCTGTGGGTGGCGCAGAGCGAGAGCCCGTCGCAGGGCTGGAAGTCGGGTCTGCCCGCGCAGCTGCGGGCGAGCGCCTGAGCCTCGTCCAGCTTCTCGCTCTTCGCCGCCGCCGCCCCGCTCATGGCGCCGCCGCTCCGCCCGCAGCCCCCGCGCCGCAGCGGCCAGAGGAGGAGGAGGAGGAGGAGGAGGCGGAGGAGGTTGAGGACGAGGAGGAGGAGGAGGAGAAGGAGGAGGAGAAGGCGCCGAGCCGCAGCGGGGACCGCCCGCCCGCCCAGCGCCGCGGGGGCAGCGCCGCGGGCAGGGCCCGGCCGCCCGCCCCGCCCCGCCCCGCCCCCGTCCCGCAGCACCGCCCGCGGTACCCCGATGGCCGCATCCCCCGATGGCCGCATCCCCCGATGGCCGCATCCCCCGATGGCCGCATCCCCCGATGGCGCTGTCCCCCGATGGCCGTACCTTCCGATGGCTCTGTCCCCCGATGACTGTGCCCCACGATGGTGACCGTGGTCCCTCACAGCTGTGCCCACGATGGTCGTGCCCCCGATGGCTGTGTGCCCTGGCGGCCGTGTCCCGCGATGGCCATGCCCCTCGATGGCTGTGCCCCCTATGGCTGTGTCCCCCGGGTGGGGGGAGGCTGACCCGCGGGCTGCCCTGCGCGGCGGGGTGAGCCCGGGACGGCCCTTGGCTCGCTGTGGGAGTTCACGGCTTTCCAAAGGCGCTTGCGGCGGCCGGAGCGCACGGGCGGGAGCGGCCACCAGCCCTGGGCGAGTCAGCCCGGCTCCCAGCAAGGGCTGTGGGCCGGCTGCCAGGCTCCCCCGAGCACTGCCCCGGCCATGTGGAGCTCCTCTCCAGACAGCACCGGGCTTGATAAATGGGATCCGGGCATCCTGGCACCGGACAGCAGCCTCCGGGGAGCTTGGGCAGCAGGCAAGCAGCCTCGATTACAGGCGATCTGGGGCGCTCCAAGGGTGCAGTTCTCTGCTGTTCTGTGAGACAGGTGGACACAGATCACCCCTGCAGTGCCAGAGCCAATGGAGCAGGACACTGAGCTGCTTGCATACGTGGCCCGCGGCACAGGCGGGTTTTAGTTGTTTCGTTTTTTTTTTCATGCTACTTAATCTAATTCAGAAACCCATTTCTTTCTAAGCACGCAGTGATTTTAAAAACCCTGATAAACTCTGTCTTTCAATTTGTAAAATAATCAGTAGATATAATTTTGGTTAATAAAGATATGAAAGTGTATTGTTATTTTCCAACAATCATATCTTTAGGCCAAAATTAAAGTTTGGATTTATCTTGAGCCGTGGCTACATTATTTGTTTTCTAACTGTGGTGGTGGACTTGTTTCCCTGCTATGTTTGAAAGAAAATTGCAGTTTTATTGCTGCTCTGGTCAGCACTGGGAGTTGAAGTCAGCTTTCTGTTAGAACAGAAATCAAATGGTCATTTTCATAGTCCCTTATCTTTGTACAATACCCAATAGCTCTATGTCAGAAACGGTCAAAACATACTTATTTTCCTGTGTTCTCCAGAATATTCCCAGACAGTTCATATGGGCTCTGTCCTTGGATAGATCCCAGAGGTGTCCCCATCCTGTACACCCTCCTGAAGATGTGCTGAGAGAACCATTTGCTTCTTGCCAACAAGAAGGGCTTAAGAACAGCCAAGCTGCTGGTGTCTGGCTGTGATCAGCTCCGCACTTTATGGCTCAGACCAAGGGATATGGGTCATAGCTGCAGAGCACAGAGTGGCACTGGGGCTTTGGACCATCTCTGACTGTGATCCCTGACTTGCAGCGCAGACCTGGTGTCTGCAGCCCTTCCTGCTCATCCATGGTCCCCTCCTGCAGCACCTCAGTGCCACATGACTGTGTCCCAGCTGTGCCCTCACCTCCTCAGGTCCGGAATGGCGACACCATTAAACTCAACTTATCTGGCCAGGGGATATGTGCCCCGTTGCACTGAGCAGGGGCTTTGAGCCTCCCTTGGCACTGGTCACCAGGAGTGGAAGACCTTCAGAGGCCTGTACATTTTAAATGTCTCCAGTGTTTATTACACTGGGAAGAGAGTATCCTGACACTCCTGGAGGCTTATCTGCCTTTGTTTTGCTGAAATCCCACTGAAATCTGTAAACATTTAGGACCTTGCTCAGCTGTTCACAAACAGAGGAGAAACTGATTGCAAATCCAGGTGTTTCTTTGACACTGTCCTGATGTCCCCATATTCCCTGGAGCCCACCAGCAGCAAATGAGGGATGCAGCTCAGCTCCCACGAGAACCCTGGCCCAAGGAGACCTGACACTTCTATCTGCTATTCCTCTCCAGCACTGTGTCACCTCCAGAAGTGCTCTCAGACCAGCCCGGGCCGTCAGATCACTTTCAATTCAAAAGAAATAAAGAGGGAAGGTGAACTGTGGGTTACAGAAAGAGGAGTAGGTGTTTCTGGCAAGACCCCAGCACCCCATCCAATTTAGGCGTGCGCTGCAGGACAGCACTTCTGAGCCGCCTAAGGCAGGGATCGCTCTGCCTCCCTTTGAAGGGCCGCGCTGCAGGGACTCTGATCAAAGCTAAGGCAATCCTCCCCTTTGGTGCACTCACATTCGCTACTGTTTTGCACAATGCCTGTGGCTGAGCAGTTAATGGAGGCATCTGCTGCACTGGCAGAGTTCATCGACTTAATTAAAGATATCTAACAATCCTGCAGCTGCATGCGAGAGGCCACGGGTGCTCGCAGGGCCGCCGCTGAATCTTCTCAGACTGAAAGCGAGCACCCCACTGTGCAGAAAGCGCAGCCGTGCAGCCAGACGCCACATGAAAGCAGAAGCAGGGCCCAAAGATTAAGGATGGACTGGAGCCAGCTCGCACTGTGTGTAGCCATGGCCTCACCGTGCTGGGGAACTGTATAACCTCAGCTCACAGATAGCTTGGAATGGTCAGACATGCAGCAAGTGGGCAGAACTGGGGACATTCCTCTCCTGTAGGGATGGTTTTACCTGGAAAACATTTTTAACAGACATTTACTCACTGAGTGAAAATGGTTAATTGGTTTAAAAAGACAGGTACAGGAGGTACTGGAAAACTAATCCTGTACCAAGTGGTTTTCAAGTTCTCTGCACGGGGCTGTGTTCTCTCCTGTTAAATGAAGACACATGTCACTCACGGGCACATTTCTGACATCACTGCACATTTGAGCTGATGGGGACTGTGCAAGGCTGTTGACAACTTACCAAAGAGGCTCACAGAACAGGCTGGTGGCTGCTGCTCAGGCTGCTTGTCAGCAGGCACCAAGGGCTTTGGATCAGGCTGCCGAGCACGGGCGGCTGCCCTGCAGGGCTGAGGGCCAAGGAGCCGTGGTTGCCCTTGGGTGCACTCTGCCCTGCCGGGAGCGCAGCAGGCCAGAGGCCGGGGCTCCCACGCACTGCCCGTGCCCTCCTGGAGCTGGGAATGCGACCTCGCGGCGGCACAATGTCAGCGCTGGCTGCCGGGACGTCAGGCACACAGAGCGATCGATGCCGGGCTGCTTTGGTCGATGTGAATTTACAGATGAACTTCTGTCACGAGAGACATTACTGGTGTGAACAACCTCTGCTCTCAGCAATTCCTAGTGAGGGAAACAGGCCCATCAAAGGCACCAGCACACAGGTGCTGCAGGTGACGAGAAGCATTTCGAGCCCAGGGTAGAAGCTGGTGAGTCTCTGTATCCTGGGATAACATTGCTGCTCCTGAGGAAGGGCATGTCCTCTCCTCTGCAGGCTCCTGCTGCAAGGGAATTGCCCTTTCCCAACTGATCCCCAGTGTGGGTGAACACTATGGAATGAGGCACAGGAGAGGGGAAGTTAGCCTGGGCAAGGCATCATGTCCAGAGCTGATCTGGGGATGACAGGCCTGCCGCCAGCACAACCGGCACTGTTCTGTAACGTGTCACACAGAGCCTGCTCACATGGAAGTAGTGCTTCACCTTTGAGCCAAGCTGGATTGCTCTCAGCTGTAGCACATGAGTGATTTGGGGGGAACTGCCCCAGTTTGCTGGGCCTAGAGTGACTCCTTCTCCAGTCCTGGAGGAAAATCCTCCCTGGAACCAGGCACTTGGGTTGGCTTGTAACTCCTGAAGGGTTTCCTGCCCTCAGTTTTGCTCCCTCACCCACTGGTGGACAGGAGTAGACAAAGGGCAAAATAAAACATATTTAGAAAAAAGAGGCATGTAGCCTTTTCAGACACAAACTCCTCCAGAAACAGGAAAATTACCTCATTCCACCATGTAAAGAAGCAATGGGGAAGAAACAAAAACCAAGCACATTTGCTTTTTTTCTGCTATCCCACATGATACCATTATCTGTCATTAGATAATCAAAGTAGTTTTATTAAATTAAAATCAAAAGTTAAACATTCCATGCACCTGAGAAGGGAATATGACCACACCAGACTGGACAATACATTCACTATACATGTGAAATGGGAGACTTTGTCCCAAAGCATCAAGTCTGGAGCTAGTTTGGCTCCCACTCCCTCTGCTCTGCCCTTTGCTAGAGATCTGCCACCTCCCTGCCTGCCTGCAGCAGTGTCCCTGCCTGCACAGCTCTTGTGCTGTGCCCTTCTCAGCGCACCCTCTGCCCATGTGAAAACCCGGTCAGTGACAGGCTGTGTTTCAAGCTGGTCAATTAGAGCCTGTAGAGCCCCAAGACCTGCTAGGTGTAGTCAAGCAAGATGCAAGGAGTGATGGCAACACATTTCCACACTGAAGAGATGCCAGAAGATGTTTCTGCTTGGACAAAGCCAGGTGGGGATAATGGCAACAGAGGATGGAGTCTGGATGCAGAAAGCCAGTCGTGAGCCAACACCACAGGGCAGGTTAGTCAGGTTGAGGTATTTGTGGCTTTTCTGGCATTTATTAGAGCCTCCTCTGCAGCAGGGAGAAGAGACAGTACCAGGGGGGAGCAAGGGACTGCCCCTTGCTCTCTGCCCAGACCTGCTCTCTCCACTTCATTTGACTTTACCTCTGAAGGTGCTGCACCTTTGTGCCATCTGTCCCTCAGCAGCAGGAAAGCAGCAAGTTCCGGCTGGCTGGCTGCAGAAGAGCCAGGGAATTGAGGAGAGGTGGCTGCTCAGGAAAGAGCTGAAACAAACTGGGAAATAGATTGCAGACAGGATTTGGTAGATCTGGCAAGTCTTGGGTGAACTGTGATTGTAATTTTCTTGGCTCCAGCCATGATTTGCATTGTGGCTGTAAATGCTGCTCCCTGCCTTCCCCAAAGGCAGACTGGGAGAGGAGTACAGCTGTGATGACCTGCAGGCAGTGCAAAATGAGATGGGCCTTTACACAGCAGTGTGGGAAGACAGTGGGTGAGGCTGGGCCTGGGAGAGAAGGATGGATGAAGGCAGTGGTGGCCTGCAGCACGTGGGGAAATGAGATCAATCATCGGCCAAAGTTATTCCCTGCAAAGGCCCAGGAAGGCCCGTGGCTTTGTTTAGGGGCCTGTAGCACTTTGGGTTTGATTGGAAGAGACAGTGCAATTGAAGCACCGGTTTCATGAGATCAGCCTCCACCAGAGGAGTCACAGCTTGGGGCTCTGGTGGCTGAGGTAGGACATCCACTCCTTGAGGGGGGGGCTCCTCACAGCCACCAGCTTTTTCAGAAAGGCATTGGGCCGTAGCCCGGGCACGTCAGGGTGGGCCTCAGAGTATTTCTGCAGTTTAGCCAGCACGCGGGGGAGCCCCACGGTGGAGGCGTAGAACATGGGGCCACCCCTGTGCTTCGGCCACCCGTAGCCATTGATGTAAATGACATCCAGGTGCTCTGGGCCTGATGCTATTCCCTCAGCCAGGATGGCAAACCCCTCATTGATAAGGGAAAACAAACACCGCTCCAGGATTTCCTCCTGGTCTATGAAGCGGCTCTGGATGCCATGGGTGTCTCGGTACTGGGACAGGAAGTCGTGGAGCCATGGGTCTGGCGTGGCTGTCCTGCCCCCGGCCCTCTCGTACTGGTACCAGCCTTTGCCGGTTTTCTGGCCGAAGCGGCCCTGCTCACACAGGAGGTCTGGCAGGGGGCTGTAGCGCTGGCCGTGCCGCTGCCGGGCCGGCGTGCCCGCAGCGAGGGACGGCCCGGTCAGGCCCTGCTCCTTCCGAGACCTCCAGCCCACATCCAGCCCGGCAAGGTCAGACATGCGGAAAGGGCCTATCTTAAACCCAAAATCTTCAAGAACCTGATCTACCGCTTCTGGTCTGCTTCCTTCCTCTAAAAGGAAAACTGCCTGTTGTACGTACGGAAACATCATGCGATTCCCAACAAACCCAAAGCAATTCCCTACCACCACTCCAACTTTTTTCAGGGCTTTGGCCAGCTGCATAGCAGTGGCGATGGCGGTGGGGGATGTGTGGCGGCCATAGATGATTTCCAGCAGCCTCATCACGTGGGCAGGGGAGAAGAAGTGGGTGCCAATGACCTGCTGTGGGCGGTTCGTGGCAGAAGCTATTTCGTCGATGTTCAGGGCTGATGTGTTTGTACACAGCAAGGCCCCTGGCTTGCAGATCTTTGACAGCTTGTGGAATATTTCCTTCTTTAGCGCCATGTTCTCAAACACAGCCTCGATGACTAGGTCTACATCACACAACAGATCAAAGTCCACAGTGAACTGGAGACGTGCAGGGTTATGGAAATCCAGGGTCTGGGCACCCCCTTCCATTTTCATAGCTTCACGTTCCAAAAGGAGCATCACAGCCTTTCTTCCCTTGTTCAGATACTCCAGATCCTGCTCCAGGGCTACCACAGGTATGTTGGCTTTAACCAGAGAAGTCACAATGCCTCGGCCCATTGTTCCCAGCCCTAGGGATGAAAGTGAGATAGAATCAAAGACTATGAAGAGAAAATTAATCTCTTGACAGTAGCATTTCCTTTGTATCTCCAGGATAAAAAGTGGAGGCCTCTGGAAAACAAGTAGTGCACACATAGAAAACAGATATTGAAGACTGGGAAAAAGGAAGGTGAATTTGCTCTTTCAGTGAGCCTAAATGTTTGAAAAGAGGTCGCACAAAGGTAAGTTAGTATCCTCACAAGCTTACAAAATTCCAGTGGGATTCACCCAGTGTGCACAGACCGTGTGATTCATGTCTTCTCTCTGCAAAGTTTTATACCTATGGAAACCAGGATCATTGAGGAGTGAGAACCTGAGGACCAAAGAGAAAAGCACTGAGTTACAGCTGCAACCCTGTTACCACCTTCTGCAGGCAGGTTCAAAGCAAGCCTCTCCCTTAGGGTATCAGTGCCTCACTGTTCCTGTGAGATGGTCTGTTATGGGCATTCAGCAGATACACCACCCCGCCCCCCAGAGATTCTGACACCGGCAAAGTTCAAAGAGTTGGTTTTTCCCTCGTCCTTCCAAGCTTCCTCTTTGTCTCCCTCCTTTTCTCCCTCTGCGCTTCATTGCGTGATCTTTGGAGCAAAAAAAAATTCGGCTGCTATTTCTGTAAAGACTTGGATGCTGATCTGCTCTAAACCTTGTCTCTAACATCTTGTGTGTCTCTCAGTGCCAGGTCAAACAGGATGGAACTAACGCAGTGCTCTTAATCTAGATTTCAACATCTTCTCTCTCCTTTTAAATCACGCTGGCACAGCAGTAGCCTTTTGCCTGCTGTTCACTTTATATCAGGCATCTCTGCTCACCAGGAACTCTTCAAATCCTCCTTCTGGAGATTCTCAAAGTCAGTCTTCCTTGTCCAACCACACAGTTAAGGCTCTTGCCCAGAATTCCTGTAACTGAGAATCCATTCACACTGTAATTTTTTCCTCCAAGATCCATAAATGTGCTTCCGCCTGCTCATACCCCCAGGAATCCCAGTGTAGAGATTACTGGCTTGATCCCTTGCACCAGCTCTGCCCTCTGTGACATTAAATGAAGCTGCACTTTCCTGTGACACACAACCCACACCACTGATCCTGCTCTCCCACAGTGGAGGCTTTTCCAACTAAATTAATACAAACTAGTGAGGGAAGGTCAGCACAATTTTACCAGCTTTGAAAGTGCGAAGCCTCTGGATGGGAGGATTATTAATATCCTAAATAAAGCAGCAACCAGAAAAAGTATAGGTTTGTTATAATTCTGTAAAAATGATTTTTTTAATCTCAGGTTTACAAATGAAAGTCAGCTAAACAAATAAACAGAAACAAGGGGATTAAAAATTTTGTCTAAAGCAGCTTTGTAAAGAAGAGCTGAAATGATGTCATCATTTAAACAAGTTCCAACAACCAAGGTCAGACAAGGTAGGATGTTTTTCCTGCATGCTACACACTCTTGGTTTAGTTCTGCCCACCTTCAGCTTGTGTGCACACAAGACATTTCAAATATTCCCTGCTTAGCCACCAGAAGATAGTTTTTACTGGCATCACTAGCTGGCAGCCTGCTTACAAACCATCATTACACTCCCAAGCAAGTGCTGAAGTCCCTTTCTAGGAAATTAGATTTGCTACTTCATAATCAAGTTCTGCTGGAAACTAATTTGAAAATAAATCTAGAATAACATGAATCAGCTCTTAGTAATTCAGTGTCTCTGGTTTGCTGACTGAAAAAACCTGAACATGAGTAGCTCCTCCCACTGTGCTCACTCTCCAGAGCCTGTGATGCGGGAGCAGGTACAATCAGGGACAGGTTTTCCCTGTCTTTGGAGAGCTACAATGAGGTGCTTTCTTCCTGCAGTGCAGGAGGGTAACTCACCCCCAAACCCAGCCCCATCTGTCAGGCTCTCTTTAGACATCAAGCTGAAGTGTTTGCAAGTTCCACATGGCTCCCTCTTGAAGTCTCTTCCTTTCCATGGTGGAGGCCTGGAGTTTCTCTCTAGAATTTCCAAGCTCTCCACACGTCCTAGGTCTTACCCACTCCTGATCCTCCCAGCTTCAGTCTCGCGACTGAAATGTTAGTAGTTCTCTTGCCATATGAACACACTGGCTTCTCCTAAATCGAAGCCTCTTTTGTGAGCAGATGTTCCCCAGGCTTCTTTCCCAGGGAAGCTCTGCAGTGGTGCCAGGTGGTTCCCCTGGTTGCTTTCATCATCAGTACTCCATGTAGGTTTTTGCCATCCTGTGAGAGGCAGGCACACATGCTTGTAGTACTACACTTTCTAGGCCACGGGAACAGGCTCATAGATAAGATATGAGCTTGCCAAGCTTGTTTCTGACCTAGAAAAGCTGTCTCAACTTCCTACAGAACTCTGCAATGGCCTGTATGAAATGATGTTTAATGAAGCTGGCAGAGAGAGTAATGAAAGCCCCAAGGGGTTTGTTACATTAGAGCTTGCACAGCATGATTCCCCTGGAAATATTTTCTAAAATTGGGCTATAAAACTAAGGAGAGCTTTGGCTACCTAGCAGGGAAAGAGGCATTTCTGAGGACTCCTCTTTCACAATTCAGAAAGCCAAGTGATCTTGGGGAAGAATATGTTAGAGCAGAAAGAATGGTAGGGGATCATTAGGCCTTACATGTGTAGAGGGCTGTGGAAGAAAGAGGAAGGGAGATGTCTCATGCTCAGCTCAGATCACACAGACTGAAACACGGTGAGGGACTACTCCAGATTTTCTGCTGTATGCTCCATTTTCTTACTCAACAGTGTTCTCCCTTCCCCCAAACGAGGAAAAACCCTATATTCTCATCTTCCATGCAGGCGACTTATTTTCACGTCCAAGGCACATCTTTCCAAAAAAGACTGAAATCTGCTTCAGGAGCAAGAACGGTGCCCAGCCATCCTGCTCCTGGTCTTTTATTGTGAAATGAAGCTTTGACATATAATCAAAACTACACTTGTGCATATGTAATTTCAGGCCAAATATGGGTATGACAAATCCATTTGCTGGGCAAGCTGAGTGAATAATGATGGTTAATTATTGATCTGTCACGTGATGTACTTAGAATACGAAAAATCATACAAAATTAATTTCAGGATTTTAAAAACAAATTTCAAAACAAAAGTACTTGAAATATGTACAAGGGAGATCACGTACAGTCACACACACTACAGAAATACTGATCAGTGGAAAAAACTCTGAACTATAATGAATATTTGGACCTTAAAATGCCTAGCAATGAAAATAATCCTTTATAGATTGGTAAAAATATGCAAGGAGTGTTCCGGTTTTCCTGATAAAAACAATAATAAGCAATTGGCAGTGATGGGCTGCTGCAGGCCAGGGCTGCTGCTTTCTCTGTTTCAGTTTCAAGCAGAAATGATGTGATACTCCAGGCAAGCAGAGAGCTGTGGGGAGATGCAGTTGGAAGGGACACAGAGAAACGAACCTTCTTTCTTGGTGTTGAGGAACCAGAGCAAGTAAAAAGAGGTGGGAGCCAAGAGTTCAAACAACAGAAGCAAATGAAACAAAAAGTCAACATGAAAAAAATCAACATGATCTTCCCACAGTGCAGCAATAAGAGATGGAAGCAGCAGCACAATGCAACATGGGTTTAGTGTGTGAAACAGCACAGCACTGTCTGTGGGAAAGTGGGGTCTGCACGACTTCTGAGGAGCCTAAACTGAGGCAGCATCTTTCTCTGACTGCCCTCCTCTCTGCAGTGAAAATAGAGAGGCCCTGGGTCACCTAGGTAGACTCAATACTTGCATGGATGAGCAGCGCTATTTTAAAAGGTGTCAGTCCCTCATGCCTAGGATTTTGGTTTCTGGTGCTGCAAGGATGTACTTCAGATCAAACACATGAAGTTACAAAATACTGTAGAGCATTGTACTGGCTGGAGAATGACTTTTTGTTACAGTAGCCTGAAAGAAAAAATTCAATTGTTTTGGCATGTTCTCTGCCTGTCTCTAATGGACTCACAATTTTACTTATATGAAAAGGCAAAATAGGAGGAAAACCTTCCAGAGGAAGGAAAAAAAGCACAACAAGGTGCAGAAAGAAGTGATAGAAAGCACTGACACTTTGGTGTGGGATTCAGAGCTAAAAGGAGGTGTTCAAGAACCTCCAAGATAAGAGAAGTCACACAAAATGAAATACGACATGAACAAGAGCATAAGGAAAGCAAGCTCTACTGGTGGGATATAGGGCTGTGTAATGGGAGCAGTGATTCAGCAAGGGCTGGAGTCTGGCTGAGTGTCAAGGCCCCGAGTGCACTGATGGGATTTAATGTCCCTGACCAGCCACACCTGGACCCTCCACCCACCTGCACTGTCCATTGCCTCTGAGCCCCATTTAAGCTCAGACCTGGGCTTGTAGCCTCTTCTTAAGCTTCCTTGGAGGAGTTCTGGTGGCTTACTGTGGCTATGGCTACTGTTGATGCAGACCTCAGCCTGCAGACTGGCTTCCCACCTTTAGCTTGGACCCTCATCATCCTGGGAACTCTGCTTGATCACCTGTACGATCTCTGGGCCTGCCCTGCCTGCCTTGCCCAGTGACTGTAAATACTGATGCAGCAGTAGGTTGTGCTGCCATCCAGAGGCAGAAATGGGTGGGCAGGATCTTCGGGAACGGGGAAGTGTAAAGTCCTGTGTGTGGGGAGGAACGGTGCATACTGGGGGCTGGCTGCTGGAAAGCAGCTCCCCAGGAAAGGGTCTGGGAGTGCTGGTGGACACCAGGTTGACTCTGAGCAGCAATATGACCTTGTGGAAGAGAAGATTAATGGTGTTGGAGCTACAGCAGGAGGAGTCTTGCTGGAACCCTGAAGGAGGTGATCCTGCCTCTCTACGTGGCACTGGTGAGACCATAGCTGGAGTGCTGGGTCCACTTCTGGGCTCCCCAGAGCAAGAGTGATTGGAGTGAGTTCAGTGAAGGGCAAATAAGATGATTAAGGGACTGGAGTATGCCTCATGAGGGAGGGCTGAGCAAGCTGTGACTTCAGCACAGAGAAGGCTTGGGGGATCTCACCCATGTATATATAAACACCTGAGAGAAAGGTACCTGGTAAAGAAGACGGAGCCAGGCTCAAGTGGCCCCTGGTGATAAAACCAGAGGTCAGGGGCACAAGCTGAAACATGGGAGCTCCATCTGAACATAAGCAAACCATTCTTTTTAGTGAGACAGGTTTCCTAGAGAAGTTGTGGAGTCTTCATCATTGGAGTTGTTCAAGAGCTGTCTTGACATGGTCCTGAGCAACTGGCTCTAGGTGACCCCACTTGAGTAGATATGTTGGACAAGATGACATTCAGAGGTGCCTTCTTGCCTCAAGGATTCTGTGGTTCTGCCCCCTGTTATTGCCATTGGCTCCCCATCCCTGGGGTGCAGCTGCTCCCTGCCAGTAGATAATTAACTGGATATGTTGAACATGGCTAACATGAAGGTTGCCTGTTATCCTGGGCATACGAAGCAGGAGCAAGGAAGAAACACCTTGGTACCTGGTCTTGGTGTAATTACTCCTGGGATGCTGTTCCCACTTTGGCTATGCACGTTTTATGCAGTGTTGAAAAATTTGGGAAAGTTCCGGGTCATTAAAGTGACCAGAGTGTGACAGACTGTGCTCTGAAGCAGAAGTATCAAAGCACTTATTTGTTCTGCAGGAGTTAACTTGAGTGTTGTCTGTAATCAGCTATGAAAACACTGAAACCTGGGGGTGAGGCTGGGGCAATTTCAGACCAGAATTCAGAAATCTATGCAGAGATGAGTGGCAAATACGTAATCCAATGGAAGAGACATGCAGCCCAGCCAATTCTCTTTGGAAGTAAAAGACAGGTTATGTTTCTATTAGAAACTTTCAAATAGAGGTTGCGTTTGTCCTCAGAATTCCCTCTAGCTCAGTTACAGCTCCAAAATAGGCAGCTCAGCTCTAACAGCCCTTCTGGCTAAACTGTCACTGTGATTAGGTCTTTGCAAGGGTGTTGTTCTGCCATGGTTTAGCAGCACAGAGCAGAGAATGTCCCACCTGGGCATTCCCACAAACTCCAACACAAGCCCTCCTGTCAAAGCACACATTGTAGGACTGACCTGTCGGAGACTGACAAAAGTGTGTGTCCAAACTTCTGTGCTCTTCAAGTCATAGAATAAATCTGGTAATAATTAATGCCTCTTTACCTGAATGCTTTAACAGCCACATATCCTTCTCACAGGGTTTGTGGAGTGATGTTTAAAAACCCATTTCTATTAAAAATATGGCATGGCAGCTAATGAAGAGAACAGAACTTCCAAAAAAATCTCTATGGCCTAAAATGAGTTGTCAGACAGCTCAAGAGCCCTGAGAAGCACCCAGGAAAAAAGCAGTGTTGATCTGGTGAGATTCCCTTGAAACAGAATGGATGTTTTCCAAGTTCTCCAAGTTCCCTGTCTAACCATTTTTGAGTGCTACTATCAACAGCTAGAGCTGAAAGATTTTTTTTAAAATCTCAGCGGTGCATCGAAGGTTTTACTTAAATTGCTCTTATAAAAAATTAATGAAGGCATTATCTTGCTGGGCTACAAAATGGCAGGAGTGGATCCCAGTGAGATGAAATCTTCTTAAAATGCAGCTGTCAAAACATTTTTGTATTAATACATCCCTGAGTGACTCTGCGCACATACACTTGCAGTACAGAACTAGACCAGGAGGAGGAGAATTTCCTACAGCCCTGCTCCTAGCACGGAGCAAAGCCCGGTCTCGGTGTTTAAAAGGGAGCAAACTGCTGATGGTTCGCACACGAAGCTGTCTCTGAAGTGCAGCTATTCTTCCAAAGGAAGAGGAGGCATCACCTACTACTCTAGTGGCACGCGAGCTGCCATCTGCATTTGGAGCTTCCCAATGCAGTGACAGCTTCGCCGATGCGTGTGGAGTATCTGTGGGTGGGACGGGTGCGGGTGGCTGCCGGGCTCGCCCAGCCCCGCTGCCGGCTGTGCGCGGTGCGGCCGCTCCGTGCCCTTACCGATGACGGCTGCCTTGCGCACGGGCTGCGGGGCAGCGCTGCTCCAGGAGGCTCCGCCGGGCGCTGCCCACCTGCGCACGGCTCTCTCGGCGAAGAACGCGTACTGCAGCGCCTGGGCCTGCCCCGAGCTCAGCAGCAGCCCGAACAGCTCCCGCTCCCGCCGCACGCCCTCGGCAAAGGGCCTCTCGGTGGCGGCCCGCACGGCCTGGACGCACAGCTCCGGAGCCAGGCACCCCCGCGCCTGTCGCTTCACCTTCACCAGAGCTTCTCGCAGGAACGCTTCCATGTTGGGCAGCTTGGGAACTGGCTTCAGGCTGAGCCTGCGGGGTTCCAGGGGCTGGCCTGGGGGGAGAGAAATGGAGTTACAGAACAAAGCATCCACATCTTTTCAGATGTAGTCTTTCCAGACTACAGATTTCCACCCTTTTCCACAAGCTGGGAAGGCAGTCTGCCTCTTCTCCAATTCCCACTGTATTAGGGCTTGCATGGCACAGTGATCTGGGCCTAGAACTAAAGCATCTGACATTTCTCCTTATCTCTGTTTGCTCTGACAATCACGATTTTTCAAGTCCCTTCTCAGGCTTCAAAAAAAGTAAGACTTCCTTTTCAAAGAAGTAATTCTCTCCTTCCTTTTCTCAGCTTCGGAGTGCCCTGGCTTTCCAGTTCTTTCCCTCTACAGTCCCAGCTGCCACATTCATACGGGTCTTTCTATAAGCTTCAGTAATGAAGTTTTCCTCCAGTGTTGTTTAGTATTCAGGACCCAGTTGACACTTAGCCAGAGGCATTCCAGCCAGAGTCCTGACCCAGACATTGACAAGAGAGTGGAAAACACACCCTGGCTTCTTCCCTGACCAAACGAGCCCCTCAATTCACTTCGGGACTAACCAAGAGGAGATCTCACTCAGCATGAGTTGGGCAGCAAATGAATAAGGGAGAGTTCATGTTTGTGTCAGCAAGGGATGAATCAAGCAGCCACAGAAATATGTGAAGTTCATTACAGAAGAGGTTGCTATGGTGATACCTAGAAAGGATTTTAATTGAGAGAACTTAGTTACATTTCAGATGCCAAAATTCTGTCTTCTTCCTAAGCACAGACCTGGCCATACTCAGGTGTTCCTCTGCTCGTAATGGCAGCTTGCTCAGTAAAGACTGTGGAGGAACAAGATCAGCAGTTTGGGACGTATTCCCTTGAGACTGAAACATTCTCACAATGACCCTGCTGTCATCACAGCCATATCCAGATCATTAACTGTAGCATGGCACTGTGTGGATTGCTAGTGCTGTTCCCAGAAGCAGCCAGGACTGCCACCAAAGTCCAGTGGTGGGCTGAGAGCCTTCTGCTGAAGCTCTCTGGGGACAGTGTCTCATTGCTCTGGCCTCTTAGATGAGCTGTGCCCCAGGGGCACACTTCCTTCCAAGGCAGCATATCGCATCCAGCTTCCCTTTCTCTTCCTGTTGTCTGAGCTAGGGAAGTGCCAATGCACCAGCAGAAAACTCAGGAAATCCTACAGAGGATGCTGAAGAGCAGGAATAATGGCAGCATGGCAGGCATGGTTGCTTGAGGAACAACAGGTCCTGACTCTAGCCCTTCCTCCAAGACTGAGCAACACAGGAGAAACAGAAATACAAGTTTCCAGGATGAGTGAATATACTGATTTCTTGTAATAGAGGTCTTCAGAGCGCAGGCTTTTTAATTAAACCTCTTAGTGAGCACAAAAAGATGAACACTCACTGTGTAAGTAGCTTCCCTTGTGATCAGCATTCATAAAAATGTTTTCACATTCACAGTGGAAATAATTTGTATCAGCCAGTATTGCAGGCTTTAGTCAGGATAATGTTCCTTTATTTTGGAATATTTTTTTCCTTAAATCTAAGTTTTTAACCCAGAAATGCTCTTTATCTGCAGTTCTTTATTTAGGACTTAAATAGTGGGTTATATTCCATCACAAGGGGAAAGCTCAGGCTTGTCCCAGAAAGCTGAACTGATGGCTGGAAGACTGGGCAGATCAAGGGACTTCATATGACGTCCAGTGGAAAGGGCTGGTAAAAAAGAAATACCACTGGGAGCCTTTAGGCTTGGTCTTCAGACAGCAAATAGTACTGTAAGCACAAATACTGGTAGGGGACAGGAGACGGTTCCTCAGACTAAAAAAAAGTAACTCAGGCTCCTGTAATAAAACTCTTATTTTAGCTGCAAACTAAATAGGTTTTCTACAGCACCTCTGTGCAGTATCTTAGCTTCTGCAATGCTAATAAGAATAAAGGACATCTTTATGATCAGGAAAGAATTACCAGAATCCAAATCTGGGGAGAAGAGATCAGTGTGGGACACCTGTGTGCAGCTTGATTTCTGAAAGCAAAGCAGCAGGATGATGCTGAACAGTGTCAGACATCAGTGCTGCAGGAAAAGCTTCATCCACACACAGAACTAACACAGATTCCTGCTTTATTTACCAGGTTTGTAGTCCAGGTGACACAAAGGGCAGATCAAGTCTATAAAATTTCTATCAGCAAATGCACCATGTATGCATACAGTATCAAATATTATGTTTTTTAAAGAAAGAAGTATCATCCCAGAGTTGTAAACCCTAGGGATACTATGGGATGGCACATGCAAGAGACATTGCAAGCCTAATGTTCTTCCTGATGCAGGGAACTGCTTGTGAACTTTTGAAGACTAAAGCTGAGCCTGGCCCCTGCCCCTCAGGCTGCCAGAGACAAGTCCAGGCCATGTCAGACCTTTCACAAACTCTGTTTGTATCCAAGGGACACTTGGCTAGGCCTCTGTCTAAGGAAGGTGTCAGCCAGAACCTTGAGCCCTGGGGAGAGATTAAAATGTCTTGATGTTGTGCATCTTGGCAGAGATGACTCACGGACAGGCCTTGCAGCTCTAAGGGAAAGCCTTTCCTCCAGCCTCCATTTCAAGGATGCAATTACCCACCAGCAGCATCTGTTCCGCCCCTGGCTTTGATGAGCCTCAGAAGGAACAACTGCTTCCTCCGCAGCAACTCCCAGTAGCTTACAGGCAGAAACTCATCATCTTTCCACACAGATTAATACCTGGGGGACTTGAGCTACTCCAAATTGCTCTGATTTTCCTTGGCTCTTTGGTGCAAGGCATTGGTACCGCTCTGCTCTGAGCAGCAGATGGGGTCAGAAAAACAAGGGGTGTATATGGAGAGCTTCAAAGTCTGCTGTGTGGAGGCCGGGAGCCAATTTCTCCTCCAGCTGAGGAAGACTAGAGCAGGCCAACAAGAAGTGGGCAGGATGAGCTGCAAGCTGCTACCTGCCACCAGTAGTTCCAGCCATTTGTCAATTTTGTGATGCCATCAGCTGGGAAAAGCCTGAAGTGCAACTTTAGATTACTGCAGTGATTGTCAAGCACATTTACTGAAAGGATGTTCTCCTTGTCCCCAAGGATTTAGCTCCTGTCTATTCCTTTTAAAAAATGCCTTCAGAAGTGAAGATATTTTCTTTAGCCTGGAGAGGCCAGTTTGCCTGGAGAGGTCAGGGAATTATTCTCACTTTCTATCTGCAATATATAAATACTGGTTTTCAATGAGAAATCTAACTCAGAATCAGTAATTGCCTCTGTGTATTCCTACACCCACTTACTGTTTCAGAGCATCTTTTGAAAGTGTCCTTCATTAGAAACAATCCATAAAAATGTATGGATGAGAATGCTCTCCCAATGTGCCATAAAAGTAGCTCTGTCAGCTGTGTATCACAACAGTAATCAAGGACCCCTGATACAGTAAGGCAGTCATTTGAGACTGATCTCTTGCCATGAGATACTGCAGCTCCAGCACTGAGAAAGCTTTAGAAGAAAATTATTTCTGAATTGATTCTTTGAGACTTATCTTGCTGTACAGCCTTCCCAGGAATAGAAATTCCAGAGGTGACAAAACTAGTTATTTAGCCAGACTGCTCCGTAAGAAGTCAGCAGTTGTAGCTTCATGTTTAAAAAAAATCTCATCAGAAACAAAATGCTGCATGCCACACAAAGCCAGTGCAGTTCTGTGATGGCTTTTTTTTTTTTTTTTTTTCGTAGATTCTCTTTGGTTTTATTAAGATTATCTGAAAAACATTCACTGAAAACAGAACTCCCTGTGAACAAACTCCAGACCAGCTATACAAGACTGTCATCTCTTCTGCAGCCCTGTTAGTTCTTGATGGAGAAAAATTGAAGTGCTGCCTTGCCTTTGTATGACAGGAATATTATTAACTTTAGGCAAAGGCCAAAGCAAGGAAGGATTTGAAAGGAACGTACAGGCTCTGGGTACACCAATCTTTCAAATTATTAGATAACCTGAGGGTAAATGGTGCATCAAAACTTGTCATGGTCTTCTGCGGGGTCTAATGAGAAATTTTTCAAGCAGGAAAGAAATAGATTAGCTGGCTCACCAGTGTTTTCACTGTTAAAACATGTACTGTAAATGCCAGTAAAGCTGTTGGAAAGAGTCTGAAAGCATTTTTAAGTCCTGTGGGAGTTGATATATAGTGTGATGTGAAACACCATCAATGACATTACTCATTTTTGCTGGGGTAACTCAAACCAGCGATAAACAGATTGAAAATCTAATAATGAGTAAGACTGGGACAGGCTACCTGCTGGATATTCAGTCAGGATTCTTGTATGCTTATACAACTAAAAAAAAAAAAAATATTGGTAGTGACAGTTTCCAAAGAAGACGAAGCTTGACAATTTCCAAAGAAGGTGAAGCTAAAGAACAGGATTTTGCCAGTGGATATAAGCTCCAGAAAGCAAGTTCCCCTGAGAAATAGTGTGGTCAATGCTTCCTTCCTGAGGGTCTCCTCTAAGGCCAAGCTGGCTTTCACAACTGTCAGCCACTGCACAATGTCTGTCATGGAAGAAACAAGCATGCAAATATCTAAACTTCACCCGATTGCACATAGCATTTGTTGAACTGCAGAATGTTTTCTGGTTTGCCAGTTCCAGCAATGTATCCATTACTCATTTCATGACACACTGCTGCTGCTGCCATCAGTACTGGTACAGATCTTGTGCAAGGCATCATTCAGAGCCCAGAGGGTACATCACAGTGAGCACTGTTTGTTGGGTTAATTTGCCTAGAAGAGTGGTAATATTTCACTGCTCTCCCAACAGATGGAGAAACAGAATTCTCATTCAAACCAGACAAACTCAGTGAACCAAGGTACCTTTGTTTTTCTTAGAAGCAGCAGTGAAATACATCATCCATCCCTTGCTGAAGAATTATATTTAGTCTGATGACATACAGGAAAGAGAAAAGAGGACTGCTTATGTCATTGATTCTGGACTAGAAAATGAAGCCCTAAAATACCATAGGATGAATACAGTGAGAAGGAAGGGCGTCTGCTATAGAAAACCCAGCCAAAGAATACCTTGGCACCTGTCTGGTACATCTTAAAGTGTGGGGAGGTATACAAGACACTGATATTTAAGAACAGTCCATTCTTTGAAGCACCCTACAATATGGTGCACTGTCATCTAGGACAAAGCTACGTCAGCTTGTAGCATGGAGAAGGGGCCTTGTCTGTAGTGAAGAGAACTGGAGGAGCAAAACCAACACCCCAGCTTGGAACAGCATTGCCTCTAAAGGCCATATGACCAAAGCAGGAAGGGTTTTTTGCTTTCCTGCATTCATCTCATAGTGACAGAGCCCTAGATGAAATCCAGCAGTCAGGTTCCAAAGGTACAAGGAGGTCAGTAGTGGAAAAATGCCCTATTTTCTCTCAAGGCAGTGCTCCTCGTGCTGCACAAGGAATGTTCCTCTTCCTAAGTGAACTTCAGTGAATTTGATTCTGTTATTCCTAAGATGGGGGAAAAAATCTCTCCCCATCCCTCCCATCTGCACAGGCCTTTTATTTATGTGGCACCCAAAGGATTAGGGACAGAGTCACTTACAGACCATGGATCATTAAATTGAGCAGAGGATGTGCCAGCCCCTCCACTACAGGGAGAAAATTATTTTTGCTCAGCCAGTATGGATGGTGCAACCAGGATGCATGCAGCGCCAGCTGGGATCCAGAACTATATATGGAAAGAGCATTTACTCCCCAAAACCTGCAGAGTGCAGCATCCCAGAGGAGCATGTGAGTTTGGCTATACAATTAAAAGGCAGGAGGACTTGATGTATATCTGTTCTCTGAATCTCACTTGAATTTCTGCAGCTTTTCAGCATTTGATTTTTCTCACTTCAGACAACAGGAAACAAATTCTGCAATTAATTGTATCTTCTGTGGATGCCAAAACTCAAGAATGGAGCATATAAATTGGAACAAACTGGTGGGCTTTGTTCTGACTCTTTTCAGCCCTGAAACATCACCAATTATTTCCTGGCACTGCTACAATTTGTTCCTCACCAATCACTTTGTTTGCCAAACGGATTGCTGCCTCAATGGTGTTTTCTTCCACAATTTCGTCAACCAAGCCAAGCTTCAGTGCTTCAGTTGCTGGAATGTGTTTTCCTGCCATAAAAAGAGAAATAAGGTGACTACAGCAGAGCCTGATGGACAATTTTGTTCTTTTCCATCTGATCAAATGACTGGTGCAGCTGATAATTAGCCCCTCATGGGTGGAAGCAAGTAGAATTACAACCCAAGCAGCTACACAGGTAAAAGATTCCTGTTTTTTAGACCAAGCTGGTAGGACTCAATGCCATGTTCATCTATACAGACACAGCACTCACCTGTAGTGATCATATCCAGAGCAGCTGGTACTCCAATCAGTCTGGGGAGTCGCTGAGTGCCTTCAGCACCTGGAAGTAACCCTATGGTGACCTCTGGCAAACCCATCCTAGCCTAAAATGAAGTAAAATTAAACAAAAAAATCTGATTAGAAAGAGTGGTAATTGCAAACTGAGCAAAAAAGAAGAAAGACAAGTAGATATGAGTCACATTGCTCCTCTAGGAAGCCTCAGAATTTCTACATAGAAACTCCATCCCTGCATTTTGCTACGTGAGATATTCAAGAAAAAAAATCACTTGACCATTTCAAGGATTTCTGTACAAATGCACAAGGAAAACATGACCTTTCAGAGGATTTTCTGTGCTAGTACAGCACTGGGGGAGGGCTGTAGGGCCGACAGCATTCCCTAGATTGACACGTGTCAATAATGCTTTCAAGTAGTTGTTACCAACTATTGGAGGGCATGCTGGCTTAACTGTCACCTCCCTACTCTAATTCTTGCAAGTTTGGTGAGGGGTTGGAAGGAACCTTAAAACCATCTTGTTTCACTACCTGCCATGGGCAGGGATACCTTCCACTAGACCAGATTGCTCAGAGCCCCATCTAACCTGGCTTTGAACACCACTGAACTCTTCCCTAATCTTCCTTCAAATGCCTCTTGGTGCATTTGCCATCTGGTAGTCATGGCAGGTAAGCTAGGGGCAGCAGGAAGTCTGTGGGGGACTTCTCTTAAAAAATGTATCTAGATTTTGTTGCCTTTAAAAAATAGTTTGCCCATTTTCTACTGAGCTTTCAAGAGATTTTGAGTTACTTTAAGACCACTACTTATAGTCCCAGTAGTCATGGCAATTCATGATGTGGTTTAATGAGAATGGTGGTAGTTGGTCAAAGGTTGGACTTAGTGATCTTGGGGGTCTTTTCCAACTTTAATGATTCTGTGATTCCATGGTGCTCACCTTAGGTGGCACAGAGGATGATGTGGAATATCTCTTTATGCTGTTACAGCAACCCACACTGCCACAGAGAGTGACTCACTGCAGAAGTGAGGGGATGGTCCTGTCAGTGAGGAGTCTCTACAAGGAGACAGGTACTGCTCAAGCTGGTTCAGCATTCCTGAACCTTGAAGGAGGGGATTAAAGAAAAAAAAGCCAGATAATTCCTGAAGACTCTTAAAGCTGTCTTTCAGTCAAAGTGCTCCTTGGGGACACAGAGCTCATGGGGAATTTAACCATAAATGCTCCTGAGTTTCAACTACCTATAGAAACTAGGCCATGAGCAGAAAGAAGTGCAAAATTCACAGGGCTGGGGAAAAAAATAAATAAGAGAAAGTCACGCTGCATGAGTCAGTAAGATACAGCTGTCTGCATCAGAATATAGATAATGAGACCTAGGGCAAATTAACATTTGGTTACTGAAGCTTCTACACAGCCATCTTATCCTACTAGTTACAAATCAACTTTATATTTAGAAATGACTTGAAATTAGTCAGTTAGTAAGGCTCAGGAAAGACGTCAAGGGTGATAGTGTAGGTGAAGGATGTCTGAGCACACCGAGTTGTATCCTGTAGCTATAAAGCCGCTCTCCTCTGGGCAGAGGGTCCCAGGGAAGGCACCCCGTCCCTCTGCTCGTGCCATCTGTACCTGGCTCCCGAGGATCCCAGCAGGGTGTGTTACCTTCGCGTGTGCAACGCGGTAGTGACAGCCCAGCGCCACCTCCAGGCCTCCTCCCAAAGCGACGCCTTCGATGGCCGCCACCACCGGCTTCTCGCTGCTTTCGATGAGAGACACGATGGGGCTCAGGGCAACTCCATGTCTCTTCGGAGAGGAAAATCCTCGGATGTCAGCTCCTGAGGGAGCACCAAGAGGTTAGGAGGAGTTAGTGGGCAAGGCGGTGGCTGGAACAACCCTTCCCTCTGTGCCACTGGATGCAGCTGCTCACAGATGCCCAAATCCTTGCAGAGCGTGCTGCTGGCAGGAGAGTGGTTAACAGGAATCAACCCCTTTTGGGACCACCTTCAAGGAACCGTGCGTCCTTGATCCTGTTCACAGAGCTCCGGGGAAGGCTGAGTACAAAAACACAGAGTAACTGTAAGGATCATGCAGTCAGTTTCTGCAGTTTGCAGAAATTTGCAAACTTCCTTGGTGTAATATTGAGCCTGGAATAGTTAACTGCAAATTACTACTAACAAGCAATGGAGAGCTCTACAGAATTTCCCCAGCTTTTCAGGTTTATTCAGCTGGAGAAGATCTGTTATTCACCACTGTCCCACCCCAGGTACATTCCATACACTAGACCAATAAATAGTCCAGAGATTTTACATCAACAGGGCTTCGGAGACTGAGGAAGCCCCAGGATGTTATGGAGCTGAGCAGCTGTCCCTCATTTCAGTATGAACAGACCAGCTTATTTCTGGCCTGGACAGTCCAGCTTGTCTGCATGACCAGCATGTCAATGGTGGCACAGCAAAATAGACAAAGCACCCTGTCTTGTTGCCATTTCCAGCCAAATTGGGACTTTTGTCAGCAGTGTTATGAGGCAGAGAATCTTCAGATATGTCGGGTGGAGAGTGTTTCATCTTCTGCTCAGCCCATGTTTGATGTCTTACCTGCACTGAATTTCCCATTTTCGCCACAAATCATAACAGCTTTCACTGAGGGATCTGCATCTGCTTTCTTCAGCCCATCCTCTAAAGCCTGGAGAACTGCCAGACTGAAATAAAATAGAGATTCAGTGAGTAACCATCAGCTACACCCCCCTTGCAAGAGGTATGTGCTAGGAACACTGAGCAGCCCAGTGAAAAGGAGCACCATGTCCCACAGGCTGTCCCCATGCCTGGCTGCTGCCACAGCCTCTCCAGGTGAATCCTGTCCTTAGTCTCCCTCTTGCTCCAAAGGACAAGCACCCAAACCCAACAGGCTGCCAGCCCATCTGTCAGTCTCTGCCTGGAGACTCATCTTCAGGCTATGACACTGCTGTTTCCACAGCAAGTAGCACAGGGAAATGTCGTTTGAAAATGTCTTCATGAATTAAACATTCAGATTTTCAAGAAAACAGTTTAGCATAATTTAAAAGTAATTAATGCTAAACCACTGACAATCTGAGAACTTTTTGAAAGGAGCTCTAGGGATAAAAAAGTTATCTTTCAAACACCTGACACAGGCTCTGCTGATGTTAATAATACTTTCACTTTGTGAAGATCTGCACAAAAGTCCAGACTTAAACTGGTGTGGGATCCTGTCAAAGGGAATTTGGGCATGAAACATTACACAGAACACGTTTTGACTTATCTGAACAGGTAGTTCTGCAGATACCAGCAGTAAATGTGGCCAGCAAAGAATTAATGAAGAATTTCAAAATGGATCTGTAGAAGTATAAACAGTGTTTTTTCAAATCAGGTATTTAAAAAGTCTGACCCAACTGTATGTCCACTTTGCATTTGCCTCTTTAAAGCTAATTTATGTGTTTGTATGGATATGGACACGGAGAGCCTAGTCTGTTTTAGAAGGTGGTAACAATAGTGATAGTAGGTAAAAATAGAAGCATTGACACTTTAGTAATAGAAATATGAATACAAATTTTATGTATATATAGTTTTGATACTAAAATATACTTATATACACACTGTTTTAAGTACACAGTTTACGAGAGACTATTCTGTGTGGATGTGCAGAGATGGTTCTGATTCAGAAAATCTGAGCTACAAGAAGTTGGAGGCTGGAGGAATATCCAAGAGGTATCATCCATGCTTGCCCAGCCCTTTATAAAACCAGCTTTCCTTCCTAGACCTTCTCCAAACCCTTAGTCCAGCTCCACATGTAAGCTTGGTGCTGAGGAAAAGGGAGCAGAGCTCTGCTGATGCCCAGTGGAGAGGAGCAGTGTTAATTACACAGAACTAATAGAAAGGCCTGAGGCATACTCAGCTTGTGCATGTTGCTCTATGTATTAGAGGGCATTTCATCTAAAAAGGAAGCTTGTTGTGAAGCAGATGAAAACCACATTATTGTACTCTCGTGTACACACATTTTTACAGAACAATGCTTGCAGCATTCACGTGAGAGCCCGTAGTCTGAGAAGGGAAACCTGGGAGCCCAAGGAGCTCCCTGTAAACCAGCTGTGTGAAGGAATCCCAGCCAACCTCTGCATATTCCTCCTTCAAAATCAAAAGTTAAAGACAAACTATTAGCAAAGTCTCTAAATCAGGGCTGTTGGCTGAGGGGGGCTGTCTAGGAGGGTCTCCAGGACCATCTGCTGCCTGGATAAGGCCGTGCTATATAGAAAAGTCAGTGGGAGCCTTGAGGCCTGACAACCAGAGACTGGGAGAAGTGTAATTTTTGGAGAGAGAACAGCCAGTTATGTACCAATTGCCCAACCCAGACATCAAAGACAACTTTGAAGTCTGATGTTAGTAATGGTTCTGAAAGCTGAAACTCAAAATGAGAATAATTTGGCCATGCCAAAGTAAAGCTGTGAGGTGAGTCAGTAAAGGCCCCTCCACTGCACATAGCTCCACATGGCAGAATATGAAAGCCTTTCCAAATTTTATACATTAAATGTGTTTTAATATTGTCTTGGTTTTGAAAGACAGGTGTCTGCTAAGGAAGGCAGAAGCCTCCCTTGAAGTGGCAGATATAACCCCTTTTCCCTCTGAGTTATTATCTTTCCAAATTTTATACACTAAATGTGTTCAAATATGTTTAAAAATTGGGTTTTATGTCCCTCCCCTTGGCATATCTGTGGTTGCTGCTGTTTGAGGAGCACTCACAGGCTGCACCCAACGCTTGCTGCTCTTGGAGTTCTGTTTGTGCATCAGTGGAGAGCCAGGCCACAGCAATACCAAACTCACCCAGGGGCTGGGAGATTGCAGGAGAAGCCATTAGGAAATGTCCTGACACTCTACAAAGCATAGTGCAAAGAGGGAGAAAAAAGATGTCCTATGATCCAAACAAATGTGAAGTTACTAATTTGCAAATATTGTATAGACAAATGGCACAGTTCTGTCAGGAACAGGCAAGAAGCAATCAGTATTCCTGTGTCTGTTCCAGGCATGTGATCAGCAGATGCAAGGTGCCCATCTAGAAGGGTTGTCTGCAGCAAATGGAAAGGTTCAGGTTCTAGGGAGGAAATCGGTTACAAGCCCTCAGCACTTACAGCAACATGCTACCACCAAAATAAAAACCAGTCAGCAAGGCTGCCACAAAATCACAGTTTGATCCCTACTTCACCTTTATTAACCCAACAGGACTGTTTATGCCAGTGAATAATTTAATTTGGTACTTGCATAAATATCTCTTCTCCTTCCATATAATTTTTTCCCAATGGGAATTTTTGCAGGGTAAAAAGGAAGTAAAATCAGACTTTTTGCAGTTTCTTGTTTTCCTAAGATGGAGTGATAAGTTTGCCTTGGATATGTCAAAGTCCAACACACAGACTGCATTGCTTTGTCACTCACATAACTGGCACTAGGAGTTGTAATTTTCAATTAAAGCATCACAGTAGAATATGTGGCAGTAGAATTATAAAAATACTCAGGAGAATCCCAGCTTCAAACTGCTAGAGCATTAAAGAAACAAAAAGTCACTGTAATTTTCATATGTATTTCATTACTGTGACACTGTCATTCATTTAGCAGTAACCATGCAGAAGTTCCCTCCATGCTTTCCAAGGTTGCATCCATGCCATGTAGTCAGTTCCACCATGGGTACTATTTTGACTGCCAGAAGAGTGAGTCTGCCAAGGTGACTCAGTGTTCCAGGTTTCAGGAACTCGAAATAGGTGCTGTTAAAGAGCAGGTGCACACCAGAGCAAGAGAATATTCTTGGAGGTTACCACACCAGGTTGTTTTTATTTTATGGAACTCATTGCAGTGACAGTGATGTGCTGGATTTGTAGCAGGGTTTTACTATTTACCTAAATTATTTCATATTTTAGCTGGAGTTTGTGAAAATGAATTTCTTTCATAAAAAAAACCCCAAACAACTAATATAAGGGAATCCTGGAAATTTACTTAGTCTCATTTAAAGAAGTGAGACTCGAATCCAACAGTGGAAAATGTTGTTTATGGAAAACATGCAGATCTGGGCCTTTCCCTTTGTACTTTTCCCAGCTTCTAAAAAACTTTAAAAACCTGAAAATCTCAAACCTGAACAAAACCAATTGTCACGATAGAGGGAAAACCTGGATGCTCAATATGAGTGATCAACAGGAATCCGATTTATTGATTGTACCAAAGCTCCTTATATACTGTCAATAATAGGCTTCATGCATATTCGTAACGGCACATTCTAAGTGGTTCAGGTCTACTAAGCTGATCCTAAACTCCTCCTTAGACCCCCTTCCGTGGTCAGCAGTTCTGCTTTTTTCCCTGGCCTTCTAACCACAGATGTCTATTGTTATACTGCCAAAACCTAACCTTGCTGGCTCTGCAAATAAACCCATAGTTCAGCTGTAAGACTCAATGGTGGTTCAGTTACTGAGCAAGATACATGTAATATTCTGTAACTTCAGTTGTTACACAAGATGTGTGGTGCATTGTCTTATGAGACCTTGCTCAGCTAGCTGCAAGGGTCTATGTGCCCGTTCTCACGTAGCCAGCTTCTCAGATCAGTAAGCTGCAAAGAACCTGTATATCCCGAATCTATATGTCCCTTTTCACGTAACCAATCCCTCACAACCAATCCAGGCTCTTCCACTGTCACAGGCTCCTGTTCCTTTGGATAGCTTCCTGCAGTGTTTTTCTTTGAACTTACTGCTGGGTATTACATAATCCCCTACTTGAAACTGAGGACTTATGTGCTGGAGTTACCTACTCTGCTCTCCCTTGCTTCAGTGTCAGATCCAGCTGTGTAGTAGCTACTGTCACACGTTGTTGTGTGACAAATTGCTAATACAGTTTGAACAGTCCTGCACATAAATTAAGGCCAGAGCCAGAGTGGCATCTTTTGGGTGGAATTTTAGAAGAGTTGTTTTAGGGAGCAGATGCTTATTCATCCCAGAATTTTCTCTCTGCGTCTCATCCTGATGAGGTGCTGATCCAGTCCAACACGTGTAATCACATTCTCCCCTCATTGCTACCTGTCTGAAACTGCAGCTTCTCTCATCTCCTTTACATTTTCTGATTTTTATGGTGATCACGGTCAGAAGGACAATCCTGGCAGCCAGGGAGAGCCTTTCCCAATCAAATCTGTTACGCTGTCACACTTCATAGAATCCCAGACATAAGCTCCCCTACTGCATGCCCTCTCCTATCCTCCCTGGAGCCTTTCCGCCCTTGTCAGCTCAAATGTTGAAATACTCCTTAAAGTCCTTCTAATTCCCAGTGCCAGCAGCCTGCCTCTGCTGAGAAGAGGTAATCAGTTCTTTCTTTTGTGAGTCTTGTCTTTCTGTTCCCCCAAACTCCTAGTTCTTTGCATATCTAAATCCCTTCTCTCAATGCCATGGTCTCATAAATGCAGATCTCTGAATACTAAACTTCTGCAAACCAGGAAAAAACCCTCCAAACAAATCAAATTTGGCACATGCCACCTCTGCTGGTGGAGAGAGCGTTTAGCTTAAAGGGGAGTCTGTGTGGGAGCCAAATTTGCTGCCAGACTCTCAAGTCATCATACATTCCTCAGGAAAGCACTGCCCCCCAGGTACTTGCACAGCAGAGGATGGTGTCAGACGGAGAAAGCAAATTCCTGCCCACCAGTGGCTTCTAAAGTGCTAATGGCCAGTGTGATGGCCCAGGAGGGGGGAAATGGATAATGGAGAGAGATAGAGGAGGCTGGAGCACAGCAGCAAAATCTCACCAGTCTTAAAAAGCATTTGTGCCTGCTGTGAAATGAAATTTTCAGGATTGCAGGACATGGCTCCTCTCTGTACTTTCACTGCCTGCTATCGCCTGAGCAGTCAAACATTTCCAACAGCAGGAACAAACCTGCTCCCTGTGGTCCAGAACAGAAATGTGCAGAAGCAGGAGCAGCACCCAGGGATCAGAGTGTGCTCTACCTTTCCTAGCTGCAGTCAGATCTCAGCTAAAAACTACCCAATGGCAAGGGTGTGAGAATTACGGATCTCTTTTAAAACAGGTATTACCCTGGCATGCCACCAAAGACCACAGACACGTCTAAAGCCGTAGTTCAATGGATCTGAAGTGTGCCAGGGTCTGCCTTCTTCCCCGTGGGGCTGAGGAACAGGACTACAACCACGCTGTCACCCTTGGTGTATCAGAACCACACCCTGCTGTGTGGGCACTGCAGGGCCAGGAGGAGAGGGCAGTAAAAGCAGAGGTCTGTCCTGAAGAAGTAAGTTGTTGTGCTGTTGCTGTTCAAAGGCAGAAGTGACTTTGGGTTTTCTCCAGAACTTCTCAAAAGAGGGGAGTTAAGGTTCCTTAAGCATGTATCTGTTACTGTTGATGGCTGGACTCAGTGATTTTAAAGGTCTTTTCAACCTCAGCGATTCCATGATTCTTTAGCTCTGTATTTTGTATTTTTCATGGTAAGGATTGAAAGTTTATTGTGAGCACAGCCTGGAAGTTTTCTTAGACTGGTCTTGGGCACAGGAGGTCCAAAGGATGTCTTACACCCTACAGTTCTGGGAGTCCTGCATGTGTGGTTCATCTAAACTCACCAAGTCACTCCGAATTTCTCAGGGTAATTACCTGAGCATGTGGAAACATTTGCGCTTCTAAACAAGTTGCAACAGAAGAGTGAGCAGTGCCAGCTACACTGTAGCTTTGCTACGGAAGAGCAGCATGTTTCACCTCCTTTTCATGCTCTGCCTTGTCTCTACGAGCTTCTTTTTAACAAACTCTCTAATTTATAAGTCAAGCACAACGGCAGTGGGGTTTTTTTGGCTTGTAAATATAGACTGAATAGACACTGTGGTCACTGTTACTGAGCAACTCCAGCTGCTTAGAAAGGGTTTGCATGCTAATCAGAACTAAAGGAGCTAAAATGCTCATCTAATGCAAAGCCAAAAGCACGAAAGTCCTTTCCAAGGCACATGAAAAACTAAAATTTCAGAGGCTCCTACAGATTGGTGTCGGACCTTGTTTTTCACTGGCTTGTGTTTGTGATTGCGTGGGGCCTTTCTTGACCAAGATCAGTATTTAGAGGTCAATTCCTCAATAGCTTTTAAAGGACGAATGAACGGCTTTCTGCCAGCCCTGGCTGGGTTTAATCCTGCTCCCAGCTCCACTTGTTGAACCACCCCTGATAGCCACAGAGCCCTTTGCCCTCTCCCCCCAGCACACTTGGGTAGCGCAGGGATTTGCCAGGCAAGCACTGAGCAGTGTGTGGGGCAGGCAATCAAAACAGGAAATCTGAGGATTGACTCGTAGCAAACAGCTCTGAAGGCACTCCAGGCTGAGCTGCTGTGCTACGTCTTGCTGAAGCAATGCCTTGATTAAAGACTGGAAGGTGATGAGAAATAGGCAAAGTTTTTACACATCTTCCAGGGGAGATGAGACAAAGTACAGTTTGCTGAGCCTGGCACCTCTCCTGTGAAACCCCCCCAACTAGAAATTATAAGAAAGAGCAGAAGTTACGGCAAAGTTCAGCATGCTGTTCGCAAAGCGAGATCCATGCTACCTCTGAAGGAGCCGCCCGGGCCCCTGCGGGTACCGAGCGGTGTAGAAGTCCCGGCTGAGGCTCTCTGCGGCCGCCCCAACCCGGGACTGGGCGGAGCCTCACTCGGGCACGGAGAGAGGGAATGAGGTGAAAAGGAAGGAAATCGGAGAATCCCCCAGCAGCTGACAAGGGGGTCCCCAGCCCCGGCCCGGCGCTCCCCGCGGACTGCCGGCCGTACCTGAGCTCGTTGACCGGCGGGTTGCGGAGCCGGATGACGGCCACGGCCGAGCCCCTCGCGTACTGCGCCATGCCGAGCGATCCCGCTGTGTCCCCGTGTCCCCGTGTCCCCGGGCCAGCCCCCGCCGCGCCCCGCCCGCAGCCCGCCCTCACCGCGGGGCTGGCCCCGGCCCCCGGCCTGCAGGGAGCTGCCTCTTGCTGGGGTTGCAAAATGCGGAATATGGGAAATTTTCTTAAGAAAGGACGCTCATTAGTGTCTGATCTTTGTAGCTTTCAAGCCTAATCAACAAGAAAGGAGATTTAAGCCGTGCAACAACAGCTCACGAGCTCTAAGTGGTGTCCTGGTGTTGGAAAGAGAAATTCCTTGTTGGTAGAATTGCCTTGCTAAGGTTTAGGGCTCCACACGTTTCAGTGATCTCAGTCCTGGGGGGAAGATTGACAGTGCCTGGGGAGAAGGATGTGCCACTGACAGTGGGCACACAGAATGCAGAACTTAGAGGCCACAAGGACATTTGGCAGAACCCCCACGACAAGGAAGAAACTGATAAAGGCAACCCAGCAACTGTGCTGAAATCAGCTCTGATGGGTCAAAGGCAGTTCTGGCAGGGGCAGATCATGAGCACCGACTCTCGGACCACTGACCCAAGAAACCACTGACCCAAAAGAAGAGAAAGACTGAGCACCTGGACTAATTAGCATGAGAAACGAGAGAATCATTAATCAGTAGAAGATAGAATGCTAATTAATAAGAGAATGATGTAACTTGCAGCCAATGAACATCAATACCTTCATTTGCTAAAATGTATAAATAGTGAAAAGTTTTGATAGTCATTGTGCTGGCTTTGTGGATTTGCCACCCAGCCCACTTTCCGTGCAGAAATGTAAATAAATCAAATACCTTGACTCAGTGTTGGATTGGCATCTTGCACACTGGGTGAAAGAACCTATTCTGGGACAACACTGGCATTTAATGTGTGCTCCCAGTCAAGCTCTGTGCCCCTGGTCCCTTTGGGTGTCACTTCACACCAGCCCCTCAGCTCAGCGCAGTGATGCCACTGTAAAAAGAACTGAGAGGTGGTGGGGGGAAACATAGTTTCTAACGTTACAAAATGTATCTGTTGCTCTAAAATGTTATTTAAGGGACAGAGAAGATTCTTACCTATACATTATTATATTCTTATTTATATCTCTATAATCTCCCATTTGTGTCTCTTGGCCTTTAAAAATCAGTCCCCGGGCAGAATGGCTACAGCATCTTCCCTGATCTGGAACAGGTGTAGACAATTTTAGAAATTGATTTACATGTACAGAAAGTTTCTTCACTCAAAGCAACCTTTATTGCTGCTTTTATACAACCTTTATTGTTATAGCTGTTGTGGTGGATCGCTCCAGCTCTTCTGGCATTTATTATATAATGTTAAAAACCCCCCCAAACTAGGGGTAATACTCTGCATTTGCTTGTAAAACAGCATGTTCTGGGAGTTTATAAAAATGGTGTAAATGATGCCTTGGAGGGCTAACTTGTCTGTTGCATTTTTATTAACCAGAATGAAACCAAAGTTCACTCTAAGTTGTACTCTGTGTTTATGATTTACAGGTCTGATCTACTCGTCCTTTAATAACACAACTGCTGTAGTTGTGATAAAACAGGCATATTCTGAGCCTGAATAAATGCAGAAGAAAGCAGTGTTCAGGAAAAGAGAGCTCATAGAAAAAAAAAGAAGAAATTTCTACATTGTCATGGAAAAACTCCAGTAATGTTGAAAGCTTGTCTTTTTTTCCTTTTTTCCTTCAAGATGAATGGAGTTTGGTAGTGAGAAGAAGAAATGCATTTCAATGTATACAGCAGAGAAATTTTAAGTCTTGGAAGTTGTGCAAGGACCAAGTCCAAAGGCCTGAGCTTAAACCCAGCTCCCAACCCAAAGGGGAAAGATAAGTGCATGGCACTGGCCCCAGGTATGCTTCTGGCTGTGTTTTCCTCTCCCAGCGTTGCTAGTTTCACAGCAATCAGACCCAAGGCTGTGCAGCTTTGCTACACCTGACCCGATCTTTAGCATGAGAGGGGTGCAGGTTGCAGAACCTGTCAGTGCACTCAGCCTTGGGAAAATGTTATCAGGATGGTCCAGTTTGTTCCTGTAGCTTTTGTGTGATTCCCCAAGAGCTTGTGCAGGTCTCTGTCAGCCCTGCTGTTCTAAAGCTGTGCAGGGGCTGCCTGGCAGTTTGTGCTTTGCTGGAAAGCAGCTGTGGGCTATGGAACCACAGGACAAAGTGTCAGCTTTCTCCAGCCCTAGGTGTGCCAAAAGAAAAGAGATCTCACTGTTCCAGACCCCTATGATTACTGGTCTTTTGACCACACATTAGAGGATAATGCTCAGAAAATACACCTGGCACCCAGCTCTGGAGAAAGGCTTCTAAGACAGGAATAGCAGCAAATCCTTAGAAACTCCAGCACTAAAAGTGGGTATGAGGGTATTCACCAAAGGACAGGTTTCAATGGATGTGAATGTTGTGCTTTGTCTTCTGAACCTCTCAGGAAGTGCCATAGTAGAAGAAAAAGATTCCTGCTTCTTTCTGAGCTGGAGCAACACGAATGTGTCAAGTCTCCTACAGCCCCCTGGGATTATCAGCCTGTTCAGGATGCGCTGAATGATAAAAACAAGTGCTTTATTTATAGGAGCCTCAGCTTAATTTTTATTCCACTATATCAGTGCTGCAAGGTACTCCAGAAGAAGCACCTTGATTTGCTCTAACCTTATTCACACAGAACAAAAATTCCTGGAAAATGCTTCTTTGACAGCTGGACAAACCCTGTCCATTTCTGCACCCAGACACACTGGAAAAGGTGAATGTGCAGTGATGTCCCAGCTGGAGGAGCAGAGTGTTTCTGTGGGAACAACCTCTGAGGAATATGGAAGGTCTAATCACCTGTATTGTGCAATCTGAGTGGGGATTTGTGGTAAAACCCATGGCCACAGTGCTGAGAGGGGCAGTAATTCTGAAAACTTACTAGTTCTTGTCATCAGCTGGTCTAAACTTCAGCCCTGAATTAAACCTTGCTGTTGAAATGACAGCTTGGAGGGCCAGCTAAATCTAACAACAACTGTTTTCTGCTTTCCCTTTTACAGCTATGGTTATTAATTCTTTTTTTTTTTCCCCTTAAAATATTATCGGATGTAAAAAGATCTTTGAACCCCTCCCCTTCGTAATTTTTGTCTGGCCCCTTCATGTATGGTAAAAGCCAATACTGGTAAACATTTGATCACAAAATAGTTTTCAAAGTCTTCTTTGGTCAGCACACCATCAGGAGGCATCCTCTGATAACTTTAAGGTCCTTTTCCAAACTCTCTCCAAAACCCAGCCTCCCAGAGCCTCAGTGAGCTGGAGTTCAGGGCCTCAGGGCTGGCACAGAGAGCTCTCACAAAGGCATAGCTGGAGCAAGTGTGATAACTACAACCACCCAGCAAGGCACATTGTGGGCCATGGAGTATCATCCTATTCCAGAGTTTAAAATTCTGCTGAAGAACCACAGCTTCTTTCAGCCATGAAGGTTGTTTCAGCTTGATGTGATAAAGACATCTTTAAAACTTTTTTCACCCTAGCTGGGTATCCTTTAAAGTGTTTTTTTCTCTAGTGAAAAAGGGCTTTAAATGTCTTGGAAGCTTTGCTTCCTGTTTTGTCTTGTAAAATAAGGCTGGGCATAATTAAATGCAGTTAAATGCCCCTGTTAATACATTTAATAACTTAAAACATAGCATGCAGGTGGAGAACAGTCGTATATCCAACTCTGCACTCCCCCTTAGAAACAAACAGCTCATTTTTGTTTAAAATGTGTGTGTGCAGGTGTGGAGAGCAGTGACACAGCCCTGTGAGCACAACAGCTGTTGGTGTGGAATCACAGACTGGGTTGGGTTGCAAAGGACCTTAGAGCTCATCTCATTCCATGCCCTGCCACAGCCAGGGACACCTTCCACTAGGCCAGGTTGTTCCAAGCCCTGTCCAACCTGGCCTTGAAGGACTTTTGTCTTACTGAGGCTTTACTCTACTCCTTGGCTTGTTGAAACCCAGAATTACCCCTCTAAAATTCCCCACTGCATCAAGCCTGGTCTGTATTTATGTATATTTTAGCACCCAGTCCTGCAAACACAAAGCCATGGACAGCTTTGCACACATAAAGCTGGTTCTGACAGATATGTTAGCAATGTACAAACTCACAGCATTTCCCAACGAGTGGGTTGTCTGTTCAGCATTTATCTCACTCTGTACCACGCTGGGCATTTAAGGTTTAAATTGTCTTAAATTTCAAACGTAGGACCTCAATTTCTCCTTGCTGGAACAAAGTATGTTGGTTATTTTTAATAATACAGGCCTATTTCATGACTTTCGAGCTCTGATATTTGCGTGGTTTCGAAGCAACACCTCCTGGCAAGCCGTGGTATTGCTCGTGCAGGGAGAGACCTTCCTTGCGGGATGATATACGACAAACCAGGAGTGCTGTGGAGTGATAGAATCACAGGACGGCTTGAACTGGAAGGAGCCTTAAAGCCCACCTCATTCCCTGCAGGGCAGGGACACCTTCCACTGTCCCAGGTCGCTCCAAACCCTGTCCAACCTGGCCTTGGACATTTCCAGGGATGGGGCAGCCACAGCTTCTCTGAGAAACTGTTCCCAGACTATCAGTGACCTGCAGCAAAAACCTTTCCTTGCTTAGTGTGCAAATCAGGGTGTGATGGACGTGGCTGCTCCAGCTTCCACTTGGGGAGAAATAAAATTTGGGAGTGTTGTCCAGAATTCTTTAAAATGAGAGCACACATAAGCACTTAGTGCTGTCTGACAGGTATTGCTGTGCTTTTCCTTTGTGTGTGTGTTTATACCACAGGTGCTGGTTTACAATGGATGATATCACCACAAACCAGGCAGGACTTTATCCATTAAAGAGCAAAGCCAGCAAGGGATGCTTGCTGTCATCCCTATAAATGGTGAATGGATGTCAGTGTTCATCTTTGCCCTCTTAACTTGCTCTCTTTTCCCTATCCCAGCATAAAACCGACTATAGAAGCAGAAAATAGAAATATGAAGGGAAATTCAGAGCCGTTCCAGAAACCTTCCTTAGTGCTCTGAGGATCCCATTCCCTCAGCACTAAATCAACGTGGGTGTCCTTAGGAGCAAACAAAAATACTACAGAAGACTTGGAAACACCACGGGACAAAGAACAAGGTGACAGTGCCCTCACTCACAGCACCACGCGTGGTTCAAGGCGCTGTTGTGCTGCACCGGCATCCCGTGGAACAATCCAACACCCTGGAACAACGCGAGGAGTCGGACTGAAGAACAGTAGGCGACGGATGCAGAAGGCTGAGATGTGAGGTAAATGTTCATATGGTCACAGTAAAAGCGACACAAGTCCCTGTAGAGGGATATTTCTTGAAGGAGACAGTAACATTGTCAACGAAGGTGATAAAAAGATACATGTAATCAATACGTTTTTCTGTTCTCCAGTCCAGATTCGTTGATGTCGCACTAAAGAAACTCTTTTGTGTCCAGCTGTAAACTACAGTGTTGAAAGCGTCTGTCAAGGCTTGGCATCTTAATATCTAGTTTGGCCACGCAAGGCTGTAACCTGGTGTTGAGAGAACTGGCAGGTAACATTAGAATACTGGGGCTGCTCTCACCAAGTACTCGGAAACAGGGTAAACCTCAGATACCAAGAAACCACGTCGTGATTTGGTCGCCCTTATCTCACTCAGCCACTAGTCTGGTGCTAGTTTGTCTGTTCCGGCCCACGCAGGTGACGCTGTCCCAGTTCTCGGCAGCCCTGCCCAGGCCAGCTGGAATTCCTGCCGACCTCGACCAGCCCCTCACGGGCACGGCCCGAGGTGCTACGGTTCCAAGTCCATCCGCCATGCCCGGCCCCTCACGGGCACGGCCCGAGGCCGCCTCACGAGTTCCCGCCCAAAACCCGCCCGCGCACCGCCTCAGACCACGCCCGCGAATCAGACCCCGCCCACGAGCGGGGACCCCACCCGTCGACCCCGCTCACGCCCATCAGCCCCTGTCCACGGCCCGAGACCCCGCCCACGCCACCAGACCCCGCCCACGCCCCTTCAGCCGCTCGCACTCCATCAGAGCCCGCCCACACGCCTTAAAGCTCGCCCGCGCCCCTCGGACCCCTCCCGCGCTCCTTCAGCTCTCGCCCACGCCCCGTCACCCCGCTCACACCGCTCAGACCCGGCTCACACCGCTCAGACCCGGCTCACACCGCTCAGACCCGACTCACACCGCTCAGACCCCGCTCACACCGCTCAGACCCCGCTCACACCGCTCAGACCCGACTCACACCGCTCAGACCCCGCTCACACCGCTCAGATCCCGCTCACACCGCTCAGATCCCGCTCACACCGCTCAGACCCGGCTCACACCACTCAGACCCCGCTCACACCCCTCAGACCGCGCTCACACCCCTCAGACCGCGCTCACACCGCTCAGACCCCGCTCACACCGCTCAGATCCCGCTCACACCGCTCAGACCCGGCTCACACCGCTCAGACCCCGCTCACACCGCTCAGACCGCGCTCACACCCCTCAGACCCGGCTCACACCCCTCAGACCCGGCTCACACCCCTCAGACCGCGCTCACACCCCTCAGACCCGGCTCACACCACTCAGACCCGGCTCACACCACTCAGACCCGGCTCACACCCCTCAGGCCCCGCTCACACCACTCAGACCCCGCTCACACCCCTCAGACCCGGCTCACACCCCTCAGGCCCCGCTCACACCGCTCAGACCCGGCTCACACCGCTCAGACCCCGCTCACACCGCTCAGACCCCGCTCACACCCCTCAGGCCCCGCTCACACCGCTCAGACCCGGCTCACACCGCTCAGATCCCGCTCACACCCCTCAGGCCCCGCTCAGACCCGGCTCACACCCCTCAGACCCGGCTCACACCCCTCAGGCCCCGCTCACACCCCTCAGACCCCGCTCACACCGCTCAGATCCCGCTCACACCCCTCAGACCGCGCTCACACCCCTCAGACCCCGCTCAGACCCCTCAGACCGCGCTCACACCCCTCAGACCGCGCTCACACCACTCAGACCCGGCTCACACCCCTCAGACCCGGCTCACACCGCTCAGACCCCGCTCACACCGCTCAGACCCGGCTCACACCGCTCAGACCCCGCTCACACCCCTCAGACCCCGCTCACACCCCTCAGACCGCGCTCACACCCCTCAGACCGCGCTCACACCGCTCAGACCCCGCTCACACCCCTCAGACCCCGCTCACACCGCTCAGACCCCGCTCACACCCCTCAGACCCGGCTCACACCCCTCACACCGCGCTCACACCCCTCAGACCCGGCTCACACCCCTCAGGCCCCGCTCACACCGCTCAGACCCGGCTCACACCACTCAGACCGCGCTCACACCCCTCAGACCCGGCTCACACCCCTCAGGCCCCGCTCACACCGCTCAGACCCGGCTCACACCGCTCAGATCCCGCTCGCACCCCTCAGGCCCCGCTCAGACCCGGCTCACACCGCTCAGACCCCGCTCACACCGCTCAGACCCGGCTCACACCGCTCAGATCCCGCTCACACCCCTCAGGCCCCGCTCAGACCCGGCTCACACCGCTCACACCCCTCAGGCCCCGCTCACACCGCTCAGACCCCGCTCACACCGCTCAGATCCGGCTCACACCGCTCAGATCCCGCTCGCACCCCTCAGGCCCCGCTCAGACCCGGCTCACACCGCTCAGACCCGGCTCACACCGCTCAGACCCGGCTCACACCGCTCAGATCCCGCTCACACCGCTCAGACCCCGCTCACACCGCTCAGACCCCGCTCACACCGCTCAGACCCCGCTCACACCGCTCAGACCCGGCTCACACCGCTCAGGCCCCGCTCACACCGCTCAGACCCCGCTCACACCCCTCAGACCCGGCTCACACCGCTCAGATCCCGCTCACACCCCTCAGGCCCCGCTCAGACCCGGCTCACACCGCTCAGACCCCGCTCACACCGCTCAGACCCGGCTCACACCGCTCAGATCCCGCTCGCACCCCTCAGGCCCCGCTCAGACCCGGCTCACACCGCTCAGACCCCGCTCACACCGCTCAGACCCGGCTCACACCCCTCAGACCCCGCCCACGCCCGCTCACTCCCGCACCCCGCCCACGGCCTCAGGCCCCGCCCACGACCCGACGCACCGCCCACAGCTCGGGCCACGCCCACACCCCTCGGGCCCCGCCCCCGCTCTAAAGCCCGCCCGCTGGCGCGCGCCCGGAGGTGACGTGTGCGGGCGGGGCGGGGCGGGGCGGAGCGGCGGGGCCGGCCGGGGACGCGGGGCTGCGGGAGCGGGCGGCGCAGGTAACGGGGGGCTCAGGGGTACGGGGTGTGCAGGGAACGGGGGATTCAGGGGTACGGGCGGCGCAGGGAACGGGGGCTCAGGGGTACGGGGTGTGCAGGGAGCGCGATGCTGAGGCAGCGCGATGCTGAGGCAGCGCGGTGTCCGAGTGACGGAGTGCTGAGGGAATGATGTGCCCTGTGAGGGAAGGCGGTGCTCGGGGTCCGGGGTGCTGAGGGAGCGCGGGTGACGGGGCGCGCAGGGAATGCGGTAGGCAGGTAACGGGAGTGCTCAGGGGCACGGGGTGCTCGGGGAATGGGGTGCTCGGCTGTCGGGGTGCTCAGGAAACTCCGCTCCTGTTTGCAGGCACGGAGCTCTCACGCTTGTGTATTTGATACAAAAAGGGACTTTCTCCAGTTTAAGAGATCCGGTGCCCCGGCCGAGGTGCTGGCGGTGCCTGTTGTGAGGCAGGGGAGCAGTCCCAGGGTGTTATCGCTGCTTTCCGGGCAGCAGGAAGCGTTTCAGTCAGCCTCCAGACAACCTCGAGCAAATCCCACCGGAGTTAAGCCTGTGGTGTCTGTCCTAATCCTGTCTGGGGGCTGCTGTCAGCAAGGAAGACCAGCACAGGCTCCAATGGTTTTGTGCCCTCTCCAGTAAAAAAAATAAGTGTAGAAATTTTGATGCTTCTCTCACCTGGCAGAAGTCTGGGAGAGTGGGTGGGATAAATTTAGTGGATGCTTCTCTGGGCTATGTGGCTTAGCCCAGAGAAGTGCAGCTCTTAAGTTAGTGAGGGAAGGCAGGAACTGTAGTGCCAGGTCAAGGGGAATGGCTTCCCACTGCCAAAGGGCAGGGATAGATGGGATATTGGGAAGGAATTCCTCCCAGTGAGGGTGGGGAGGCCCTGGCCCAGATTGTCCAGAGAAGCTATGACTGCTCCATACTTGGAAGTGTCCAAGGCCAGGTTGGATGGGGCTTGGAGCAACCTGGGATAATGAAAGGTGTCCCTGCCCAAGGGCTGGAATGGGATGAGCTTTAAAATCCCTTCCAATCCAAAGCATTCCTCTTTTCTCCTTGTAGGGAAGGATGTTTCCCTGGACACAGTCTCGTACTGTGCCTCATTTTTGCTAAATGGATGGCAACTGCGTGTAAGGAACACTTGTAGGTGTAGTGCAATGAAAATAAAACCTTTAGAGAAAACAGATGGCAACCTGCCTCCTCTCTCATTTGAGCTCTGTGGAAATTTTGCAGCTGGAAACTGCTGAGACCTTGCTGGGGCTTCACTTGCAGTTGTTCTTTTAACCTGTAGTTTTACTACTTCAGAGGTAGGCTGGTCTTAATATATACTGATCGCAGTCTCAAAGCAGAGCAGAAGAATACAGGTAAATACTTTCTGCATTCACTCCCAGATGGAATGGAGTCGTGATCTGATTCCTCCAAGGAGCCATTTGAGCTGTGAAACTTTGCATTTTTGTGGTAACTGTATGTATTGGGAAGCGTAGAATTTCAGGAACGGGTTTGGTATTATATTACTGCTGGAAAGGGGAGCCCTGTGCACCTCTTTTCCATCCGTCTGCTTGTCTGTTTTCCTTGCTCCTCAAGTGCAGGTGTAAGTGGTGGTGTGGTGGGCTGGATTCACGTGCCAAACCCACCAGCAATTAGCACCATATGGAAATGGAATCCATGGAGCTGTGTGTCTGTACCTGTGCATCCAACAGGGAGAGGCAGGCCCGCCCATTAGGCAATGACAGGGATCAGAATTAATTAAGCTGCTCCTGAAAGTGTTCCCTGAGGCTGCACTTTGCTGGACAGTCCTGGTGTTTGTGGTTTGGCTTTTTGGTGGCGTTTGTTGTTTTGTCGTGGATGTTTTTGAGATGAAAGCTGTGCGCTACTCCTTATTTCTGGGTGTTCCTAATATCCTCAGCCTCTTCCTTCCACTCTTTCCCAGTAAAAATAGTATTTTCGTTCCCTGAAAAAGTTTCCTTTTGGGTGCTGACCAAACTGCTACCTGTGAAGGGTTAAAAATGTAGAACTGGGGCATTTTTAGAATGCTGTCTGTGGTGATTTTCACCCATAACTCCACGGGAATCATTGCTACAACAGATGTTCTTGTTTAGAGAAGAAAAACAGTTTTTGCTAAATGTAAAGGTGGGAGTGCTAACAATAAATAAAGAAATCACAAAGAACAGGTGGATAAAGAATTGAAACAGATGTAGGAAAGAAGGAATTACTCTCAGTTGCTCACTTTTGGCCTGAATTGTATTTTAACAGCTGTTTCTCACAGCAGAAAGCTCTCTGTCCAAAAAGACAAAAGGTGAGACTGTTGGCAAAAATTTATATTGGTTGCATGCAGAGAATTTTTTTTTTTTAACATAAACAATTTTCTTTCCCTCACTAAGACTATGAACAATTAACCTGGAAAAACACCGCTTTTGTTTATTGTGTTATTTTAAAGTCTGTGTTAATACAGCAGTTCGTACTTAGTGGTGATTAGTGGAGAATAAATGCTTCTCCTTGTAATGTGCAAGACTTTTATATAAGCCTTTGTGACATAGATTAATGGCTTAATTGCAATGTTAAAATACTACTTCTGGGACAAATGCTGAATTTCCAGACCTTGGTGTGGTTTGGTTTTAAATGCTTTTTGCCATGTGGCTCTTGCCCCTACCCTGAACCTGCTCTGCAGTGTACCCATCCCATTGTGTAGAGCTCCTTTCCTGGAAGCATTTTCTTTCAGTTCCTTTATTAAAATTACTTATGCTGGATCTTACTGCTGTCTCTGTAGAATTTTTCTTCACAACTTCTCACAGGGAAGATAACTTGCCTGTTATTATTGTTTTGTTAGAAACGGCAGCATAAGCTTTAAGAAGTGACTACATCCAACATTCCAGGTGGGTCTCAGCAGTGCAGAGCTCAAGTTAAATATTGACTTGTGTAGGACTTTGGTCTTGGGTAATCCCTGCTGAAGCTGCAGCCAGGAGAAAGGTGTTGTGGCAAAGGTAATCACTTTAAACCACCCCCTGCCAAACTGAAGCCGATCTGGCTGCGGGGAGTGGTCCCAGAGGAGGCTCAGAAACCCCCCATAGTGTCCCCATGCCCAGGGCTGGGAGTCTGCATGATGTGAGGAGACAGCCACGTCTGTACCTGGTGGTGGTGACAGCCCCAGTCTGTGTCTCTGTAGTGAAGTGACCGGAATGTGGGGTCTCCCTGGTGGTGCTAAGTCTGGTGGTCTGTTGTAATCTTGCTCTTATTTGTATTTAACTGTCCCTCAAGCTGGAGGGAATTGTGTGTGCCAGGAGCCCAGCTGGCAGGAGGTCTCTGCTCTGGGACCATGGCTCCTACTACAGAAGGCTCTTTGTGCTTTTTAGACACGTGATCCCTAGAAAAAATAAACATTTCTCATTCTTGCAGAGATTTGCTCTCAGATATGAACTAAGCAATAACTGTTTCAGCACTTTCAGCCTGCTCCATCCCTCTTTCCTTGTGTTGTGGGCTTTCCTACAAAAGTCTAAAATCTGCTTGCTGAACTTCATTGGAAATAGAGTTCCTCTGGGACTGACAAGATAAATTTTGTTCTTGGTGATGTGGTGTGTATCGTTCTTGACTGCTTTGCTGTGGGGGGCTCAGCAAGCAACACAAAGTATATTAAAGAAAACTCATTTTTCTCTAGCTAAGAGGCTTTTTAAGAGGTGGGAGGCATCTTGGACTTTATTTGCTTGTGGGGAACAGGATTTTCAAGCTAATCAGAAGGTTTTAACAAAAAAAGAACATCCAGTCATCTATGGTGCTTTAGGTAAAAGAATTTTGGCATCCTTTAATAGTAAAATACTTTGACCTGTCTATACCTGGGGGAATAAGTTATTTTATATCTGTGGTAGGTCTGTTTTCTGTCAGAATCTGGTTCTAGGAAGATTTTTCTCCTTGTTATTGGAAGAAGGTTGTGTATGTCATGTGTCAACTTTGTTTACTATAAACTGAGGTTTCGATGGAAGAAACATTTTGTTTTAGACGCAGGATTGGGTTGATGACTCCTGCTTTTTAACTTTATATTTTTGAAACCATTTCCTTAAGTGTGATGGGTGTGAACTGAAGAACCTGTAGAGTACAAAGTGGCTCGACTTTTTAGCATTCCTGTCAACTTTGTCCAGGTTGTGAATGCGGTGTAGTGGTGTGACTCACTGTCAGGTGTGTGTCACGGATGTGTGGTCGTCTGGTGTGACTGAGGTCAAGGTTTAGGCTGAGCTCCAGATGGTGGCCAGAGGATTACTCTGAGAGCTAATTACAAGGCTTCTTTGTGTAAGTCTGAATAGTTACATCACAAAGATATTTCTTTAGTGATTCATCAGGCAGTTTAGTGGGGGACATAGCCCACAAGTTTTTAACTTTCTGATGAGGTGTGTTTTGCCCTTAGCCTGCCTAGCCTGTGTTGAGCTGTACCCCAGCACGTGCAGGATGTTTTAATGGGCATTCCTGACTCTGCCAATGGGATCTGTGGCATCTCTGAACTCTTGAGTGTCTCTTTTTCTCTGCATGTGTGCCCTACATTTCTCCTCGAATCCATCTCTGGAGCGGGCGAGCCGCTGTGGTGTGGGCTGTGAACAAAGGCCTCTGCCTATGGTTTATTGAGGCGTGGTCTCCCTTGAGTGAGCAAAGGCTATTTGTGAAGTTCCCTTGGGGAGAAGGTGGTCAGGAATCCAGCCTCGGAGCCGAGCAGAGGGGAGTGCAGCAGTGTCAGCCTTGGTGTCACTGTACTGGGTCAGCTGCTGGTGGTGGTACTGTCAGAGAGGGTCCTCTCTCCTGCAGAAGGGTCTTAGCGAGGTCATCCGACAGCAAATTGCTGAGAAAACATTCATTTTACTTCATTGGTTTGTTACTGTTGCCAGGAAACACCTTGTCCGCATTTCAGAGACTTGTGAGTTTTGGTTGCTCCTATTTTAGCTCAGCAGGTTTGCCCTACAACTCACGGATAAAGGGTGTTGTCCCCAGCATCTGCATCTCCGTATCAGTGTGCCAGCCTGTCTTGTCAGGTTGGATTGTTGCTCTCTTAGCTGGTGCCACTACAGTTGTGACCTTTGGCCTGTGGCAGGATGGCTCAGTGCTAAGGGGGATGAAATTTCCTTGCAATGTCATCCTTCCCTGTGTCTGGGCAACTCACGTATCCCTCAAAGAGGACTTTCCCACTGATGCTGGGTATCCAGTGCTGCTGCTGGCTTCAGGTCAGCCTGACACCTCCATGCTGGTGGAGGAAACAGAGTGCTGGGGTCTTGTGCTGGTGGTGCCATGGACCTCAGCAGGTGGCAGATGGATGGCTGAGTCCTCATAGAATCATTTGTTTTCCACCTGTCCTCCTGAACACTGAAGTTCACCAGTGCTTGGTGTCATTGGGACACCACCTTGGAAAGGAGAATGTTTAGCAGGTGCTTTAGCTGTAGGGTTGCTGGAAGGACTCCTGTGTCTCTGGGCACGGGTCAGTATGTGATGTACCTGACACGGAGCACTGTGACCTCCCTGGTTCCCTTACAAACGGGGCTCTCCTTCAGTGGGTTATTTACATTCCCCTAGGCACAGTGTCCTGTAGTTTCAGTGTGCTTGCCTGTCTGTACTGGGAGGGAATACTGGTGCTGGCTAACTGATTTAGTGTGCTCTCTGGGTAGAGACTCGCCTGCAGCCTGGTGGGCAGAACAAGGGTGCTGGCTGTAAGCTACAAGGATTATTTTTGTGTTCAGTCATCCACTGCCTGTTCCTGTGGGCAGGAGCTCTCTGGGCAGAGATAATCCAAACTGTTGATGTGCTTCTGTGTAGTGCAGTCAAGTTGAGGAGCTCTGGACTGACCAAATGGGTGGTTGACTGAGGACATACCTGTATAGAAGCCTCCTAGTGCTTCGAGCCTTAGGGAGTGTTTGCACAGTCATTTTTCCCCATGTCTAGGGCCAGAATGTACAGTCTGCAACAGAAGGTCATCATGATGTCTCTTAAAAGGATTTGTATGGGTTTTCCTTTGCTTTGTCAGGGAATAGCTGACCTTGGGGCCAGCCATGAGCTGGCTGCTTCCCTGTGTTTCTGAACACACTGAAGCAGCAAAGATCAGTCCCCAGAATCTCTGTGAGATTTGGTCAGTACCCTTTTCAGAACCCAGATTACCTTGAAGTCTCTCTTTGCCTTAATTTCCAAAATAATTCAGTTCTCCTTTAAAAAATCTAAACCTAAGCCCTGGCTTCCTGGTTCAAGGAGTGGGAGGCTATTGTGTGCCTGACCTCAAACTGGCTGCTGCTCAAGGTTCTGCAACATGTGATGCCTGGTGTTGCATCAGGTGATGGACGGGGGATTTTGTTGATTCCATCTTGGCCAAGGCATCTTGAACCTTCTATTTTGAGAGGCCCATGTGGTTGCAGGACTGAAAGAAACACAGAGTTCAGTTTTGCATCCCATGGGCTGGTGCTGGGAGGTTGTTGACAATGGCAACAATCCTCGCTTCTCCAGACTGTCGCTCGTGGTGGTGGTAAAGAACCTGCTCAGACTCTTTGTGCTCAATGAGCTCAGTGTTTTCTTTGGAGATCACTTCATACTCCTTCATTTCCTTTCTTCCCCTGTAAGTCATTTTTCCAAGGTTGTTCCCTAAGATTTCATTTCCATCTTTTTGCTGAGACCTCACATCTCCAAGAAGGAGGTGCTGGACCACGCTTGTTTTTCCATAATTAGAGGATTAAATCTTCCAGACATTCTTTGAAGCCACTGGCTATTGCCAGAGTCACCTGAAGGTGCATTAGGGACTCTTAGGAACTTGTTTATTCTCTGTGGGATGAGAGATATTCCTTGTCCCACTTTCCCTCGGGCTAGCTCAGATTATGCTGATAGCATTAGTGAAGAACACTTCCAAGTCTGATGTCACTCTACAGCAAAAGCTTGGAGGTTTGTTGAGACACTCAGCAGGCACTGGGACTTTGCAGAGTAACCCAGGAATGAAACTGCATTTTGTGGAGCAAAATGTGCCGAGAGTGGTGTTTGCAGGGGGGACTGATGCTTGTGTTTGAGAGAGCGGAAAGGAGGAGCTCCAAGCAGAGCTCTACACACGCATTGTGCGTGTGTGGAGTTACCTGAAGTTCAGGAGAGGTGCTTTTGAAGCCCTTTTCTTTCATCACTGTTGTCTGTATGACACCCTACTCTTCCTTTTGTAGTTCTTCCAGCAGCAAGTTGACAAGGACTGTGAGTTTGGGATATGTATAAAACCTCTCTACCTGTGAGCTTGCAAAGAGCTGTGGGACTTGTCCTGCAGATATTCCCCAAAAGGGGAAGAACCCTTGGGAAAACTTTGCATCTCCAGCAGTGAAGTGTGAAAGTGGAAATGGACAGTAGATACTGACCTGTAATTATTGGGAAGCAGGAGTCTTTTCTGGGCTAGTGGGAACCTTGAGTGTGACCTAAGTAATCTGAAAGAGCTGAAGGGTTTCACTGCCTTGAGCAACTTTGTGGGTCTTTCACAGACGCTTCCAAAAGGACACAGCGCTGATAACAGGAACTGCGGGATGCGCCGCGTTGAAATTTTATCTGCCTAAGTAGCTGCTAGTCCAATTCCATTAATGTTTGCATATTTAATAAACTTCTAATGTGGGATTTTAATGAGTTGGCAGTTATCTCTGAACACCCAGCAGCGGCAGCAGTCTCAGAGTTTAGGTGGCTCTCAAATAGAAGGCATGTGGCCTTTCCTTGGGCAGTCAGCACTTGGCAGGCTCTGGAATACTTTGATTTAGTTTGTACTGATGTACATCAACAGTGAATCTTTAATTTGGATGGAGCCCTAGGGTTAAGTTTTTGGGGGAGGCATCTTTTTAGAAAGACAGATGTAAGAGAAGCGACCTTGGTTAATCTCGTAACACACCATTTATCTACTTGGGATGTTTCTTGCTAGTGGTCTAATTATTTTGGCTGCAAAATGGGACTGCCAGGGAGATTGCTTCTAACGTGGCATTTGCTCATTTATGCTCCCAGTGCTTTTGCTTTGCCTTTTCAGCCTAATTTTGCAAACATGTGTCCAACTCCTCATAGTCCCAAGCAGGGTAAGAAGTGCCCTGGTTGTGCTGCACAGTTGGACCGAAGTGTCTCTGGCGAGGAGAGGGAAGGTAATCTGTTGTCGAGGGAACTGTAGCAAAATTCAGCAGAAAAGTTCAGTGTTTATGCTTTTGAGATAGACCTAAGTGTAGTAAATATATGTCACTATATCAGATGTAGCAGGCAAGGTGGAAAGGGACCTTTGATAACACAGTGTAATTCTCAGGTCTGGTCTGGCACCAATACTGCTGTAAATAAGTCTCTTGCCCATTCCCAATCTTCAGGATGAATTCTCAGTGTGCTGCTGTGGATGGTAGATGTGTAAGCTGTGAGCGTGGCAAGGGTGAGGAAATAATTCCTTGCAGCCTCCTTTGAGATAAGACAGCAGTAATTCAGTAATTCACTGGACCATCAGATGGGTTTCAGGTGACCTTTCAGTGAGCTTGCTAAAAAGCAGGAAAAATTTAGTGTTTATCTGAGCAGTATTTTAAATTGAAGTTCTTTTTATATCTCCAGAACACCAGTTTGGGAGGAACAGCACAGAGAGTTAAGGACAAAAACTGATGGACCATTACATCTTCCAAAATGAGCCTTTTCACACTTTCCTGCTGGAAAATAGCATGTCCTGAAGGTGAGTAGGTTTGGTGTGTGACAGATGAGTGGCCTGATGTCTTGGGCCTTGACCAAAGGCAGATCCACCCTCACTCCAGCTTGGCCTGACACTGCCTCTCTGGGCTGGCACAGCCCATGGCAACTTGCTTGTGAAAGTGTGTATTTTATCACCAGGAGAAATGGGGAGGAAGTAGGGAATATTTTCCACTAATGAATTATCATTGATTTGAAGCCTTTGAAAAAGCTGGAGTGCTTAGTGAAGGAGGTGAGCCATTGGGAACATGGATATTTTCTGGTGAGTGGAGAAAGCGTAGGTGTTTTGTTTGCAGCATGAGAAAGTAAAGCTTGTAAGACAAACTTTGGTTTAGTTTGGCAAGTGTGTTAAATTACATAAGGCATTTCCAAGTTTTGTTCCAGTTGTACCTCAAATGATATTTTCAGTGTTCAGAAGAGCTGAAGAGGAGTGCTTGCTATCAAAGATGGTAAAGTAATTTCCCCAAAGTAAAGAACATAATGCTTGAATGAAATTAAATCAGAATTGTATTTTGTAGCGTTTGTGATATCTTTTATGTTATTTTTGTACTCAGCCCCTTAGGGCTGTAGGCAGTGACCATCCAGTTTTGTTTTAAAATCCTTTAATAACAGAAATCAAACTGGGAAATGTTACATAAGTCCTACACTCAACATTGAAATAAAACCAGCATTTCTGAGACTGTTAAAGTTTAAAATATCTTGGTTCAGACTTTACTCTCACTTTAATAAATAACATATAAAAGGAAGCCATGAGCTATGTAGGCCTAAGTTTTCCTACTTAGCAGCATTAATTCTGATTTTTTTAAATTAGGCTAATAAATTCGCTTTTCTGATGGCTACTTTGTTAATAATTATTCTTTCTATTTTTTGGTGTGAGCCAACTAGCAGCTCTGAACTCAAAGACAATAGTGGAATGTAAATGGTAAAAAATAGGTGGTTGTCAGTTGTCATTCTGTCTGCACAGAAATAGCTTGAAAATGTTCAGCACTGGTGTCACAGGCCTTTTGTACATAAATGCTTTTCCATGTGAGGGAAAAATCCCAGTAGAAGTTCAGCCTACAGTGAAGTCTTCATGTGTTTTTGTAGATTTGAAGCTCATTAGCCATGTGAGTTCCCTGAACATTTGTATATTTGGCAGCAGTGAGAGCCTCTCAGGAGTGTAGGAGTTGACAGGTACAAGAGGATGCAGTGTCAGGGGATCTTACTTGTTGAAGAAGAAAAGTCTTGTGGCTGGAGAGAGAAATACTGTTCACATTCACTAGTGCTCTTTGGTGTCTGGTATGATCTGCACAGTTCTGCATAAAAGGATGGAAACCTGAAAGCCCCAAAGCAAGAGGTGTGACTAAGTTCCAAAAGCTCTCTTGTCTTTCCTAAGTGCCTGTGTTTTCCAAGTGTCCTCTTCAGATGTTATCTGTGAACCTTTTGCCAAAAACCCTCCTAAAGCTAGGGAGTCTCACTGGGAAATACTTGTTCTGGTGTAGTCTGTGTTTTGCTGTTGTGTGGATGAGCAGAAATACTTTCTCTGCCTTTTGCTCTCTCTTTTCCTGGTCTGTAAAAGGTGCGACTTTAATCTGTGGAGAAAGATTGTGCAACAGGGTGAAGAGAGGGAGTGAAAAGAGGATATTTTTTGCTGTTCTAAGGCTTCTTTGTTCTCAGAGGTCAGGAGGAGCTGAGCTCCAGTGATTTCATACACTCTCCTATTACCTGTTCTCATGCTGGCCATAAGCCTAAAGGGATGGATCCTCCTCTGGATGAGTCATTAAGTAAATATCAGGCTGTGCTGGTATTCCTGCTCTGAGTACTTGTTCCTATTTCTTGTGTGTTGTTTACTCTCTGTTTTCTTAGCTGCTATCACAACCCCACCAGGTTTTGTCAGCACAAGGACTTCTCACGGTGTGCAGCTGGGGAGAGGTGCCTGCACTGGAGCCAGGAGCTGTTCCAGCCTTGTTCGAGGAGGGATTTTCAAGAGTAGCTGGGAAATACTTGGAGATATTTCCAGTAAAACAGTTCTGGTTCTTGGCTCTTGATCAGAGGTGTCTTGCCAGGTGGCCTGTGGGCTGGATGTGGTGCCTGCTCTGGCTGCATCCCTCCTGCAGGACAGGGCATGGGAGGAAGTGCATCCCATGGGAGCACACGGTGTTCAGAGCTGTCACTGGAGCCTTCAGCACTTTGTTCCTGCTGGGCTGCTGCGAGGAGGGCTGGAGCTCTATGAGCTGTGCTTCTCCAGCAGCTGCTGCAGCCAGAGGTGGCTCAGGAATGATTGTAGAATCCTAGAACCATGGATTGGTTTGTGTTGGAAGGGACCTTAGAGTTCATCCAGTTCCACCCCCCGCACCACTCACTAGATCAGGTTGTTCAGGGCTCCATCCAGCCTGACCTTGACCAATTCTGGGGTGTGGAAGCCACAACCTCTCTGGGTAACATATGATGACATGGTGCATCTCCTGGAGGAGATTTGCAGCTTCCATGGGGACAGGGACAGGGTGCTTCAAGTGTGTGTGCTCACTGGGAAGCTCTACTAGCAAGGGACAGGGGCATGTTACTCACTAGCCCACCTGTGCATCATAAGGCTGACTGCAGTGTGCACATGTTCTGATACTGGATAACCACTGGGTTTTGTCTGGAGTCTGGATTTGTGTCTGTTTTCCATGTGGAGATTTGACTCTGTCAGACTTCTATCCTAACTATAAAACCTTGGATAGGTGTAGAGGTCCCTGGTAGGTTCTCTCCTTGCCTGTCTGCCCCAGCATGTCGTCATTTATGGGATTTGAAAATGCCTTGGTGTTTGTGGATTAAATTCTTGTCTCATTAGGACAAAAATATGCCATCAATTTAACCTGCATCTTGACAAAATATGGATGGTTTGAACCTTGGGCAAAAACTGGATGATGCTGCCCAGCCAGAATCAGTTTCCATCCTTATTTTCTCTGAGAGAGGGAATGTTTCTGGTGCTGGGTGGCTGAGACTGTTCTGGGGGAGCTGACCAGGCCACTGGAGGTGAGAGCTGTGGGGCAGAGCTGCATCAACTTCTGGTTACATCTTTATTGTACTAAAACTTCCTTCAGGGCTTTGCTTATTCCCTTCTGCCAAGGAAAGCTGTCCCAGCCACCTCCAAGGACACTTAAGGAAGTCCAGCTAATTGTGGGGTTCTCTCTCTTTCCTGGTGATCCCGAGGGTTCCATGTTTTAAACTGCAAGCCCAGTAGGTGCTGCTGAGCTGTGGCACAAGCAGTGAGAACAGCCTGAGACACACCAAGTTTCCTGTAGGAAGATCCCTAAGATTCATCCCCGCATGGAATTTACAGCCGGTGTTGCAGCAGTGGATTTGACAGCTTGGCTGCTGGATGTACGTGGGCTTGCTGGGATGTTCCAGCTGCTGTGTTGGGAACCATTTGTTTTGCTTTAACTGGATGTGAAGTATCACCACTGAGGCCTGATGGATCCCCTTAATGGCACAGTGTACAATCAGCATCAGCCTGAGGCGAGCTGCTCACCCACTGCACTGTAATTAAGTTGCCATGAGCAAAACTTCAGGAATTCCTGGTCTGGGACCTTTCTATGCCAGGAGTCGTCTGTAGCCCAGTTTAGTTAGAAAGTGTCCAGACTAAAACCACTGCACACTTTTATTTTATTAAGATCTGCTGTTAAGAAAATAATTTTTGCTAAGCAGAGCACTTGAGGCTGACATTTAGTGGAGGAAATACACTGTAAAATCCTGTAATCACACTGGAGGGAAAAGGAGACATTGCTTCAGATTCCCATGATGTTTTTTTTCAGCTGCCTGAGTAAAACAATTCTATTTTCAAGATACACTTATCCCACATTTAAATATTGTGTGGATGCATTTAAAAAATGTTTGATTATGTTCTGATTATGTGTGACTTTTGGATACTGATTAATAGATACAGGTGCAGCAATAAAGGAACTGTAAATGTGCCAGGTAGCGTTGCTTGTCTGCAGGTCCCCTTATCAAATAAGATTATATTGTTTCTCAAGCACATTGCACTTGCCATCTTGAAGCAGAATTACATTTCTATTAAAATAATGTTTGCCCAGTGCTTCCAGGTAAAGGAGAATTCAGCATTACTCATAAGGACCACAATCTACTTTTATTTAATTCATTTACCACTTGACTTGGTCTCCATTCTCTGGTGCCTGAGCATTGCATTGCCTGCTATTTTGGAGTAGCTGTGTTTGGAAAGCTGCTCAGTTTTTTGTGTTCTGATGTCTGTTACCACAGGTTTTTTTTGCCTTGAGATCTAACTACTGTCTTTGAGTTGATGCATCTCTTTTAATCTCAGCTTTAATCTCTGGTTTTCTCTTTTTCGATTTACACAACCATGGTAAAAGCAACCAGGTTATCCTGGGGTCAGTTTGAGGATAACAAATTCCTTCTCTCCTTCCTTAAGCCCCAGTGCAAATGAAGAAAGCTAAATGTACTGGCTGTTCTTCATGCCTTTTTGCCCAGCGCAGAAGCAAATTAAGCTATTTTGACCTTTCTCTGACACTTGTAGTCAGTGAAGATGAGGGCAAAGGCTTTGTAAAAGTAAATGAAGTCGGTATTGTTTTTTCTAAAATTGTTATTGATGCACTCTAGAGTGCTCTAATTAAAGTCCCAGCCTGTGAAGGCAAGTGCAGGCAATCTCAGCTGCTATTTCATCCACCTTCAGTGGTTTGTCCATCTTTGAAGTGCCCTGTGACAGAGGTTTGAGGTGGTGGCTCTGAGTGGGTAGCGCACACCTTTGGTGAGCTCTGTCCTGCCCTTCTCCTGGCATTGCTGGTACTGCCAGAGCATCACCTGGGTGGAGTCTGAGCTGAGCTGGCTGAAATCAGGGGCCCTGCCACTGGTGCATGACATGGAGCAGAAAAGGGCTCACAATAAACTGGACAGTTTCAGAGAATCCCAGAATGGTTTGGGTTGGAAGGGACTTTAAAAATCCTCTCATTCCACCCCCTGCCATGGGCAGGGACACCTTCCACTATCCCATCCAACCTGGCCTTGGACATTGCCAGGGATCCAGGGGCAGCCACAGCTTCTCTGGGCACCCTGTGCCAGGGCCTGCCCACCCTCACAGGGAAGGATTTCTTCCTAAGATCCAATCTAAATCTCTCGTTTTTTAGTTTAAAACCATTCCCCCTTGTCCTTGCATTGTCCATTGCAGCTGTAGCTTAGGAAGGAAAGGAGTATGCGTAGTTTACCACCCCAAACCCGATTGTGTGCTGCTACTTTGTATTTTTCTGTTGTACTTGAAAAATGGAGCTTTGTGCTCTTAAATGGTTGTGCTCTCTCCTGAGAGGGCAGGTAAGAAGGGGAAAACTTAATGTTTGTTTGACAGAATGTTGCAGCAGTAGCAGAGGATGTTGTATCTCAGTCCAGATCATTTCAGGTCTAGCAGAACTCCTGCTTACACTTTACATTCCTGTTTCTCTGCTGTGTATTTCCTAGACAGCTGTGCTTGCACCGGCTGCCTTATCTGAAAGGTGATTACACTGGTATCTTTATTTGCTCTGCCCTGTGCTGATACCAGCCCTCAGCCAGCCCTCTCCGTTTCCAGCCCTGGGATGGGCAGAGTGGAGGCTGCAAAATGAGCTGGTGCTTAATGCTCGTGGCTGGGAGAGTGTTGATCACTGAGAGCCTGGGCAGCATAACTTAGTGGTGGACTCAAACTGTGATTGCTTGTCTCAGGCACAGACTGCAGGAAATGGAAACTAGCCCTGATTTTTCCCTGATAGAAGAGTTTCCAAACAGGTTATGTGTCTCCAAAGTAAAAGCTTTCCTGGATGCACTTCTCTAGAAAGTCATAATACATTTATGTAGCATGCTGTCTCTTGCAGTTAAAATGATTGGCAGTTTTTGGGAAGTGCCATCTGAAAAAATGCAAGGGATTTGTTTTCTCACAGCACAGTACAGAAAATTTCCCTTTGCTGTTTCCCCACCAGAAATGGCACAGCTCTGTAATGGAGTAAGGGGTAGGTCACTGCAGTTTGCATTTTGCTTTACTCTGAAAAGAGCTCATCCCTTCAGAGGTGCACATGGTGGTGTTCAAAAACTGCTTCTGCCATCAGCCAAGCCAAATTTGTAATTACATTGCTGTGAAAAATGGGGTTGTGCAGAAACCCATTTGCATCCCTTAAAGAAATTAATGGCACCATGGTGTTGATATTGGACATTGGGTGATACAAAGTAAAGGTCAGAGTTTGAGATGAGTGCACCTAAAAATTCCTCTCCTTTGGCTAGGGTGGCTGAATGTGATAGTTTAGATTAAAACAGGCCAAGAGAGCCATTTTGAAAGCCAGCTTTCGAAAGCCAGGCCTTTCAGCTCCATGCCTTAACTAGTGGATGCAATTATACATTTCATTGGTGTGTAATACTTACTGAAGTTTCTGTTCTTAAGTATGGTAAATGCTTTTGCATAGTGCTTAAAAGGTTGGCCAAAAATTCTATCTTGCATAAACAATAGCTCTGTTTTAAGGTTGGACAGAAATTTAGCTTATTGTGAGCTCTTGGAATGAATGCTGTCAAATGAGCTTTTCTGAGTTGTCTTAACACTGAAGGATTTTTATACAAGAAGTTCATATATATATATATTTTTATATATATGTAAATGGCTGGAGATAAGTCCGGTAAAAATGGGCAATTTGGTTAAAGCAGGAGTTTGAGGAAGCGTTAGAATGGTTGCCTGGGGCTTCAGTATGATTTTGCAGTGCTCTGGATGGTTAATACAGAATAGACTAACTGTTAGGACAGAGAAGCCCAGAATAATTTTCCTTGTCCCAGTTAAGTCAAGAACTATTAGAGCAGTGGAAATAAGGTTTCGACAAGAGGGGAAGAAAGGGTGAGGGATGTGCCAGCTCTCAGTCTTGGTGGTGAGAGGGGAGAGGACCAGAAATTGGAATGGAAGAAGGGTGAGTAGCAGTTACCAGTGAAAATAGACTAATGTTGCATGTAAGTGCATTAGGAATGATTTTCATTCTTTCTGGTGTTTTTAAAAAAACCCCCAAAGTATATGAACAGTTGCAGTAAGACATGGAGGTCAAAGGAATATGGGATTTTCTTTGACCTGCATGTTTGTCAGGAAAGGCTTTTTCTCTGCTTTCAAACCTGATGTTTGGGCCATTTTAAGTCATTTCTCTCCATCCACATCCCTCCAAACCGTGCTGCACTGGCCATGCAGGAGTTTGACCCTCATCCCATGGCTTTGCTTCCCTGGTGCTGGAAGCAGGGAGGGCACAGCAGCTCAGAGGCTCCAGTAAACCCTGTTCACTGTCTAGCTCATACTTAAATGTTTGGAGGAGCGACATCAAGTACTGTTTAAATGTACCTTTCCCACCTTTTCCTAAGGTGTATTTCTCTCCTGTCATGTGTTGAGGTGTTGGATTCCGACACTGCAGTAGAAGTAACATTTCTGAGCAGAATATTGAAGGACCAAGATCTTGACAGGGGGGTTGTGTGAGAGGAATCTTTAACCTTCTCTCTGCAGCACCCTGGGGTGGTTCGCTGGGTTCACTGGGAGTTACTCAGGAAGCAGAATTTCTAGTCTCTTTTGGGATTGCAAGTGTAACAAGACAACTGGGAGGAATGAGAAGGTGTTGTGGTGTTAGACAACAGTCCCACGTGCAGCTGCAGCTGTGAAGGCTGTGTGCTCAGTAGCCATGAGCAGGAGCCATTATGTTTTCTGGCTGATGATGGCCTTCTAGCCCAAGATGACAATCAATAACTGAGCTGTAAGAAGAAATGGGCTCCTTGCTAAAGGAGATCTTCTGCTCTGCTCTTCTTTGCAAGAAGCTAACTCAGCATTGTGCTTGAGGATTGATCTTCAGGGCTAATTTCTGGTAGTGCTTTATCTTTATTCTCCTATCAGCAGTCTGGCTTCAGAACCCTCCAGACCTCATTCCATTATTCCCTTGGCCAAGGGAGTGTCGAATGCAATACTCCTGAGCAGTTCATTCGACTGTGCTACCCTGCCCTTTGCCCATCTTTGGGATGGCCATAAATGGATGGACCAGTGTGTTCAGGCTTGCAGGAGACACTACAGGGCCTAGAGAACATACTTCTACCCATTCTGAGCTGATGATGTGTCTGGAGCAAGAGGAACTGTTCCCACACTTGGGTAAAAATACAATCCCTTCCCTCACTCTCTCTGGTTGGTATTTTGCAACATCAAGGTTAATTTCTGTGGTTTTCAGGTTAAAATACATATGTTCCTGTGTAGTTGAGATTCCTTATCTGTACAATACATTTGCTTTTAAAGTACTGAGAGCAACGAGCCTGTTTCTGCAATGCCTCCCTCCCCGTGGAGCACGTGGGAAGGAAGAGGTTTGATCAACCTGTTTGTTGCAGAGGAGAGTAAAGGCAAACCCAGAGGAGAGGCAGAAGGGACCATTAAGTGTTCTTTTTTTCTCTGCAAGCTCCTCTCATGTGCTGAAGGAAATTGTTCTTCTTGTCATCTCAGATGATTATATTCACAAAATCCGACCCCGAAATATCATCCCTGTATTAGACACTGACCATCTACAGTCAGAGTCTTATTTTGTGCCTTTATTTTGATTACCTTTGTTACCTCGGGCACTTGGCAGGAGCAAAAAGCCTCATCATTCTGATTGCTTCAGTTTCCCAAGATGTCTTTTGAGAGAAAATGTTTCCTGAGCTTTGTTGCAACCTCTTAAGTAGAATTTGGTCTTTCTGGGAACCATGTGAGATCAAGTGATTGCCTGGAGCAAGGGAAGGTACTGAAGCTGCAATAGCGAAGACCTTGATATCAAAGGCCACCTGCTACTGCTCTCCATCCCTTCAGCCTTGAATTTACCAGGTTATAAATTCACCTTGTCTTCCAATGGAATGGCTGGCAGGTCCTCAACAGGTGAACTGGGCAGTTTCTCAGCGATTAGTTCACATTTGTGTGCCAGCCAGAAATTTCCTCCTGCATAAACTTTTGTCTAGAACTAATACTGAATTGTCTTTTGGCCTTCTTTCTGGGTGCTCCTTTTACTATTTTCTTGGTCTTCCTGGTGTCAGTCAACAAGTCCACGTCAGCAGGTAGCTTTGACTTTCAGGTTTGCAACCCAGCTTACACGGGCACCTGGTAGGAGTAGAAATTACTGTCCCACTGTAGAATTCTAATAGTTGTCTGTTTTTTCCCAAACCTTGGTTTATTGATCAGCTTGTGTAAAGAATTTCTTATGAAAAACTTAAATGAACTCCTGAACACTTTCTGGTTGAAGAAAATGGAGAAAAATATCTTATAGTCTGTATTGATGTGGCTGAACTAAATACACACAACATTGATTAACCTGGGTCTTCTGCTCATGGTGTGTATTTTCTTTACTGTGCTCAGTCAGAAACGCATTTCTAGCAAGCTGAGATTGTATTTATGGAGTGAACTGTGTGAGTGTTGTAATACTCATGAAAAAAATCTTTGCTAGGACCACTGTCCACGTCCAGGCCTGCAGGGCCGTGATCCATCTCTGGTGTTCTGGTCACATACCCTTGTGGCCTTTCCTCACCTTGGATCTACAGCATAAAGGACAGAGCATCTTTTCGGTCATTTTGCTTATAAGCAACTTTAGTAGTTTAGTTTAGAATAGCTGTTCTAACATTTTTTCATTTCAGCCTCAACACAGATGCAGCCCCATCAGTGCTGTGTAGGTTCAGGTATTGCAGTATATGCAGGTGACATTGTTTTTTTCTTTGGTTTGTTTTGTCTGCTGTTTGGCACAAGAGAGACTCCCCTGGCCCCCCTGCTGCCAGCAATTACAGACAGTTGCCAGTCCCCAGTGGGAATAAGTATTTCCAGCCAATATTTACAGCTGGTTCTGTCCTGGAGGGATGGAGCTGCTGCTGTCAGCTGGAGGTGAAGGAGGTTTCCTTTTGACTCTCCAGCAAGCAAGGTGTAAAATGCAGCTCTGGTGGTGGCTGGAAGAAGGTTTTGATGGGTTTTTTTTATGGCTCAAGCTATTTAATGTGTCTGTGCTTTCCTCTGAAGCAGAGGGTCCTGGTCTGGGGAGTGTCACCTCAGTCCTGGTGAGGAGAGAGCCTCCCTGGCACAAAGCATGACAGGCTGAGCTCCTGGGGTGTTCTGAGAGTCTGTCCAAGAGCTGCTTCCTTGGAGTGTTCTCCCTTCTGCAGCCTTGGTACAGTACGAGGGTGAGGTCACCAGCCAGCGTTTGGTGAGAGATGGGACTGCTTCCCTTACTCAGTGCTATCCATCTTGTATATTCAGAGTGAGTTCTCATAAGAAAAAATGCCATGGTTGTGTCACAGGAGATTGCAGTTACAGTAGAATCATGTCATAATGTATAAATGTTTAATGTTTCCTGTCATTTGAGTAGCAGGGCACACCAGCATTTTCCTTGTCATCTGTATCTTTTTAGTGTTGGACTTGGCTTCATTCTCCAAAGGCCTGCAAAGGTCATTGTTTTGCAAGGAGAAATGCCATGACATCAGCTTTTGGGAAGCTGAAAATCCAGAGCAGCCAGCAGGGACAACTGAGGTCCTGCTTTATCAGAGGTGATACCTTCCTATGTCAGGTGTGTGTGGAAGAGTCCAGGGTGCTGTCCTGGCATTGCAAGTTTTTTTCCCCAGCAGCTTAATGCAGTGAAAAAGAGACTTCTGGTATGTCTGTATGTGCAATGAGTGGTTGTGTCCTTGGGGGTTCATCAGGGCTTTGCTGTGGGTTTCTGTTTCCTCCTAATTTTTTTCACAAGCAGTAAACCACTTGTTGGGAGTTGCATCTCATGGTCACTTTCTCAAATACACTCCCAGCCTTGAGGAGAGTGCAAAATATAAGAATACTAGTGTATATGTTTTTAAATCTGTTCATGCTTCAAAAGAGAAAATCTGTACTGATGGATGACCTTCACTTGTTGTGTGGAGATTTTCCAGAGGCTGGACAGATTTGTGGTACACTATTCCCTACCTTACCAGTGTGTTCAGCTGGATCAGGCTCTCCTACAGGGCGTGAGGAAGGCTGAGCCAGAGGGTTTCCTGCTCTCATTCTGAGCTTGTCTAGGCAGTTCTTGGGCATAGCTGGCTTTGGGATAAGTGACATAATTCCAATAAAACAGTTATGCTGCTGGGGTAAAATCGGGGTCTAATTGAACCTTTGTGCTTGGTTTTAGTGAAGCTACGTTTCTCTTTAGGATTGCAGACTGGGAGGAAGACTAGATATGCTGGTGGAGGCAGCAGAGGAGTTGTCTGAATTTCAGCAAGTGGATATAGAAGCAGGAAAAAGAGTGAAGCTTGAGGTGAGAAAGATATAAATAGGGAAAGGAAATAGGCTTCTCTCTGACGGTGGAGGGGAAAGAAGCAGATAATCAGGTGGCAATCTAAGGGAAGTAAAGAGCAGGAAAGGGAAGAAGAATGGAGCTGGAGATCTCACAGGGGTCATGGAATGCATTTATTTCTTTTTCAGACTGTTCATGCATTTTAGGCAGGAAGAAACACCAATTAGCAACTTTTCTTCAGGATTTATTTAACCAATCTGAGCTTACTGTTTTGAGTGGGATGGGAATAACTCAAGGAAGTGATGGGGAAAGAATGATCCTGACTGGTAAGTTTTATTTGTTAGGAAAGGAGCACAGAGAGAAAGCCAGTCCTTGCAGGGACAGTTTTGCAAGAGGAACAGTTCCAGTTGGGTCCTTTCTCTGCTCCCAGGGCCTGGGGATCCATTTTTTTCAGTGTTTCCACGTGCATCTTCCTTCTGTGTTCTTGGCAGGCAGCATGATGCCTTTTGTCAGCGATCTGCAGCCCTGGCTGCTTCCTCAGGTGTGGTGCAGTAGCTCTTGTTGTCCCCTGCACTGTGTTGGGCTGTCAGAGCTGGGAGCGCTCCAGAGCTCCATGTGTGCTGCTCACCCTCGTGCTGCTGCCCTGAGCAGAGAGAAGAGAGGGAGCTGAGTGTGTTGCTGGCCTGTGCAGCTCTGTTTGTAGTGCCAGGTGTGAAAATCTCCCTGCTTTTCTCCTATTTTATTTTTATACGTACGTTCTCACTGTGTGTCATCTAGAAATCAAAGCAGGAGTGTGCAGTTCAGCAACAGCAGCAGAACTGTGCTTACTACTAATCTGCTGCTTTGCTCAAATTAAACATTTATGGGGCCAGAGACTCCTCACTGCTCCACCTCAAATCTTTCAGCTTCCTACACTGTGATGATTCTTTTCTTTGCATTTTCACGCAGCTCCTCTAAGGAATACAGTGAAATCAAATTATCCTCCACTGGCCTCTCTCCCCATCTTTCCTTTGTGTGCCCAGTTTGCTTTTTTCCCTTCACCAGGATGTACGGGGGGCAGCTGTTGGCAGAAGCAATGCTTTCTATTCCCTGTGAGTTGAGATTCCCCCCCTGTCTGATGGGCAGAGATGTGCCCTCAGTTATTGGTACCTGTTTCTGTTCCCTGCTCTGTTCCCAGGTGGTGTGATTGGGTAGGAGCTCCTCACTCCTGGAAGCAGGGAGTAACCCAGTGCTGCAGCACACTGCCTGTCTATGCTCCAAGCTGTGTTGGCTGCCTTGGTCTCCATGGAGAGCAGTGGGATGCTTTCCAAGGCCTAGATCTCATCTGCCCCTGCTCTGTGGCCTGGAGTGAAGCCTGGGCAGTAGTTCTGCTCCTTGGGCACACCGGAGTGGAGATAACTTCTGCAAAAGAAGGGTTGTTCCTGAGCCTTTCCAGAGGCTTTTACAGGACCTAGTGCTCAATTTTCCCTGCCAGAGCATGGTCTACTTCTTTGATTTAAGTTTTCTAGCTTAAAGCAGTGCTGCATGGATGCTGAAAGCCCACGCTCCTAAAATAGATCGAGTAGAACGAGCACTTTAGTGCTGACTCCTCTTCAGGAGAGGAGAGGAGAGGGAAGGTAACAATGAGCAGATGGCAGGTATTAGTCATATCACCTAATTTATCTGAGCACCTCAGACCCCATGGGCACAAAGGTGCTGGGGGAACCTGGAGGGAAGGAATCCTCCCAGCAAACCAGGCTGGGTGTTGGAGTTGTGCAGGCAGAGGGACCTGAGAAAATGAGGGGACTTGCAGCCAGATGCTAACCCAAGGACAGTTTGTTCTCAGAGAGCCCTGGCCAGAGCCTGGGCCTACATTTACCTGCCCAGTTTTCCAAGCCATTCCCTCATGTATTTGACAAGCCCTCAGAGCATCACTCCTTGGAGCTCCCATGCTTTGCTCCCTCTGCAGAAGGGGTAGAACGAAGGTCCAGTACCTGAGAAATAACTGAATTCCCCTAATTTCAGGATCAGCTGAAATGGCATTATCCTAGCTTCTACTCTAATAAACACAGGACAGAAGCTGCTCCATCTTTTCTCGTGGTGTCTAAATTGCCAGTGTGCACCTTGCAGTCCAGTTGGGCTGGCTCAGCATCCCCTCCCTTCCCCAGGTCCTTGGTATCCACACGTTGGCCCTGGCCCAGCTGGCAGTGGGCTCATAGGAGAGCCTGGAGATGCTCCCTCCTGCTGGTGTGCTGGGAACACGGCATGGAAATGAAATGTAGGATCTGTACAGTCCCTTGTACAGCAGTGGCTTCCAGTAAACTTGACACCACGGAGCAGGTAGGGCATGGAAGTACCTACAGAGGCAGCGTGGCAGTGCTGCACTTCCAGTTGCTTGCTCTGGCTGCACTGTTTGTATAATCATTTACTTCAAACCCAGCCTGGCCAAAAGGCAGCTGTGGGCACTGCCACAGTAGAGGGAAGGGAGGTTCAAATTTGGGCTCTTTTGACTCCCCTGTGCAGAGATGGGGTCATCAGGAATCACAGCATTGCTATGCTCTCCCTGAAGAATGGTGGTATCTTTATTTTTATTTTTTTTCCCCATTTGTTTTGGGTTTTTATTGTTCTAAATCTTCAACAGCAGAGGCTGAATGTGTGGTCTCCTCCTCTTTCTCCTCTTTCATTTCAACTTTTTGGCAATAATTCCTAAAGAGCTGCTCTGCTGGAGTTACTTTCATCATTTTTCACACTTGTGCTGAGCCCTCTGCAGAAGCCAAGCACCCCGTGGGCCTCTGAATTACAAATACCATTTTGGTGGCACCTTGCATCCTTGGGCTTCAGCTTCTGCCAAGCACCTAATGAATGTAGGAAGCGAGTAAAACACTTCTGCTGTGAGCTCTGCTCTGATACCTAAGGGGTTAAACTAAGCTCTGTTTATTAGTGTTGAGCTTTAAATTGTGCCAGAGCGTTTGAAAATGCAGCAGTGGACAGGGCAGCAGGCAGTGAACACCGTTAAATGACAATACTGTTCAATATTTGCTGTTAATTGAGAGAGGCAGCAGCTGCTGGTATGCAGCTTCAGCCAGGATGAATTAGTAATGAGTCTGTAACTGGGCTTTTTTTTTTTCCTGGTTTAAGGTTGCATCAGCCCTTTACAGTTCAGTAACGTGGTTGGGATAGAAATAAAAACCATAGCATGCCCTAAATTGAAGATTTTGTTTTTGTTTTCCAGTGAGTTGTCATGGAGCTTGGTGTCAGCGATGAATTTGGCAGCAGTAATAAAACTGCCTTGTATTTAAGGACCAAACTTAAAGATTTTGGTTAGCTTTTCCATGCTGTGTGGCAGCCAGTGGGAATGCAGCAGGCAAAGCAAGCTCCTCCTTTGAAAGAAAGCACTTTTGGTGGGTTCTCAGGTGTTTTCGGTCAAACAGGAGTTTTGGTTGAAGTTTCTTTGCTGGCACTGCTGCAGGTGGTGGGGTATGAGAACGTTCTGTCGCTTGCTGCAGGGGCAGGAGGAGAGGGAGCACTAATTCAGCATGTCCCTTGTCCTTTCCTTGCACTTTTGCCATGCATGTGTGTTGAGCTTAACCTTTGAAAACCTGCTAATAAGCTGTTATCAGCCAACGGTTAAAATAACAAACCCTCCCACCTTGCTGAGTTGGGATACGGACTTCCCAAGGCTTCAGAGCCTGGGGATGGAACAGGAACATCATTAATCCAGGGCAGCCAGGCTGGGGGCAAAGTTTGCTCTCTGAAGAAACCAGCCACAGCTGCTGCTTTCCTGCTGTTTATGTAACCTGCCCAGCAAGTATTTATTTTGCACAAAACGCTTTATTTTGAGCTATAGATGTTGTTATGAAAGGTCAAAACTGTGTTCTAGTGGTTTTTAGCAGATCTGAAGTGGGGCACAGGAAATGAAATTCCAGCTCAGTTGAAAACAATGCCAACAGTCCTATTGATTTCAGCACAGCTCGGCTTTCACCACAAGTAGAAGAATTTCGAAGCAAATAATGTTTTGTTTGTTCAGTTCTTTAAACAAAAATCCATCTGCAGGGGTTTGCACTTGAATCCAAATAGTCAGAATTCTGCTGGTATTTTGGTAGGATAAGAAATACTAGATTGGAAGAATTCTTTGGGTCCACAATGGTTATGTTAAAGAGGAAAAATAAAATCCAATCAGCAGGTGTGTTTGTAACCCTGTTCCCAGCTGGGGTGATTTCTGTTCTGGCTTTTGGGTCTGTCCTGTTCACATCAGCCGTTTTCACCCAGTGAGTAAGTGCTTTTATGCTTTCTTATGGGCTTGAAGCTGCCACACACCATGCTGGCTTCTGGACCGGATTGTAGAGGCAGGAAATCTTTCAGGTTGGATGTGGGAAGCAAGTGTTAAAAGCCAATCGAAGGCTATAAAAGGTGGTGGTAAATGGAGCTGCAGGAAGAGCTGAACTCCTCTGGTGCTGAAAGTCCTCCGGCCCCACAAGTCCCTTCCCGTTTAGGCACTGACCATTCCCACCTTGGCTGCCAGTTATCAAATGGTGGTTTTAAACCTGTCCTTAAAAGCTGTATTTTTTTCGTGTGAATTGCAGTAATTTATTCCAGTGGCATTTGGCCAACTTTGGGCATCTGGTGTCTCATGTTTTTTATGAACATCTCTCCAATTTTCTCTGCTGTCTCCTATATATGTATGTGAATTGTGTTTACAAGGATAAGGTATCCCAATGCATTTTTTCCTATTTTTGTGTGGTTTTGATTCTTTCAATCTTTATTATTGTTTCATCTGTAGTATTGCTTACAGTGTTCATTTTTTTAAGCAAGAAAATAAACCTTCTGTTTACATGCACCATTCCTGTCTTAAAATAGTGGTAAAAATTATAATTACTGGCTTTTGAGGCTTTTTTCATTGATTTAGTAGAACTGTGTAATTTCCTTGTGAACAAAGGCAAATATTTACATTTTTAATATATTAAAGTATAAATGATAAAGTTTGTCTAATAAAACTGTTAAAAGACATGTATGTTCAGTCTAGATTTTATTTGGAAATTGTTCTGTAATTAAAATAGCTCGTGCAGGGCTGGTATAGGGTCACAGAGGCTGCAAATTGGTACTTTCCTGTGCAAGAATATTGCTATATCATCATCCTCCTGTTGCCCAGATAGAGTCTCTGAATGGAGCCTAACCTGGACCGCACAAGCTTTTCCTTGTTGGGAATGTGGAATTACCTGTCCTGTTTTTGTGGCAAACCAGCAAAGATAAGGAGAGACCTAAAATGAAATGACAGTGGTGAACAAAACTTAGTGTTTTTCTCAAATACAGTTGGCCCTTGCTCCTACTTCAGCAAAAAATTAGGAATGTGCTGAACTTCCCAAACATTGGGAGTGGCCTTGAGAGCAGCTCATTTGTGGTGCAGAATGTGAGGCAGATGGTGCCACATAGATTTTTTTTTTTTGTCTAAAGTCTCTTAATTTTGGCAAGACACTGGTGCTAGGGTATTTCTAATCCCTCAGTGTGGTAGTAGCTGGGTTGTGTCTGAAGGATATAAGGAAAACAGTATTTGTGGGTAGAGAGAAACTCTTAGTGTTTGCATTAAAGTTCTGTAATTTCAGGGTGTTGATTTATCTTTAACTTTATGAAGAGCTGGGCTAAGTCTTGCAGCCTGTGAAATTTGGGGGGGGAGCGGGGCAGGGGGTGGAAAAAAGATGCAGTGGGCTCAGGACTGAGAGTCTCAGTAGTTGTTGTCTCTCTCCTTGCATGTTTCTGGTAGTAACAGGAATAATGATATTGTGAGTTGTATGTACGTAGGAGGACTGTAATAAGTTATGCTTTTCCTAAAATTTGCTTAAAATTAGGAAAACAAATAGCTTGGAGTTTGGGTATAAAATTAAGTGTAAAATATCATTAATAGATTACCTTGAAGTACGTTATTTTACAGGCTAATCAAATCCTGATGTAATTTTGTAATGTGGAAAGCTCTGAGCTATTTACTGGAGCTGCTTGCTTAATTTAGATTAAAATTGTACCATAAAAGGATTATAGAGTGTGTGCCTGTGCTAAGAAAGGATGTACTAAATATGTTGAGGTATTTTTCTACTCCCAGCTTCTTTTTGAGAGTGCATACTTAATTTTGGATGTTCTCTGCTGTCTTCGAATGTGCCACGTAACATCACGATGTGCTGAGGGGATGTGCTGGGCTGATCTTGGGAGCATTTTTTCAATACACTTCAGCAGGATTCTGAGCTTTCTTGTTCTTTCTAGAGAGAAGAATTCAGTGCTGGACTGTCCTAGATGTTACCCATGGTGCAGCTTCCGAGGACAGCTTGATTTCTGTGACTTGAAGAGGAGGCACATGTGCAGTGAGCCAAGAGGACATGGGCTTCCAGTGCTTCTGGAACAATGATCAGGTATCAGCAGTGTTGATATTTGGATTGTAGTAACTAGTCAGAAACCCAAAAAGATCTCAAATGATAACGTGCTCACTCCTGCAGTTGTCCTTAAATTCTAAACATGCTTCCCTTTCTAAGGTAGGGATGAGCTGAGTTCACCTCCTCGTTTTATGTTGTGTCCAGAGCCATTTCCCTGCTGTCCCTGCAGAGACCTGGTGGGATCCAGCTCCCATGAGAGTAACAGGACGGGACAAGTGCCAAAGGGGTGTGTGCATAGACTGAGGTGAAGTTAATCTTAGTGTTTACATTTTTCCAGTATAACTTGGAGTCTGAAAGCATTTGAATCTATTAATTCCAGTGTATTGATGTTGTGAGGGGATAGCTTTAGGATATTATTTTCCATTGTTATAAGTACTTTTTCATGGTATTTCCCTGGTGATTGGCTGGAGAATGCAGATTCTGAGAGGAATCCAGGCTGTTGTAGCTGGAGTAGAGATGCCAGCAAAGTTCCAGAAATGCAGAGATTAATGGTTTGTTTTGGATATTGCTGTTCCTAGGAATATATTATCTCTTGATTCTGTGCCATATATGCAATTCTGTAGTGTAACTACATCTATTTTATGTATTAAAACTTAAGTTGTAAAACTTGTATGTTAGCAAACCACATATATCTGTCTATATGAAGAACTGAAAAGGAGCAAACTCTATAAAAATTCCGTAAGCTTTGGGGAATTAAGTTTAGAAGAATATCTGAAAAATAGTTTCTTGTTTTCTTTGTAGATGCTAGTTGAAAAATCATTTATTCTTGTCTATAAAATGATCTAGAGTTTTCTTCAGTTAGTTAGCTGGATATCTGTGTAATGCAAGAAAATGTGGTTGTTTCACTCCAGGAGACTGAAAATGGTTTTGTTCTACACATTTTCTTTACGTTTGTGTGGTCTTTGTTGTACAGAGATGCTTCATGCAGAGAAAGCTACAGATACGTAATTTTAGGATGTGCCTGAGCTGCCTCTGAGTGGGATTGCAGGAAGATGTGAGATGGAGCTACATTTTGGGATTTGTTTCTTAATATAAAAGCTGTCAATTTTTTACCCATTCTCTGAGGAGTGGTGGGTGCTGTAGAGGCAGAGCATCCATATATTTAGATTCTGGCTGTCTCTTATTACGAGCTATAATTAAGGTGAAGTATTTTGCTGAAGAATTGAATTCTCCCTTGATTTGAACCTGCTTCCATCTCAGTGAAAGCAATTAGTTGCTTGAACCACCCTGTCCTTGCTTCATCAGTGACAATTCATCAGTTGCTTCATCGACATTGCTGCTTCTAATTTATCTGATTTTTTGTGGTTAATAGACAAGGCACTCTATATGGGAGTGCTCTGTATGATGCTGGTGAGTAGAGAAGGCTTGAGGATGGAAGGTCTGGCCCTAAGGGGGGCTGTGACAGTTATGGAGGACTAGAGGTTATGAAACACTCCTGTGAAGCCCTGGGAGGTCCCAGGGTTAATGCTTCAGCTGATGTGCTTCTGAACATGGCTCTCAGTCAGCCTCTCTTAGCCATGACTTGAATTTACTGCTGTGCTGCTGGTTTTCCCTGGATGGGCAAATCCTGTGCAATACACAGCTGCTGGTTTGAGCTGGAGTATTGGCAAAGTTTGATGTGCTCCTTAGGTGAAGTCTGTTTAACTTTTGGTTGTCCCTTAAGATCAGTTCTGTGATTTAATTCCGAAAATATTTGGGGTGCTGTGCAGTGACCCCTTTGGGGTGCCTTCTCCATCATACTGCAGTGTCCAACATTGTGCTTGAAAACAAGGACCCAACCCTACTGCTGACACGTTCAGTGTTCTAAACCCCAATATTCTGCTAATCATGACAGTAACTATTTAAAGTGCTGTCACAAGTCCTGAAGTGAGTAATTCTGCGTCGTGATACCTCACACAGATTAAGAGGGCTCTTCTGGGGTCTGCAGTGAGCACTGGGGGAGCAGAAGTCCCTTGGGAGGGAGGAAAAAAGAAGCAGTGAGCTCTGAAGCAAAACCTACTGAAAGCTTCATGAGTGGCACGAGTCTGGGAGGAAGATGCTGAGCAGGTTTTGTTTGCCTGGAGAATATTTACATAGAGCTGATCCACTCTTCTTGAAGGAACTTTATCACAGTACTACAGAGAAAACTGTTGGTACTAAATATAGAGCCTTATTCTGGGAGTCTCATGACTTAAGTTCTGCTGTCTTAATGGGCTTTCAGCAGTTTTTGTAGGTTTTTTGGTAGAAAATCTGAATAATACTCCTCAAAGGGGTTGTGTAAGAGTAGCAAGGAGAGAAAGATTTAATTTGGTGAGACCTTGCACTCCAAGAGATCAGAGGAATTTTTCAGCTCCTGCTGTTGCTGCAAAGCTTTCAGTGCTTCCATATCTTCACAGAAGATCCCTCTGAGGTTCCAAAAGTTCATCTTGATCTTTTCCATCAAAGTAATATTACTATTGCTGGATGGTTTTGTAAGATGATTTTTTTTTTCCTTCCTAGTGGAGGAAACAACTTAAGTTCCTTAGGCTGCTACTTCACTGTTTACCATTTAGAAAAGTTCTTCTCACAGCCTAAGTAATTTTTTCTTGTTGCACTTTGAGTGCATTGTTTTCCTGCTCACCACGGATGTGGAGTATGAATTCCCTCTTTCTTTGCAGAAACTGTTTCTGTATTTAATAGAAACATATCATATCTCATTCTTAGCTTCTCATTTCACTCTGTCCAGACTGAGCCACCTCACTGAGTTACCTTCCCCATCCCTCAGAGCTCACCTGATGACCTGTCTGCCTTTGCTTGTTGTTCTGGGGTGGTTTCTCACATTCCTGACAAGCCTTTCCCAAAGGCTTCATCAAAACTGAGAGAAACAGGAATTTGTGTTCCTGTCAATGGATAGAAGTGCCTTGTTTGTGACAACTGGATATTTATAATTTGTGCTCAGTCCCTGATCCTCTCCATCCCCAATCCTTATCTACAGTGCAGCTGCTCAGCAGTTGTTTCTATATTTATGCAGGTGATTTTTTTTCCATCTGAACAACACTTGACCTTGGGGAATTGGACTGCATTTTTAATCACTTCTTCAGTTTCATTAATTCCTCCCTGCAATAGCTTCCCATTTATGCATGTCTTTTTGTGGCAATAACATAAATTATGGGACTTTTCTTTCCACATGGCACTAATACTGAGGCTTCGTTGTCAGGTCTTACTGCTTTTTGCAGGTTCCTCACCTGGCAGAGGAAAGGTGACTGTAGCTCAGCTGGCTTTAGAAGTGTCCCTCTTAACTGCTATTTATGAATACTTTTAAAACTTTTAAGTTCAGTATTTCTCACTGCTGGAAACTCTATTAGAGTTAATTACTGTTATGGAAGACTTGATTTCAGCCTGTTCTCAGGGAGGAATATTGTTTTGTGCCTGTTTCTCTGAACAAATAGATCTGGGTTTCTCACATGGCCTCTGCCCAGCTGGCCACCACCACTGTCAGTCTGGGGAGGCTGTTGTTCACTTGCTGCATTAGCTGCCCTTTCAGCAGCTATAATGTCTCTTAGGTAGCACCATTTTCCTTCCTGATGGAATTCCAGAACTTCTCTTTATGTCTCAGGAGCTGGGCTGCCATCCTTCAGAAGATGAAAGTCTGCAAATGGAGTTTCTTGAACTTTCCCAGCCTCATCAGTGCATATTCTTAACATTACAGTGTTATGTCTCCTCCTAAAACTACAGACTCGAACCCCAAAGGCAGGGCTCACCTGGGACACAGGAGGGGAAGCCACTCAGAAACTCCTTAAGAAAGGAATCTCATGCCTAAACAAGCAATGCTTTTTGCCTTGTCATTGTCTTTTAGTGCCTTCGGTGTCTTTATTTTACTTTATTGTTGATTCCTGGAGTGTTGCTGAAGGCAATAGAAGGTTAAAGGAAATCACTGTAATTGTTGTGTGCTCCTACCCATCATGGCTTGCAGAGCACACCAAAAAACACTACAGGCAACAGCGTGGAAGGTGGCTTTGTGTAAGAAACCTCACTTTTGGGTAACAGAAGTTGGTAGTACTTTGATTTGGAGACTGCAATGGTGGTACAAGTGTCTGTTAGTTTTCTTGAGTAGCTGTTAGGAATACTCTTGTGAGAAGAGGAGCTTTCCCTTGGGATATTGCAGGTCTGTGAGTCTGTGCCCGTTTCCAGCTCCCTGCTTTCATTTTTAAGCAGACCCAGAGATCTCTTGGTGGCTCACTGTAGCTGCTGTTCAAAGAGCAGAGGCAGATCTCAAGTGTCTGATCTGAGAGGCTCTGAGCCATGTTCTGGGCACAGCCCTTTTGCCTGGGGAGGAGCAACTTGGGCACCAAAACCTACCCCCAGCTTTGTTTTACCCCTTAATTTGTGTGGGACTCATCTCCCAGCTACAGGCTCTGGGCTGTGGCGACTCAGGAATGGGGTCTGAAATCACCAGGGCTGTCCTGTTGTAAACAGACCCCCTTTCCAGACAGGGCTCCTGTCTGGAATTGCAGCTCACCTTTGTGTGGGGGTTGCACATGTCCCACTTTGGGGCTTTTTCTCTTTTGTTCTGGTCACACTTCTCAGCTCTCAACGCTGGTCCTGTCAAATCACAGATCTTGTTCACCTGCCTCTGCAGGGAGGACTTCTCAGAGTCCCAGGTCTGGGCACATTCTGGATAAAATCCTATACAATAAATACATACATTTCATTCCTGGTCTTAGTAAAGTGCCATTGAGAGAATTGATTTTAAATTGTGTTGTATTTGGCCTGTTGAGTGTGTAAGAGAGGTACAAAATCACAAAGAAAAGGAAGAAGAATAAAATAAATTGGCCTATACTACTGTGTTACATGTTCAATTCTTTCACAATACTCCAGTCTCCTGTAACTGATATTTCTGGAATACTGGGGCATCAAATAGGCTCTAGTCATAAATCTCTGTAAACAGCAAGTTTGGAAGGATGTAACAAAGAAGCTTTGCTCCTTACAAAAGAGAAAGGTGACTTGCACTAGGTCAGGTCTGGACATAATGACAGCATGAACAAGAATCTGATTCTATGATTCTGATTTTCTCCTTCCATCCTGTCAGCCACTTACTACTGAAGATTAGGACACTCACAAGAGGGATGTGTGCCTAGGGCTGGGAAGAGTGGATTCAAGATTTCACAGATGTTTAGAACTTGACAATGAAATGCCCCTCTCACCACCTTATCTATGCAAATATTTACCCAGGCGTTTGAGAATCATTTGCTGTCTCACTTCACTTATTTACTCACCCAGGTAGGAAGTTTTCACAGAGCAGTCCCTCTTGTACCTCCAAGAGTGTGCTGAGTAGGTTTATTAACAGCCTTACTGCTGCATAATTATGAAATTAACCTTTGAGTCACTCCCATCTCTTTTCTAATTTCCTGCTGTTGTCAGTGGAACACGCCACGGGAAGCATTAAGGATTTGCTTTGGATTTGTGCTTCCCTGTGTGGCTGTTACGGGCCACTGTCACAGGCAGGATCCTGGGATAACTCAGCCTTTGGTCTGAGGCAGCAGAACCATCCTTCCCTGTCAAAGGTTGGCTTAGGACTTTTTCCCAAGTTGCCAAGGCCTACAAATAACCACGTATGCTATTTTTGAATATTGGCATAATATTGGTATTCTCAGTCTTCTGCAATTTTAGTCGTTCACCAGTTTATTAAAAATGAAGGTCACAGGATTGGAGAACTTGTTAAATGATTATTTTAAGACTGGGCTCAAATTAATAGGACGTGCCAACTAGAAATGTTACGCCTAGCAGATGCTGTATAACATTCCTATTAGTTATTAATTGGCTTGGAAATACTTAATTATCTTGTATTTTTCAAATATAGTGAAGAGTTCATTTTTAAAAATACTTTTAGCTTTCTTTTTGCACCCATTGCCATCAGTTTGGCCTGTTACTTCTCCTACTGGTCTAGTTACTCGGTTGCCCATAATTCCTTTCAGAAATCCTGCTGCCTGTCAACTTTTCACTGGCACTCTTGAGATCCTTAGGAACTTTGGGTTTTTGGTATCTTACACCCTTGTTGTATATAGTACATTTCCCTCCCCCTTCCCCCCCCGTATTTTCACATTAATACTGAGCCAAATTGTATCTGGCATCTGATACTTGAGTTCTCTGCTTTTACCAATGATTTTGTCTGAGCGAGACGGGGGAGAATATTTTCTCTTTCTAATATCGAGCAACTTAGTTACTGATCAAAAGAGCTGTGTAATGTGTACTATGAAAGTACTTACCCGGTTGCAACACAACATAATCATGTAGCAGCCATCAATTTTAGGACAGTGTGGGTTGTTTTTTTGTTTCACAGTGAGTTAAGATGTTGCCTTGTACTAAATTCAGGACATTTGTGTTTAAAAATTTTAACCTCAGCAGTTGAGGCATAGATGAAATTGAGTGTTGGGATACTGAACCAAGCCACCATGGACAAGAAAATCTGAAATGCTATGCACAAGCTCTTTTCTTCTTCTGGAAACTTGCTGGGGTTTTGTTCACACTTATTTTCTCTGCTGTTTTTTTGGGTTTTGTTGTTTTTGGTTTTTTTTAATGTCGCTGCAACCCTTGGAAACCTCTGAAAATTATTTTCCTTTCTATTTTTATTCTGACTTTTCTTATTCTATATCGATATTTCTCCTTTTCTTCCTCTTCTTACATGTGCTACTGTGCTCTCCCTTCTAGTTCCTGAATTGATCCCTTTAGGGTAAGAGAGTAAATTAACATTTTTATCTGTTTTGAAAATGCCAGGGAAATCTGGAAGCTGTTTCCATCCCATGGTGGTGTAAAGCTGAGTGCTGGGCTCTGGAGGGGAAGGGAAGGCAAGGCAGGGAGTCAAAGCAGGTGCAGCTGGGATTTGAAATGGGGACACAAAGTGATCCCTTTGGTATCTCTCTCCATCCCTCCACTCCTGCTTCCCCTTGGGTACAGGAGTGCTCAGGCTGCAGCAGTGGCGTTGTCTGGGCAGAAATCTTGTGCTTTGGTGACTTTTAGCTCTTAAAGAAGAGGTATCTCTAAAGCAAAACTAAATTCGTGGTTTCTTTGATCTTGAAAGTAGGTAGTAAGAAATTTGCATTCCTTTTCATTTTCCCTGGCCAGATTTATAAATCTCAATTCAGAAACCGCAGTTCGCAATCCAAGCCCTCCTCCTCCCTCTGCAGAAGCTGGTATCAGTGGTGCTGGCTCACGTGAGATCAAGTGGGCACAAAATCCTTGGTTTTTCAGCCCAGATCTGTGGTGGTGTTACATCGAGTCCTGGTTTATTTTGGGACGTTATCCACTTTCCATAAGGAAAAGTGGGATTGTCTCAGACGTTCTTTTCAGATGTGCCTTACCAGAGTAAGTTTTGGGACACCCTGTTCTGACATAATTGCTTCCTACTCGCTAGGAAAAGGTGTGGTGAAAATACGGCAGTTCTGTCTCTTAATAATTTTGAGGCTGGAAATTGTTCAGAAGGAGTTTGAGGCCAAATTGGTGAATTCTAGTCAACCCTGAGACGGTGTAATTGCAGAGCCTGCAGCCCAGGTTATCCTTCAAACCTTGACCTTCATTCCTTGTCATGCTCATCCCTCCATTCCTTCCCTCTTGTTTCAAAGATACAGAAAGAAGGCAGAACTCGTGCTCTTTCCCTGTCCGTATCCAAGTGAGTCACCGCTGCTCACGCCGGCGGTCGCCAGGACTCTGCCAAGGGTTTGGGTGTCCTTGCCTCTGGGCTGCACAGTAAAGCGTATTCCATTGCCTTGGGATTGGAACTGCCGTGCGAATGGGGGGGGAGGGCTGGGATCCGTGGGTGCTGTGCCCACCGTTCCTTACGCAGCCCCGGGTGTGAAACTCTGCCTGCTCTGATCTTTGTTCTGGATGTTCCTGAGGTTGTGAGCTTGTCCGCCCGCTGCCGGCAATGTTTGACTGGAGCTGAATGTGGGATTTTGTTAATGCTCCTATTTTTATTTTACTGGTGCTTTTGCATCGCTAATCAAGCACAAGCCTCCTATTGTTCTCCCTGCTTCTTCCTCCCGGTGCATGCTTATATTTAGTTATTTCAATAATCATACGCAGGGTTTGTAATCCCGCAAGAAGCCGGGGCGGTGATGAACTCCTTTTCTGCTTGCCGACCGCGTTCTGTTCCCGTGGCAGATGGCTGTTACTTGATCCGCCGCTGTTCCCGGAGCGGCGGGGCCCGGGGCCGCGGAGATGCGCTCCCGGCGCGGTGCCGCTGCCGGAGCGGGCGGGGACTGGCGGCCCCGCTGCCGGTGCGCAGCCCCCGCCGGGCTCCATCCAGCCCGATTTCCATCCATTCATGAATCCGTGACGTCAGCACGCTCGGTGCTTCTTTGCAGCAGGCTGCAGGATTGTGTGGGTGGAATTTCCTTTTATTTTGCAACACTTCCTTTTTTTTTTTTTTTTTTTTTTTTTTTTTTTTTTTTTGCCTTCCATCTTTTTAAAACAAGAAAATGGAGCATCACATAGGAAATCTTCATCCTTGTGAGTATTTGGGGGGAAATGTGTTTCTGTGAGGGGGGTGTGTGTTTGTGTGTGGTGTTCCATGGTCAGCGTTCCCCTTTCTCCATTTATTTCGGAAGGACAGATGGATGTTGCATTTGTGATGGGAAAGGGCTGAAAAAATGATGCTGAGAAAGGGAAGAGGAGACATGAAACCTTAATTTATCCATCACTGCCTATGAATCCGAGAGCTGGCCTGGCCTTTGCCTGTCGGTGTGGTGTGCTGGACATTTTTCACTTGCAATTTTGCACGTTATCTTCTCGTGCCCCCCTTTTAAAGGGGAAGGGAATGGCAATGGAGAATAAATATAAGTGGAATATACAGGCAATGACATAAGAATTACTAGATAAAGAGGCAGAGTTGTAATTTTTGCCTTTGGGGAATTGTATTTTTTTTTCCCCTTGTGGGCTAATCAAACAATTCCTCCTGTGTGTTACAGTGATAAATAATTTAATTTTATTTCTGAGATGAAGGAGGTGCGTTTTTCTTTCAATCAGCCGGGTAGGAATTTGCTCCTGTATTATTGAAAATAGCAGTTTGAGCTGTCTCTGATGTGCTGAGCACAATTTTCACCCCTCATTTTCCTAATAAATGAGGGAGCTGGGAGTACCTTTGCAGTTAACGATACTGTTCACTGGGGCAAGATTTGTCATATTCCTGCTCACCTGAATGGGCATGATGTCATGTTTTCTCCCAATGAAAAGAAGAGCTGCTCTTTATTTTTGTTTTGGGGGGTGGTTTAGGTGCTGCAGTAGCTTAATCATATCAAACCACATGTCTCCCTTAAGTAAATGAAAAATGGGATATTTTAAGTAGATCTGGAGAAAGATGACATCAGGCCCATGTGTTTGCATATACTGATTTTAGCAGTAAGCAATCTGTTCAGTAGAAGTCAGAAGAAGATGAAGGAATGTATTTGGATCAATAATTTTGAGGGAGAAAATATGAAAATGTTTGAAAGGAGAGAGATGCAGTTGGTCTGGCTGGGAAATGTGGGCACTTTCCACAGCACCTGCTGTGTGGGTAGCCACAGATACCTTGGGATACCCTAGAATGGGGAGGGTAGAGTTGTCATGGGTTTAAAAGTTTTTGTCACTATCCTTTTTGTTGTGCTCCTGGATGTATATGGGTTTTGTTTCTAGAGAGAGGCAGCCCTTTGAACCTCTGTCTGTGACAGCCTTCCGCTGAGAAACACAAATAAATCCGGATTTTGATGTAGTGGGGGTTTTGTTTGTTTGTTTTGCTCTAACACCAGTTTTGTTTCCTGTCTTTGGGGCCTCCAGTCTGAGTCTTTGATCTAGAATGGTCCTGTCATTCAGATTTGTCTTTGTCCCCTGCTGCCTGATAGTTAAATTTATAGCTGGCATTCATTTTGACCCCTGTGCCTGGAATTAGCAAGTAACTTCTAGCACAGAATATATGGTAGGGACTCCCACTGTTCCTCAGCTATAGGTGAACTTGGATTTAATCATGTTTGGGGTTTTTTTGGTTGCATTTTTAACCTCCTTCTTTTGTCTCCTATTGTAAAGACTAGGTAAGTGGCTTATCTCCAGTGGATCAGAAAATTGGGTAATGATTTATTTGAAAGTCTCTGCGTGGGTAAGACCTTTCACAATTAGGAGTTATTTAAACATGGGTCTGCTCTAAACAGTGGCAGGATAAGAGAAGTTTTAAGTATCTCTTGTTTTCTTAGGACTATTTTTGTAGCAAATGTGAGATGGTGGCTGATCAGGCTGGAGCTGTTCCCACCTGGTACCTGTTCCAGGCTGTCTGCAGTTGAGATGTGGGGAGTGGATTTTCAAGAGTAGGGCTTCTCAAAATGGCAGAGTTATTAAATAAAGCTTTTTTTTTTTCTGAATACAATAAAATAAAAGAAATCTGGCATGGCTTGTGTGAACAGATTTTAAATCAGTGCAGGTTGCCCTTCAGCTCTGGTCCTTGGGGCTAGGGCAGGCAGGGGATGGTGCACTGAGCCCTTTAGCTAAGCTCTCACCTGAGATCCCTGTGGAGGAACACAGCAGCAGGTTCAGTGCTTGTACAACTTCCAGTGAGTTCTCAGCCATAACCGAATCCAAATGAGTCAACTGAGGCAAATGTTACCTCTGAGGCTCTCAGGAGTTTGGCACTTCACCAAGCCCTGTCCAGCTTATGGGACTTTGTTTTTTATCCCTCCTTGGCAAAAACATCCCGTGCAGGGGCTTAGGCTTTTGTAGGCTCCTGTTTTGTGACATTGCAGCAAATCACTCTCATCTCCTGGGGAGTGGGGGGGTAAATATTTCACCCAAAACACAGGTTACTTAGGGCTGAATAGCAAGTTGGCAGCTTTGGCTGGGCCAGGAGCAGCAGCTCTGTGTGTAGTTACTCCCACCCCTATAAATACTCAGTGTGTGCTTTAACCTCGGTGCTCTCTCCCTGCTACAACTTCAGCTGAGGAGTTGGTGATTGGAGGGGGTTCAAGGCTTTGGCAACAGTTGGGTGTAGGTGAGGAGGAAGAGCAGATTTGTCTGTGTAAAGTCTGTGGTTTAGAACCCTCTGGTGAAACTGTGATTGTTGGTGCTGTTCCCTCTGGAGCCATTGTTCCCTCTGGAGCTGTTGGTAACGTAGCACCGAGGTGCTGTGAGGGAAGGAAGGAGAAAGTCCAGGCAGGGGTGAGAGGCTGGACTTTCTCAGTGTAGTGGGCTGGAGGAATGGAAGTCTCTGTGCAGACGTTCTATTCGTTCCAGGGATGCTTGTCCCTTCCAGTCCCCCATCTCTGTTACCTTCTGGAGGACACCAAAATCAGTAGTGCAGCTGTACAGCTGTGACTCTCCTGTTGAAACACAGGGAGTCCAGCCTCATCCTCCTTCTGTGCCTGAGGAGATCCTCAGGTGTTGGGCCACCAGCTGCAGCCCAGGGGTGATCCAGCTGGGGTGTGCTGAGTGCTGGTCTCTGCAGGGTTGGATGGCACGAGCTGTGCCAGGCCTCAGGAGCTCCTCTGGGATGCAGCCCCAGGACTGTTGTTTGTGTGTTAGCAGCACGTAAAGCTGTAGTGGAGCAGGCTCACACCTCTAACCCTGCGCTGTCACTAATACAGGCTTACGAGAGGCTCCTGAGCAGGGCATTGTGCTGCCTCTGTCGAGGAGTAATCCTCTTTGCTCGTGTATGGTGCTTGCTAAATACAACTTAGTACTGCTGTCATTTCCCATCCGAGATCTGCCAGCTGGATTTCGAGTGTCCTTCCCCTTCCCAGCAGGTGCACCCAGGCTGGGACCTGGTGTGGGGTGACAGGGGCCAGAGCACTGCACTTACCCCAGGAATTGTTGTACTTCCACGGAGAGCTGTTGAGTTACTTTAATACTGGGTGTGAAGCACATAAGCTCTTAGTGCTGAGAAGTTTGTGTGAGTAGCTTTTACATGTCGAATGTGCTTTGCAAATGTTGAATAATTCATATCTACTATAAAAATAAAAACAAGCGTAGGAGTGAGTGAGTTTACCTGAGACCAGTCTGACACCTCACGTGAATTCAAGTGAGACTTTGATTCATTCACTTCAGTCCTGAAAGCAGCACCGTGATATTGATCTCCATCCTCAAAGGTCTTTCAGACATTAATTAATTTTAATGCTACTCTTTGGAGGAAAATAGGGTGTTTCAGTTCTGTGAGGGGGGGGAACTTCCAAGATATCATTTGTTGGTAGGACTGGAACATTTAGTGCCTTCATGTGGCAGTGTCAGCGAGGCTGTAAGGCCTCTGTGAACTAAACTGGAAATTTTTCTGGTGTTAGTTGTTGTAAAATATTTCAGTTTGAATCCTTAAATCTGTTGTTATTACTTAGTAATTGTAATATAAAAACATGTAGTAATTATATAGTAATAACATACAGTAATTATATCATAATATAACAACATATGGATCGATAATACCATGGGAATTGTCAATGAGGTAAAAGTGCAAACTGGGAAGGATGAAGAGAAAAGAACAGAGCCTGAAGCCTGTGACTGGGTTTGAAAAGTTGTTTCCTGCTATGGAGACAGCTGGAAAGGAGAAAGAGAAGTGTAACTTAAGGTCATTTCTACATTTTAATCTGAGACAGATTTCAGTGGCAATTCTGTAGTATAAAAGGCTGATCAGCATTTAGTCTGTCTTTATCCCAGCTGAATGTTTTCCAATAGATTGATGGGCCTGTGGAGGAGGGTGTCAATGGTGAGTGAGATGCCAGAACATGGTGTGTGGAGCTGCTGGTGTTCCCTGTGTGCACGTAGCTCACGACGTGCAGCAGCCATGGGGAGGGGAGCAAGCAGCAAATGGGCGACTTAGTGACGCTGATTTTTGTGAAGGAACTGCGTGGTCCTTGCTTTGTTCCCCTGCTCCCCAGAGGCGGGTGGCTCCTGGGTTCCCCTTCTCCCAAAGCACCTGGGCTCGGAGCAGGGCTGCTCTCCAGCAGGAACGTGCAGTCTCCGGTCCCTGCAGCCAATACGAGAGTCATTATGCAACACCCCTTATTTCCTATGGCATCAGATTATGCAATTTCTGAGCAGAAGAATGCAAAGCCCTGGAAGAACACAGTAGCATTTTAGCAGATCCAAAAATACCTTCTGCAGGGTAGAGGCAGCATTTCTGTGTGTAGTGCTGAAAATACGCCGTTACGTAAGGTGCTTATTTCCCAGCCGGCGCTTGGCAGGGCTGCCAGGTGAAGCAGGACGTGCTCTCCCTGCCACTGGAGAGAGGTCTCCCTGCACCACGGGAGGCTGGATGGGTTCTTCTTCACCAAGATGAATTTTTATTGCCTTTTTTTTTTTTTTTTTTTCTTTTGATAAAATAAAAGAAGTGAGTGCTTGATTTCTGTTTCCAAATCTAGCACTGCTTCGCCACCCCCCACAAATTTTGTGACCTTATGCTGAAGGAGGTTCTGGTGAAACATTTGTCTCATGGTGTTGGAGGTAGAAATTCATTCCTATGCTGAGAGCCAGGGCACATGCACACATTGCGTGTGGGGATAAGAGTCACCAGTTCTTTTAAGGTGAAGTCTGCCTTGGAAATCTATTAAATATCTTTGCAGGAGACAAGAGCATGCTAGGAAAGGGGATCTGGTTGATACAATCTGTTGGGATTTTGGCAGGAATACTTACCAGAGACTCTTAAAGAGACTAAGCAGCTATTAAATCACGGAGGCACCAGGCTGGCAGACAGATCACTGGTTAAATGATATGGAATAAGAGTAGGGATAAAAGGATGGTAATGCTGAAGCATTTTTCTCTGCTTTGGAGATGGCATTACTCATACTCTTCCCACCTTTTCTTCCCTTATCCAGATAGTTTAGGAATATTCTGTTTAGGCTGTGAAGACTGCACAAGGAAGGTGTTGAGGGTGGTAACTATGGAGGCCACCTGCTGGGAGTACTGGAAGGCTCTAGTGAACTTGGGTGATAAAATATCAGTTCAATTTAGTGTTGATTAAGAACAATTCAGTTTTAACATCCTGTTGGAATTAGGCTTTTCCTGCTCAAGAATGAGATCTTAGGTTGTAAGAGACCCATGGAAGTTAGCTCAGCATCCTGAAGAACCAAAATGATCATTGTGCCTTTGTGCATTTCTGTGGCATTCTGTCCTTTTTGGGAATCCTGGCTGTGGCCTGACTTCCTCAACTACCCAGAAAAGCTGCCCTATCCCTGGAAGTGTTCAAGGGCAGGTTGGATGGGGCTTGGAGCAAACTGGGTTAGTGGAAGGTGTCCCTGCCCATGAATTTTAAGGTTTTTTCCTACCCAAACTATCCTGTGATTCTATGTTCTATAACTCTAAGGTGATCAAAGACTCAGAGCAGGTTTCATATGGTGAGTGAGAAGGTCAAATGAGAATTGTTAGACTTGAGAAAAGATGTTGGAGTGGAGGGTGGGATAGTTTTTAAACTCACAGCTGGAATTAAGGAGATAATAGGTTCAGGTGTCACTGCAGCAGTGAACAACTGGCTGTTCGAAGAAAGAAAGGAGTTAAAGATGTGCAAAGTGAAGAGCAGCTGGTGTTACCTTCTACAGCAGAGTTAAGCTACAAAGCTCCCTGCCACAGCAGAGTGTTTGCCAAAGTGTTCTGGTTAAAACCATTCCTTGGCACATTTGCACAGGACCAGTGCTTGGTGTGCTGTGAGCTGCTGGCGCTGCTGGGGGAGCTCTGGCTGCCTGTGCACCCTTCCCTTGGTGCTGCAGCAGGAAAGGGGATGGATGAACCTCCTGAGCTGCTGTGGCTTCACCCCATTGCTGCAGCCTAGGGGCCACTTCTTTCTCCTCGGCCAGGCTTGCTTGGGATGTGCAAGGTACCAAGCAAACCTGCAGCTGGCTTTGCACAGAGCCAGAATTTAGCCTTTATGGGTATTTCTTGGCTGGTACACGGTGCTATTTTTGTCATTGTCAGAAAGGGTTCAGGCCACAGAGCTAGACAGGGTTCTCTTTCTCACTGGTACAGCCACAGACAAAAGGATATCACAACTAAAATCACTGTTCCAGAAATGATGCATCCCTTTTTGGGGATAGATGGAATATATTGAATAAAGACTAAATTAAATCATCATGAAGTCAAGCTTTGTTGTGATAACACAGACTGCATACAACATAGTTACATGTCTGTGCTCTCATGTGCTTAATGCCCATGGCTATGTTAAAATATTCTCTTAACATTTTAAAATGAAGATGAGGATGATAGTTGTGAGCCCTAAGCAGTTGCTACCACATCATTCAGGTGAGGATTACGGTGTCTCCAAAAGAAAGTCTCCTTATGTTGAGGTGGCATCCAAGTATTTATTGGAGAGAGGAAGTAAAAGTATGTGTTCCAGTCAGGATTCTGCAGGAGGTGCAGTGTAGTGTAGTGTTTGTCTGACAACCTGAAGGAGCAGTGTACAGCACAAAAAAGCCAGTGTTACAAGAGTTCACTTTCCCAGGTAAACGTGCTGTTTGTTGTGGAAAAACGTTTATATGCAGAAATATAAACAGAGCTGTTGCAGGGATGGAAAATCTCATCTGGGTCAGATGAAGAATTTTCAACTGCTTCGTGAGAAATTTATTATGTTTTGGCAACATAATTGCAATATTTAAAGATAAGGCTGGGTTGTGGCTGGGCATTCATGTGGTATGAGATGGGAAGAGATGTGCTTCCTTGAAGGAGCAGTGTGTCTTGAGAAGGAGATTGATGCCTTGAAAACACCCAAGCTTTTGCCTTGGGCTACTCCATACTTGGCTTAAAGGTTTGCCCATCTCCTGGGCTGGGTTATACCAAGTTAATGTGGGCAAGCTTCATAGTGTGGTTTCTATTTTTACAGCCTAATGAAACAGATAATGTAACTTATAAAAATGTAATGTAATTAATTAATGTAATAATGTAACTTAAAAAAAAAATTCAACCCTCCTGAAAACAAGGAGTTTGCCTTTTGGTGATGTGTAACTCATTCCCTATTAATATATCTGCTTTTACTTTTTGTTTACAAAGCAGCCATGCAAAACACAAGCCTATATTCCGAGTAATGTAAAAAGTGTGGCAGAAGAGGAGTATCTTATCCACTCATGTAATATTTTCCTCATCTGGTGACCAGGAAAAGAAAGTGATGAAATCCTGCATAGTAAAACCACATGGTTCAAACCCCAAAGGTCAGAAGTGACAACCAAAGCTCTGGGACTTGCCAATTCAGCAGCTCTCACTCGTTCCTGTGCTGAAGTTGTACACAGATGGGAGAGGACTGTGCATCAACCTGTTGTAAAAATTCCCTGTAGAATTTGAGAGAGAGTCCCAAGGGGCAGGAGAACGTGATGGCTGTGCTCTATAGACAGGCTTTTAGTGGTTTTGTTAGATTTTAGAACATTTTTAAAGCACTGTCACAAGCCACTAGTTGAGATGATACACACATAAATTCCAGTTGTGTTATCAGTGAGGGAATGTGTAGTTACCTTGTTGTGCCCACTGTAGCCAGGAGGAAATGACACTGAGTACCAGGAAAAAGCAAGGGGACTCCAGGGCTTGGCTGTAAGTAGGGATCTGGGCAGGAATCTCCTCTGTCCGTGGTAGTTCCATGTACTAGGTGGATAATTTCTGCCAGCAGCTCTGTTTCAGCCCCTAAACGTGGATCAGACAGTTGCTTTTATTCCCTCTGCATGTTGGAAGTGCAAGCAGAGATTATGCTTCACTGGCTAAGACAGAAATAGCGTTCAAGGAAGTGACCTTAGTGTTCCTGGAGTTTTGGGCTGTTGGGAGATTGAGTGGTGGCCTCTGTGCTTACACCACCTTTCCAGCACATGGACTTTTGTTTTGGTTTGTGTGCTGTGTCTGGAATGCTGTGTCTGATTTGCCACTCAATTTTTAGCACAGCTCTTTAAAGGAGAAACTTTAAAGGAGGAACTTCAGTAATGGTCCACGCAAGGCATTGGGTTAACTCAGCTGTGTCTGCAGACCTGACCATTGTGTTGACACTCTTGTAAATATTGAACTTGTATAGTCAGCCACGTGCTTTGGTGGCTCCGGGGGAGTGTGAGGACACTTCCTGGATGGCTGTTTTCAGGGACAGACACAATATCAGGCAAGGTGAGAGCATGCCTTGGTAGCTGATGCACCCACTTGGTGATTCAGGTAAACTCTCGCTTTTGTATAGTTTTAAACTGCATTTTGGGCTCTCTGACATGTTGAGGTGCAGCCTCACTCTTCCCAGAAGAGGTGCATTTCATGCTCCTTTCGTCTGGGGGTGGTAGGATTTTGCCTGGAAAAAAATACTTTGCATGGAAATGGAGTAATTTACAAGAAGTTGTGATTGTACAAAATTACACCGAGCCTTGAATCCCCTTCCAGACAGAAGAGAAATTTGTTAGTGCAGAGTGCATGAACTCATCAAAACAGTTCAAATCCGAGGGTCTGCCTTCAAGTCTGTGTGTGCAGCAGCACTTGGTGAAATCTCAGTCTCTTAAATATGCACAGTCCTCCCACACATGGAGCTTCCAGCTTTTGACTGGGAGGCTGCTGCAGCAGGAGCAGCACTCGGGTAGAAATAGCACAGCCCTTGGCTACGCCTTTCCCTGGAAAAGCTAAAGATGCACATGCAGATCATAGACATGGGATCCCAGGCTGGTTTGAGTTGGAAGGGACTTTAAAAATCACCCAGTGCCACCCCTGCCACGGGCAGGGATACCTTTCACTGTCCCAGGATGCTCCAAGCCCCGTCCAACCTGGCCTTGGGCACTGCCAGGGATCCAAGGGCAGCCACAGCTTCTCTGGGCACCCTGTGCCAGGGCCTCAGCACCCTCACAGGGAACAATTTCTTCCTAATATCTAACCTAAACCTGCCCTCCTTCAGCTGAAGGCCATTCCACCTTGTCCTGTCACTACGTGCCCTTATGAATACATCCTGAATGGCAGTCTGGATATAATGAAACCTAAAATTTTCAAGAAAATGTTTTTCTTTGCCTTTTATTGGGAAGAGTTCAGCATGAAAAATTTCAGCCTTTTGGTACTATGGTTAAAAAAATAGTGGAGGCATGACAATAAAACTTGGGAAATGCTCTTATTCCCTTGTTTGAAGAGATGGTGAGGTCTAAACCAACCTAATTTCATTGGATTAAGTCACATTTTGCTAAGGCAAGAGGTTGCACATTACAGAATTTACTGCAATAGAAGAGAATTTTAAAAATTCATTTCCCCAGCAAGTCAACACTGATGTGGTATGGCAGAAACCACCTTCTCCCCCTCCCAGGGTTTCTGCACCACTTTTCTTCAAGCTGGCTTGATAGGAAGCTGTTTTAAAAGAAGTGCTGCTGTTTCATGCTCTCCAAACAGTGAGTTTGCTACACCTCTGAAAATCAGGCTGCTTATGTAAGGCCCTAAATAAGGCTGTATCAGGCCCGTTTGAGAATAATTCCCTAACTTTTGTATGCCTCCTCTCCCCATGAAGCACATACAGGGGCATGTAAAGTGGCAGGACACTGTGCCTAAAGGCTTTTTTTATTTGGAACATCTCAGTGTTGGAGAAGGCAATTTGATCTGGGAAAACAGACCTGGCATCTCTGAGTCTGGGGCTTTGTTCTTGGCTGAGCTGTGTAGTGAAAAGCTGTTCATTCCCTGTTAAACCTCCACAATCAAACATTCCAGAGACAGAAAACTGCATAGAAATGTAAAAGCAAAACCTTACACTGTAGTAGTGTACTCTTGAGAGTCACATAGCAGCAAAGTTATTTTATCCTCCAAGTCTGATTTAATCCTTAATGCACTTCCCAAGGCTTAAATTTGAGATATTTTGGGACACTGTTGCCTCAAACTCTGGCCTTTACATTTGGGTTTCTTGCAGGACACCTGGCTGATGTGTTATTTGCGTTGCTTAATACTCTGTGTTACAAAACCCAGATTTCTCTGTAGGAGCAGTGGTTGCATTTTGTTCTTGTTTAAACAATCACTTGTCACTCCCTGACTTTGGGTAATGAGCAGGGGCTGTGCCCAGGAACGCTGAGTTGGGCTTGGCCGGGTGTTTTTATGAAATTCTGTTCAGGTCTGAAGCATTTTCTTATCAATAACAAAATCTGCGATAACATAACAACTGCTGCTAGTGGTAATTGTACTATGAGGTCACACTGCAGCTTCCCACCCTGGGGAATTGGTCTCTGTAATGCTGGTCACTGGCAGGTCGGGAATAACCAACTCTCTAGCTTCCTGTGAGTCGGATTCAGCTCCTGCACTGGTTTGGGCTGTGCTGCAACCTCTGCCTCACTTGCTGTTTTGCTTTCTTTTAAGGAACAAATTTTACAACCTAAATAAAGCTTTTATGGAAAGCCCATGTGATCAGGCAGGATACAGGAAGGTAATCCAGGTTCCTGGCTGTTCCTGTTTGCTGCTGGAGAGGGCCTGAAGCCCAGGGCAGGAGTTTTTCATCCTGCAGGCTGAAGGGCTTATCTCTCCTCTCTGCAGTGACCTCATCCTGAGGAGTTATGGCACTGAGCTGTTCCCCTGCCGTTGGCTGTGTCCTACCTGGCCACCTCTTTCTCCCTTCCAGTGGCTGTTCGCAGAGCCTGGAAATTTGCACCCACTGTAACTGATCTAACTTTTTAACAAAATACTTTCTATTAAGGCTGGTTTTTTTACCCCCTTCTCAGCTTCTTGTGGAATTTAAAACTAGACTTTGTTCCATGTTGCAGGCTGAGCCTGTTGTGTTAGAGCCTCTTGTTTCAGAAGGGACTATCCTAAAAAACTGTTTTTGCAGTGGGTAGCTCTGGCAGCACGACCCCCAGCCATCAGCCTGGCTCTGTGGGAAGGTAGCACCACCACGGGTTGTGGAAAAAGAACCTCTCAGTGGAGCACAGAGCAAGAGATAGGGGCACTTCTTAAAAGGGATCCCAGCTCTTGTTTAATGTGCACCCTCCCCAAAGCTCATGCAGGGAGGAGGTGGAGAGCAGTGGTGGGAGATCAGCAAGGAGGGTCTGCTCTTCTGTGAAGCTCTCAGAGTTTTACTTGCTTATGACATGTGTGTGCTTAGAGAATTGAACATACCTTGCCACAATGGACATGGAGGGTCAATCAAGGCCCAGGATGGTCATAACTAGGTTGGGCTCTGCGGGAACAGCTACAAAGCATCCCTTGGTGGACTCGAGGTACCTGTATCACCGGGCTTTGTTTCTCTAACACCTTGTCTCGAGGGTTTGCAGAGGGATCCTGAGTTTGTGGGCTGTGCCAGGCCCAGGAACAGTGGTGGGACTCAAATCATAGCTGAGCTGGGGCCAGCTTCAGTCTGATAATGCTGTGGGAATTCTCTGCAAAGAACCTTTCATGATTTTGACCTTTAGGCTCTCATTTAAAATTGTGGTGTTTGTTTACTGGGCAATTCCTGCAGTAGGTTACCGAGAGTATTGCCCGAGTGGAGTTTCTGTTGGAACCATTTATTTGTTTCTTTTAGGGCAGTAATTATTTACCAAGTATCAGCGGCTGTCTGGAAAGTCTAGTTAATTATCAGCTCACCTCAGTGAAACTGCACGTAGTGAAAATACTTAAATAAAAAATTGAAAGTTGTTCTTTTTCCTCTTGTTTCAGGTACTGGGCCCACGTGTCGCGTGTGAGTTGTGTCCTACAAATGCTCTGAGCACCCCCTCGGGCCGTCTCCTTGATGCACCCTCACGGCATTATGGCCAGCACTCAGGAGCGCCTGAGCCTGTCTTCCTCTCCCAACTCCATGGGCAAAGCGTTCTGTGAGGACAAAGACTTGGGGAGGTTCCCCGACGAGCACCCCGCTGCCGGGAGCCACCCGTCCCCCGAGCTGCTGGAGGACGTGCGGGAGCGGGGCTCGCTGCCGGCCGAGCTGCTGGAGGGCGTGAGCAGCCCGGGCACGGCGGCCGTGCTGACCAGCATCAGCGAGGACGCCCGCGACCACTTCGAGAACAGCGTGCTGCAGCTGCGGGAGCAGGACGAGCCCGAGCCGGGGCTGCCGCAGGGCACCCGCAGCCCGGGGGACGGGGACACCAACGGCGCCGCCGACGATGTGAAGGTCCAGTTCAACCGGACGGGCAGCGGCAGCGGCGGCTTCCTCGAGGGGCTCTTCGGGTGCCTGCGGCCCGTGTGGAACATCATAGGCAAGGCCTACTCCACGGACTACAAACTGCAGCAGCAAGGTAAGAGGGAACCACCTGCACTGCCTTGGGCTGAGAGGAGGGAAGGAGCCCAGGGCTCTTCCCCAGCTCTCCACGTGGCCGTTTTTGTCTTGCCCAGCCCTGTCACGGGTTTCCAGGGATAAGTCCTGCACTGTAGAGCCGACAGCTGTCATGTGTGGCAAAGGCAGCTCGTGATGGAGTCAGCACTGACTGCCCGCTCTGCCCCATGGCTTGGACCATTGTGACAAGGCCTGGATCTGAACTGAGCGTGGGGATCAGAAGGAATTGTGTTGAAGTACTTGGTACAATCCCTGTGTTAATTTCTGGAGGTTTTTTATGCCAGATGGAAAATACTCACATAGGCACTTGCACTTCAGAAGCTGCAGGTGAAGGCTGTCCCCAATTGACCACCAAATAGCGGGAGTATTGCTTCTCTTTTAAAATGACTTTTATTTCTTTTTATTCAGGAGTAATTTTCCTCTTTAAAATATCATTTAGTACTTGTCTTTCCAGAAATATGTTCTTTAATATTTATACCTTTTTCATTTAGATGTGTAAGCGTAAATGTGTAAGTGCATGTGAGTATAAATATATATAAAATCTGTAGCTTGGGAAAAAGTGATGTCCCAGTTGACTGCATATATATCTATACATCTTTCTCTATATATATCTTTAGGGAGTACTGAAAGCTAAAGAGCAGAGTATGCTCTGCTGTTGGTGTCTGATTTCTCCTCTAGCACAGGGGGAGGGAGGTGGCAGATGGGAAAAGAACAAGCTGTCATTAGAATTAAGGAGCTGAAATGGTTGAGGCTTATGGAAAATGGGAACAGCCTGGCCTCCACAGTACCATGGGGCAAAGTCTCCTTTGAGCATCACTCAGTAGTAATCAAATGGCTTTTTGGCACTGACAAATTATAAAAGGTCAGAAACCTGTCTGAGTGGTTCAAATCTAAACCCCAGAGGGATGGGGAACAGCTCCTAATATGAGGGAGCAGAGCTGTTAAATAACATGTTGGATGAATTTGCCTTGAAATCAACTTCCTGGAGTCAGTCATTTCCAGTTCATAAGCAAGCAGGAAATGCACTTCTGCATTCCAGGTGCCTCCTGAGCAGCAGCCCTGTGTTCAAGGGTTTGCTTGGTTTGAAATTCTCTTGCACAGTTGGTTCTGTTTTGTTTGCACTTTGTAAACTCGGTGTGTCACATGTGGTTCAGACTATAAATAAAAAACGTGACAGAAAGTTCCCTGGGGGATTAAGGCTGCTGGGGTGATTGCACAATGGGTGGACAGTTTTGGAAGGGGCTGTCTGGGTGGCGAGTCTCCCTTGGGAAGGAAAAGGAGGTTCCGAGCAGTCGGATGACGTTCAGAGCAGGCATTGGGCAGTGTGTGTGTGACAGTGCTTTGGGTTGGGTGCTCAGTGTTTGTAAGTGAAGCTACACATTTCCAAGGAGAGGCCAGAGAGGCAGTGACTGCTCCCAGCAATTCCCTGTGTGTCCCACACCTGTCCCCACTGCTGCCTCTGAGCCATCCCGTGCTGGTGCATCCCTGTCACCTCGGACCATGGCTCTGGGAGAGCTGCCTGTGAGACAGAGAGATCCTATTTCCCATGTAACTGGGCCACCAGGTGCACTGGAGACCACAGGGCAGCCTGTGCTTTGGTGGCCCACAGGGGACACTCGCTTTTGTAGGGAAGTCACCACACTAAAAGATGGAAGCACTGACGAATGAAAAGGAGCAGCTGGGAGCAGTGCTGGGGCTGGAGGGTGCACACAGAGCTCCCTCCTGTGCACAGGGTGTCTTGCTCTTCTCTGTGTTGGGAGCACGTTCAGAGCCACATATCCAGGGGCACACTGCAGCTTCCTGCTGGCATCAGGCCCTTCTAGAAAGGCAGATTTGAACTGGCTACAGATGTGGTAAGGCTGAGGATTAATTGAGATCAGCTATATGTAGCCTGTGTGGTTGAGCTGCATTTTCAGTGTCTTCACTGTTAGAAAGGGGAGTGAAAAGAAGATTTTTAAAAAATTACTATTTTTTTTCTGGAGCTGCTCAGTTGTCTAGCTCTGATGACATTTGTTACCCTGATGGCAGTACTACACTTCTGTTACTCAAGGATAAACCTTTTCAAACTGCTTCTGTGCTGAAACTTGAGGATTTTGTGAGAATATTCATGTTCTCTTTTCCAGATGATCTCATTCTTGCTTCTTGCCACCAGAAAATCATCTTTGTGTGCATTTCATCAGCTACATACAAGCCAGCAGTTCAGTAACTGATGTATGTGATTATTTTTATTTTTGCTGTCTTTTAGCAAGAGCACAGAGGATGCATGGATTGTGTTTGTGCAAGTGCTGTGTGACTGAGGAAATGTCTGGGGCTCTTTCAGCAGCAGGGAGAGGATTGTGGTGGCTTTTCATTTCCCTGGTAGCTGCTTTACAGCTTTGGGCTGGTGCCATGGATCTGTGCAGATGATTTTTTTCCCCCCCCTTCTTCATGAGACAACTACTTAAAGCCTCATCCAGGAGTAATCCTTTGCACTGGGCTGAATCAACAACAGGGGTAGGAGTCCAGTTTGGGTCTGCAGCCATGTGGCCTCCCAGTACTTAAAGGGGGCTTATAAAAAAGAGGGAGAGTGACTTTTTACATGGGGAGGTAGTGATAGGGCAAGGGGGAATGGTTTTAAACTAACAGAAGAAAGATTAAGATTAGATGTTTGGATGAAATCCTTCCCTGAGAGGGTGGGGAGGCGCTGGCACAGAGTGCCCAGAGAAGCTGTGGCTCCTCCTGGATCCCTGGCAGTGCCCAAAGCCAGGCTGGAGCAGTCTGGGCTAGTGGAAGGTGTCCCTGCCCATGGAAGGGGATGGGCTTTAAGATCCCTTCCAACCCAAACCATTTAATGTTGCCTGCAGGTGCTTTGTGGTACTTCTTGCTGCTCCCTGGTATCCCTGCCCACCTGCTTTGGCTGTCCTGCAGGCCCGTTCTTTGGGACATGGTGGTGGTGGTGTGGTTGCAAGTAGTGAAAGACAAACAGGCTTCATGTCCTTGAGCCCCTGTTGCCTGTGAAGCTTTGGCTCATGACTTGGTGAAAGAGGGAAAAGATAAGAACAGCTTTTACATGATTCTACATTATCTTCTTGTTGAAGCTACTGCTTGAGTGTCCTTCCTGACACCCAGATGGTCACCAAGAGGGGTGTGCCTGTGCTTCCCTGCAGGACAGGGGCTGGGCAGAGCATTGGTCAGCTGGGAGCTGCCCCAGGCTCTGTGCTGGTTGACCAAGTGATGCCAATCGCTGCTTGGTGAGGAGTCATTCCTGCAGGGAATGTTTGCTTCTGTATTGTTCAGTGCCAGCTGATTATTAGAGGTTTAAGTACTGGGGGTTTGACCCATAAAATCCCTCCCTCCTATGTTTTCCCAGTTGTTTACCCTGATTTCTAAAGGCTGTTGGTGAGTGCTTTCAGGGGGACACACTCAGTTCTTTAATTTGCATCTACCAGTTATTTAATTGGGATTGTGGGGACTCCAACACTTTAAAGCAAGACTTGTTTGTGTTTCCTAGAGACTCATTAGACATCCCAGCCATTTCCTTTGGATTAAGAAGCTGTCTCCAGGAGCTGCTTTCACCTTCCCTTTCACGAGTTGTGTGTTTACCGTCATTGTGAGAGTTTTTGTGTGGACCTGGAGAGCAAGGTGCCTGTCGGAGGGTGCTTGTGTTGGGGGGGTTTGTGTAAACCAGAGATGCTTCTTGTCACAGTGCCAGTGCTGGAGAGCAGCCAGTGCTGGGAAAAGCTCCCTCCAAATAGATTGGCTCAACAGCTCAGGCTGCTCCTGCGTTTCTTCCCCATGGGAAATAGATTCCCATCATTCTACTCAAATGGTTCTTAATCACCTCAGAAACGCAAGTTCTTGCGCAATTCCTGCTGCTATTACACTTTAATTTATTTAGGGGAAGTATCCCACTGGCTTCTTTAGGCCCAGAAGAGTCTGACTACTGCACTGTATGTTGTCTATGGTTTGGCTCTTTGTTCTTCTTGATATTCCCAAAGCTGTGGGATATTTCACTGTCACTACACTGAAACCTCTCTCCTGAATTGTGCCCCTGACAATCAGGATGCAAATGGGATATGGGAGAGGATCTGTGTTCCCAAATAAACACGAAATGACTTTGCAGGAGGAACCTCGTGAACTTTTGCTTACTTTGTTTACAGCGTCTCTCAGCCTTTGCCATTGCAGAGGGAATATTAGGGGAAGGTAATATTACCTGATAGGGAATATTAAGAGCAAACTAGGGTTCCAAGGTGATACAGTTATCCATTACTGCTCACAAACTGTAGATGCTTCATGGAAATGAATGTCAGTGTTCTGTGCCCTGTACCGGAAAGACAGACTTCCCACAGGTAAAGATGGAAAGAGACTGTGGACAAGGGGGAATGGCTCCCCACTGCCAGAGGGCAGGGATAGATGCGATATTGGGGAGAAATTGTTCCCTGTGAGGGAGGTGAGGCCCTGGCACAGGATGCCCAGAGAAGCTGTGGCTGCCCCTGGATCCCTGGCAGTGTCCAAGGCCAGGCTGGACAGGGCTTGGAGCAACGTGGGCTAGTGGAAGGTGTCCCTGCCCGTGGCAGGGGGTGGGACTGGATGAGCTTTAAGATCCTTCCACACCAGTCTATTCCGTGACTCTGTGAAAGAAACAGCTATTTCAGTACAACAGAATAGTTTCTATGTTGCCAAGTATAAAAATAGTGTTCATCAACACACACAAAAATCACCTGTATGTGCCACCTCCTTTCAGAAGTGATGCATTTGTGAATTAAATAGAAATACAGATCTTCTTGATTTAATTATGAATGAATGAAGTAATTTTATTAATTATCTAATTATTTTCTTTATTTAAAATCTTTCAGTGTTTAAATGCCCAAAGACTTAAATCCCAGTTTACGTTCAGAGCTGTGAGCGGATCCATGAGTATGGAAAACAGCTTTGTGTCTGGGAAGGAACATGTGCTGGGGGTTGAACTCTGCCCTGCCAAGGCAGAGGGAATTTCTGCTGTGGATGAGCAGTGTTTCTGTTTCTAGTTCAGTGAGCAGAAGGAGCGCTGGGGTCTGGCTCCGGGGGGAGCTGCTTTTCCATGGCCGTGCCTGGGGAGCGCTCGCTCGGCAGGAGACAGCAGCCACTGCCTGCCTGTCGCAGGGAGGATCCCAGGGACAGCTTCCAACTGGGATCTGCCCACAGACAGTTAGGATAGACAAGTTTCCCTTCAGTGATGATGGTATCTAGAATGGACACTTTGGCATAATCCCAGCTGCAGCCCTGGGAACATCCCAAGGGCTTGGAATCTGGACGAGACAAGGACGCACCTTTGTAGTCTTCTGAAACAGGGATCTGTAGAGGTGTGGCTCCCTTTTATTTCAGAAATCAGTGGGTTACTTGTTGGGTTTGCTGCTAAATAATTTATCCTCCAAACATAGATTTTTATTGAATTACAGTAAATAAACAATTGCCTGCCTTTTATCCTGCTGTTTGTGAGATTTAAGGTAATTTCAAGGTGACTGACAGGGAACAAAGGTTTCTGTTCAGATGGGTGCAGCTCTCTTGAAGCAGTTTATACAGTGCCACTGGACCACTCCAGCATTATCCCTACAAATGTGTGTGGATACTGAAGAGAAGGAATTGCTTACGGTTGTTTTTCCTGTTTGACATTGATATACACAGTGTTGGTGTGGGAGAGACCTATTTCTGTGTCTGCTGCTGGTGGTTGATGTGCTTTGTGTTGCTATCTTGGTGGTTGCTGCTCTGTGCTTTACAGCCTGCCACCTCTGACTTTTATTTCCTATTTTTGTTTATTTCAGGGAGTGAAAAAGACCCTCAATATTTTTTATATCACTTGTGAATGTTAAATGTTTCTTCTAATCTATGCTTTTCAATGGAGTCATGCACTTTGTTCAGTGTCAGGGAAGAGGGTCTGAAAATTGCCAATCCAGATCCCTGGTATGGTAAATTGCTGCCTGCCAAGCTGGAGTGGCTCACCCAAGTGGTTAGCAGGGTGGTGAGCTCTGAAAAAGCAGCTGGAAGGATGGGAATGAGCAGGCTGGAGGTGGCTGGGATGGCTGGAAGGGTTGTTGGGGCTGAGCACGTGTGGTGTGTGCCTCAGCTGTGCCAGGAGAAGATGGAGATGTCACCTGCTCCCTCCAGGAGAGCCCACCCTGTGGTGCGGGAGGTGGCAGGTGCTGCCCTGGTGGGGTCTGACAGTTTCCATGGTCTTGACCTTTTCCATTATCCCGTTTTTCACCTGTGCCCAGACACGTGGGAGGTGCCCTTCGAGGAGATCTCGGAGCTGCAGTGGCTGGGCAGCGGGGCACAGGGCGCCGTCTTCCTGGGCAAATTCCGGGCGGAGGAGGTGGCCATCAAGAAAGTGAGGGATCAGAACGAGACGGACATCAAGCACCTGCGGAAGCTCAAGCATCCCAACATCATCGCCTTCAAGTAGGTTGTGACCCTTGTCAGGAACTCTGTCCAGGCAACAGCTGTTCGCTCAAGGTCTCCGGGAAGGTCTTTACAATCCAGGAGCTAAGCTGTGTCTGGGACAAAGTGGTGGTCACCCTTCCTGTCCAGTTGTCTGTCTGCTGCTCCTCACTGTGTGTTCTCTTTGACAGGGGGGTTTGCACCCAGGCCCCGTGCTACTGCATCATCATGGAGTACTGTGCCCACGGGCAGCTCTACGAGGTCCTGCGGGCTGGCAGGAAGGTCACCCCGCGGCTGCTGGTGGACTGGTCCACGGGGATTGCCAGTGGCATGAACTACCTGCACCTCCACAAAATCATCCATCGAGACCTCAAGTCACCAAAGTGAGTCTCAGCTGCTTAAACATCCCTTAGTTTGGGTTCCTCAAGTCGCCAAAGTTAAACATCCCCCTGTTGTGGTTCTTCAGGTCATCAGAGTGAGTCTCAGATGGTTAAACATCCCCCAGCTGGGGCTGTCTATTTTTTCCTTTTCTTGAGAAATAGTTTAAAGTTTGGTCAAAAGGCCCTACTGTTTTTTCCCCCATGTTGACTCAAAACTAATGAGAGTGAAACTATTGCAACTTGTTGGCACTTCACAAGAGTGGAAATTTTATCTGTATCTTCCATGATAAATAGCAGTCAGGAAATATTTAATGATTTGATGATACCTGGTCTTCTTGGAAAGTGAGTTACTCTGTTGCTTCCTCCCTTTTTATTTTTCCTTCTTATTCTCCTGTTATTTCCCTGGTTTTCTGGAATGTGTCTTCCTTATTTCTCTGTTGCTTTCTGACTAAAATGTTCTGGCTTCTCTGTACTCTTACTCTCTAGATGTTTATCACTTCTTTAGCCTGTGACAGTGCATTAAGATAATGCTTTTAGATGATTTACAGCACAGTTTAAGGTACAGCTTTGCCTCTGAATCCTCAGTTACTTGTTAATTTGCAGTTTTATTGAGATTGATTTTTGACTCGTAGCATTCAGAAATGCATTTGAGGCACAAAACACGACCACCCAAAAGAGAGTGAGAGCTTTTATTGGGAAAAATACAAAATCTTTTCTTTTGTACTGCACTTGTGAGCAGCGTGGCCTCATCGCCTGGTGGTGTTGATTAAGAAGGGATTTACTCCAGTGGCTGTTGTGGTACAAGAAAAATCACAAAATGTGCTGATTTCTTTTTTTTTTTTTTCCCCCCTTCTCCAGTGTTTTGGTTACACACACAGATGCAGTAAAGATTTCAGATTTTGGTACGTCTAAAGAGCTCAGCGATAAAAGTACCAAAATGTCCTTTGCGGGGACGGTGGCGTGGATGGCCCCGGAGGTGATACGGAACGAGCCCGTCTCAGAGAAGGTGGACATCTGGTGAGTCGTGTTCATGATCAAGTCTTTCACCTCCTGCTCAGTCACTTGGTTTCCCAGCACTTCCCATGTGCTTTCTTCATCCTGTGCCTGAGCATGGGTTGCTCTGTGGTGCGCTGTTCCTTTCTCCTCCTGCCTGGTGCCCTGAGCTTTGGTGGGCTCTGATGGAGAGGGAAGGGACACAGGTGTGCTGGCTGTGTGCTGCCTGTGTGCTGCCTGTGTGCTGCCCTGCAGGTTCCAGCTGAGGCTCGGAGCAGACAGTCTGTGTCTTGCAGGAAGCAAATGCAGAAGTTCTTCCCTGTGTCGTTATTTGGCCTGGAGCTTTCTCCCAGTGCTGTGCTCAGGGCCTCTCAGCAGCCTCCACAGCCAGGGTGGTTTTCCATCGCTTCCAGCCCTTTCCAGGGCCATGCTGGAGCTGTGGGGAGGCCCCTGCTCTGCTCCTCACCCCCTTGTGCTTCCTGCAAGCCAGGCTGGCTGTTGTGTGTGCAGCCCCAGGATTACAGCCCAGTGAATCCAGTCCTGGATCCAAGAGGGAGGAAACCAGGACAGGTTGTAAGAGTTTTTGAACCTGTTTCCATCCATGTGGAACGTGCTCTGTATCGAAAGGAACACAAGGAACGGTTCAGTCTCTGTGCTATTAAAAATGCTTGAGAGGGTTCAGCCTTGGAGTTCCTTTGGGAAGCCTCTCCACAGGTTTCAGAGACCTCAAGGGAACTGTATCTCTGTTTCTGCCTCATTATTTCTGCATATTAAATGTCAGCAGCCAGGACAAATGCCCTTCTCCCTGCTTTACAGCCAGGAGGGATTTTGCTTCCTGTGGTTTTTCAGCTTCATATGCTGTCCCTTCCCTGGCAGGGCAGGCAGCTGCCGGGCAAAGCCACAGGTGGTTCAGAGGGCAGTGGAGTCAGACAGGAGCTGCTGCTGGAGTTCTAGCTCGGGCCTGGGCTTGGCCTGAAGGGCAAGATTTCCTGCAGGGAAGGTGGTGTAACCCGTGGTGTGCAGCTGCTCTTGTGGCCACGGTGTCCTGCGTGTTTATTTTGGATGTCCAGGCCCCAGCACAGCTGGCTCCTCTGAGAGGAACACTTGGGTTGTTCTGGAAAGAGAACACACCCAGCATTTGTCTGCTGAGCCCCTCCCTTTGAGTCACGGGATTGTGAGGATGAGTGGTGCTGGCTTTCCACCTTTGGTTTATGGTTAGGGATATTTCACGGAACCTCCTGGCCAATAAAACCTTTGCTCCTTCCCTCAGTGACTTGGAGATGTTGCTCTTTGGTGCCAGTTCCTCTGGAGTTCACAACAGTGGTGATTGCTCAGACTCTCCCTTGCCATCCACTTTTCCCTCAAGATAAATAAAAATGATGTTCATGAATGCTGCCAACAAATGAGAGCAGTTCCTGAGCTGCTTGTATGTCTGCTCTTGCTCATCTTCAACAGCATGCAGAAAAATAAATCTGTAATCTTATCAGGAGTCTTGAAAATCCTTTGTCAGTTCTTAGGCATAACAAAGATGAAACCAGATGAGCTTTCCCTCCTAGTTTGTCCAACCTTCTGGATCCCTGCTTTCGTGCAGCCCACAAAAAATGATTTTGAAGTGAAAAATATTCAAATTCTGCTTGGTTTTTTTCTTTTTTTTTACACATGATTTGAAGCCAGTGGGGTTTGAAAGTGCAGTGTTTTTCACATGAAGTTGTTTCCTGACTGGTGGTTGTTCAGACCTGGTAGCTTGTCTCTTAGAAGTTCTGTACTTAATAAAAGCAGCTGGGTGTTGGTACAAGCCAGAAACAGAAACACCCTTCTCACCTTTCGCCTGGCTGGAGCCTCCAGCTTGGCAAGGTCGGTGTCCCCAGAGGGATGGGACATGGAGTAAGGTGGCACATCTGGCTTGGAAATGGAGATGGTTGTGCCTCACCTGGATCACAGCCCAGTTGTTGATGTGCAGGAACGGTGGTGGTGGTTCTCAGCAGCATTTTGTTTACTCTGTATTGACTGGTTTCGTGTTTCTTTGGTGTTTTATTGGGTGATGATTGTATACAAAACAGATGTTTGCTGTTAAAAATTAAGGTTTTGGTTCTTTCTTGGCACTTCACTAAGGAAGAGAAGCGAAGTGAATTTTCTTACCTACATCTTTCGGTTCTTGTAGGAGGTTCTTTCCCAGACTGAGTTCTCTTAATTAATTTTTTTTTTGCTTTATCCTTGCTTTCTTCAGAACAAAAGGAATATCAGATGAGACCTCATGTGCTTTTGGTACTAACAGTTATGCAAGTAGCATTTGTTTCCTAATTTCTGTGTTGCAGTAGTTGTAGTGCTGAGTCTCAAACCTTAAAACTCCTACCTGGGACTACAGGTAACAGCAGAGGGAGCCTTTGGTTAGGGAAAAGAAAACAAAACCAGTTAAATGAAATGTAAAAAAGCCACAGAACCTTTGTTGTGTTGTCTTTGTAAGACACTTGTCAATCTGTGCAGTAGTCAATCATCTGTTCTTACCAGCAAGAACAGTCCAAAGTTTATCTGAGAGTAGACTTTGGAGTCTTTTCATTTAACAGAAGCAAGACTTAATCTGTACAGAAAATGTGCTTTCATGATCTTTAAAATCTCACAAAGAAGCAGGAAAGGGTGGGTGAAAACCAGTGTGGTTTTGTGCTCAGCCCAGTGCTGAAGCAGAGGAGTTACTGGTGTGTTAAAAACCACTGTTGCACCTACTTGCAGTTTCAGACCAGACACCCCTATTTCCCTGTTTTGCCAACGCTTTTTTCAAGCTCCAGATGTTTCTGTTAACAGCTTCTGTGTGAACTCAGTTTATCCTGGTTTGTTTCTTCATCAGGTCATTTGGGGTGGTTTTGTGGGAGCTGCTCACGGGAGAGATTCCCTACAAGGACGTGGACTCTTCGGCCATCATTTGGGGAGTGGGCAGTAACAGCCTCCACCTTCCCGTCCCTTCCACCTGCCCAGATGGCTTCAAAATCCTCATGAAGCAAACCTGGTAAGAGCCTGAACCCCACCCAGCACAGACCTAGGGCTGGCTCCCAGCAAAACCTGTGAAAGTCAGGAGAAAAAAACCTGTGGATGTGGAGCCCGCAGCAGAGGGCTCTTAGATGAGCATCTCACACACTTGTCCTGAGAGAAGTAAGTTTTAACATTTTGGGTTCTGCTTCCTTGTGGCAGCAGGCTTGGACCCCAGGACATCTTCAGGAGCCTTCACAGAGGGCGTTGCTTTGCTGTAGCAAAGCAGGGGATAAAAGGTGGCTCTGTGGGAAGACAAAAGGAGCTGGAAGGAAAGTAGGGGTAAAATTCCTTGAGGCCGCATCCAGAGTGAAGGGAACTGATTTTTCCCTCTGAAACCCCTTTGTAAGCAACTGGCTTTGGACTGAACAAAGAGAAATGTGAGCTTTCTGTCTGGAACACGGATTTTCCAGGTTCAGATATGGAAAATGCTGTCAGTTTCCTCCATGTACCAGATTAGAGTTGAAATTCTTTGTCTTGGGTTTCACATGAATGCTTTGTCTTTGTAATTACATCTTGACACAGTGTGAAGGGTCTTCCAGCATTTCCCACTCCATGGGTTTTAGCAGCCATCCTCCCCATGGCACGAAGGGGAAAACAGGCCAGAGCACGTGTGGATCTTTCCCAGTGGCTGTTTACCCTGTGGCAGCTTGTGCAGCTCGGTACCACAGAGAGTACCTACAAACAAACACTTGCATCCCCACCTAGTGGAAGGAGGTGGTTGGTAGGGGAGAGGAGGCTCAAGAAGCTGCTTTTGCCCTGTGCAAAGTGGATTCAGTCCTGAAACTCAAGGTCAAAAATCTGAATGTTTTTGTACTTGTCTGTGATCCTAAGGGCTGTTGAGTGCATTGCAGTACTCAGGCATGTGCTGTGTGACAACTCACAGACCTTCAGTGCTTAGAAGCACCCTGAATGGGAGTTCTCATTTCTACTAGACTGAGTCTTCCCATTACAAAATTTGGAAATTGATGGGACAACAAACCAAAGTATGTTTCTTCTTGGCAAGCAAGTTAGGATAGAAACTGTTCCTATCTTTCACTCTGTAGTCGCATTTTGCGGTCTTAAACATTTTGTACCTCTTTTGTTTCTTCAGAATGGGTCATCACAAACCACCTCTAGCACAATTAAATTGTAGAGAAAACCAGAAAAGCTCCTTTTCTCTAACCTGTCAGGTGCTTGGTTCAGAGAACAGGGTCTAGTGAAACCCTTTCAGAAGGGCAGCAGAGGCTGGCAGTGCTCACCCCTCACCTCTCCCCAGCAGGGCAGCAGAGGCTGGCAGTGCTCATCCCTCACCTCTCCCCAGCAGGGCAGCAGAGGCTGGCAGTGCTCATCCCTCACCTCTCCCCAGCAGGGCAGCAGAGGCTGGCAGTGCTCATCCCTCACCCCAGCAGGGCAGCAGAGGCTGGCAGTGCTCATCCCTCACCCCAGCAGGGCAGCAGAGGCTGGCAGTGCTCACCCCTTGCCCCAGCAGGGCAGGAGAGGCTGGCAGTGCTCACCCTTCACCCCAGCAGGGCAGCAGAGGCTGGCAGTGCTCATCCCTCACCCCAGCAGGGCAGCAGAGGCTGGCAGTGCTCACCCCTTGCCCCAGCAGGGCAGCAGAGGCTGGCAGTGCTCACCCCTCGCCCCAGCAGGGCAGCAGAGGCTGGCAGTGCTCATCCCTCACCTCACCCCAGCAGGGCAGCAGAGGCTGGCAGTGCTCACCCCTCACCTCTGGCTGTTTCTGTTTTGTTCCAGGCAGAGCAAGCCCCGGAACCGTCCGTCCTTCCGGCAGACACTGATGCACCTGGATATCGCCTCTGCTGATGTGCTGGCTACTCCTCAGGAAACCTACTTCAAATCCCAGGTAACTGGGGAAAGGCTGGAGCCTGTGAGTGCTGGAATTAGCTCCAAGGATCTGATTTGGAGGGTGCATTGAGTAGAGCACATCTGGACACACGATTTCAGTTTGATTCTTGGGGAGGAGCAACCCGATGGGTGTTTGAAAATCTTTTACCCAAACTTTCCCAAGCTGAGACTTCTTCTGCAGGAACCAGGGCTTCAAGGGGCAAATAGAGTATCACCTAGATAGGCATCATCACGGAGCTTTCCAAATCATGAGCCTTTCTACTTATTTTTGCTGCTGAAAGGAAAGAAAATGTTCTCTTAAAGAGAGAACATTTCAAGAACCCTGGGAATTAAAAAACATTAGAAAGAACTCTAGGAATTAAAAAAATATTTCTTAGAAAATGCAGATAATGTTTTAAATTCTCTATTTGGAGCACAATATTGTAAATACCATTTGAAAATGCTGGCACTAAATGTGCTGCAGTGTTGTTACCCAAAATAATTCAGCTAACAAAAGTACATTCTCAAGTCAAAGCTGTAATTTTCTGCAGACACAAAGAACATTGCCCAAGAGTTTTTCTGTGGTGCACCTACAGATCCCAACTCTTTGTAAATAGCTGAAAGTGAATTGCTTTCCTAGGCTGAATGGAGAGAAGAAGTGAAGAAACATTTTGAGAAAATTAAAAGTGAAGGAACTTGTATCCACCGGCTGGATGAAGAATTGATTCGCCGTCGAAGAGAAGAGCTGAGGTCTGTTCACAGTCTTTTGTGTTACTGTTTGCTTTTCTCATCCAGCCTCCCCTTCCCTCAGCTTGTCCTCACAGGGCCTCCTGCTCCAGCCCCTGACTCTTTTTATTCTCCTCTTGTACTGAGGTTCCCAAAACAGGACCCAGTATTCCTGGTGGTATAAATTTGGGCGGCCTAAATTCCTTGTGAACCCAGAAACTGAAATTCCCATGGGCATGGCCTGGGCCATGAGCAGTGCTTGGCTGATGGGAAGCTGGAGAAAAGCAGTGGGGACTGTCCCTGCTCTTGGGCAGTCTCAACAGTTTGCTCCCGACAAGGTAGCAAAGGCGTGTGTGTTTCCCAGGGAATATTTCTGCCTGAGGTTTGGTGTTTGTGGTGACAGCACTGAAGCAGATACATCCATCTCAGTGGGAAATCCATCCTGAGGTTGGCTGTGAGCATTTTCTGCCCTGATACTTTCTTTGGGTTAGTTATTCCAGAGAAGTGAACATACTTCATATGAACAGCCCCACTGAAATGCATTTTGAACATTAGACCAACTTAAAAATGAAAGCAGAAGGTTTATTTAAAGAAGGGAAAGTGTTTCCTCCTGTGATAAAAATTTGCAAATACAGTTGACAGAGAAACATAAAACTCATAAGAAGCAGTTCTGTGTCAAACCTGAGGAGCCAAAGGGGCCCTTGGCCAGGCAATTTGATGCAGTTCGGTGTTCCCTGTCCCCAGGGAGCTTTGGGTGGTCACATCTTGTAGCTGTACTGGGGCTGTGGGGACACCCTGCTGGTAATGAAATACAGACAGATGACATCTTTCCTGTTTCTGTAGAGGAGAGGTTTAGCCCCTTCTCCATGCAAACAGGATGATCAGGGCTTGGCCAGAGGGCTCCTGGGTTCGTGTGAGTCATTTGCAGCTCTTCTAGGGAGAAGTGTTGCCACCCTTTCAAGGCTGTTAAACACTTTCTAAACCATACCATGATTTATTCCTGTGTCAGGCTCTTAATCATCATTCACTGTTAGCTGTGTCTGGGGTTCAGTGCAGTACATCTGGCAAATTTGACTTTTGAAAGGCCTTTTCCTAAAGCACCTGTGCTTATCCTCATTCTCTTGGTCCGTGGAAGTCAGACTGGAATAAAGCCCTTTCTTCTTTCAGACATGCATTAGATATCCGTGAGCACTACGAGAGGAAGCTGGAGCGAGCCAATAACCTGTACATGGAGCTCAGTGCTATCATGCTGCAGCTGGAGGTGCGGGAGAAGGAGCTCATCAAGTACGTGTGTGGGAATGGCGTGGTGCACGTGGCAGTCTGCACACAGCAGAGCAGAAACAGCGCTTCATTTCTGAACTGGACGGTGGCATGTGTAGATTTAGTGTCCCCTGACAAACTCCAAAGGCTGGGGAATTGCTGGCCAGCAGGGAGAGAGCCCTGTGGAGTGAATTCCTGCAGACCACTGTCAGTGCTTACTGACTGGGAGAAAGGCACCTTCCCATTTGGTGCTGGCATCCTTTGGCCCATGAGTGAAGGGAATGGCAGTACTGCTTCTGGACTGTGTGCTAGGGCCCTGTCCCTGCTGCCTGCAGAAGGAGTTTAGAAGTGTCTGTGTCCTTTCCCAGCAGAGCAGGTTGTGTTGCAGCCAGCCGTGGCTGGGAATCAGGCACGCAGCACGGTCCCTGCGGAGCCAGTTCCTGCCCAGCTGGAGTGGCAGGTGGGGAGAGAGACAAGTGATGTGGTTTTCATTTGTTTTTTCTTTCCCTGATGTTTCAGGAGGGAACAAGCAGTGGAAAAGAAATACCCTGGGACTTACAAACGCCACCCGGTCAGACCAATAATCCACCCCAATACAGTGGAGAAGTTGATGAAGAGGAAAGGGGTCTCCCATAAACCAGGCAGCCAGACCAAACGGTGAGAAGTAACAACCCAGTCCTGTGCCAGAGCCGGAGACAATTTTGGTCTGATCCCCACTGGGATGAGCAGGCAGTTCCTTCCCTTTGAGCCTGATGAAATGCAGGGTGGGACAAAGGGGTGTTCATACTTGGGCCTCGTCTGATCCTCAGAAGCATAATTGTTTAATTATCTTAAGGTGAAAGGGATGAATCCTGCCATCCCTCCTGCCTGGCAGCTCTCTGGAGCCACAGAATCACAGGATATGTTAGTTGAGTGAATGAATTGTTGGTCTGTGTGATTTTTGAGCAGATGATGGTGCTTGGACAGGAGGTATCTCTTGTGTTTTCTCAAATTCCTAGCTGTCCAAGTAGCTAGATCATCCCTGACTTGGATGGGAATAAGCAGGGCGAGGAATTGTGGAAATCAGCCAGACCTCAGGAAGGATGGATTCATTGTTGAGGAATTAATTTGGGATTTGAGATTTGGGAATTCATGCTGTCCTTTCAGTTATTTCTCTTCTGCATGACTTTTAGATAGGGAAATTATTTTTTTCTAGAGGAGTTGTCTTAGTCTTTACTTTTTTGGGGATTTCCAGGAGTTAGTCCTGATTACAAGTGAATAACCACTTCTGAATTAATATCCCCACACGGCTTTGAGATAAGCAGCCTGATCACCACCACTGTACACACACAGAGTGAGAGCCATGCTCTACCCCAAGGTCCTGGGAGGGAGCTTTTTTGGGAGAGAACATCAAAATCAGAGCGGAAAAGGAGAGCGTGTGACAACTCCTGGAGAAAACAGCAAGAAGGGAGCATAGAGCAGGGTGGGCTGAGTGGAAAGGACGTTGAGTGGAGAGAATCTCAGGGACCAAAATGCAAGAGTCAAGCAGCTGAAGGGCAGGGCAGCCTGTAGATTTTAGGAAGCAGAGTGTGCTTTTGGCTCCAGCTGCCTCTTCATCCTGGCTCTGGGCCGGTGTCACTTCTTTGTCTGTGGCTTGACGTGTGCCTTCCTCTCCCTGTCTCCCAGGCCAGATCTACTGAAGTCGGAGGGCATTCCCAGCACAGAAGCAGCATCCAATGGCTCCCCAGTCTCAGGAAGCCCCAAGATGTCAACCCTGAGTGGCAAAAGCCGGTACCGCAGCAAGCCCCGGCACCGCCGGGGAAACAGCAAAGGCAGCTACAATGAATTTGCAGGGATCTTGAAAAACCAGCCAGCGCCAGACGATGCCCCCCCGCCTGCCCCTCCCCACGCCCCCGGAGCGCCACAGCAGCCCGGCCACGGTGCCCACGGGCAGCACTCGCGGCTGCACGCCCACGGGCAGGACATCGCCACCTGCGCCAACAACCTGCGCTACTTCGGGCCCGCGGCCGCGCTGCGCAGCCCCCTCAGCAACCACGCCCAGCGCCGCATGTCCGGCTCCAGCCCCGACCTCATCTCCACCGCCATGGAGGCCGACTGCCGCCGCGGCCTGGACAGCAAGGACGGCACGGCCGAGCGCTGGCAGTGCTGCCAGGCGGATCCCTACGACCCCTGCCTGCAGTGCAGGGACGAGGACAGTGGCCAGGCACAGATGGCGTCCACTGAACCGGGGGGGAGCCGCCCCCAGTCGCCGGCGGCCGCGTCCCTCTACGAGAGCGCGCAGTTCATGGAGAAGCTGGAGGAGCAGGGCACGGCGGCGTCCGCCCTGGGCACTCCCCAGCACTTGGCTTCCTCAGGGCTGCCCTGCAAAGCAAGATCCCTCCAAAAGGTGAGGACAGAGCACAGGGGTTTGAAGATGTGGTTTTGGTAGGGCCTGGTTCTCTTACGTGCAGTTTTGCCAATTTTAGTTGGAGTTGCAACTTGTTCTACTGAATTTTTGATGTTGAAACAGTCTCAAAATGCTTTCAAGCCTTTCTCCAAAGGAAGGGATAAATGCATTCTTTAAATTGTTCTGTAATATCACGTGAGAGTTTCTTTGGGAATCTGTGCTGCTGCTGTGTCTCAGAGCAAGGATTCAACATTTGCCATGATCTTGGGGACATCCCTTTTGCTGCACCTGACAGAAATTGTCCCCCTGCACTGAAAGTCATAGTTCCTCCTGTATTTTGTGAAGATTTTGCAAGAATAAAAAAGAGGTTATGGCACAGTTGTACAGAAACAGCTCTTTGTTCCTCCTGCTTCCATCCAGGTGAGAGAAGAAGCAGTCTGAGTTCAAAGAGCAGGAAAACTGGGCCTGGCTGGAAAAGTCAAGGAAAATAGCATAACTACCAGAGTGTGGGTTGGCCCCAGCAGGAAGGGAGTGGGACCTTGTAAGACAAGGGGATGGCATGAAATAAAGACTGAAACTGAATGAGGGGATGACAGGTTGGATAGGATAGGAGGAGGCTGTAAAAACCCAGCAGTGTGGGGGTAGATTTGGGTGGGAGAAGGAGAATAAAAGGCTCTGTGCTCACTGAGGTATGAAACAAATCCCAAGTTCTCCTAGTTGGTGAAACCCATTGGCAAAGGCTGTGCCATCCTCCATCCTGCTCTACTGATGGGCTGCAGCAGAAGAGGGTAAAGCCAAGAGCGCCAAATCAGCTCAATAATTTATGTGGGTTTCCATGTGATACTAATTATTTGATCTGCTTCAGTGAGAGTCTGGAACGTTCTTGCCTGCTAAAATACTCCAGTGTATTTCTCAGGCAGTCACTCCAGATTCAGGAATGGCGCCCTTGAGGCTGCCTGAAACAACCTCCTGGTAAGATGACGTCTGAGTCAGTGTTCCTGACACACAGGCTGTTTTCTGGTCTGGATTCTTGCAACCTGTTGGCACAGTGACTCCTGTCCTCCTGGAGGACCAAGGGTCAGCCATGTTTGAACTTCCCCAAGCGTGACACCCTTTTTGTCCTTGTTTTCTGCCAGAGCGGGGACGAGTCATCAGAAGAGGAGGAGGGCGAAGTCGACAGTGAAGTGGAGTTTCCTCGCAGACAAAGGTAAAAGGTGAATTCACTCTAATCTCTCTTTGGTGGGACAAAACTGAGGAGGACAACTCTCACAGCAGCTGCACACCAGCACCGAAACTGGGGAAGGTGCTGGCAAAAGAACAGAATCCCATTCACTGTGTCCCATCCACCCTCAGCTGATCCCTCGCTGTTCCAGCCCATCCTGAGATGTTCTCTCTGGCCCAGCTTTCCTGCTGCAGCCTGTTTGCACCACAGCTTGATCACACTTGATAATGTTATTCTGCCTCTATAAATGAGCTGCTGCATCTGTTTCACCAGGATCACATGGAGTGGATGTGGGGACCCTTTGTGGGGCTCTTCCCAGTGTTGTTTATTAATTGTTGCTGCAGTGGGGAGGACTCCAGCCCAGCACCTTCATAGCTGAATTCAGATAAGATTGCAGAGCTAAATGACAACAGCAGATCAAATGTGATGGTGTTGCCTGTAAAATAAGACTTCGGGGAGTGTTCCTACATAAGCCTGGGGAACAGCAGGATTTACAGTCCTATGCTCAGGAAAGACATCATGGACTTGGTGCTGTAGCTTTATGAAAGCAGCTGCTTGAAGTGCAGGAGTGATCCAGTAGGCAGACAGGTTAAAGGTTTGATTCAAAGGAGCAAAGAAGAAAATAAAAGCTTGTCTGCTGTTGTGTGCATCCACAGCACACCTGAAGCTTAAATCCTAATGCCCCCTTCATTGCCCCAGCTCAAAGACCACGGTAAAGTTTGGAAAGGTACTGAGAAGTGTGACAAGAGTGGTTAGGGATGGTTTCCATAGAAGAGGAGGACAAATCCATGTGAAATGTTTCTCTAGCAGGAGGAGAGGCAACACCGGAGGTGCATGAAATTGTAATTTACGTGGAGAAAATAGACAAGGAATGATTCTTCACATTCATGGTAGGGGCAGCCAGTGAAGCAAACAGGGCTTTAAAATGAAGAAAAGGAAGCGCTTTTTCCATCCAGAACATTTTCAAATGTGGAGCTCATTGTCAAGGTGTGCTGTGGAAATCAGAGCATGAAGAGCCGTAAGTGCAGAATTTCTGGAGTATGGATCCCTCAGTGACTGTTAGCATTGTCACTGGGTTTGAGCTTCCACTCAGAGGTCAGATGTGCTGAGTGGTACAAACCAGGAAGAGATGCCAGGAGAAAGCAGGCTCTGTCTGCGTGCCCTGGTCTCATACTTGTCTCAGATGATTCCTTCCTGCCTGGGGTTGAAGGCAGAATGCTGGGCTGGATGAGTTATGTGACTCATACAGCTCCTGCGTGATGTTGTTTCCTCTGTGATTTACTAACTTGGAAGATTAGGAGGACAAACTGCCTGTTCCATGTGGTGCCCATTTGTGGGTCTCCTGGCATGGTCCCTCAACTGATGTGTTGCCCCACTGCTGTTGAATCCTGGCACAAGGCCACTTCCACGGTCCTCAAACTGTGAGCTTATTTCTTGAGTGGACGCTCCTAAATCCTGCCTGGCTTTTGGGATGGCTGCCAGGTGATGCAGGTATTCCCAGGTGAGTTAGCTTAAACTGCACAGTACAGCCTTGCCTTCCTTTAGGAAAATGCACTGTCAAAGAAAAATCTGCTCCAGGGTAGATCAGCTAATATGGACATAGCAGACAGGACCAAATAAGAACAGATGAATTTAAAGATGCAGGTCTTGAACTAAATCACTCAGAAGAGGTAGAAATCTGTAGCTGCAGGATGTGGAAGGCACTCCCCAAGGCCTGGTGTAGCAGAGCAGTGAACACAGCACCCAGGAAGTTCCTGTGAGTGTGATCCAAGGTGAGCACTGAACTTCTCTCCCTGTTTGCAGACCCCACCGCTGCATCAGCAGCTGCCAGTCCTACTCGACCTTCAGCTCCGAGAACTTCTCCGTGTCGGATGGAGAGGAGGGGAACACAAGCGACCACTCGAACAGCCCGGATGAGCTGGCCACCAAGCTGGAGGATGAGCTGGCTGAGAAGCTGGAGGACATGTTGTCCCAGACTCCAGAGATCCCCATTGAAATCTCCACGCAGTCAGATGGGCTTTCTGACAAAGAGTGTGCTGTGCGGAGGGTCAAGACTCAGATGTCTCTGGGCAAACTTTGTGCAGATGAACACAGCTGTGAGGTGAGTTGGTTATCCCCTCATCCTTCCACTCAGTGGAAAAAAACTACATAAATGTTACGGAAAGGAATCCAAGGGCCAGAAAGTTGGAACACTGCCTAGCAAATGCTGTGGTAGGTGTACTACGGCAAAGCAACTGCTGCAATGCCCAATCTTCCTCCTGCTTGGCAGAAGAGTGGGTGGGGGAAAAGTAGCACAAACAAAGCTGAACATAATGTGCTGGTCAAGATGAGTGTGATTTTGGGAGGCCGTCAGATCTGCAGTTGCATTAAGTGGGATAAAAATAGATAATGAAATGGAGCGGATATAAGCTGCCTCAGACATATCCATTGGCAGCCTTGCTGACAAAGCTGGAATGACTTTCTTCCTTTTGCTGCCTTTCAAGTGTTTGGGAGGGGAAGGGCAGAGCCTGCTGCACCATCTCCTCCTAACGCTGTGTTTGGGAGTGCTCTGACCAGGCATTTCTGTGCTGGCCCCTCTCTGAGGAGAGACAAGTGACCTTTGGTGGGGCAGCCGTGTGCTGTGCCCTCTCCTGTGTGTGCCACTCTCCTCCTCTGGTGACCTTTGCCTGGCTGCTGTGACAGACTGGGATGTGTGGGTGATGTGCTGTACGGGAATGGTGCTCAAGTCTCCCCCTTTCCTTTTGTCTTGCAGAACCCACCACAGTTTGGAGAATCAGATTGTGACTCTTCTGAAGGGGAGTGTTCTGATGCCACAGTCAGGACCAATAAGCCCTGCAGCTCTGCTACTTGGTAATACAGATCTCCCCCAAAGCTTCCTGGTACTGGCATTTTGATTTCCCTGAGATTCCACTTCATTCCCCTTCATCACACTTTACAGGAAGAGAAGATGCTTCTCCTTCCCACCCCAGGAGTGATTTGCAATAACCCGAATCTCTGGAAAATGTCCAAATGAAATTAATTCTCTTTGAGCATTTCAATCAAGAATGGCAGGGATGTATTTTATTGAATAATCTAGTTACTGTAACATGGATATTTATTTTTTTGACATTTTAACACTTTTTACTGTAAAGAGTGGATTGTATTTATAGACACACAGACTTGTTGCAAAAAAAAAAAAAAAGTTCAGAAAGCAAGCACACTATGGAGAAACATCCTGGGAGTCCTGCCTGGACAGCTTTGTGTACAGACACGGGGGATTCTCTTGCTGCTTGCACAGGGGACCAGGCCTCGTGGCCCTGAAGATTGGAGAACAGATCAAGAGAACTAAACCACTCAGTCTTATCAAATGAGGAAAAGCAGAAAAAGACCTGACTGTAGGGTCACCTGTGAACAAAGTGTTTTCAGTATAACCAGCTGGGTCATTTTTAATCAGAAGGTGGACATGTTCCTGGAGAAAACTGGTACCGAGGTGCTAACATCCAGGGTCTTCTGAGTCGATACATCCCCAGGAATGTAATGGTGGGTTTTATTTTAAGGGTTTTTAGTTTCTTTTTTAATCAGCATTTTGTTGTGAGATCCTGCAAATGTATTCTAACCTCGTCCTCTCGAGAATTGGTATCAGAGCACTTCTTACCACCGTCCTTGCTTCACTCTGGGAGTGTCAACCTCCAGCTGAGCAGGGAAACCTCTCTCAGATGCAGTGTGCCATTTCCCAGTTTACTTCCTCCTCTTACCTCCTGTCTGTTTCAGTCAGTCAAAGAAATCAATCAACTCAGTGTTGGCCAAGCAAGGACTTGCAAAGTGTGGAAAGCACATTCCGCAGAGCCCGAGCACTTCTGGGGAGGACACTGGAGACGCCTGGACTGGACTGGGAGAAGCAGCCTCTCACCTACAGCAGCATCGAGAACCAGCAGAGAGCTGTGTGTTGAGGGGGAAGACTGGGAATCACTGGCCTGGCTAGGAGCATCAGCCCTGCTCTGTCTCCTTATTCACTGTACATTCTTGGAAGCATTAGCAGCTGCCTGCCCTTCGTGGCAGGCCTTGTGCAGGGAATCTTGACGTGGCCGTGGCACGGCTGTGTCTCGGGCGTGCCCCAAGGCCTCTGTTTCTCCTCCAAGCTGAAACTCTGCAGGTGCAAGTGAGGATAGTACTGGTATGTGACAGGCCGAGGCATTGGCAGATGAGAAAAATTTGTTTTCTGATAGAACTCATAGTGCCTTCCCTTCAAACACTACTCTTCTAAAATAATATTGAAAGAGAACAAAATGATAGAGCACGTTCCCCCCCTTCCTTAGTTGATGTCCCCCTGCAAGAGCCCTCCCTCTGCCCTTCCCAGTGCGCTGGCTGGCATGGCCAGCCAGAGGTGAACGGCAGGAATGGACCATGGACAGGTACTTCTGTTGCTTTGTTTGTTTACATTTTATGTTAAAATATTGGTTTGAACTTAACTGTGGTAATTTATAGCCTCATGGCAAAGTGAAGGAAAATGTCTTACTTATACAGAGAGCAGTATTGTATGAGTTAAATTATCCCATATTTTTAAATTTTTGTAGCTGGACTACAGACAGATCTTAAGTTATAATGTTATTTTATTATTTATTATCATTTCTGTAGATCAGAAGGTTGGCTTCACCGCTAGCACAATTGTAATCTCTGTGTGTGATATTACCTTCTCCCTGCTCACCGGAGGGGTGGGAGCAGAGCTGGGCTCCGTGGCTGTCAGGAGTTGCTGCCTCTCGTGATTTCCAGGGGTGCTGTTACCCCAGGGCAGAGAACAGAGAGGGGGCTGCAGTCAGGTTCCTCGTGGGCAGAGCTGCAGTTTGCTCACGTTGCTGGTGGTCGGCAGCCGCTGAACTGGTGGGAATGTGGGAAGGGTGGTCAGGGAGTGAGTGGCTTTTGAATTGATCACAAAGTGAATAACTGTGACAAGATTCCCTGGCCAGAGCATCCAAAAGGACACCAGGGAGGAGGGCAGCTGCCCCGGGCAGTGGGTCCATGTGGTGGATCACCTGGGCAGGACCGAACAGACTCCTGGAGAGGGAGTGACCTGCTCACCCTGCTCTGGGCGGAGGCAGAATCCCGTGAGGAGTGAAGCTCTTTCCTGGCTCCTTTCCTCTCTCTTCCCACCCCTCGTTTCTCCTCCCCAGTGTTCTTTGTCTCTCGGCCAGTGGCAGGAGGAGCTGGCAGGGCCAGAGAAGGCTTTGCTGTTGTGGGGTGAGAGGGGTTTGGTGGTGCAGGTGGTTACTCAGGAGACTCGAGGCCGAGGTGTGGGAGTTTAGCAGTGGAGAACTGTGTGCATGTAACACATTGTGGTGTAAAGAGAGGTGGAGAGCTGCCATTGGGTGTCCCCAGCAGAGGATGCCAAGCCCTGTGCCCCTGGGGAGGCTCTGCTCAGACCTGGCAGGCTCTGGGAGACCCATGGGCAGCACTGGTATCCTTGGGCAGTCCTACAAACAGCCCCGAAGCGGAGCTGCCTCCAGCTCAGGCCTGTCGCTGTCCCCAGGGCCTCCAGCCTGTGGTGATGCAGTCCCTGACAAACAGATTCCAGAGGGGTTTGGGTACCTGCAGTCTCTGCATAGGCTCCACCATGGGATGAAGCTCCACTGGGCTCGCAGAGCTTTGGTGTGCGTGATTTTGGGACCCTTCTGGGCCAGCTGTCCTGGGTGTGTGCTGATCCCTCCCCATCCTTGCCTGGGGACATGCTGGCCCATTCTGCAGCCTGGGCAAGCAGAGCTGCTCCCTCCAGGCTGCCACATTTAGCTCTATTCTCCTCACACCCCCGGGTCACTGCACTGTTAGTCCAGCATTGCTGCTCCCACCCGCTGCCCCCGACGCTGCATCCCTCTGGGAATGCCACTAGGGCAGCCCCAGTGGAGGTGTCACCCCAGCCTCCCCTGCACACACGTCCCACAGCCTTGCTGTGTGCAGGCAGAGCTGGCTCAGCACCCCCACATTCCTGGGATGGTTGCTGTCAGTTCTGGGGGGGTTATGTAGGACTTTCCTTAGTGACACCTCCCTGGGATTGCACAGACACAGTCCCCACGTCGCTGTATGGGCACCTCTGCTGCGGTTCCTCGCACTTCCGCTCCTGGCAGGGTCTGGGGTTGAGAGGTGTAAGTGGGCCTGCTTACTCCTTGTAGTAACACTGCGTTCCAGGGCTGGAGTAAACTTTGTGGGTTCCCTTTCCAGCATTCCGAGTACCCTGATCCAGTTCTCGTGGCTGCTGACAGCTCCTGAACACTAGCCTAGATTTTCTCCCAGAGCTGAATGTTGCCCTCCCCGCTGTCGTGTTAAGTACCCATTTCATCTTGGCCCTGTCCAGTAGTGTTCATCCCCTCCTCCCTGCTCTGTGGATTCCTGAGACAAACTTGATTTTTTTTTTTTTTGTATTGACCAGTGTACAGTGATGGAAACAAGAATGACTATCAAAGCAAACAATGCATGGAATAAAAAGCCAGTGTACTTCAATGCTGCAGGCTGGTCTGGTGATCTGGGAACGGGTTCTCATGGACTTTGGTATGATGTCATGAAGCCTTGCTCTGGGGTCTCACGTCTGCCCCCTTCCATACCACGAAGGTTACTTTATCCTCTAAGTGGATCTCCTCATGGAGAGCAAATACCAAAACCCCAAGAGCAGAGTATCATCCCTGGGGAAGGAGGGTGCTGAGGCCCTGGCACAGGGTGCCCAGAGAAGCTGTGGCTGCCCCTGGATCCCTGGCAGTGCCCAAGGCCAGGCTGGATGGGGCTTGGAGCAGCCTGGGCTAGTGGAAGGTGTCCCTGCCCCTGAGAGGGACAGGATGGGCTTTAGGATCCCTTCCAACCCAAACCATTCTGGGATTCTGTGCTCTCATAGACAGAGCCCACCTCTTTATTTGGAATCCTCCTAGTTATACAGGAGCAAATGTTTCAAGGTGCTTTTCAAGGACAAATCTCTGCCAGTCAGGCACATCCATTCCCATCTTTTTTCCCTTTAATCTTTATGGGGAGTAGCAGCCACTGGCAGACCAGAGAAGCAATCTCAAGTATTCTGACATGACTGATTCAGGCAGCTCAAATCCTGAGCATTGTGCTGCAGGGTGTGCTGGTTTAACATGGGAATCAAAGAAGAATCTTCTACAGCTGCACCCTGGAACACCATTATTTTCTCGCGTTGGTGCTTGTACAGCTGCACTGGAGCACAGGGCTCATCATTTTAGGCCAAAAATGCTAAATCTGTCTGGAGTTGGAGGGAGCAGGGCCTGCCTACTGCTGCCAGGGCTGCGCTTGGCCAGTGTTCCACAGCTGCGTTCTGGTCTGCCTTTCTCACAGGATGCCCATACTCCTCCTTTGATTCCCCACAGCCTCAGGCACAGGAGACTGATTTAAATGAAACAGGCAAATTAACTGAGTGTTCACAAAGCCCCTGTATCCCTCTCTCCGTGCAGACACATGCACAGGTAAACATTCATTAAAAATAAGAACTGACACCTCCTCTGACATGAGAAGGATGATTAAAAATTGCCACTGTCCTTGGCGGCACAGAGCATGCAGAATATAACCCCTGGGAACAGAGTCCTGCAGCTTTCACCCCAAAACTGGGGCACCTGAGCCATCACAAGCTCTTTTTGCCATTGAGTGTCTGAACTTGCTTGTCCCCATTCAGCTTCAGATGTTTCTTGCTGTATTTCTTGATGAGGGTCCCTGGAATCAGCGCTGCCACAGCCATGGCCAGCAGCTTGAGCAGTGTGTCCCAGGAGAAGATGGCATCCAGAGAGGTGATTTGGGACAAAATGGCCCCTGTCTGCACACAGATGAAATTATATGGTGTAAGGCCTGAAGGAATCAGAGCAGAAAAAAGCTGTTAGTACCCCCCTAGGGAAAATGAGCTCAAATATGCCCAAGGCCAGACACAGAAATCCCAGAACTGTTAGGGTTGGAAGGACCTCTAGGGATCATCCAGTCCAACCTCCTTTGCTAAGGCAGGGTTACCCAGAGCAGGTGACACAGGAATGTCTCCAGAGAAGGACACTCCATGCCCTGCCTGGGCAGCTGCTCCAGTCCTCTGCCACCCTCCATGGAAAATTCTTCCTCATGTTGAGGTGGAACTCAGTGTTTTCATTTACAGCCATTACACAGACACAGGGGTCTGTGCTTGTAGCAGAAAGAACCAGGTGTAAAGCAAAATTTGCAGCACTTGGGACACCTGTTTACAGAATGCTCAAGGGCAGCACAGAGGAAACAGACCAAGGGTCAGAGTCCCAGCTCTGCCCTCCCTGGCTCAGTGATACCAAGAGCAGCAGTGTCACACTGTCCCCTCAGGCTGTGTCCCCAGGCCTTACCAATGAGGACGGAGAGGAAGAATTGGGATATGGGGATGTTTAAAATGGGAGCTGAGAGGTTCAGAAACCAGTTTGGTGTCATGGGGAACAGCCTCAGGAACAACAAGAAGAAAAATAAGCAGCTCCTGTTCTCTTCTACCTGCCAAAAGAAACGTTCCACATTATTCCTGCTCCTCAGACAGCAGTAACATTCAAATGGCCACGATACTGGAGTGAATTTAGGTTTTATTCTAACATGCCACTGCATAACATCAGTTCAGAGCTGATGGAAAGCAGCAATATTATGTATGTATGGGAGCCTAATGGTGAGCCAGCCCTCTTCAAAGAAGGGATGGAAATGAGACCTCACCTGAACCAGAGATCAGGAAGTCAAGAGCAGGACCACCTCCAGCATACAACACAGCATGGATGGAGGCAGTTCTGGAGCACAGGGGCTTCCCAAACATTCCTTTATTTCATGTCTGCTTTTCCTTAGGATCTGGGATTTTCCTGGCAGCCTCTTTGCCAACAGGCTTGCTCCAAGAGAGCAGCCTGCTCCTAGACTGTGCCCTCAGCAGGCCTCATGCATCCCCTGCACACACTCATTTTCACTGTCACCCCAAGAGCAGCCTGGCCCAGGGCCACCCTGCATGTCAGCAGAACTGCCAGTTCTTACCTTCCCTTGCAGCAGAGCCACCTTCTCAGGGAAGAAATGGACGATAAGCTGCTTGCCAAAGGCTGCAGAGAGCAGGTAGCAGAGGGTGGCTCCCACAGACGTGAGCACCGAGCACAGCACCAACCCCATCCATGGCCCGAAGAGCGCTCCAGCCAGGACATTCTGTGGGGACAATGTGGAGTGAGGCCTGGGGGACACAATGTGTCACAGAACCACAGAATTGTCAGGGTTGGAAAGGACCTCTGGAGATTATGCAGTCCAAATCCCCTGCCAAGGGAGGGTCACCCAGAGCAGGTGACACAGGAACAAGTGGGTTTGGGATGTCTCCAGAGAAGGAGACACTGCGCCCTTCCTGGGCAGCTGTTCCAGTGCTCTGCCACCCTCCATGGAAAGAAATTCTTCCTCATATTGAGGTGAAACTTCTTGTGTTTTAGTTTATGGCCATTGCTCCTTGTCCTGTTGCTGGGCGCCACTGAACAGAGTCTGGCACCATCCTCTGACACCCCTTGGAGATATTTATATGCATTAGTGAGATCCCCTCTCAGTCTTCTCCACTAACCAGGCCCAGCTCCCAGTCTCTCCTCATCAGAGAGATGCTCCAGCTGTATGTCTTTGTGGCCTCTACTGGACCCTCTCCTCACCTCTCTTGTCCTGAGGAGCCCAGAACTGGAGCTGGCACTCCAGCTGTGCCTCACCAGCAGAGGGGCAGGATCACTCCCTGACCTGCTGGCAACGCTCTTCCCAGTGCACTCCAGGATCCCACTGACCCTCCCGGCCTCATAATCCACCAACGCTCCCCGATCCTTCCCAGCAGAGCTGCTCTCCAGCAGGTCAGCCCCGACCCGTACTGGCACTGAGGGTTACTCCTGCCCAGCTGGGAGACCGCTCGGGTCCCTCCGGCTCCTCCTGCCCGATCCGTGAGTGCCCTGGCCCTCGCCGCGCTCCCGTACCAGGAGGCTGGAGCCGGGGATGGCGAAGCTCTGCTTGTACAGGTATGCGCCGCAGAACAGGGCCAGCGCCGCGCCCCGGTGCTGCCGCTCGTAGTCCCGCAGCGCCTCGGCCAGATCCCGCAGCTCTTCCAGGTCCGCCGGGAAGCGCAGTGCCCTGCGGGGAGGAGAGACACGCGGGCAGCCCCGGGGGAAGAGAGGGACACGCGGGCAGCCCCCGGGGGACAGACGGACACAGCCCCGGGCCCCCACACCCACCTGCGCGTCTGCCCCGCGCTCAGCCGCACCGACAGCAGCCACAGCGCGGCCGTGGCGGCCGCAAAGACGAGCAGGAGCCCGGCCGGGCGCCGCCACATCCCGGGTCGGGGCCGCCGTTCCGCCGCCGGACCGACCCGAGCAAACGCGGCCCCTCCCGGCCCGGCCCGGCCCTGCCGCCCTCAGCGCCCCGAGCCGGGCGCGCACGCGCGAGGCGGGGCCCCCGTGAGGGCCGCGGTGGCGGGCGCGGCGCGGGCGGAGCTGTGGGGACTGGGTGGGATCTGCTGCTCCTCAGGGCTCCGAGCTGGCTCAGCCGCCGGCACACGCTGTAAACCCTCGTTTTAAACCCGCGCTTTTAGCCCCCGTTTTAAAGCCACGCTTTAAAGCCGTGTGCCGCCGTGGTTTTATTGTCGCTTCCCCCGCCTCTTCATACGCTGTGCGGGGCGAGCGGGTCTCCCTGCTCGGCTCCCGCAGAAGGCGCCCGGGCCCCGCCAGGTGAGTCCCCACACGGCGGTGGAGTGTCTCCGTCCCCACACGGCGGTGGAGTGTCTCCGTCCCCACACGGCGGTGGAGTGTCTCCGCCCCGTCCAGGCACAGCATCCGCGGGACTCGGCCCCTGCTTCAGCACGGGATGGGCTTGAAGGTTTTCTGGGTGTTCTCAAGCAGGACCAGGTCGTATCGGCACAGCTGGGGTCTGTGTGGAAACACGGCCGAGAGTGAAAAAACGGCGCTTTTTTTCTGTCATCTCCCCACGTGCTGGAGGCCTATGTAAAATAAGTCATCTTCTCAGGAGAACTGGCTCCAAGTCCACCTGCAGTGAGGTTGGCTTTAAGACAGGGATACCTTAAGCATTATGCCACTCTGTTCTATTTGCTTGTGGAAAAAAAGGAACAAAAAAATCCAGCAAATAAACAGGCACTGGCTGCAGAGTCTGTGCTTACCTTTAAGCCAGTCCACACCTGTGTCCACCAAACAAGGTGGTCCTTCCAGTTCATCTGCTTGTTCCTGCCCTTTCCCTGCTCCTGGCATGAGGAATTCTGCCACTGCTCTGACCTGGGTCCAAACATTGGTCTGGTTCAGCCAAAAAAACGGAGGAAATACTTGGGCTTTCACTGGGGAAATATGAGCATTAGCCCTGGCACAGGGAAGGGGAGAGGCGATGACTGATAGTTGAAGTGTTGAAAGTCCTGAACTGTGCTTATGGCCTGTGGCAGCCCCTCCTCGGGGAGAGAGGGCATCCTCTGATTAAATATTTAGGGCATTTGTGTCTACTTTCAAAAAGACTAAATGTGTAGCTGGGACTGAAAGCGACTGTGGAAGTGTGGAAGAGACAGGGAGCGGCAGCAAGGGAGAGCTGCAGGACTTTGTTTAGTAGATGTACACAATCTTTTCCTTGTTCCAAGGCTAGGATAAGGGTAGCAGACCTCATGAAATGCAAAGAAACATGTTCTGTAGCTCTGTATGTCTTTTTGCTTTGCTCTCCTTACCCTGTGATCTTCCACCCTTGTTTTAACCCAAGCTTAAAGCACAGTGTGGTGTCCACATAGTGTCCTTGCACACAAGGTCAGCGTAAGAGATTCTGTACTTGCTGAGCTCAGGCAGACCTCCCAACCTCCAGAGGTGGGAAGCTTAAGGGTAGGACAGCAGAGCAGACAGAGGTTAATGAGGTGGTAGAAATCTCATCAACAATGGCCTGGGAGGTACCTCCTGATGTTGTGGGTACCAGTCAGGGCTTTGGGGCAAAGCAGCCAGCAGCTCCCAGTTGCTGGAATTCCAGGAGTAAATTAATCTCCCTGCCTCACTGGCTGTAGAAATTGGCTGGGATATAAAATGTGTATTTGAGGCTGAACATCTGTTCTTCCCAGAGAGCTGCATTTCCCTTCATCCCAGAGTTCAGGCCTGGGCAGCTTCTCAAAGGTCATTTTCCTGACCAGAGGTTAAGGTGTCAGGCCATGTCAGAGTCACATCACATGTGACATGTTTCCAGTGCAATGACAGCCTCTGTGTTCAAGTAAATATTCAGCTGTAGGATTCCATTAAAGAGGAATTTATTCCCAAGATATGTGTATGAGAATTACTAAATGTAAAATCTAATTCTTCTGCACAAACTGCACAAACTCAGCCAGGCCAGGAATCTGGGAGATTGCTTTACTTCTGTCCAGTCTGCACCCACAGAAATGGTTTGTTTGTAAACATCCGCTCACCTTTCTGGGTTTGTCAGCGAGCGGAACCTCATTTGGAGAATCCTGAGCTTGAATTTTGGGCCAATGACAGATCCCGTGGAAAATGTCAAGGAAATTCTTTCCACAGTTTCAAGATCCTGGTCAAACCCAATGAGCAAAGTGATTTGGTTGTACTGCTGGAAGGTAGCAGCTTCTCTAGAGGTAAAGCAGACGAGAGAGAGTGTCAGAGAGTCACCAAGGGAATAGCACTGGTTCTAATGTAGTCACTGTAGTATTAGAAACAGGGCTGGGGGAGGAGGCCTGAACTTGTGATTAGTTTCTGATTTACAGGAAATGGGAATGGATTCAGGTCTCCAGGTGTCAACCTGCTCAGCCACTTCTGCCCTCATTTTTTTGGGGTGGAAGTGGGGACACAGAGGTTGGATACCATTTGGCCCCAAACCAGGATTTTCACTGTGATTCTGCTTTGCTCCCAAGTGGACTAGACCCAAGTGATATTTGTACCTGGCTGTCTGTGCAGGCCTGAACACTGAGGAACCTTGAGATATGCATGAAATCTGCACTGGCCTTGGTGTGGGAGTGATGCTGATTGCTCCAGTGCAAGCAGATACCAGATATGGCTGAGGGAATAGGCACTTAGAGAAACATGGGAAAACTGGTTGTGCAGATTTGTTTGGCTGAAGTGTGGTTAAGATCAATCAGGAATTTGCATGTCACATAAACACCAGTCATTAATTTGTCTCTCTGAGTGGAATGAATTGGTTTTGGATGAGACATATTCAGGCCCAGGTTAATCCCCAGCTGTCTTGGGCACTGGGAACTAGAACAGAGCACTCTCTGGAAGAGGAAGGAAAGAGGGGGAGATGTTTTTCCTTCTGTTGTAGTGGAAGCCTAGGGAAGCTGTGCTGCTGGCTGATATTGTCCACTTCAGTCCTTAAGATGACAGAGAAGGGCCCAAACCAAAAGGCTGGGCTGTCAGGGGCTGTGTGCTGGGGGAGGCTGTGGGAATTCCATAGGGCCAGGAAATCCCATAGTCATGTGTACTAGCAAGTGTCAGCCGAGAAACTGGGGGAGGATGTGTCACCTCCTCCCGGATGCAGTTGTACCAAGGGATGCATGAACACTTAGAGATGCTCAGGCCAGTAAGACTTACGGATTGACTCTTGATTCTGCCTTCCTCCCAGCTTCATCAACTAGCATGATGCTGAAGGTGCCTCTCCTGGTGTCTTTGTTCCATGTGATAATATCCACCAAGTAGTGATAGACTGAGGGGAGAGAGAGTGGGTGGGGTTAGACCCTGTGGGTTCACTCTGCTGTCCAGGCTGTGCCCTGTCTGGGAGCAGAGCTGTGGTTGGAGGATGGACACAACCCCTGCAGTTTATCTGGAAAATCCCTTTCTCCTCCCTGCTCTCCATCTCGCTTCGCAGAGATTTCAGCCAGAAACACTAGGAGGTGTCAGGAGAGCACTACAGCAAGGGTTATCCATGCTGGATGGCCTCTCTGTATGGTTCCCAGCACACTGCCTTTCACTGCCTGCCTTCCCCCTTCACTTCCAGACTGTCTTTTCTTTCTTCTGTCCCTCTCTGAACCACTCCATTTCTGTTCTTCATACCTGTCATTTGTCATCTCTGTCATGGAGCAGAATTGTCTGTTCTTTGATCTGTGAGTCTGAATTCACTTGCTGACCAGCACTGGAGCTCAGGCCGTAATCCCTGCCCATGCCTGGTATGTTGGCACTCACAGGGATGAGGAGAAACCTCGGTGAAACCTTTTTTTCCACAGATTCTCCCCCTCTCCTTGTGGCTCTCACTTTTCTCCAGGGTGGCTTTTTCACCTGTACAGCCTGTCTTTCTCTTTTATCATTCCCACACACCTATTACTTTCACAAAAGAATGGTGTGTTGCTTTGAAACACAATTTGGGAACTTTTATACTTAATTTGAAAGTTCTCAACCAGTTTCCTGGTTGAGCAAGTTGGCTTTCCCAGCACTGGACAGGTTTGCAGGTAAGGAAGGTCATGGCAAACCACAGATGGACACAATTCCATCCAGCAGCCACTGGAGTTTCTAAAACGCAAATAACCATCTCTGCTTGGCTGCTGCTGAAGGAGGCAATGCACAGGGAAAAATCATCTCAGGAATCTCAGTCACTTACTGCAAAATGGCTCTTTGTCCGCTGTATCGAAAAACATACTTGTCACTGGATGGCTCTGTTGTGTTAAATAGCTTTTCCACTCATGGGCATAATAACCTGCAGGTGACAGTTTGAAAATGAAACGGAGTTACTGCACAGGTAGGTGAGCCACTAAATGGCTGAAACCAAGCACATATTTAAGAAATAGTGCATTGTGTTCCAGCTGCCAGGTAGCACTGTGACACACATCCTCCTGTACTCCAAAGGCTTAGGACTGAATATGTCTGGTTACTGTTCAGCACTTTCTTGGAGCTGATCTGTTTCCACATCTCTATCCGTGGTCAAGAAGGATTTCATTTTGCAGTGCAGAATGAAAATCATCCTCTTGACTTTGTCCGTTCCTTTCTGGAAGTGTCAGGTGTTTTAGCATCAACATTTCAGAGCTGCCAGCCTGAGGCTGGGCTGGCTGGGGCAGACGGTCCAGAATCCCCTTTGTCCACCTCTTTGCCATTCCTTTTACAGCACACAGGGGTTTGTGGTGCTGGGAATTTACTTGGAAATCTTATTTTAGCAAGAACAGGCCCCTGTCCCTCAAACTCTGCAACTGAGAGACTTTAATTCACTTTTTCTCTGACTTTAGTGTAAAGATCCCAAGTCTAGTTTTGGCTTTTCTAATTCTGGATCCCTTACCTGTGGATTCCTGTTCTAGATCATAACAGGATGTGACATTACAAGGAGCAGGCCTGAGATACCTCAAAAGACCTCAGTGGAAATAACTTAGATGCTTTTACAAAGCACCGTGTTGTGTTAGTCCCTCAGCAAAACATCACCCTCCAAGTGACAGTGATGAAAGGCAGCCCAGTATTCAGGATGGGTTGACATTCCCTGGATCCTTACCTAGGATGGGGCATGGCATGGGCCAGAAGGGTTCGCAGCTGGTGCATTTGCCATTCCTGTAATTCCTGTACGAGTTGCATGGGTATGTGGTGATATTGCAGCTCTGTGTCAGGGAGGACAGGAACAGGAAAACAGACCTCTGGTGGTCACATTTAAAATACTGCAGTCCTTGATCGTGTACAGGGAAGAAATGTTTCGTTAGCAATCCTTACGCCTCAGGGAAACGGGATTAATGCCCACAGGACACACCAGTGGGCAGTCACTGACCAATCTGAACCCAACAAATTGCACTGGGGAGCAGCACTGGGCTGTGGCAGAACAGTAAATGGGCAGCAGCCTCTCCCTTTGAGTGCACTCAGCTCTGCCTGTGTCTGCTTTGCTTTTCTTCTTGTCTTTTTGGTTTTAAAAGCATTTGTTCATGTGGTTGCTGCAGTTCCAGAGAATCCAACTATGGATCAAGTTCTGTCTCTGGTGCTCTCTGTATCTCTCTGAGCTCAGGCCTGACAGCTGGATATTGCTTTTAGCTTTGCACGTGACCTTCCATTTTGGTGTAAAAAACTCTTCAGAAAGACATAACTAATAAAATGAGTTGTTGCATGAGCAGCAAAATGAGTGAAGCCTCATTTCCTAGGGATTTTTGGCTCAGCCTGGTCCCCAGTGTAGATTCTCTTGGGTCTGATAAAGGTTGAGTTCACAATACTGCATTTCCTTCTGTAAGGTATCTTCTTCAGCCAGCTTTCATCAAACCAGTTCTGCTGCCAGGCTGAAATGAAAAAAGCTTTCTTGTGTTCAAGACTAGGGCTGTGCCTTCCAGACTGCACTGTCTGTCACTGCCAAGGAAGGTGCCTTGGCTTTGGGATAACTGCCTGCTCCACATTCATCTTGAACCTGTTTTCTGAACAGGTCCTTGCCACTGCTAGTCCTTGGGCTTTTGTGTGTTACAAGTAATTAGAAAGAAAAATCTCACAGATTTTCTGGACATAGACACAAAATGAAGGCACACATCTACCTGATGACTTTTTGCACAGAGGATTAATCCCACTTGCACTGTGACAGAGGCACAGAGATGTCACTCTGACTCTCATGTCTGCCTGGTACACATCAGCCAAACCCCTGTCACACCAGTGCTGAGAAGAGGTTGCTGCCATGGCTTTCCCAGAGTATGGATTTCATGTATTTTCTAAGCAGTGATGATTATTCTCTGGCTTTCTCCTCTTTTTCTGATTGGAAACATTTTGTCAGGGTTTGTGCAATTGAGGGCAGGATTAATTACCAGAAAATATTGTAAGTGGACAGCCTGGTTGGTCGGTCCCGCCGTTGGGATAGAAGTCAACATGGCCCAGTGCTTCTCCGTATCCCAGTCCTAGCAAAAGGGAATACCAGGGCTCAGAGAGGGAATATTAAATTGTAAAAAGCACAAGAAGGAAATACTGATGAAAAAATAGTAGTTATTTAGCTCTAGGATGCCTGCTTGTACAGCAATACTAATGTCATCCATCTGTTTAGGCAGCAGGCCAAACAGTTGTGACCCAGCTGGGTAATTTTAGCAATGGTATCAAGTACCTTAAATAAGTCCATGCACACAACAGTACAAAATGTGGGGGTTTGTGTCACTTGTGTGCAGGAGAGGAAAAGGGATGTGAAACCTGGCTATTGCTGTGCTGCTGAAATCTGACTTCCTGGGAGGGCTGGAAGAAAAGAGGCAGCAATTAGGTGGGAAAGCCAAGTGTTAGGGGTAGGGTGGCCATGGGAGCAGCATGGGGGGCTTGGCATCGCACTGCTGGCCTGGCTGGTGGGTCTGGAAAAGGACAGGGCTGAGGGAGAGTCCAGATTTGCCCTAGAGGAAGGTTTAGCTCTTAGGAGATGGGATGGAGACTGGAAGCATCATGCAGGGAGCCATGGGCTGGGGATAACTGATCTGCTGTGCAAGGCATTGAGCTGTGGGACCGGCTCTGGAAATGCAGCCTGACCCTGGGGTGGGACGTTGGTGTGTCCTGCTCTGGCAGGATTGTGCTGCAGGACCTCCTCTACCGGTTCCTAAGTCCTTGTAAGGCATGGGCCAGGAGGTTATTACTGCTGTCAGCAGCAGCATGTTTTGAAATGCAAATAAACCAGCAGCTCCTGAGGGAGTGCTGGGAACAGCGTGGGCAACACAGCGCCCCAGAGCCTCAGTGAGGGAGTCTGCTGTGCTCCTGGGCCAAAGGAGCGGGGACCCCCAGCACGGGTGCCCACCAGCAGCCCCCCTTCCCCGCGCTCCCAGTCAGGCTCTGGGTTTCCGTGTAAAGGAAGGAGGTGGAGTGTCACGTACCGTCGGTGTCGGAGTGAATGACATCGACAAACTGTGCGTCCGTGGGGTCCAGCCTCTCGCTCGGCGCCGTCCCCCGGTACAAGGGGCCCGCGGGGTCAAGGCCTGCAGCACAAAGCCATGGCTGTGGCATCGCCTCACTCGGGGCTGTCCTTCCTTGAGGCAAGAGGACTGCTGGAGGAAGGCTTACCTGTGATTCTTCCCAGCATGCCATCAAACATCTGTCCCACAAAGCCGGAGATGTGTGCTCCCAGGCTCACTCCTATCATGTGCATGGAGTCAAGGGACGCTCCATCAATCTGAGATTTAAAAGTACTCGTGGTCATGCGTTTTCGGAAAATAAAAAATTGTTAGGAGGAGGAATGTAACATCTCCCAGAGTGTTCCACTCTGTGTAGATAGTCCCACAGAGCAGCCAGCATTCCTGTTTGAGGCCTATACCTCAGAGAGCTCTGATGAGAGTAGTTCAGGCAATGGTTGTATTTTCCTGGGGCAATGACTACAGGTGTGGACAGGAACCACTGATGGGCCCCAGCAGTAAAATTCCAGTTGCCCCACATGTGGTGCCTGCAAGGAATTAGCAGACACTATGATCCTAATGATCCAGCATCCTCATTGCCTGTGCAAGAGCTTAGAGGAGCTGTGAACTGTAGCTGATCCCCATAAGCTGCCTTTGGATGTATAGAAAGTGGAAGTAGAGTTTCTATATATGGGAAAACATGTCTGGAGAGTTTTGTACCCAGAAATGTAGAGACTTAGAGTGTAAACTGAATATTGCACCAAAATACCATTGTACCAAGTCCAAGGGTAGGATTTGGCACTGCAGTATACATGCACTTCCAAAAATTAATGTATTCCTTTTTGAGGAGTTTCTATTCCCAGACATCCTGCTGGTTTAAGCATTTCCTTTGTGACCTTTACATACTGTGCCTTAATGACTGTATCATAGCGTGAGTGTCCAGCTTACCAGCATTTCATCTATTAATTTCTTCAGAATCTCAGCAACTCTTCTGCACTTCCTGGAAGCATAACTGTAGATGAGAGTCGTTGCCCCCTGGTTCCAGTCCACAATGATGACGTTCATGTCCTCTACAGAAAGCAGGAGATGCACCAGGTCAAGGATCCAGACCGGGGCAGAGCCTGTGGGTCGGTATCCATGGATGATGAAGGTGGTTTTCTTGGTCACATTGAGGTACTTGGAGGCTGTAGAGTGGATCTCCTCAGCACAGGTTGGGTTCTGCCGCGTGTAGAGCAGCAGCTTCACTTTCAGCTCTGTCCCTATCAAAGCATTCCCGAAGCTGAGGGCTGTGAATGCAGGACATGTCTCCTGAGGATCTGAAAGGAGCAGAGTGGCAATTGGAGTTTGGCACCAAAGGGTTTTCTTTAGCCTGTTGTACCTGCTAACCCTGCACAGGGCAGGGAAATGTGTTGTGAGTTGTCTGAGCACAGAGGCTGCTCCTGTCTCCTCTCTCCCTCTCCTCTCTGTCATGCTCATGACTGAAGTTACCTTGGAACTTAAGTTTTCTTGCCATGTTGGAACAAAGAGAGCAATCACATCTTTTTGGAGCAGCATTCCCTGAAACACCACAGCCCAGCTTCCTGTGGCAGCTGGGAGCTGGCAGGGGCTCTCTCCAAAAATCTCACTGGTGTGAGGAAGGTATTAGAGACCGACAAGCAGGATGGTTGCTGTATTGGTTTGTGAGCACACCCAGGTGCTCTGGACAGGTTCTAGGCTAAACAGGTGTCCTCAGGGTTGGTTTCTGGAGCTGCCAAGCTGCAGAGAGTCTTGCCGTGGTGAGGGGCAGCTCAGTGCTTCATTTGTATGTGCAGATGCAGCCTGCATCTGCAGGTATTCCAGACTGCAAAATGGGGCACCCTTGACTGTGTGAGATGGTAATATACACAGCTTTATACACAGCTGAAGTGTAACTGAATTTGATGTAAGTGCTGCTTGATGGGATGGCCTGTGCCATTGGAAAGCCTGTCTTTGTTCTTTGCTTTTCCAGCAGGACACCAGCTGAGCCTTCAGAGCCCAATACAGTCTCCAGCAGGGCACTGGCAGGGAATGGAATAACTGTCTCCAGACAGACACTGCTTATGAAGGCCCTCCCAGGTTTAGTAGCCTCTTCCTGGCTCACAGTCCTTTCCCTCAAATCCTCGTAATCTTATTGAAGAACCTTGTGGGGGAGAGTGTCTCTCTCACACATATGTCCTGGGCTGCAGTAATTGTTCAGCCTACAGTTCCTAGAGGAATCTTCCTGATCTTTGCTGCTTAAAGGACTGTGCAGTAGGTAGCAGGGTTTAGAAAACCTGCAGCTGTAAGGTACTGATGCTCTAGCAAATCTCCAATGCTCTGTGCATTTTAATTTCTGAATGATGAAACTCTCACTGTTTCTATGAGCAACTTTCCCTTTTCTCCTCCTCGGGAAATCAGGAGCATGAGAGTGATATAAATGCTATGTGCCCAGCACATAAAACAATCTGCTCAGTTGCCACAGTTCTGCTAATTACTTTGTAGGAGCCCCAAGAGCTCCAGAAATAAAAGTTAATAGGCTAAAAGGATGTTGCAGTTAAGTCCAACTGAATATTTTAAATTGCTGCCATAAATTTAGAAATAAATTTTAACATCTGAAATCCATGGAGTCCTTCCTGTATAAAGCCTATGGTAACATATGAATGGTGTGACAGGAGTGGTGGGAAATGAGCCCTCAGCCAGGCCCAGTGAAATCAGGGGCCTTTGAATGGAGGGTGTCCTGCCTCTGTAATGCTTCACTCAGAGCTCCCAGAGCAGTGTGACTCTGGGCCCTGCTCCCAAGAGGAAAGGTGAGCTGGGTGGCTGCCTCCTGGCCAGCCTGCTCTCAGCTCATTCTTACAGTGCCAAGATGCTCCAGGGAAACAGCAGCAAGAGTTCTATGACACTGCTCTTGTGGAGATCCCAAAGTAACTAGCTGAGAAAAATTAACATTTTTTGCTCATGCACACCAGCTCACACAGTGAGACTCAGTGACTGTCCTCTAGGTGCTACTGCAGCATAAAAACCCACAACTGTGTGTTTTACTAATAACTAGGCATTATTTTAGTTACTGTATAGTAGCACTATATAGTGTTATTAATTATCTACTGCCACTGAAGCTGTAGCAATACAGGCAGAAATGCCAGGCAAGAATTGCTTCTATATGGTGCAAGATTGCACCAATTGCTGAATTTGTCTCTGTATCTCCTGCACTGTGCTGAGGCTTGCCCAGAGGAGCACTGTTTGTCATCAGAACAGCCCAAACCTTCTCGTACAGAAGTGCTTTCAAAGAGCTGGTCAGCATTTGCTGATACCTAATACAGGGTCTGTATAAAGGGCCTTGTTATATCTGCACCAGGTCTGTCAGATTGGTTCTGTTTTGATTAACAAAATCAAATCAGTGCTAATAAGGGGAGGAAACCTGGCAGCTTCTCTTCTGGCAAGCTGGTGCCAACCCCAGCCTCATCCACCATGTGTTCAAAAACTGACAAATGAGGACAGCCAGTTATCCTGGCTTTGCTCTTCCTTCTGCTAAGCACAGTGACTCCTACCCAAATGACTGGAAGTGTCTTTGAAACTCCAGGATGACTGGGGCAAGTGGCTTATTGAGATTTACTCTGCAAGCAAATAGGTGAGGTAGAAACTTATCCCCTGGCACTGTACTTAACCCATGCCCAACAGACCACTTCCCTCCAGTAAAGGGGAATGAATATGGCCATTAACCCAGCATGCCAGTAACTCATTTCCAGCCCTGCCTTAGCTTGCTAGACAGTCTCTGGCAATCCCCATTCTCCTTCTGCTCCGTTTTCTGATATGTAAAATAGTAGGCAAACACTGTTCTGCTGGGCAAGGTGCTCTGATCTCCCAGAACCTGTAGCGGGGAGCATAAAAATGTGTTAAATCCATGTACCTGCCTGGGAACTGGACATGTTTGGTCTGGAGCCTGAGATCAGCCTCAAAGGTGCTATTGCAGCAGTGTAGGTATCTTCAGAATAACTTGGTTCTGAAGTTTTATATATATATATATATATATTCTGAAGTTATATACTCCCAGGTGGGAGTGTTGCAGTCATGGGAACAGTCCCAGGCAGACTCCTGGTATTTACTGCAGTCAGTGCTCTTAAGGCCTGCATTCCCCTGGTCTCTCTCATTCCTTTCTAGGAGATGATATTTGGAGGCTTTTTGTTTGATGGTGATCCTATGGACAGGCAGGGTTTGCCATGCTGGTGTTTTGGGGCTGTGGTACCTAGCTGTCTGCATGAGTAAAGTAGCAGCTGAGGTTTTTACCAGCCTGTCATCTTGCAAAGGGAAGTTCCAACAGATTTTTCACCTCGGTGGGTCAGTGGTCACTTGGCTGGATGTGTGGCTGTCCCGGCTGTGGTCCTTGGGACACAGAGCTGCTCGCCCAGTAAGCACCTGCGTGGAGCTCAGGTGAGCATGTCGCCGCTTCTCTGTCTGCAGGAGCTCTGGTCCTCCAGCCCCTGCCACCTTGCCTGGTCTTTGTGCAGTGTGTGTCATCAGACTGGTCTTAACCATCAGCAACAACTTTCCCCATTTAAGCATATTTCACTATCACACCACGAATCTCGGGAGCATTAGTGCAGATTTCCATCCCTTTTCCACAGAGAGGGTGTGCCCTCCACTCTTAAACTGTCCTCAGTAGCTCACTGCATTTCATCAGTGCCTTCTCACAGCATTCTCTTTCCCCACTTCTTGTGACTGCATTTCCTACAAAATATTAAACAAACCAAGCAAAGGCAACCCTGAGATTACTCCAGAGGACCCAATGAAACACAAGTTAGTATTTAGAAGAACACTGGGTCTTTTTAACCCTGTTCGTTTTCCCTGCAAAGCAGAGAGCTGTAACTTGCCTTGCTCCTGTGTGTATGCTAACACAAGGCAGTACATTTGTTTATTTTTACACAGGTTGGTTCTTGTAGGGCTGTGAGGCTATCAAATGGATCTTACTGTTCATAAATGGTAATTCATCCTTCGCCTCTGTCATACATGACACCCCTGAGAAGAAATCATTATTCTCTGAAGATTTCAAATGACATTTTCGGTGTCAATGGATAGTACTTATATAAGAGAAATGTTCGCAAAGGGAGGAAAAGATAAAAAATACTTCTGGTTTTCCATTTGGAACTCTTAGAACTGACTACATTCATGTAACCAGCATAATTTGCTTTGCCAAAATAAATAATGCTAGTGAGAAACCCTAGCAAGTACATTCATGTTGCCGTAAAACACAAAAAATGTGTTATATGTGACAAAAACATTCAAAACAAGCAGTTGAGTTCTTACCTGTTTTCACCCCATACAAAAGGTAGATGAACACAACACACAGCCTCAGCATATGGACTTCCTCATGGAACTTCTAAGGGTAAGAGATTTGAAGGATCCCACAATTTCTCTGGCATGTGTCTGCTGGCTCTGACAGCAATTAGCTTGCTTTTTCTTCTGCCAGTAACAGTAGGTGTGGTGAAAGGAGGAAGTTACCAGCCAAGAAATGAAGACCAGTCTTGGGTTATACAACTGAAGCTTCTTCTTAAGAAGGTGGGGCACCTTCTATTTTAGCAGGTTTCCTTAATTTAAATATAGTTTGCCCTGGGGGATGACTAATCAAAGATACAAATGGGTTGGTATCACTCTGTGAGCAGCAATTTGACTACATGTGTTGAAACTAAGGAAATTATTGCCTATTTGTCTTTTGCAAAGAATGTCAGGATGGTTGTAGGTGTCTGCAAATCTGATAAGCATCTGGGCGGGGCCGGCGCTTGGTTTCACAGCGCCCTGCCTTTGGAGAGCTCATGATGATCCCTAATCTCCCATGTCCCTCCTGCTCTCCCAAGTGCCACGGTGCAGAGTCCCTTCCACAAATCCTGTCACCACCTCAGACAGGAGACAGGTGACAGCACTGTGTTGTGACAAAGGGAAGGTACCGCTTCAAGGTGTCTGGCTCTCCACTGGGCTCCCAAGCAACTGCTGTCTTGGATAACACACAACTGGCATTCCCACATTTTCTCACAGACCTGCTGGAACCTCATGAATTCAGCTCTAATTCAAGTAAGGAAGGCTTTTTCTTTCCTTGCTGGATGGGAGGAAGAAGATGGCCAAGGAAAGACAACTGTCAGGGGCAGGAAAGGTAGTCTGAAATTGGAGCTGGAAGGTATAGGCCAAAATTGGGAAAACGAGGGTGGTGAGAAGTCTGTAAAGGGATGAGAAGGGAGGGAGCAGGGATGGCTGCTGGATGGAAGTTGGGTGGTAGCTTTGCCTGGTGTTTTCTTAGCAAATTCTTCTAACATAGGCCAGGGAAAGGGAACGTGGGGTGGATTAGAAATAACTCCTTAAGCCCAGGCTCTGTTTTTTTTCCCCTGGTGATGACCCAATGAGGAGTTGAACTATTACAGCTCCCAGCTGCATAGCTGGTTCTTTGGTCCATGCTATACTTACTAAGTTTTTTGACTTTGCTAATTCTCAGGTTAATCCTTAACTCTTCCTGCTGTCTGCAGCTCCTTCTCGTTCAGACAAATGTGTGCTGCTCCTCTGGTGCAGGCACGGATCACACTTGAGGCAGAGCATGTGCCTAGCACGATTCCTTCACAAGCACCTTGAGCTCTTCAGCCTCAAGCAGCTCAGCAATCTGAGTCTCACTGAACATGTGCCATGCTGTGGTCCAATTTGAAAATCACCCAGGCAAAAGTTGGGGCCTGTTATTTTGAATAGGATAAACACTGAGAAAAGACACCAAATAACTTCTGCGGATCTGGAAGCTCCAGTGCTTTTTTTTCTGCTGCACTGGCAAAAGAATATAATTTAAACATTGTTTTCCTTCCAGCTCCTTTCTCACCTCTACCAGTAATTCTAAACTCTGTCAAAATATTTTCTCCTTAGCAAGAAGTTCTGCCAATGGTGAGACGGAACTGGTCCAACAGTGAAACATGAAGAACAGAAGGCTTTTACCTGTTGCAAAAGACACCTGAGAATCAGAGATAAAATAAGGTAAATCGAGAGGGCCTTGCCTTTCATCTCAATACAAAGAGAGGTAACAATTTGCTGCCTGAAGCTAAGCCCTACTTGTTTCTTTTTTTTGTTTTGGATTTTCATTTCCCATCTGAGGTTGCTCATCCGAGTGGCTCTCACTTCAAGAGGCCCTACACTGGGGCTGGCAGGTTCTTCCTTGGAACTCTCAACCATCCCTCAGAAGACCATGATTTTGAGTTACCACCATTTCAGCATCAATTAGACTGTCTGTTCACTGTACACATTGGCAAGCATTCCCAGGATGTCAGCACTGGAAATGCTGTCCACTACTACCGTCAGATCCTGAGAGCAGGAATTCAAGCGCTTACAGGCTACTCCCCGCTCTTGATTCTGCTGACCAACCTTTCACACCTGCCCCACACATCCTGCCTCAGCCACACACTTGTTAAAGATGGCAACAACTCACAGCTATTTGGGTTTTGTACACTGAAATCTAGACAATAATCCCACTGTGAGCTTTGAAATCAATTGCAATTTGAGACAGTAAAAACTTTTTAATCATGTGTAGAAAACATTTAAGATCAGAATTTTCACCAACTTAAGAATAATTTAACAAAAACCATGAAATAATCTTATAAGCATGAAACATTTTGCACTTGGCTGTGACATGTCAGAACCTCTGCTATTTCACATTCAAGAGACAAGCATTTTAAACTCTTCTCTGTGAGCAGAACCACTGTTGGAATCTGGAAGTTTCAGAAATGTTGTTTCCTCCTTAGGGCAGCTTATGACAGCAATGGTCAGCTGAAAAATATTTTTATGTTGCATTCTTGCATCCACTGTATGAAATCCCACCGATTCACTAATTTCCTGTGGGTGGAATATTTTCATGGAGATACTGGAGAGCCAAATCTGTCCACTTCATTTCTTGCTCTTTCACAGACTCGGTGGTGCCGCCGTTGTCTTGCTCTGGTTCAGGGAGCTCATTCTGAGAACAAAACACAGGTACAATGCATTCCACACGTAATACACCTCCTGAAAGCAGCAGGTTGTTACTATTTGTATGGATAGATATAAAAACCCACAAACGAGACCAGAGGGTGCACCTGAACAATAAATATCATACATACTGATCCACATAAAAATATTGCAGAGCCCTGTCACAAACAGTATTCTTTTCATTTGAATATGGTGCTTAATCTGAAAGGTAAATTGTTTTCCAGGACCCTGGGGCTTTTCTATACACTCAGACTGCACACACAGTGAGGGAGAATATACAGCAAATGCAAAGGAAGTAAATAACAGTACAATGCAATTATTCCATTGTTTGTTTGCAATGTGCTGCTTCTGCTGTTGCCAAGAATACAAATACTGCAGACAACTGGTTCTGTAACTTGTTACTATCCTATGGCAGGTGAGAAGGCCTTCCTGTCTGTGTGCTGGACTCAGGTGTGGCTGTGCTGGATGAACAGCAGAAGCCAGAACCCCCTGCCAGGTGTGCCACTGAGCCGCTCACAGCACAGTAAGGGGAAGGAGAGTTTAACTGAGATTTCATTTTCCTTCCTTCTATTATTTGTTCTCTGTCTTGCTGTATTGGTGTAGTCACATTGAGCATGTGCTATTCTGCCAGATACCATTTGGGCCGGAATTCTGAGTTCTAGACCTCTGGAAATCCCAGCGTGAGCTAAATAAAATGTTTCAGTTTTGAAAACAGTGAATGATTCATGCCCATTTGAGTTCCCAGAAATGTCTCAAGTGAGCACTGGGGCAGATTCTCAGGACAGGCTCAAATACCACTTTCACAGCCATTCTGGTTGCTCCTTTGCAATCTCCCTGAGTAAGTCCCCTGTGAATTCATGCTGGTCTTTCCATGTGATCAGAGCCATTCCCATCTCTGGGGATCTTTATATCCACAGCCAGGCCTTTCTTTCTATTGTTAGTTGGTGAGGCTTCCTTCTCTGGGGCTGTCATCTGTATGTCACTGTAAGCCATCACAAGATGGCTCTAAGGGAAGAAACAATAATGTTTCGACTCAGGGTGAAGGCAATTGTCAACAAGGAACCTGTTTATGATACTCAGCTTACCTAATAAAGGTTACCCGAAGCAAAGGAGGGTTTGGGCTCTTTTAGCTGAGAATCACACTTCTGCAAGATGCTTCCCTCAAGCCCAGCTCTTGGCAGGAAAATGTGTGCTGTACATATGGATTTTGAGTTGTGCAGCTGCCCCTCGCCCTCTCTGAAAAGCCACTGGTGGCAGGGCTAAAGCTTGAGCCACGTCACAAATTTGGAAATCTCTGTGCTGAAAGAAACCAGCACCCCACAATCCCCATGGCTGCTCTATCTGTGCTAGCTGGGGTGAAGCTCATGTACCAGAGAGAACAAGGAAAGGGGAAATCCTCAGCTACCTCCCACTTCCTTGGAAGTTTCAAAATAGCTAAGGAAAGGTATCACTGTGGGAGATCTGAAGCTTCAGCTCTGGGCTCTGTGGGATCAGCAGGAGCTTTTCCCCTGCTGCCCCTCTTTGGCCTCACAGCTGTACCCTGGATGAAAGGAGAGGTGCCATGCCTTGGGCACAGCAGTGCAGACAAGAGTCCTGCTGCACCTGCCAGCCCTTCACTGCTATCCTGGAACTGCCAACAGCAACACTGTATCTGGAAAAGACTGCTTTGAAACACCTATGGAAACCTCTCAGCTTCTTTTAATAGCATTGCAGGAAGTGGAAATAAAGTGTAACTAAGACTGCAACTGTCAGTGTGAGACTGGTATCAAACACCAGGAACTACAAAGGGAAGCAGAGAGAAAGGATAATTCTACTTCTTCCTGTTGCCAAACCCAGGACAGTGCAATGGGAAGAGCACTCCAGTTCTGAGAAGATTCAGCAACTGGTCAGGGGAAGAGGGACAGAAACGTCCATGTCCATGCACACAGGAATGACTGGCATAAAGGGCAAGGAAGGAGTCAGATCCAGGAGCCTTTTGTACACCACGAGCAACACTGTGTCTTTTCTTGGAAGGGTCTGTGATAAACACAGCAGCCTTAACTCAGATTGATACGTAGCAATTCACCTACCAGAGGGATGGCCACATCCTCGTAGGGCAATTTATCTTCCCTCCATGCATCATCGATCAGGTCCAGGATCCTGCCATCCCTCTGCACCTCGCTGTCCATCGTCGCAGCGGGTCAGAGCAGCTAAATCTGTGACACAAAGCAGATGCTGTTTTAACAACATCCCCAGCCAAGGAGCTGCAGTTTGGACTACAGGCTTGCTCCAGGTTTGATGCAATCCATATGAAGCTTAAACTTACAAGGAAAACCTTGATTTTCCTAATCTACTCAAAAAGGGATTAGAACCACAGGAGAAGAACTTAATCTGAAAAGAACTCTATCAAAGTGAATTGCAGATTGATATGCATCAGAGATGAATATATACAACCAGCTGGTTATTGTTAATGATATTTACGTGCATTTATATCTACTGACTGACTTTTAGAAGTCTTAATTTGAGTGAGTTTGAGCACCTAGAGCTGCCCAGGACCCTTTGCTGCCTGCTGGCTTACAGCCCCTGACCAGTGCCGTGCCTCACCCACACCTTCAAACGTCTGGAAGTGTCACAACAAAGGACTTGAAAGTACCCAGAATCCTGCCCGAACCTGAAGTCCAGTTTCCAGTGAAACAGAAGCAAAACGAGACCTATCTTTCAGCCCCAGCTACTATAATTACTCCAGAGTGTTTCATTGTACTCTGCCCTCCTTGAAGGGTCACCTCAGGCCCTCGCCCCGGTGTGACCCTGCAGGGCAGCAGCAGCAGGCGGCTCGATCCGGAGGGTACGCGAGAACTGACACTCATTCAAAAGCAAGCCAGGCCTGGCACTCGCCGGCTGCCGGAGCCGCGATGTGGGCGGCGGTGGGCGCGGGCCGGGGCGCATCCCAGCCCCGGGGCGATGCGATCCCTGCCTCTCCCGGCCAACACGGCTCCGTGACCGCCCCGTGTCCCCCCGGTGTCCCCCCGGTGTCCCCCCGCGGGCCCCTGCCCGCCCTACCCTGCCCATCCCCGGGGCCGGCGCTGCGCAGGCGCCGCCTCAGCGCATGCGCGGGGCTGCCGGCGCGGGGCCGGCGTGCGCGCCGCAAGGGTGGGAAAGGCGGGAAGGGGGGAAGGAAGGAGGGAAAGAAAGAAAGAAAGAAAGAAAGAAACAAACAAACAAGGAAGGAAGGAAGGAGGGCGGGTCGGCCAGCCAGCCAGAGCTGGGGTGCTGGGCAGCCCGGAGCGGAGCTCGGCCCGGGGGCTCGGGGCTGGTCCCCGGGGAGCGGCGCTGGAAGGGCCCCGGGCAGCGAAACTCGCCCGCGGCGGGTGCGGGGTAAACACCGTGAGGGCTCGGGAGCGGGGAGGCTCCGGCTGGGGAGGAGCTGCAGCAGCGGGGGAGCCGGGAATGCTGCCGGAGGGCAGCTCCGGTGGCTGTAGCGGGGAGCACTGCCCGGGCACACTGGCCCCGGCTACTTCACAGGCTTAAGCTGCAGGTCTGGATTGGACATCAGGAGGAATTCCTTCACGGGAGGGGTGATTAAATATTGGAAGGGGCTGCCCAGGGCGGTGGTGGTGGAGTCCCCATCCCTGGAGGTGTTTAAGGAAAGACTGGACGTAGCACTCAGTGCTCTGGGCTGGGTGACAAAGTGGGGATCGGTCACAGGATGGACTTGATGGTCTCAGAGGGCTTTTCCAGCCTCAGTGATTCTGGGATTCTTGCCCTGGCGAGGGGTGATTGGCTCCGGGCTCCTGCCGCTGGTGCCATTCCTGCCGCTGGCAAGTGGAGCTTGTCTGTGGTATTGCTTTTGGGAGGTTCTTGCTCCTTTCATTGTAAGCATGCTTCCAGCAACGCTGTAAGATTGCACCTTTCTATGTTTTTAAATGTGAAGTAATCCCAGTCTTTTCTCATGGGCGCTATTCTTAAGTCCTCCTGCATATTATGAAGTTCTCTCCTCTTGACTCTACTACAATTCTGCCTTGAGCTGGGATGCTAAGCCTTGTTTATTTTTAAATGTGTTGTTTTGGTTTGGGCTTTTTTTTTGTCCCACACCTTTTTTTTTTTTTTTTTTTTTCAAATACTTCCATTTTCTTCATTTTCAGAAGTGATCAGCCAGCTCTCCTTGCTTTAGCTGTAGTTTATGAAGGAGATTGTTTCCTCTTGTGGGTCTTTACTGAGGTGCCTGTAACTTGCACATTGCAACTTGCAAGCATGAGAGGCCAAAATTTAATACTAAATCAGCAAACCTTATGTAGTATAAAACTGGCTAGAGGTGTCTGATTTTAAGGCTTTTCCCCAAAATCTGGGTATGCTGGCAAAGTAAGCAAAGCTGGCAGGCTGTGAGGGTGGTAAGGCACAGAGAAGCCGTGGCTGTCCTTCCATGGAGGTGACCAAGGCCAGGTTGGACAGGGCTTGGAGCAACCTGGGATAGTGGAAGCTACCCCTGCCCATGGCGGGGGTTTGGCATGAGATGGCTTTGATCTCTTCCAATCCAAACTGTTCTGGAATTCTATGCTGTCTGTCTCCTCATCTCTCTGACCACTGAAAATTCATTCTGTGTCGGTGTGATTAGAATGTAAGAGGAGAGCTGCTGCTGTCTAGTGGCTGCTGTTGCCACCTGGAGAACTCTTGGAATGCTGTCAACAGCTCAGGGGGTCTGCTCATCTGCTCTCCTCAGCACCCTGCCCTCAGCAGAACCACGAAGTTGTTCTGCATACTGATGGGGCTTTGTTAAGCACAAAGAGGGCCAAAGACAGACAAAACACTATCAGAATAGGGAAAGAATTTTTTCTGTGTATCTTTTATATGCTTGTGTTTTAAAATGCATCTCCCAAGGACAGGTTTTAAATTGTGAATTGTGTTTTAAAGTGCTGTAGGAGCAGGATGGAAGATTCTTCAGGAAGGAGAGCAAAGCTGAGCCTGTGTTTGTGGAAGTCTCCCTTGCTGTGACCTGCTCCCCTTTTGCTGATTGCTTAATAATGCCATGTTAATCTTTGAGGGAAGGTGTTGGAAGGATCCATCTTCATGTTGGAAAGATCTACACATCTTGGAAAGTGTGTAGATTTTGGAAACATAAGTTTGTGTTAATAGCTCTGGATGAGTCTAACCATTTTTGTGTTAGCTGCAGTTTCATGAAGGAGACATTGAAACAAATTCTGGCTTCCTGGCTGTGGTCACTTTATTCCCCATTTTTGGCTTTAATGTAAAGCCTTCTTGCTTTCACTATGATGTGAAATTTCTATGGGTGTGCACGTGTTTGTGACTTAAAACGTATAATTTTAAACTAAAACAGTGTACTGCTGCTGTAAAGCTGTTCAACTTATTTTCATAATTTAAGGCATAATTTAAGAGGAATTTTTAAGGAGTTTGTGTTTTGTTAAAATTCCCACAACCATTTGTACAACCAGTGTGTTCTGAGTGTGGTGGGAAACTGCACAGTCTCTTTAACCTAGTCTCTAATAAGGCCTGGAAAAGATGTAATTTGTGGATGAATTCTTACTGCTACTTGCTTATGTTTTCTCTCTGACGTGACAAACTTCCCCATCAGACGTGGATCTCGGGCTGACCCCTTTGAAGCCCAAATGTTCCTGTTACTCCACAGTCTGGTGCTCTCAGGACATCTACCAGTCCCTCTGTATTGAGTTCACACAAGTGCAGAGTTGCTCAAGTGCAGATTCTCATTGCTCCTCTCTGAATTTATTAGATCACATGAGTCTGGCACTGCAGTTTGGGGGTGCTGGGTGATAGCATTGGATACATTTTTCTGGTAGAAAAATCTGTTTTCCTCTATTTGGCTTGTAAGTTCATGAAGGTGCCATTGTTTTCCTCACCTCAACTGCATGCTCCTGGTATGTTTTTTAACTTCTTTGCTTTGTGGGCTTCTGCTTGTTCTGCAGTTGGATGGAGAAGCAGCCTGGTTTGTGCACTGCTTTCCTGTGCTTCCCTAGTACTGAAGCCACCAGGATTCAGTGATGGAGGCTTTGCTGGAAGGAATGCAGAGAAATGGGCAGGGGAGGTACGTATGCAACCGTACACAGCAGCCATTCCAAATGATTTGAGCATTAACCTTGCCTCTTACTCAGAATAAATCCTCTGGTATCAGTGTGCAGTGGCCTTCAGCTGCTGCAGGAGCAAAGTCACTGGGTGGGCTGGCTCTGCACTAATCCCTGCTCAGGTATTATAGCCTTAGTTGTCAGAATTTTAGTTCTACATATTCCTGAAACCTTGCCTTTTCTTCTTCTGTTGTTGTAAACTCTTCTTACTGTCCGACATCAGGAGCAGTAGTAAGTAGAGCTGTGAATAAATATTTATTTTGTAACAGCCTTGCAAGGTTAATGAGATGTGACTTTGTTATCTGATTTCATCTGAAAACATCTGATTATTTCCTGCTTGCGTTGAAACTGCAGAGTCCCACTCAGCTCTGAGGAATCCTTAATGCTCTGTCTGAGGTGAGAGCCTCTAGACTTTTCAATCCCCGAGAGAGACTGTAGTGACAATAACAGAACAAAATGTTTTATGTGTTAAACAACCGTGAAGCAAAAGTCACCGATGCCATTTTCCTAGTCATCCTTGAGAATGTGACTCAAATTTATTTGATACTGTATCTTCTTCAGAGAGCTGGTTGCAGAAATCAAGTTTAGAATTTGCTACATATTAGCAGCTGCTGTGAAGGAAATGTTCCTGCTCTGCATAATAGCTGCTAATTTTTGGTTAACTCGCAGGACAGGGTGAACTTCAAATGTGACTGATTTTGGCTCCTTTAAGAAGTATTTCTTTTCCTATAGAAAAAGTGCCAAGTCGTGAAGTGTGCATATGCCCTGGGGGAACAGAGAAATTTCCATCCCTTAACCTATTGATTTCCATTTCTTTTCAGTTCTTCCCATTTGACAGGCAAATTAAAGGGGTAGAGATCATTATGGAGTTTGCCACCCTCCAGGGCTGTGTCTGGCAAACCTTAATATTGTCCCTGTCTTGGCAGCTTGGGAAGTTTCAGAGGAGTTACTTGAATTGGCTTCAATAATTACTGCACCAAATTAGAAATCTGGGCGTCGCTAGGGAGCTTGTGCTCCCCGATGGATTGCGAGGGTTTGATTCTTCATTATCATGTTGTCATCCAGCCCCCTCTGCTTCAGGGTTTGTCTGCATTTGTGATAAACTTCTGTTTTTGGGAGCTCATAGCCTGGCTGTAAGATTCCTCTGGTGACTGAAACCTGCTATAAAATGCCTCTGCCTGGAGAGCAATTAAGGCAATACAAAATATGAATTAAACACGCTTTGGTTTACTTAGGTAATGCATAGTACCCAAGGCAAAGGGATGAATGCCTGAGTGTGAAGTGATGTGGTTTAGCAGGCATGGATGGTACTGGGTAAAAGGCTGGGCTTGATGACCCTGGAGGTCTCTTCTGACCTTAATGATTCTCTGGTTCTATTTCTGTGCAAGCTGATTTGAGGAGAGTTCAAAGCACTGTGTGTGCAGGGTTGGTGCCCTGGTGCCAGTCAGTGTGTTCTGCTGCCTTTGTTGGTCTGGGACACGGGATGTGTTGGGTGGGACCTGCTTTGTAACTCCAGTCTCTCTCCCTTCCAGCGGTGGGTTCTTGACCTCCTGCGAGGCTGAGCTGCAGGAGCTGATGAAGCAGATTGACATCATGGTGGCTCACAAGAAATCCGAGTGGGAAGGGCAGACACAGGCTTTGGAAGCTTGTCTGAGTGCTCGGGAGCAGGAACTTTCCTCTGCCAAGGCAGCTCTGCAGGAAAAACAAAAGGAGGTACCTTTGTTTCATTGTGCTTTTTGGTTGGGGTCAGTAGTGTGTTTTACCTGTTAGAATCAGGAAATCAGGAAGAGAATTCTTAAAGGACCTGTTGGAGCAAGGTGTCTGGTTCATAGTTCAATCCAAGTCAAGTGATCAGCTCCCCTAGGGTTGGTGGAAGCCCACATACTGAACTGTTAGAATTATTAGAACCCAGAGACACTGGTTCTGGCTACAGCAGTAATGGACAGCCCAGCAACCTGTGGTCATTGGTAGAAAAAACCCATTTTCTACTCTATAAATTGCACCAAGAAAAACCATTTCCTACTGTAAACTACACCAAGATGTTGCTGGGAAGCTTTCCATGGGCTGTTTTACAGAGCTCTGGTTTTGTGGTCCTTAAAGGCCTGAGGAAAGTGCAAAAAAACTCTGTATTGGTGGAAAATTATCAGTAAGTGAAGTTTTTGTGCAGGATGTGGACCATAAGATGCAGCTGAGCCACAGGATTTTAATTTGCAAGAATGATGATTTTTATCATACAGGTTATTGTTCTTATTATCAATTATGTTTTCTCAAGACACTTGAAATGTTTCTTACCACCAAAAGCAAACATGAATTTCAAACTGAACTGTAAAGTATGTTCGAAGTCTCTGCTGGAGTATATTCATGCTTTTGGTTTAGTCATATGAATTTTCTGTGGGTTTTCTTTTAATTTTAATTTGTTGGCTTGTCAACCACTCAGGTTGTAGATGGGAAAAAGATGGGAGGAAAAAAAAAAAGGGATAAAAATGAGTCACAGGAGCAGTTGAATCAGGGCCAGGGAAGTCTTTTCTGTGAGCTTCAAAACCCCATTTCTTTCATTTTCCTTGCTATTAGGAATCTCTCCTTTGCCTGAGGATAGTAAGATAATGACATGGTCAACTTTTCTCTGGGTAGATAGCTTGAAATCATAATGCATATTTGTGAAGACTTTGATGAAAATACTGGAGAGAAATAGACTTTTGGCACAAACCACATATGTCAGCTTTGTCCCCAAAAGTGAAATCCAGAAACTGGCTCAGAACAAGAGGCCGGAACAGAAACAGTTGTGACCCCAGCCTACTAAAGATTTAGGCACAGCCTCCATCTGTTTCATAATGAGGGACCCCACTGAAGTGTCCATGTACCTACTGACAATGAAGGGCACTTCTGTTGTTGTTATTTGCTTTTTATCCCTTTGTTCAGGTCGGCATGTTGCGTCGCCGGGTCGAAGATGTGGAAAAATCCAAGCAGGACATGGTTAGAGAGTATGAGCAACAGCTGAAGAAATTCCAGGAGGAGGTGAGTTGCAAAAAGAGAAGTTTGGTTTTTAGTTCCCACTTGATGACGGGTCAAATACCTCATGTCATTGTTTTTGTTTCGATGCTGTGGTTTTAAAACTCCCCGCTCTGTTAGTGTTTGTGTGCTTACCAAAAAGAGCATTGAGCATAGATAAAGTGACATTTTTATGGCTCACTTGGCCTGTTTTTTGTGATTTGGAGGAACTTGGTGACAGACAGAGAAGTGTTGGAGTAGGAATGTTTTCATATGTTGGACATCTGCAGGAGTTTACTGCAAGAATGTCCTGTGTTTGCCCATCCCAGTCACCACAGTGCTGGTTCTGGAGCTGCCACAGGTACAGGCAGCAGCAGTTTGTTCTTTCAGTATTTCTGAAATTCAAAAAGGGTGGAGATGTAAGTGGCCTGGCTTGTGTGACATCAGGGAATAACAGTTGCCTGTGCTCTCATCTTTTTGCCTCTGTTAACACTGATGACTTTAGTAGAGATTTTGTACTCTCAAGGAATATTAGTCTTAATACCCTTCATAAAAACCGAGTATACTTAGAAAATGCTGGTTTACAATAATATCAAAGCTTTCATCTCAAAGCCTCTTGCTCAGTGCATAGTGGTACCTGTCCTGCAGGTGGTATAGCAGCATTCCAGGTTTATGCCTGAACTCTGCCTGTCTCCACTTGCCCGTAGCAGGGACTGAACTAGCATGAGCAGCTCATAGAGCACTGACCTGTTTTCTCTGGAGGGCTGGACCTAGTTCCTGCTCACTGTAAGCCATAAGTGAAATTAATTTGGTAGTCTCTGCTGCGATGACAGAAGGCATCTTTTCTCATTTAAAAACACCTCACTATTCCATATGACTAACAGTCTTCATTCACTGGGTGTCCTCACTGGAATTGTGGATAAGCTGCAAAGCAAAGCTGAGGTGCATTGGCAGATCAGCCTAAATTGCTAAGGCTGAAATACAGCCTGTGCGTTGGGGCCTAAATTGCAGTTTGTGAGTATTTTACCTACACAGTATTAATGCTGATGACGCCGAGCTTCAATATTCCTCAGTCTTCTGTTCTTAGTACTGTTTGGGGAAATTATTTCTGTCCCTGTTTACCACCATTTCCAGTGCAATTACAGGTACAGCGTCTAACTTACTGACACTGTTGAAAGAATAAACCTCTTATCTCCTGATATGTTTGGCAAAAGATGTTGGTATTATCTCTAAGCCTGAACCTCTGTCTGTTCCCATTGAACACACCAAAGTACTGAGTGCATCAGGTCTTGAATCAGGTATTTTTTCTTCTCATGGTCCTGCTGTTCATCCACAGACTTGGCTTTGCCCGTCAGTAAAACGGCAGTGATGGCTTCTCAAATTCGTGTGGCTGTTTGGACACCATTTGTTTAATAGTTGAGATGGGGGGAGCTCATCAGGTGAAAAATTCTTTGCAAGTTGCAAGTGATTATTTGCATGGAGGGTCATTTAAATGTCAAGAGTTTTTTCCTCATTCCTGCTTCTGATACGACTTCAGCATCCTAGCAGCAGGCGTAGGAGTGATATTTTCTGTTGGCATTCTCCACTCATTGTGAAATACACAGTGTATCTAAGCAGAAAATGACAGATGAAGTGGTGTTGATATTATGGATAATGGCAATTTTCAAACCTTCTCCCTCTAAGCAGGAGAGTTCCAGTTCCCACCTGAGCTGCACCAGGGTATTTTGATCACACAAGAATTACCCACGTGTGGTGTGGTGGGTGTGCTCCTGTGGGTGAGGAGATCAGCCACAGGCACTGCCGCCTCTTCCTGGGGCTGGGAACCACCTGTAGAGAGGGGGATGCTGTGCCCTTGCTGCATTGACAGCTGCATGTACACCTCCATCTTATCAATATTTCAGTCATGCTTTAATTGTGGTAAGACAGAGCTGTAATTAAAGCTGCTGATGTCACGACTTCAATGGCATCTTGCTACTCTCATACAACTCGTGTGTTTTGCAGTGCTGTTGGTATAAAAGACTCATTATCCAAATGGAAGCCTTCACTTGGGAGCTGTGCAGCCTTGATGAGGGCTTTGTTTGTGTGAACCGCTTTGTGTGTCTTCTTTCAAAGGGCTGTGTAATTCTTGCCTTGGGGCCTTGAGCAAAGCTCTCTCTTTCACTGTATCCTGCAGTTATCCCGGCTGAGGAGGAGCTATGAGAAGCTGCAGAAGAAAAAAACAAGAAGCAGAGGAGAAGCTAACAAGGGACAAGAGGAGGACAAGTTTGAATTGAGCCGACTGACCAGGAAGCTGGAGGTATGTGGTAAAAAAGGCAAGTGCTGACCAGCTTGTGTGTATTAACTGACTTACTGGGCTTCACTGGTGACTGAACAGTCTGCTAGGAGGTGAGCTAAGTCCTGCTTAAGGAGCACTGCCCATCCACTCTCCAGGTGCAGCTCTTCTTAACTGCATGTGTAATAAAGGCAGTTTCATGTCTTGGGGTCTCTGACTGCACAGCATAAACCTTAGTGCTGTTCTTACCCTGAGACTAAATAAAAGGAAGAAGGTGCTGGAAGAGTAACTAATTATGAGAATGGAATGAATTCCAGTGTGAGGAGGTTGTATTCTCACTTCTTTGAGGAGGAGGGAGCTACATGTCAAACTTCTTCTCAACCCTGTCTCATGTTCTAATCTTTCTGCTCTGCTGAGCTCAACCCCACCCAGTTTTCTCCTCCTGAAAGACGTGGTAACAGCACACACCCGACTGATGTAGTGCCCAGTTTCTGGGGCAGAGATTAGCAGTCAAATTCTGTATTTAATTCTTGTCATCTTGGTGATTTCAATAGCAGCATGTTTTGGAAGCTAAAGCCAGTCTGAATTGTTAAACCCCTGACAGCAAACCCATGAACCCAGCCACGCATGTGTTGGCACTTAACATTTGTGAGCAGCTTTACCTCTGGAGGGGAGCACGGTGTGTGAGGGCTCTACACTGCTGAGCTTCTGTATCAGGTGACTGGCTAATGGTTTCCCTGCTGGGGGAAAGGTGTGAGGATATGGTGGGGAGAGAAGGCAAACGTGGATGTGAACTGGAGGGGGATGTACTGCTCCAAGCCACCCCTGCTGTCCTTGCAGGAGTTCCGTCAAAAATCGCTTGACTGGGAGAAGCAGCGCCTGCGGTACCAGCAGCAGGTGGCATCGCTGGAGGCGCAGCGCAAGGCTCTGGCAGAGCACTCCGAGCTTGTGCAGGTACAATTAACATCTGCTGAAAGTTTCTGCTTTGTTTGTGGGAGGGAGGGACAGGCTAATGAAGTCTCTGAGGCTCCCATCCAGTTCAGATTGCCATTGAAGTGACTTTTAATGTTCTGGCGGAATAAGGTTTGCTTGTACGAGTGCTGTATGGAAAAAAGATCTGGAGTCTGTCATCAGAGATTAGATAAACCTTGTGCAGCTCTCCCTGCCATCCCTCTGTTTAGCAGGGAAGACAGTAGGGTGCAGATTTCCCTGGGAGGCAGAGACCACAGCATATGACACTTTAAAGTATCTGTTACATCGTGTTGTCTAGTTGAAAGCTGTGTACCTGCCAGCAGCTAAGTACGTACCTTGTGGGTCCAGCTGAGAGGGTACTGTTGGAAAACAGTCTTCCCCTACAACAGAGAATTTCACAAAATACTGAAGCAGCAGCAGTTTTCAGCCCCCACACCTTTTTATCAGTCTCTCAAAGGTAAGGAGTGGTGGGGCTGCTGTTCTGCAAAGCTGATGGCTCCGTGAATTAGTGGTGCTGCAGCAGAGCGAGATGAATTGACCTAGAGCACAGCTGTGGAGTCACACAGACACAATCACAGCAGACACTGATAAGAAGCTCTTGCTGGGACTTTGCACTTAATGGGCTCCTGAGTTGCTCTTGAGTGGAAGCTCCTGCGAGGAGGGAGACTGTGATGACAGGATTGAAGCTGGCTCTGACAGGGGCTTTGTGAGAGGCTGACACCAGGAGATCTACAAATGCAGAGAGAGTCCTTGAGCAGAAGGTCTTGCTGCTCTGCTGTCTGTGTGTCGTTGATAGCTCAATTGTTTGGGAACAGATGTGTCCTTGGAAGGCAGGCTGGGACACTGGGGCACAGAGGAACTTGTCTTACTGTGCAGCAGAAAACCAGGAGGTTGGGGAGGTTTCCCTGAAGCAGCGTAGGTGCCTTAGGTGCACAGGTACTGTGAACACACTGCCTGAATCCTCAATTGCTTTGAAAAGCCCAGCATGGAAGTGCTAAATTTTTTCCCTTGGATGTTTCTGTACATTTTATGTGCTTAGTTGTCTTTCTAGCACCAAGGTCAAGTTGAGATCCATGACCTTGGAGTACTTCCCCTCTCTCTCCTTTCATCTGGCTTCCCCTCATCTCTTGCAGAGCAGCTTAGGGAAGCCTGGAGTTCTTCCCCAGTACAGACCACCTTCTGGAACACCTGCAGCCTTTAAAGTCAGCCTTTCTTAAAAACCTGGAATTCTCTGCTGGCCTGGATGTTGTGTGGCTGGAAATAAGAGACAGCTTAAATGTTTTCTTAATGCAGAAATAAATACTCAGGCAGTCTTGTACTCCAGCTTCTTGGGTGAAGAAAGGCTGTGCTTTAAACTCTCGGCCCTCATGATTACCTTTTCTGTCATGACTATTCAAATAATATTAAAAGGCTGTAATCAAAACTCTACCACAGCCTTGCAAATGAGCCCTTCTTATAGTTTGAGTAAATCAAGGCATGTGGTGATTCTGAAGCTGGCAGGCATTGCTACTCTTTCAAACTGGGAGTATAGGACTGCTCAAATATTTTGTTCCAGCCTTTAAAAATTCAACGATTGTATACAAAAAGGGAATATATGAAGTAGATGTTCCTAGAAGCTTATGTGAGAGCTGGCTTGTTAAATTTCACCAGCTAGCTGCGTGGAAAGAAATGCTCTGCAATAAAGTATTGTGCCTATAAATAATAGAGCAGGTATTGTCTGCTTCTTGTACGTTCCTTGTAACTTTTTCATCTGCCATTAAAACACTGAAAAATTCCAAGTGAGCATTCCCCCAAGCTGCTGGAACCTGGTATTTACTGCAGAGAGCAAAGCAAATTGGCTGTTATGCCTGGTTTGTTTTGGGGCTGTTTGGTGGTTGTGGTTTTTCCATTGTGCACCCAGAGCTGCTTTCTGTCCTGGTGTGGAATTAATGGTTGGGTAATCTCTGCCCTGTACATGGTTTACAAACCTTCTTACCCGCAGCCATCAGTCCTGGTCTAGTCTTGGGCTCATGAGCAAGAAATAGCAGGAGGCTTTGTTCTTAGACAGATCATACTCGGGCAGCAGGAGTGATCTGAGATTCTCATTTTCCAGATTCTCTTTGAACTGCTTTTGGAATCAAAGAGTCCTCTCTTTTTTCATTTTGTTTTTTACTTACTCTGTTTGCCTTTGGAAGTTTTATCCATCACGTAACCCTGGAACAATGCTCTCCCTAATTCCCTGGAAGGTATTGTTGCTCACTCTGAGAATGTGGCTCATTACACTAAGAAATCAGTAGTTGTGTTGAATGTAGCTTTGGTACAACTTTTGTGTTTTTGCAATTTAATACTTTAATGCAGATGATTGCTGTTGGCAGACCCAGCTGGCCAATCGGAAGCAGATCCTGGACTCGGTGGAGCTGGCGAGCCGCTCGGAAATCCAGCACTTAACCAGCAGGCTGGAGAGGGCCAATGACACCATCTGTGCCAACGAGCTGGAGGTGGAGAGGCTGAGCATGAGGGTGGATGACCTCAGTGAGGACAACCGCATGATTCTGGAAGATCAGCAGAGAGTTCAAGAAGAATTAAGGCAGTCCAAGAAAATGTTAGAGGTCAGTGGAGGAACTCCTAGGAAACGGGGTCTAAAGCAGTGCTGGTGAGAAGTGGTGGGAAGGCTTTTCATCCTGGAGTTGTCTCTTTCTAGAGCCTTTGTAAAGTTCCTGCTTGGCATCAAAATCGACTTCGTAGCCGTGTGCTGCTCTGCAGTATTTCCAAGGGTCATAAGAAATCTGATCAACCTCTCATCACATTGCAACAAACTGGTTTGGTCCATCTTGCAGCAGTCATTCCTTCTGCCTCCTGTGCAGGTGTTGCAGGATGAGAAGATGGAACTGAAAGCCACCTTGCAGTCTCAAGAAGATTTCATTGGCAGCTCCAAGCTGCACCTGGAGCAGTTACAGAAAGAGCTGGCCAGGATGACTGAAACTCTTCACACAAAAGAATTCCTCATCAGGTAGCATCTGTGCCTTGCTGGTACTTTGGCTTTTCAATCCAGATCTATATTCCAGGTTCTCTCACTGAGGACAGCAGCAGCATTTTCATGCAGCTGGATCTGTACTGCTAGTATTCAGAGTAGTGCACTGCAGTTTCTCACAAGCGCTGTGCTGCCTTGCAGCATTTTTCAATTTGCATTGCTCTTGAAATTAGCAGATAATCAGTGGAGAGCATGGAAGGAATCCACTTTCCTCATCTGGGTTTCTGGAGGCAGCACAGGGCTTTTGAGGGTGCTTCTCCCAGGCATTTTCAGCCAAGTGCTGGAGACCTTTCAGGGTTTGATAACGTGCTTATTAACCTAGGCTAAAGTTCTCACTGACTGGGGCTTGGTGAGGTAACTACAATCAATGACAAAATTATCTTGGCCTTCCCCTTCTGCCCTGGCCATGTGCAGAGGCTGTTGGGTTCTGGTGGCCGTGTCAGCAGGTTTGGGTGTTGGTCACCTACCAGTCTCTGGCAGGAAGGCCAACATCAAAATAAAATGAAGTCTTTTTAAATCAGCCTGAGCTCAAGCAGGGGCTGTCATCCAGCAGCTGTGTTTGCTTACTCACCCTGCACGCAGCGGTCACCTGCTTTTAGGTTCTGTGCATTTTCCAGAGAATTCCAAGAAAACAGTAGTTATGTTCCCTGTACCAGTGAACTCAGACATGATGTTTCTGTGCTGAGATAAAAGCTGCTGTTTCTGTGCAGGGCCTTGGAGGAGCGCTTGCAAGGGAAGCTGTTGTCCTCTCCAGGGCTGGAGCTGGAGCAGGTGCTGCTGCAGCTGGATGTTGCCCAGAAGAAGGAACAGCACTTGCAGTCAGAGGTGACTCGTCTTGAGAACAGGTAGCCTGCTGCTTGCTCCCTCTGGAAGTGCAGTTAGTCTTGGATAATAATACGACACCTAGTTGTGTTCATCAAGTTAACCAGTGGTTTTTGTAGGCTTGTTTTAAATATCAAAGGGCTAAAGAAATCAAGTGCTATTCATTTTGCAGTGTAATAGTGACTGCTTTGGTAATTGGCTGGCTGCCTTTCACTGCACACAGTGGGTGTTCTCAGTGCTCCAGCTTGCTTAGACTGAGCACCTTCACTCCTAATAGGCTGAGGAGTCTTTGTTAGGCAGCTGGTAAGAACCAGATCCAGACCTTCCTGTGAAGTGAGGATTATAAACAAATCTGTCCAGGGAGATTGTGGACTCTCCATCTCTAGAGGTGTTCAAGACCAGGCTGGATGGGGGTTGAAGCAACCTGGTCTAGTTGAAGGTGTCCCTGCCCATGGCAGGGGGTGGAACGAGTTGAGCTTTAAGGTCCCTCCCAACCCAAAGCATTTTGTGATTCTATGATTCCTCTCCAAGTTTGTGGTTTTCAGACTTGTATTTACATAGAAGTTTTGTAATCTTAGCTTGTAAAGAAACAAGCAAGAAACAGCTGTCATCTGTTAGATCAGCTTCCTGATCTCTTGTGAAATGATTTTGGAAAACAAACCCAAAGGATTGGTAAGGAACTTGTAGGCTGAGTTCAATTTCTGTTGTAATGGACATAAAGGACTGCCTGGAAGATCAAAGTTTCTCTGACCATTTTCTCCTCCTTGGGTAATTCTAATCTATACTTTTGCATTTGGCACCCAGCCTGGTATCTTCAAATGCCAGGTGTGTGCAGCTGAGCGAAGAGCTGGGTGAGAATATCAAAGAGCTGCAGTCCCTGGAAGAAGACCAGACTGAGTCAAGGGCAGAGATTAAAAAGGTAACGTGGCTGTGTTCCCGGGGAGGGGGATGGCACTTGGTGGAGTGAGCTGATGCCTGTGTGCCACGTGCCTCAGCAGTGGGGCCAGGGCAGGGCTGCTGTGCAGGCAGGGATCTGCTGGAGGTGAGGAGCACACCTGGCAGAGGAAGGGTTGAGAGGATACCTGTTTGCAGGTGTCTGAACCTGCCTTTGTGAGCATCTCCTGGGCATCCCCCAGTACTTCTGTACACTGTGGAAATACTTGAATTAGTGCTGGAGGGGCAAATATGTGAAGAAATTAAGGTCTGGAATCCAGAGTTTAAGCCTAATGCAGGCTCCCAACAGGATGAAGAGCAGACAAGGAATGAGTTTGCTGTAATATGTCCTTTCACACTTGAGACAGGACTTCAAATGTGTCCTGGTCCCTGTGTGAATAGGGGAGCGTGTTTCAGGCTTGACAGCTGGGCATGAGGGGAGGGGCTGGGAGGAATGGAGCAGCTCACCTGCCACGAGGGGCTCACCCCAGAGCTCTGAGCACCCAAGGGGGGCTTTTCACAGTGGTCTGCGTGAGCTCGTGTGAGAGCTTTCACTGGAGCCTGGTAGAGTGGAAGCCTCATTGAACCTGAGTGAAAAACCTCACTTGTGTGGAAATCTTTCATCCTTTATTCTGAACATACAGAGGTGCAGATCTTGCCAGAGATCTGTGCTTGGTTACACATCTAAACAGCCACACAGTAAATGAATCTCCCACAGGCTGCTGGGGAGGAAGGAGAGATTTATGAAGGCTGTTTCTGTTTTATATACTTGGGAGGCATTGAGGTGACATGGAGATAAATCACCGTGTGTACAGTATTTACATGGGTAGGCAGAGATCATCTGGTTCAATTTTCTAAAATGCTTGTAATTCTCAGAAAAATCCTAGGTGTTTGGGTGGTTAATATTTCTGACTAATGGAATGGAGTCTGGGGGAAGGAATTATGCTGCTGTCGTTCTGTTGTGCCACTGAATAAATATACAGTGTGCCTACCAGAATATTGTATGTGGTGCAGGTCTGCCACCTCAAAAAGCATTGAATAAACCAAGATAAGGTATGGAAAAAGATGACCAAAAGGATGGAGTGGTTTTTATACAAGGAGCAGCTGAATGGAATAGGACCTACCCAACTGGAAAAGAGACAAATGAGATTGAATGGACTAAAAATAAAATCATGCCTGTCATGTGGAAAGTAAATAGGGAATGATTATTCTCTCATAATGCAGGGACTAGTGATCATCACACAGAGTTATGAAAACAAAGAGATGTATTTTTACCCCGTGCATAGCTGGCTGGGGGAAGTTTGCCATGGGAAGCTTTAGTTGCTACGACCTAACATTGATTCCACTCTAATATCGATTCAAAAGACTTAGGGCAAATTAATTCCTGGAAGGAAAATCTGGCTTGAGCTATTTAAAGTTCCTATCTTTAAATACCTCAGGAAGGCAGAGTGGCAAATTGCAGGGTTATATTTTCCAAGAGTTACTGTGCTTCCTCAGTCATGGTGAACCTTTGGCTCTCTGGTTTTGGCTACAGAGGTTGAATGATGAGCTGAAGAAGCTGTTGGTTTGATAAGTTATGGGTCTTCTCACATACTTCATGGCATGAAACTTCTTTCAGTTGGCAGTGTATGGTGTGGGAAAGGATTGGGATGAGGTGGGTTTCAATCAGGAAGGACAAGCATGTGCAAAGGGTTTGTTACATAGAGCTTTTTGTTTCCCAGGACTGAGATTTCATGTTACCACGTGCCATACTTTTGCTTTTTTTGCTGAAATGTGTTTTAAAAGCTTGTGGGTGGTGTGTGCATGTCTTCCTCCAGCTGAAAGAGCAGCTCTCTCGGGCTGAACAAATGCACAGCAGTGAGCTAGAAGGGATGAAAAGGGAGATCTCCAGGCTGACACAGGAGCTGCACCAGCGGGACATCACCATTGCGTCGGCGAGCGGCTCCACCTCAGACCTGGAGCAGCGGCTCAGAGCAGAGATTGAAAGAGCAGAGAGGAAAGCAGTGGAGCACAGGGTAAAAAAGGCACAAGACTCTTATGCTGTCTGTTCAAGGGATCTGAAGGCTTGGAACACCATCCTGCTTTTTAGCTACATTAGTACTTTCCTTCTCTCTTTAGCCTCTGCACAAAAACTGAGACCTTCTGAAGGAATCTTCTAATGATGGTGTTCACTGAATCTGTCTTGCTGCTTCTTTTCAAACCAGCAGCCTACAGTTCCTCAGAATTCTTTGGGATCATTCATGCTAACTAGGCCAGGATGGATGACATCTTTGAAAACTGCATGATTATTTTTGTAGCCTTCTCTGTAGGGTCCTTGTACGACTGACAGCCCAAACCTTGCTTAGTACTTGAATCTGAGGGTGGAAAATGCTTGGAGGGTGTTTTGGGCATGTATTGTGTTCTTTTTCTGAGCTTGTTGTTTGCCTCTGTCTCCTCAGGTAATTCTGGTCCAGCTGGAAACCTTGAGGCTGGAAAACCGTCATCTCTCCGAGACTCTGGAAAAGACAGAGTGTGGTCAGCTGAAGGTATGCCATGAGGGCCAGGGGCTGGGAAGGGGCTAGCCTTGTGTTCCTGCTTGGGAATAGTCAGAGTCTTTGCCCAGGCCTCTCAAAATGGGGGATAGAGCTCAGTGAACTTAAAACCCACGCAAAAGGGGCAATTTGAGAGGAAATAAGATGCAGAAATATCAAGCTTTTGTTCAGTCAGAGAGTGGTGAAGAGAACTGCAGAAGCAGCCATCATTTCCATTTCTTCTGCATGGGCTCTGGCCCACATTTTTTAGTACATTTCATTTCACTTCCATATTAAGCCAGTTTACCTCAAACCTTTGACTCTCAACCTGTGAGGTCCTTTTGACCTGTCCTAGAGCTGTAACTGCTCTGGCCCTTGAAAGACTTGGGGTGAGAGCGTGTTCTGCCCTGGTGAGGAGCCATTCAGCAGGGCTCTCCCTTGCACTCCATGGGCAGTATGCAGGCTGGGAATATGGGCTGGATGTGTTGGGGCAGTGTTCTTGGAAAGGGCCCTGTGGTGGGCTCCTGCAGCTGAACAAAACCTCCAAAACTCTTGAGGCAGAGGGGAGAAGAGGAGCCTGTATGGAAGAGGTACAGCCTTGGCAGAAATAATGAGCTGGCTCATTTTGTGAAGGAAGAAGTGGCTGGTTTGCAATTTCTGTCTCACCTTAAGCAGAATGGATGCTTCCCAGAGGGCAAGGGCTGGATTCAGACAGCTGACAACCTCATGAGAGTACGTCAGAGCTTTTATCCTGTTAGATCTGTGAGAAGGAAATACTCAGCTCTTAGTATTAGTTTGGAGTGATTGTCAAATGTGCCAAGTTCCTGGGAAAGTGCTGAACAGAAGCTTGTGGCTGGTGGGATGGATTAAAACCAGAGCTTTCTGGGGGGCTGATTTGAAACTGAATTAACCTAAGGCCCATTACTTTCTGCTTGAAAAGTAGCTGGTGGCTTTTGCCTGTGTGAGTTCCCAAAAACGTGGTGGCAGTGTGCAAAGCAAGAAATCTGCCTTAAAAAAAAGCCCCACAGCCCAAGGCACAGGAGCTGGATCTTGGCCTGGGGTCCTAACGCACATTTGGAAAGACCTTAGATACAGAGGTGATGAGAATGAGTTAAGCATCTAAGTTAAACAGAAGTGGCAAAAAGCAAGTGGGAATGTCATGGGAGTAGAAGCAGTGGAAATTACACCCACCTGGCCTAGTAAGAGGAAGATGATGGGAAGAAGCAAGTTGTTCAGAGTTTCAAAAAGGCCAGAGGCAGGTGCATCTCAACTATCCTAGGTCCATGTTTAAAAGGAATCCAGTGGTGAGAGAGACTGATCTTCCAGGCAGATCAGCACGTTGGTTCTGGATGCAGGCCCCATAAGCCATATATGTAATTCATTTGCTCCTAGGAAAGTCTTGAAGGTTTCACCAGTCAGAATGAGCTTAGGGGATATGCCTTAAGGCATCTCTTGCTGGCCCTTGCTCTGGATGTGCCTGTGGTGTCTTGCAAACCAGAACTTCTGACTTCTGCCCTTCTTTGTCTGTTAGGGGGACGATGGCACCCTGAGAGCACTGAGGGAGGACTACACCACTGAGCTCCAGAAATTAGTATGTGAGAACCAGCAGCTGCGGAAGGACCTCGCAGAGACCAGGGCGAAACTGGGGGTCACTGCACAGGTGTGCCCGGGTGAACCCCAGGGCACCGCTCAGCAGGGGCAGGGCAAAGAGCCCAGGGATGTACAGCACAGGTGAGTGACCCTGGGGATGCTGCTTCCTCAGGGGGAAGGAGGGCAGAAGGTGTGGGGGTGTGGGGGGTTTAATGGCATGCTGTGTCTCTCTCCAGTGCATCGTGTGTCTGGGAGAACACAAGGACTCTTTGGGAATCTGCCTTTATGCCTTAAGCAGTGCAGGACTTGGAGTCCCAGCTGGGTTGTGTTCTGCAAAGCCAGCAGTGTTTGTCTTTTGGCTGCCTTTGCCTCTCTCTGGAGCAGCAGTCTGTGCTGCTTTTGGTGACAGGGTTGGATGTGACCCAGGCAGCCGTGCTCCTTTCTGTGCTGTGCTAGGATGTGCAGGCTGTGGTTTTTGGTATCTACAGCAGCAGAAGAGAGAATTCTCTACAGGGACTGGATGTGCATCTGGAAGTGCTATGGAAACAAGTTTGGATTGCCAGGGCTGTTAGTAACATCTCTGTTAATTGTTGCCTCTGTGTGAATTTTTGCTTGAGTTCAGCTGCTAAGAGACAAACTCAGTTCTGTGCTCAAACCTGCCTTCCAGGACAGCTCGGGAAGCACAGCATGAGCAGGATGAACACGCAGGGAGGACACATCTCCAGCCTGACAGGACTGCTCAGCATCATCACAAGGAGTCCCAGAGGTGTGGGGCTGCTGAAACAGGAACTGTGACCCCCAAGATGGGTGAGCCGCCCTCCCAGAGCAGCAGCAAGAGCTGCAAGGAGTCACGTGCCTGGCTGGGAGCGGAGTCTGTGCTCCTTGCAGTGGATGAAAACAAAGATTTTGCAGATGAAGCATCTAAGCAGCCTGCCTCAAATCATCACAGAGAATCTGTGTTTTTGGTAAGCAGTTGTACAGGAGCTAGTTGCTGCTCAACAGCTGAAAACAGAGCTGGGTTCTCATCTGGCAAAAAGAGACAGGCTTTTGAATGCATGACCTAACTGCATGTTGTGTGTGATCCTGTATGTAAATCAAGTGTTAAACAGGGAGGGAAAGCCACTGCTGGATGGTTAAGACTTGGCCAGAGGGATCCACGTGGTGGCTCTTCAGAGCTCCTTGGAGCAGAACTTTGTGTTTGTGTGCTTGCTAAGCTAATTCCAGGAGCTCATGGTTCTCTCCGTGCTCTACCTCAGTGTGTACCAGGACCTGCTCGTGTCCCCTCCGAATTCTGCTTCAGCTTTTGGCTTGGGTCTGTAGTAGAGGCTCAGTGTGGGTGTGGAGTGCTGGGTATGTCTGTTTCACACAGTCTCTGGCTGCCTGTTGCTGCACGTCTGTAAAGCACAGGGTCGGTTTTACCCCTTTCAATGGGGCTGCAGCAGTCAGCACACTGAACCTAAAGCTGCTTGTGCTTGCTGATGGAAAAGCCTGAAATCCCTGCTTCACTGACAAGGGGAGCCTGCTCTTTTTCCCAATTGCTGATGATACTTTTTTCATAGGGGGCAGTGTTGGCACTTTCTCTGTCCTACCTCAGCTCAGTTGCTGAAGCACTTGACCAAGATACAGAAAATTTGCACTGAATCACTTCTTCCTGTCATGTTTGGGGAGGGGAGAATGCTGAGCACTGGTCCTTGCTCCAGACATGTTGCTCCAGCAGTGCTCAGAGCAGTTTCTCCTCTGTTTGTGTGTTGGTAGCAGTGACAACTTTTAAACTATTAGCTCTTTGTGGGAGTCCAGAGATGAGGCTCTAAAGCTGATGCACAGATAAGTGGAGGCTTGTCAAGTCTGTAGATCTTGGTGCAGTTTACTACCAAGAATAGGTCTTGATTGTTTCAAGACTAAAGTAGCTTGTGCACATACCCAGAAAACAGTGTTGGGAACTTAGGCAACTGCTATATTCTAAATGGAAACTCTTCAGGATGCAGGATTGGACCTAAACTGTGAACAGTTCCACTTCAGGGTCTGAGAAGCTCTAGGGCTTGATGTTTAATAGAAGAGAATGGGCTGCTTTTTATTCTGAGAGGTAGAAATAAGGTTTCTAAGGAAATGCAGATATTTGTCCTGGTGTTGACTGGAACTCCCTGCTCATGGTCAGGCTCCAGTGTCTTTAAATCAATCCTTTTAGCACTAAGAGTGCTAAGAGTTCTCTTCAGTAGGCAGTAGTGGGGTGGGAGAGATTGTTGTCTGTAGCCTTTTCTGTTTCCCTTTGTTCCTGGCTGTTGATAAGACCTGAAAATGATGAGACTTCAGGATTTGGAAATAACCAGTTGTCTTCTCTTGCCAAGACACTGAGACAACTTGTCTGTAATGGAAAGCAGCCCTTTAGTAACCTTAATATTTCACGTGCCAGCCCCTGTGCATGAGGCTTCTCTTCATCAACTTGTACATTAAGCCTGGTTCACAGTGTTGTTTTTGTAAGTTAATAACTTGTGGGTAAGCGATGTGAGGAGCAGGAATAGTTCTTGACTGTAAAGGAAAGAATCTGGAGTAGTTTGTTGACTGTTGCTGGCTGAATTGCTGTTCCATGAGCTGCAATGAGATTTGGCCTGTACTTGCCTGTGGGATTGTACCAGGAGCCCTTTACTTTGGGGAAGAAGAGGAGAGGTATATGAAAGAAAGCAGAGATATTCCCAGTGTGGAATATCTGGTGAAATAATTACCAGTCTGGCAGTGCTTTCCCTTCCCTGGACCCAAACTCTGTGGTGCTCCCGCTCACTGAGATTTTTATGGAGACAAGGAGCAGGATGTAGACCTTGAGTTGTACTAACAGCCAGGACAAACCCCTTGGTATTCCATAGTGACCTTCTCTAGCTCTGATTTTTTGGTATTGATTTTTTGGCAGTGTTGGCTTGGTGCAGCAATCATTGCTGGCTGGAGGTGTTGGGAGGGACATGACCTGTGATACAAGTGTGAGGCCTGAGTGCTTAGTCTGCCCACTAAGATGGAAATGAGCCCTCTAGGAGCATGTTCGGTTGTGTGGTTTGCAGGTCAGGGGTGTTTCTGGCCAAAGCTTGGAATGAAGGAATACCTGATAATCCCTTTTTTTCCCTTTAGTGCCCCTTGCCTACAGCTTCTGTCGGATCCATAGCTGCACGATACCTGGAAGATGAAGAAGCGAGATCCCAGCACATCCTGGAATGCCTAAATGCTCACATTGAAGAACTGAAAAAAGAGAGTGCAAAGATAGTGAGACGATTTGAACACCAGGAATAATGTTTCTTGTGGAATGGGAATGCTGGTTACTTTACGTGGTTCCAGACTGTGACTGGGAAGGTGCCTATATCCAGTTGGTATTGGAGCTTGGGTGAGAGGCCATGTGTCCCAGCTGGAGCTGAATCAGCAGGATGGGAGTTGAGGAGAAGGAGCTCATCTCTACGTGCTTGCTCTGCTGAGGGGTGTTACACCACAAACATTTTAGGCAGCTTGCTGTAGGTCAGAGACCTGCATCAGAGCTATGTGCTCACTCACAAAGATTATGGTGTTTTTTAAAAGCAAACCATTTGCTGGTTTTTATGTAAAGTATTTTAAGTATATTTTATACGTGTAAAAGCATTGAAATAAATCAGAATGGCAAACACCTCTTTTCTTGTTCGTACAAATACACAAAGTGACTCCTGTGGCTTATCTTCCCTTCTCATCAGGAACTTGGATCAACACCTTTTCCATCACACCATAGCTATGTTCTTCAAGGACCAAGGAATGTAATTCCTCTTTCCTTTAGACTATCTGCATTTTTTCCAGTTAATTTGCCCTCAGTGGAATTTCTTAATATTTGCTGGTTCTTGCAGCTTCTGCCCTTTACAGTTTGTGTAGTATCTGGTGTCTTTATCTTGCTGTACAAGGTACTTGGAGTACTGCAGAATAGCTGAGGAATGAGTGGCTGAATTCTGGTTGTGGTCACAGCTCTTGCAAAGAGATATGGAAATAGGAAATGACACTGGATGGGAGGAGAACCCACAAGCAGGTGAGGTTCATCCACACGTCGTTGCAGCTGCCACGTGAGCTGGTGCCAGCCTGGTTTGAATCTGGGCAGTCTGGTGGAACTGCTGCATCAAAATACATCTGTGACCTCTTTTGGGGAAAATATTCAGTCTCTCCTTGAGGGAAGTGTGTTGTTAGTGAGCGAACAAGACTTGTTTCTGTGGACTTGTTTTCTTTTGGGGTCTCCGCAGTGCTCCTGTGGCTGAGTCTTCACAGCCTCTGTACAGGCAAACCTTGGGATGAGGGCATTCCATGTCCATAAGTTTCTTGTTCCTTTCCATCAGCTTCCCCTTATGTTAGAGCAGGTTAATGCTGTCAAGGAACAGGGATTCAAAAGCACCTGGTGCACCAGAGCCCAGCCATTGTGTCAGGCAGGCGAGTTCAGCCAAGGGGATGCCTGGCTGCAGACTGGGGCTGCGCTTGGGCAAGCACCTCTGCATCCCAGGGTTTAGAAATGTTCCAATCCAAAAGTCCTTGTATTTTGGCTTTCTCGTGGAGTTCTTTGCACGAGGATGAAACCTTCAAATCCATTCTGGATTCTCATTGTGCAGCCTTTGGAATGAGGTGCTGAACTGCCCCCAGCTGGGGCTGGGCTGTGGTCGTGTTCCGCACAAAGTCAGCAGTGGCCTCGGATCCTCTGCAGAGCTGTCCATGGGGAAGTGTTTTTGGAGCATCCGCCCTGTCTGTCCAGATCTCAGGTAAGGACTTGTTGGTCGTGGGGCATTTTGATAAAATCTGAACAGCAGAATACACCCAACTGTTTCCTCTTTGCAGGTGAACCTGCAGATGCACCGAGTGTGACATGCCAGAACCCTTAGGGATCCCTCACAGCCTTCAGTGAGGCCACCAATTTAATTTTTGAAATGATACCTTGAAAATAGTAGTATATTTCCTGAAGATTTGTTAAGTTAGTTACTGAGTGTTGCATCATGCAGTTGGTGTTTTCAGAAGTTCAGGAGACATTTTGCCTTCTGATGTTCTCTTCCGTATCCCTTCAGAGATATTTGGCAGTTCATGTTGGCAGAAGGGAAGAGCAAGCTTGAAGATGATCCATTTGTTTAATTAGCAGCCGTAATCCTACAGTTTTATCAATTTCTAATACCTGTAATAAGCTGCTTCATTCAGGGAGTAGCCAAAAAATTGGAACTAATGTGATCCAAAGTAACATCTGCAGCAGGGGAACTGCTGAGTTACTTCCCTGTGTTGGTGTGTGTGTGCTCTGTCTTTCCCAGCTTCTCTCTTTGCAGATAACTGAAAAGTCTGTTCCAGAGCTGTTCTCCTGGTGTTGGAGCCTTGGCTGTGCTGAAGAATGTGCATTTTTTATGAGGGGGAGGAGAAGGAGCTGTGTTTATCCTGGAGGGAGATGTCACAGCAAGTGCAGACTTCTGAGATGCTTTTATCTGGGGCTGCAGGGTTTCTCAGGCATTCTCTGCCTTTGCAGTGTCAAACCTCCCTTGGACTAATCACCTGGCCCTGGAAGCTTTATAATTAATGAAGCTGGAGAGGGGGTTTGTGTCTTTGAACTTATGCCTTCGATAGCACTAGAGAATTTCTTGCACATTTGCAGGGCAATGTTTGTTTTCTGTTTGAGACAGAAGTGTGGAACTTTATTTGCATCACTTCCTGTTGTCCATCTGCAGAGGGGGAGCTGTGCAGGCTCCATCTGTCTTTAGTATGTTACAGATGTTCTGCTGTGGGTGTGACAGTGCTTGGGGTCACTTTGAGGGGTTAAAGACTCTGGGACTCTGTAGATGTGTGGAATTGCAGCTGCCTGGGTTTTGCAGAGTTGGGTTGCAGGAACAGGGAATACTCCCCGAGGTCATGCTGGGTAGGGGGCAATAGTACATAAACTGTCCTCTCTACTCTCTTGGGGTAAGTTTTTGTTCCCCCTGCCATCTTGAGACAGAAATAGAGCACGTGGGCTTAGAGAGAGGGCTTGTGGAAGTGAGTCATTGAGACAAGGAGCAGGGACCGCGTTCGTAGCGGTGTCACCTGCGGAGAGGCTTTCCCAACGTGTCTGTTTGTGTACGTGTGAGTGAGCATCAAATATGTGGTGCCATGAAGGGCCTCTGTACTTCGGTATCCTTGACCCTGTTCAGTGGAAGGAGTTGTTTTCTTTAGTCACTAAGCTCTCTGGGATGCTTCCTTATCCTGCCATTGTAAGAAGTGACGTATTTGACTGGATCAGCTTGACCTGTGAAATGAAAGCTACTGCAGTGTGTCCTCCTTGATCTGAAAAGTGGGATCTGAGAAAAAAGAACCCTTCTGCCAGGCACCAAAATAAACCAGGGCTGTCTGTGCTGACAGACAATACTTGCTTTAGCCTTCAAGGTCCTTAGGCAAACAAAAGATCCCCGAGTCTGCCTTGCATCTGTGCTGCTCAGTCTGTGCTGATGCCCAGGGAGCGGGTGCCTGCTGGGCTCCACGGCTTGTTAGTGTTCCTGCAGGGAGGAGCTGCTGCCACCAGATTTTGAGGGCAAAGACACTGAGCTGTTTGGGGGAGGACTTAAAACCTACTTTTATGCCGCATATGGAGCATCTTGTCTCCAAGTACAAAAAGACTCTGAAGCTTTGCTGTGCTCCCAGCTTACCCTGGAGTAAGCCCTGTTAGCTTACATGTTGTGTTTATGCTGGCAGCTCCTGTCTGCAGCAGCCTGCATCATCACAGAGAGTGCTGATCCTGGAATCTGGCTGCAGGTATTCAACCCGCTTAAGTGGGAACTTAACCCTGGGTGCTGGGGTGGAAGGAGTAATGTAGGAGTGAGCCTGCTGCAGGTGGGCAGCCCTGTGAGTGATTCCTGCCACCCAGTCACTGAGGAGGGAATGTAGGAATAACCCAGCTCTTTTGTGTGGAGAATACAGCAGCTTTGGGAAGAGAATTCATATTGGTTGGTCAATGAAACAGAGTGCAAAAACATAACAGGTTTATTTTCAATCCAAGCTCAAACAGAATACCTCTTGGGTCATGCTAACGCTCACAGGCATCTGAATCAGTTATGAAAATGTTGCTCCATCTCGGGATGTGCATTTGTGATGGGGTTCAGTAGAAGCCCCCCTTTGCCTTGTGAGTGGAGGCGTTTTCCAAGAGAACAGCACCAAATGATTTGTTACAAGATAATAATGTCACTCAGCCTGCTGTCCCACAAAACCCAGTCAGTTCATAGCTGCAGTATTGCATAGACAGGTTGGAGTAAGGAGTGATTTCTGAGAACTTTATTCTCATTTTTATGGTCATTTTGGTTATTTGGAAACACCCATATGCTTCAGATATAATTACAGCAGAAAAAGTGTCTACAATACTCTAATATAAAAAGGTAAAAATGATTTTGTTTATTGTATTTAAGAGTCAGTGTAAAAAGTATTTTTCCAGTATTATTGAAATCTGTAAGACAGTGAAGTGCACAAGGAAACTTCATGTTGTATGCTCTTCCTAACTCCTCTTTCTCCTCAGATGTATTTTGCAACTTGACTAAAGTTATACAGAAACTTGGTTTAAATATCCTGAAGTTCCTCGTGTCCAATGTTGCTGCTCAAAACCAGGGTGCACTTTCTTCATCCTGCCCCATAACTAGGTGAATTCTTGGAGTAGCCCTCGTAAGACTTTTCTTATGGTCCATAACTTGGAAACCAGCAATCCCTGCTGGCACAGAATTCCCTGCAGACAGTCAGTTGTTTTCTTGTAAGTATTTGCCTGGACAGTGTTACTGAAATAACCCGCAAGGGTTTTATCTCATGTCTTCCACTGCTGCTCCTTTTCTTAACAGGATTTTCTGCTTCCTTGACCATCTTTGAGCCCACGGTCTTGCAAAAGCCTGCAAGTGTTATCCTGCATTTGTTGAAAGAACAGATTTGGTTGAGAGAATGAGCAATCTCCAAAAGGTGCTTTGGTTTGGGGCACGCTGGGGAGGTTGGTTCATGCAGGTGAGTGAAAGAACAAGGAGTGGGTGTTACTGGGTCTCAACTTCGTATCTGAGGACGCTCGAGTAGGAGCTGTGGTTGGCGTTCTCGTGCACCATCACAAACACCTCTCTGCACCCCGAGGTGTTGAAGGTTCCCTCCCAGCAGTCCCTGTTCTGGGTGAGAGGGTGGATGTCCTCAGACCGGACCAGCACCTTGGCGACGCCGTGCATTTTGAGTTTGAACTGGACGTTGCAGTTGGCCGGCAGCAGGCCCGAGAGCGGCTCCAGGATCTCGTAGTCTTGCAGCCACTTGCCGTAGCTCTTGGGGAAGGCTGGCCACTTCACCTCTGTGTTCAGGCACCTGATGAGGTAGTTGAAGACGTAGTCGTAATTACCAGGGTCCGACTTCTTCTTGGAGTAGATCTTGAGAACGAAGCTCCCTGCGTGCGGGAGGTGGACCTTCAGCTCGATCTGGTTCCCGCGGTGGGTCTGCAGCACGTGCCGCCTGCCCATGTCCTCGTCGAGGCTGCTGCCGTCGGTGTGCAGCGTGGTGAGGACGCTGATGTCCTTGCTCAGGGTGAAGGTGAGGGAGCAGCGCCCGTCGTTGGTGTGCAGGACGGGCTCGCGGTGTGACGGCTGCAGGAAGCCCTGGCGCTCCGAGAACCAGCTGGGCCCGACGGGCTGGTGCAGCTCCTTGGGGAAGCACATGGCCTTGTCCACGGACTTGCACTCCACCACGTACTCCACCACGCACTTGTAGACGTCATCTGAAGCCTCGGCCTTGGAGGACTTGGCAAAGATCTCCAGCTTGTGACTCCCTGTGTTCTGTGGGTAGACATCCAGCTTCATTCCGTGTTTTTTCAAAGTCATCAAACCGTGTTTGTCTGTTCCCTTCAGCTTAAACATGAATAACATGTTGGAACGGCAGTCCACGGATACAGAGGCTTTTCCTTTTACTAGGAAATACAAAAGAGAAGAGGCTGCATAGGAGTATCAGTACAGTTTTTGCATGTACCCCCTGTTCTGGGAAGGCTAATCTGGCCCAGTAAATTGCTGTTTCTCTAGCAGTAAAACCAAGAGCTGCAACTGGCAGGTCGTAGCTTGTCAGCTGTTTGCATAGACCAGTGTCCGTCAGAAAGAATGAGAGTGGCCTTTGTTTGGGAGATGTGCATTTATCCTCTTCTGATACACCCTGACATGGAGCTGTGGTCTGATAGAATGTGAAAGCCTGTGTGAAACATAACTGAAAGTATGGGGCAACCTGGTCTAGTAGATGGTCTAGCCCATGGCAGGGAGTTGCAATGAGATGGGCTTTAAGGTCCCTTCCAACCCAAACCATTATGGACTTCTGTAATTCTGTGATCATCAAGGGCTGAATTAGAGGTGATTAGACCCAATTGCCAGCCCAGGAGCTTCAAAGTGCAGGAACTCTCCAGTATGTGGATATGAGATTAATCTACCTCCCTGTGAGCCTGTTCCCAAACAGCTTGAAGTCTTCATTAAGTCCTAAAATGTTGATGTCCTTAAGTTTTAACTCTGTTCTTAGCATTCACAGATCAGCCATCCAGTTAAATTCCTGCAGCTCTTGGAAAATCCAAGGAAAGGGGGTCTTAAACGTGGGCCTTGTCATTCAGTCATGGCACCTGAGTGGCTTTATGTTAAAGGAGCTGCTGCACTCACTCAGGTTGCTCAGTATTGCCCAGAGAGGTGCCCAGTGGTGTGTGCGGGATGTGGGATGCAGGAGGGAAGATGCTCCGTGGCCTCTCCGTTACCTGTGTGGATGATGGGAGTCTCGGGGTGTGTGGCCAGCATCCCCAGCGTGTAGAAGTTGCTGTTGTGCAGCATGTTGTTCTCAAACTCCTTCAGCGTCAGCGTGGGCTTAAGAAGCTGCCAGTTACTGTTATCTGGGAAGTGATTGTTAATGAACAGGGCCGGGTGAGTCAGAAAGTAAAACTCATTGTACCTGGGAGAAGGGAGAAATTAGGGAAAATGAGTAATTACAAATAGTGAATTCTTCCCCCTCACAGTGGTGGTGGTTTCAGCAGGAGGATGTTGGAGTGGTTTGAGCTGCTGATAAACTGAGATCCGTGGGTTTGAAATTCCCCAGGCAGAGAAGAAACCTGAGCTCTGGTCTTCTGTTTCCAGGGCAAATGCTGAGCTTTGGGATAAACCCTGGGTATTTGCACTATTCCCTTGCACACCCACAGGCTCCTGGAAAAAGAGGGAGGCACTGGGTGTTGACTCCAATCGATTCACAAAAGCTGTGAATCGAGTGCCACGGACTGTTGCCTAAACTGAAGCTGTGATAAGCAAACCCAGTTGGCTTTTGGCAGTTTGTGACTTGCTGCTCAGGGCTGCTGCCTCTCTACAGGCCGTGCCCCGTGCCTTGTGCAGGCAGCCTGGGTACCTCGCTCATGGCTTTGGGTCTTGCTGTGGTACCAAATGCACCTGTTTGGTTTGCCAATCCCATCAGCTTTCCTTCTGCCTTTGTGGAGGGTTTATGTACTAAGAGAGAGGGGGTTCTTTACCTGTAGGTGAACTTGGTGAAGGAATCATCCACAGAACCACTCCCCCAGGTGCTGTCCAGTAAATGCCACCTTCCCTCAAGGTAGACGGCGTTCCAGGCATGGTCAGAGTCCCCTGTAAAGGTCTGCCCTGTCTTGTACCCGTGTCCCTTGGCATGTCCCGAGAGCTTTTTGCACTGAATCCCTGCAAGACTGGAAGGAAACGATAAGCTGCAGCAGGAGAGTCCTGTTTTAAACCTGTCAGGTACTTCTGGAGAAGGAGAAAAGGTGATGCTGCCTGAGGTGTTGGGTGGGGCTGTTTGTTTTTGTAGCCTTTGCCCAGAGACTCAGAGAGCCCTGCTGGAGGAAGGGCCTTTTCTCTCCCAGTTTTTGTGTATTCCCAGTCTTTTTGCCTGATGCGCCATCAATTCAGCACTGTTAGAGGATGACAAAGATAAAGTGTGCTTAATTGCTCTCTGTCTTGTTACTCAGTGGAATCCCTTTGCTGCTGTCCACAATTAGCCCATGTAATTATAAATTAAAAGCACAGGCTGTTCTCTCCCCGTGACTGTGGGCCTGGTGTTTGACACCAGCTAAGGTATCTCAGACCTCATGGGATTGTGGATGCTGATTTAGTTTCCTGAAAGAATGAGCTTTTGCTTGCCCAGGGTAGAAATGATTAAATAGTCTCTTTCTAAAAACATGATGAATACCTGTGTGGATGTGTAAATAAGATTTAAATAAGCACTGTGTTAATAAGCTCTCTGCTGATGGATTCTAACATTGGCATCTTATTTCACCATTAATCTAAAATTGCTTCACTTGGAGCGTTGTCTTTTGTGTAGGACAGCACTGACATTTTTCTTCTTCATTGAGAAGTGTGTTAAATGGAACAACTACCTTAAGTAATAAAATGTGCAGGCTTCTAGAGAGAGATTGTCTGCATCATGTGGGTTTAGCTCAGGAGAAAAGTGATATTTATGGGGAAGATAATTAGCATGGTTGTTAAGAAGTGGAGGCCTGATAACAGATACTGGCTGGCAATCGGCAGTGCAGTGGCACTTGTAGGGAGGGCTGCTTTATCCAGGGAGAGGATGCTGGTTTCCAGGGGAGGTGGGCACTTGAGCAAAGGAGAAGATGGAGCAGTGATAGTGGGCACTGCCTGTTCCACGAGTATCCAGAACAAACAGGCCAGGCTGGAAGGAATGCCACGGAGAAACCTGGTGCTGCAGGTGGTCTGGAAAGCCCTTGCCAGCCCACAGGCTCCTGTGAGTCAAATTCTATCGTGGGGCTGGGCAGTAAATCTGGAACAACTCCACTGACAAGACTGGTGAGAGCCTGGATTTGCATGATGTAACTGAGACTAGGAGCTGGCCTGGGAGCTTTAGGGAAGATTTGATCCTAGGAGTTTCAAGGAGCTAAGTACCAAATTCCCACTAATTTCATGGGGATTGGCATCTAATCCTTCTAGGCTTCTCTAGACATTCTTGTTAGCTGGGATATTCAGAGGGAACATTAAGGGACAAATTCTGCTCTCACGGTGCTCTCAATTACAGTGAATGTTGGCAAAGCAGCAAGAGTTTGTGCTTGGATGTGTTCAAAGTTCCCAAAATAAAGACCAGAGCATTTAAACTGGTCTCTCTAGTAATGGACAGACAAAAATCCAAGCTAAAACATCCTGTAAAGGAGCAACTCTGTACTGCTGAAAAGGGTGCTCATGTCTCTCTTCTTGTGTCAATGACTTTATGTAGATAAATTAAGCAGGCAGAGAGAAGATTGGGAAGATCTCCAGAACTGGTTGAGGTGGCAGTGTGAGGTTGAAGATGACCTAGATATAAAATGGACAGGAAGAACTGAATTAAGAAACAGTTGGCAACATTTGCTTGGTGCAGCAAGGAGATTAAACACGAAGTTGCTTTTCTGCCTCAAAACCAGTTGGAAATAGTCTGGCTCTTACTACAGGTGTCACTGGAATTCAATGGCATCTTCTTCCCTTTGATTTTAGGTTGACTTTGATCATTTCATCTAAAAAAGGAGCAAATCTGGCTTCTCCAGAAGGAAACAGAATGGTTTATGCTTGTGGTAGGTAGGTGTACGCCTCTGCTCCTGAAAAGAGGAAAGCTGCTGCCTGCAGGAAACGGGAGAAGCAAGAGGATGTGAAATCTGGAATGCTTTCAGATGGGTTATGAAGAAGGCACAGCTAGCTGAGTGGTCAGATCCCCTTTGGGCAGTGAGGCCAGCTTTGCTCCCAAAGCTGCTGAAACCTCTCCTGGGAAAACAATTGTTGTGCCTTCATCACTAACCCTGGTGAGCGAGTGTCTCCCTAATTCCAGGCTGTGAGGTTTGCCCTAAATTGGATTCATGGATTTGCACTGCTTCACTCAGCCATGCTGCCTCCTCGAGTCTGCTTGCCAGCTGGGAAGCCAGTACTTGATAAGTGCTGCTGAAATATTGGTCAGGAGCCTGTGTTTGCATTCATTGCTATCACACCTGATGTTTGGAAAGTGATGCCTTATGGCCAGCTTCCCACTGTCCCCACCTCTCCTCTCTGACAGGAATCTCAGCTAATGGGAAGAAGTCTGGCTGCCAAAGCTGTGGTCAGAGGTGACACTGTTGTGTCTGCAGCAGGAATTGTTCCCTCTGGCACTGGGACAAGTAGGACTCAATCAATGTCAGCCGTTGCCTTCGGGAGGACCTTTGGGGGGGACTCCTGGTGACTGGCAAATTGGGTTGTTTGTTCAAGTTCCCTCATAGGAGCTAGGGAAAATAAAGGCATGTTAAAACACCTTTCCCCCTCAAAAACCTGGCTCTGAGAAGCCTTTCAGTAAGATGAGTGCTCTTTGCCTCCTGCCTTTCTGCTTAGACTCAGCGTAAGAGCAGAACAGAGCACGGGAAGAAGGGATGAGGAGATCTCTGTGCAAGAAAGAGGTGTTGTCTTCAAGTACAGTTTTTCAGGACAGGAGCTAAACATTTTGCTAATATTTGACAATATAATAGTCTGGGTGACTGGGAGGTTTCCTGAATCACATGGTGACTAATCAGCCTGGAACTGAGGAATTGCGGGTAAATCAACAGAGCCTTTAAATAGTCAGAGATATCCTTGGAAAGATTAATGCTTTTAATGAACTAAGCATATGCTTTTTAATGAATAGATGCAAATTCCCCCCTTCTAACTGCTAATAACTGTTCCATAGGATGCAGCTATAAATGCATACTTCACCATCCTGTTTCTTTACTCTTTAGAAAACAAGATCCAATATCATAGAATGGTTTGGGTTGGAATGGACCAAACTATATTGTGGGATAAGTTGTTGGCTGCAAGCATTTACCACTTCAGCATCTGGCACAGTATGCTGGGGTTTTTTTTTTTCTCTCCTTTTCCCTGTAGATTTTGTCTGTTCTATGGTGAAAACCTTCTCAAATCCTTTTGGAAAGCCAATTATTACTTGCACATGCTATTAATAACTGGTCTGTGATTTTTCCAAGGGAATGGAAACTGCTCCCTGGGGGGGCCACCTTGCAAGCCCACCCTGTTAGGATGACTTCCTAAAGTCCCTTCCAATCTGCCGTCCCTGAGTTGTCAGGTCCAGTTTTCTCCTTTTGGGCAACCCTTCTGCCTAAGGCTGATCCCCAAACTCTCCAAGCACCTTCATTGCTTTCCTCGCTGTGGGTTTTGGGGGTTGCCTTGTGCAACAGCCATCTCCTTTCCTTACTGGGTTGGAGAAACATGAGGGAGAAGGGATTGGGGCTGCCCCCTGTGCTCCCTACCAAGGAAGGGGCTGCCTCTTCTTAGAAATGGCTTTGTGACTTTAAAGCCCTGCTCTGTGGAGGAGTTTAGGTGACTAATCCCCAGTGAAGTCCACAAGATTTTGTTGGCAGAAGAAAGGATTAGAGTCATTAAATGGCAACGTGGCTACGAAATGGGAATTGCAGTATTGGCCTCAACAGTGCTGCACCCTGAGCTTGGCCACAGAAAAGAGTGTGGTAAGTGCAAGGCAGTGTCCCTGGGGTGCTCCTGGAGGGGACAGGGCATCTCCAGAGGGTTTGGGGGAAAGTTCCTCCTGGGACTCTGCCTACTTCTTTTAAGGGAGCGTGTTGGAGACAGCACTCCTTGTTCAAGTCTTGCGATGCTTTTAACCTTCACATCCAGATACTCCAAGGAAAATTCTACTTCTTCTAATCAAATTAGCTCCGTGTTTTCATCTGCCATTATGTTAATGCAATGCGAAGCTCAGCAGATGGCACCAAGTAAATTATGCTGGGGAGGGGGGTGGAGGAGGGAGCAAAATTGACCTTTCTAGGACTTGCTGTTTTTCCACAGCATGGTTTGAAAGCTAAAGTTCCACGTCCTGCTTGAAGTCACATCAGTCAATGCAAAGGCAGACAGGATAGGCATGGAGATGACAAGGAATGTTAACTCTCCCCGACACTGAATGTTTCTGAACTTAATTTACCTGCACATGTGTTCAAAGAGCTCAGCGTAGCCCTCACAAATGCTCTTGCCCATCTGAAGCACATCTCTGGGCTTGCTCGACAGCTGGCTTTTGTTGTGATAGCCCACGACGTCGTATTCTGGGGGGAGGAGCACAGACAAAAGTTCATCCGAAAGCCTGAGGCAATGGGCTCGATGGGCAGCAGGAGCAGATCGCTTTTCATCTCCGTGGCGGAGCGGAACGAGCCGTGGCTGTGCTGGGGAGCTGGCCTGGACACTGCTGGGGCAGAGGGACAGCTCTGCCCCTCATCACCCTTTGCTCTAAGCTTGGGCTGGGGTTCAGCAGTTGAATCCAAGTGGGAGGAAAACTTTGATATTTTTGGACAAAATGAGTGTCCTCAGGAGCTGTCCTCAAGTGGAGGATCTACAGTCTCAAGAGTTCCCAGTACAAACCAGAGCATGCTGCATCTGAGGGAGTCGGATTGGTGTTATCTCAAAAGAAACTGCTGAGATTTTTGCACTCTTTGCAAGCAATTTATAGTAAAAATTCTTGAAAAGCAGCTTGATGGGAAACACCTGAAGTGGTTTGTTGCAATGAGTCCCGGAATTGTAGAATGGTTTGGGTTGGAAGGGGCCTTAAAGGTAATCTCATTCCAATCTCCTGCCAGGGGCAGGGACACCTTCCATTAGACCAGGTTGCTCCAAGCCCTGTCCAGTCTGGTCATATCAATACCTGGAAGCTCAGGAAATCTTGATTTGTTGGAACAAGTACACAACAGCAGCACAGCAGGGCTCCTTCAGACAGAGCTTGTGGAACTGGTCTGGGAAGGTTAATTCAATACCACCAACCTTGGCCCTGTCCACAACCTCTTTCTTCAAATACAGATCTATTTTTCTGACAAAGCTCTCAGGAATGCTGCATCAGCTGGTTCCCCCTCCCCTCAGTGCTGGGGCAGAGGAGGAAAAGCAGCAGCAGGCTGTGTGTGTGCTTTGATGAAATGCTGCCACTGCTTGACTTTCATCCGAGGGGCTCAGCCAGTGCCTCCTCGGCGTTGGCTCCAGGCACTGGGAAAGGCTGGCAGCTCCATCCTGGCTGTTCACTGACCACCAGCAAAGCTACAGGGCACTTTGGGGGGTGCTGGCTCCATGGGGCTTTCTATGTGTACCACAAATGACAGCTAAAAGAATTATTGCCTTTAGTGCTGATGCTGCGTGGGGATAGCAGCCCGTCACAGGCAGGAATTGAATGGGGTGGGAAAAGATGCCCAGAGAACAGTGTTCTCACTTAAAATCCATCTGAGGAAGGAGTTTATGTCATCAGTGCAATTCCAGGACAGATTCGTTGCATTTTTGCCAGCAGATTAAAATTCCCAACTCTGTTTCTTTTCCATGTGTGTAAATAGGGGTCAGTCTCACAGGAAGGAATGAGAGCCAGGGCCAAGGTGGTGTAACTCCATTGGAGGTGTGACCAGACAAGTCCATTCCACCCAAGAGCCAGAGCACAAAGCCAGGCTTCCCAACACCAGGGGCCTGCTTGTCACCTTCAGAGCCACCCGCCACCCCCAGAGCCCAGTTTTGAGGGGGTGGACAGGGAGCAAGTGATGATCCAGACTTCAGAAGCAACCTGGTCTAGTGGAAGGTGTCCCTGCCCGTGGCAGGGAGCTTGGAATGAGATGATCTTTAAGGTCCCTTCCCACTCAAACCATTCTAAGTTTGATCTCCATCCCTGGGCCGAGTCCCCACAGGCCGATACAGCCCCTCCAGCACAGTCTGATGCTGGTGCCTTTGCTCTGGGAGGGTCCCAGTGCCACACAGGTACCACCAGGAACCATCCAGCTGCCTTGCCCAGCTCCATGTCCCACACTGGCAGCTGTGTGACTGCAGTTCCTGTCTGTAGCTGCACCTTTCCAACCCTCCTGAGAGCTGCAACCACTCAGGTTCCCCTGCCCCTTCCTACTCAGTCCCAAGGCCAGAGTTACACAACAGCCTGGAGATGGCAAGAGGAGGAGGAGGCAGCACTTGTAGCCTTTCCTGTGTGGCACCTCAAAGGGGGGCTTCTTGCCACCCCAGCACCCCAATGGGGGGAAGCTGGATATGCAACATGATGGCATTTTGCATAACAGGAGCAGAAATGTTTCTTTCCCATTAAGTCTTGGGGGCAGAGGCAGAGCTGTCCTTTCCCTCACCTCCTACACTTCCTGATGGGGCACTGCTGCAGTGCAGGCCAAGTGATGGAGAGGAAAAGAGCAGGTTGGGCAGCACTGGCCTCATCTTGCATGCACTGGTATCAGCAGCTACAGGGTTAGCATGGCCAGGTCAGTCCCAAACTGCTTTAGTCTTGCCCTGAAGTATGGAGAGTGCTGATTTCACTGCATGTCCTGAAGCCCAGGCTTTGACTCGCCCAGCACTGGTTATTCTCTTTCCACTGTTAACCCATTTCTGCCCCCAATACCTGGGCCAGGCCTGGTTGGAGTCAGTCCATGCTCCTCAACATTCAGGGGATGTCTCTGTCCCTGACAGCTCTGCTGGGATCTCCTCACCAGAGCTTTTACACCATCATGTACACACAAACCTCGTGGGGCCTGGCAGTGTGAGGAGAGGGACTGGGAAACACTCTGGGCGCATTTCTGGATAAAAACCTCCAGAAAGCCTTCATTCCACTCCCCACATGGAACTAACTCACAAATACAGAGTAAGCTGCCATGGGTGACAGCAGCAGCCTTATCTTCAGTTGGAGACCTCAGCCTACCTATGTGGTGGCATATCCACATCCATATGGCTCGGACCTTTTCCAGGTCGGTGCGGGCTTGTTTCAGCAGGGCTTTGACCAGTTCCTCCACGCTGTTCTTGACGTTCACCTGTGTGTGGGGAGGAAGCACTGCAATGTCATGGTGAAGAAATCCCTGTGGTAGATCTCCCGTCCTCCCCATCTCTTGTTCTTCTGAAGCCAGTGAGACCCCACCTGCCAGAGACTGCTCTGCCTCTGGCTTCCTTAGAAATAGAGCTGCAGTGCTGTAGGTCCATGTATTTTTGGTTAGAGTTCCCAGAGTGGGACCTCTTTGCTAATGTTTAAAGGGAAAAGGTTTTTCACTTATTTGGGAGATTCTGCCACTGCCCCATAGCTCAGCCCAAGCTGGTGTTGGTGCTGGGAGCCAGGTTCATGGAACATCCATGCAGAGGAGCTGGGAGGAGGACAGAGGCAAAAGCAAGACTTACTTTTAACGCGTAGGCATCCAGCTTCTCAAATTGCTGCAGATCTACTGGCATGGATTTCAAAGAGGATTTGTCCCATGGATATGCTGGGAAGAAACGAGTTGTCATTGTTTTGGGAAGGGAGGAGATGTTTTTCCTGGCAGTATGGTGGAACAAGGGGACAGAACTCCTGCCTGGCCCATGGAGACATCCATCAGCGGGTGCTCAGGGAGCAGAGGACACGAGGGCACCCGCAGAGGTCCCTGCCAGCTGCGTGGAAAGCAGGAGCCATCCTGTCTAGTCTGCTAGGATTTGTGCAACACTGGAGTGCGAGCTGCCCCTGCAACTTTGGCACTGCATAACAGCATGGAAAATCCTGGGATATTGTGTGGAGGGACGGGAGAACAATGCAGAAGTATCAGGGAAAATCTGTACTGTGCAAGCCTTAGAAAACACATGACTTCTTAAAAAAACCCCAGCACTAAAGAGCTGGGTTTCTCTAGGAGTTTTGCATGGTAAAGGACCACCATTCTGCAGGAATTCAGGCACATGAGGAATGGAACACTGGGAGCAGTCAGACTGAACCTGCTGTGCCTACCCTCTGCATCTTTGCAGCCTCTGAGCTCCTGGTTCTACTCGGTGTGAACAAAGGGTTAATAACTTGCCCTAATTAACCAGATAAGTGATTTTTTGTTGAACAGTCTTGGAAGGAGCTGACACTGCTGCCTCCTGTCAGTGAGCCATGGGGGATGGATGGACATATCCCCTGGACCTGAGCCCTCCCTGCTCTGCTGGCTTGAGAGAGGAGAACTGAGAGCCATCTGCCTGTCCTGTGCTGTCAGAGCTGCTCAGGACTGAGAGATTCCTCTAGCTGTCTCTGCAGGATTGTTATTTCTCTGGGCTAAAAGGATTTAAAAGAGAACCTGAAGTGAAAACACTGTTGTGTGACTCCTGAGTGCTGGGAGAGGTGAACGGACGGTGCCGTGGAGCTGCTGTTTGCCTGGGCTGCCTTGGGCAGTGTAGGGGCACAGCTGGTCACTTCTGCCTTCACTCCTGACCCTCATTAGGCAAGTGGGACACCCCTCTGCCTGCTCTGCAGGTGCTGGGAGTCACAGAAGAGGCTCCCAGAGCATCCTGTCCCGGCTGATGAGCCAGCAGTGCCTCTGAAACTTGTATCCACCCTCTGCTCCTGCTCCACCTCCCCAAAATGGGCTCTGGCCCCAGCTCCAGCTCACTCTGGGGGTGGCCAGAAGATCTATTCCTGGCTTGCCAAGGTGTGTTGTTAATGTGAGCCCTGCTCTTGGAAACCTCTGCCCAGGGAGGGGGTCTGGGGTATCCCTCATCCCGCGTCCCAGTGCTGCCTGCCAAAATCAGCGTGTAGGCACACGGCACCTGTTTCTTAACAGGCTGGTTTGTTTGTCTGTGTTTTCCCTGAAAAGAGCTGTTACACTGACCTAAAGGGAGAGAAAGCAGATTTACACCTTCAAAGGTTCCCATTCTCTGCAGCTCTGAAAATGACTTTTTGCCTTTTTGGTAAGGGGATGGTCTTTTTTTTTTTTTTTTTTTTAAACGTGGTTATCAGGTTTTGTCTTTGCCAGGTTCTTTCTGCAGGGGCTCTGTGCAGGAGTGGGATCCACAGTGCCTGGGACAGTCCTGTGCCTTGTGCCTGTTTGCCTTCCCTGGGGACAGAGCCTTGGGAAGGGCTTGGGCACGTGTGCCATTCCCAAAGCCGCTGCCCTCTGCCGTCCCGATGAGAGGGGCTCGGGAAGCTGAACGCTCCTCCTGTGCTAGTGGCGAGTTACCGTGCAGGTCCTTCGCTCCCGGTGGCCGCGGGGCCTCAGTCCTCTGGAAACCTGCAAAGCAAGGAAGAGAGAGGTGGGGAGGAGGTTGTTGCCCGCAGAAGAAAAGACAAATAGAAATAAATTTTTGTGGGGAGCAGGACGGAGTGGAAAAAGCTGGAACTGAGGCTTTTCTTTGCCCATTCCCTTCCGTTTGGACACGGATGTCAGCGTCCTGCGGAGTGTGCTCCGCATCCGCGCCCTGCCATCCCGCAGAGCCCGCGTTCCCCAGCAGTCAGGCATCTCCTGTTCTAGCCCGAGGGTTGGGACATCAAACCCCAGCCCACCACGGCCAAACCTCCCCAGGCGTGGAAGAAGGGAGCTCTGAGCTCCAGAGCTGTTAGGTGATAACCCCAGTGGGAGCTCTGCGGCAGCTGGGGGATTGCTGAGGGACACTGGAGTGTCACCACCCGCCTTATCCCAGGGCCAGAGGAGGAGGAGACACCCACAGCCCAGGAGCAGAGGGATTTTGCTCCTCAAGCCCCAGTCATGGGCAGTGTCAGCAGCATGTGCCCTTCAGCAGCCTCCCAGGGGAGGGAGAGCCCGGAGACACGCCGTGATAGAGCAGAGCCTCACCTTTGTTGTCGTGTCCTCTCAGCCTCTGGGAACCTGCAACAAGCCCGGCAGGGTTAGTGGGAGCCTGCCCGGGCTCCCCGGCTCAGGGGAAGGGAGGATGGGCTGAGCCCCTGCCGGGGTTTAAAGCTGGAGCTGTACCTTTTCCCAAGGAGAGTCTCTTGATGAGCTGGGGGCTGGTATCCTCGTGGTGAATCTCCACTGTCACCTGGGTTCCTGCAAGAAACAGCGATAAACTCCCTAAAAAGGGGAATCTAACCAGGATGTGGAGGAGGGGGCAGGAGTGCCTGCCGAGGCAGCTCTTAGCTTCAGACAAAGCAGCAGCTCCGGTGATAGCCAAGGTTTATCACCATATTAAAGAGCTCTTGATGGAGCTACAGCAGGCAGACAATCAATGCCTTTCATTGATTTTTCTTGGAATTAAACAGAGAAAGGCTTGAAGTGATGAAAATGGTTAGACTTGTGATACTAAAATGTCTGACAAAGGCCTCTGCCTGTAAGAGGCATTGTCCTGGTAGGGCCAGCTGTGGTCCAGGCATGCCCTGATGCTCCAGAAAAACCTTCCCTGGAAACCTGGGCTCTGGTCTTTAAAGTTTCAGAGAGGGAAATACCAGAAAAAGAGTGAGGGAATCTCTGATAAAAGCTACCTGAACTTTTTGACAGATACTGCATTTTTTTGGGCAGGTATTTCAGAAGCGTTTGCAGCTGCCAAGGTTCCCTGGAGGAGCTCCACATGCTCCTGGGCTTCTGTTTCGGGTCAGGCAGAGGTTACTCGGGAGACCGAAGGTCAAGATGTTAATGCACCTCGGGGCTGCCTTCCAGTGATCCCTCCTACACATTCATCAAGAGCCTCATGACATTTGGGGTTTTCCTTGAAAGGCAGCTCTTGGAACCAGCTAATTAGGTGGGAATCTGCATTTTCATCCAAGAATAAGTTTTTCTGCAGCATTTACCTTTAGAAAAGTGAAGTTTCTCCCGTGATTATGCAGAGAGATTCAATGTCCTTTAAGCCCCAAAACCAGAAAGCAAGAAAAACTGTAAAGCCTGTAATAACCTAAATCTTAGAGCTCGACTCCAGTTCTAGGATGGTTGCAGGTATCAGGGTGTCAGGACAGAGCTGGCTGGTGTGTTTTATCAGTTAATTCAAAGGTAAAATCAAGTTGTTTCTCAAAGAGAAGACTTTATGCAAATGGTTTGGTTTCCTTAAAGTTTTTATATTTTCAGGGATCCTTTCTTATTGCTCAAGATTATTTTCCTCTGCTTTTTTGTGGGTTTTCTCCCCAACTTTCACTTTCTAAGTTTTCCCCCATAAATTAAAATTCTTTGTTTTCAAGAAACAAACTTACTGGTGATGAATGCTTTCTGCTGATGAGTTTAAAAGGCATTTAACAAATGAGAAAAGTGATTCCACACGAACTTTTCAATGTGCTGTATCATTGCTTTAAAAACTGGTGGTATGAAATGGCTGCTGGTGCTTTGATGATTTTTTTATTTAACTATTCCTGATCAAGATATCCTTCATAAAGAATCATAGAATGGTTTGGGTTGGAAGGGACCTTAAAGATCCTCTTGTTCCAACTCCCTGCCCACTAGATCAGGTTGCTCCAAGCTCAGAGAAGCACTTGCTATTGTTCTCCTTGTGTTTTGTGGCCAGACAAGTCCTTGGCCAGCAAGTGCTTTGAGGGGCAGCTGTCCCAGGGTGGGATATTTTCTCTCTTTGGGGATGTTCTGAGGTTATTTCATTGGAGAAAAAGCTTGTTGGGAGCTCAGTGAAGCCCTGCTCTGTTTTTTGGGTCACCACTTACCTTTGTCGGGGCTCGAAGTGATGGGTGGTGCCTGCTCACAGGGATCCGCGGGGCCGCGCCGGCCTGGGGGCACGAAGGGAAACATCTCAGTGCCTTGCAGAGAGCGAACCGTCAGCAAGGACGGGGTTAAATCAGCCGTGCTCAGCAGCGAGCTAAGGAACGGCTCAGGAAGCTCAACCTATTCTTCAGATGCAGAGATCTGGCCGGGGTGCCTGACCCCTCTGCAGAGGGACGCTCCAGCCCAGCCTGCTGCTGCTCAGGGCGGGCTGCCTGCACCTTTCTCTGCTAAGCCACGGGGGGCTTAGAGTGCCAGGAAAGCAGTGGGAAGGTCTGAGTCCCTTCCCTGGGAGCTGCTCCGTAGTTCTGGGGTCACCTCCTCAGATGTTCCTCCTCAGCTATTTTAGGGCAGAAGGCTGGGAATTGGCAGCGGAACACTGAGAACTAGCAGGGGGTGTTCGGAGAGGTGGGGAGGAGAGAAGGGCAGTGCTGGCGGCTTGGAGGCAAAGTGGGAACTTCGGTGTGGTTGTCAGCAGCTCATCCTCATCCTCAGCTCTCTCGCCTGGGAGACCCTGGCTGTCTTGGCCCTGGAGTCCTCGGGGCAGAGGGAGGTGTGGGCAGCACCCGACGTGCCCAGGGTGCTCACAGGTGGCAGCAGCGCAAATCCCTGCCCCGGGCAGGGAGCAAATGCCAGGGGACACCGAGCCCTCACTCCAGGCTCTGGTGGCTGTTGGCCAGGGTGATCTCTTGCTCTTTTTCAAGGCGTCCTGGGATCCCCATCCCACCTCCACCAGAAGCCAGGGAGGAACCTGGATCTCACAGCTGGTCTGAGTCTGTTGGTGCCGTGTGGCCACATGACGGGATCCTGTGGAGTGGGGCCACAGCCTCCTTGCCTCAGTGGGGCTGGGGATTATGTAAGTGTGAAAATATTGTGGCATCACCAGGGGTGTCAGAGGCCTCATCAGGACACTAACATGGCTGGTGAAAGGGGAATTCATTAACCCTTGTGGTGCCAGAGGAGCCAAAGCTCTGCCTGCTTCTCCAGTGTCTGAATTCCCCCCTCCCAGGGGTTTAAATTGTGCCTAAGGTAGAGCTGCAAGGGAAGGATTCCCATGTGCATGCTAAATACCCCTGCCATTAATTCAGGGTGGGAAATGATCAATACCAGCTTCTTACTCACTCGTAGAGGAGGCTGACTCTGCAGCTCTGGTTGCAGAACCTCTTGAGCATGACAGAGGGAGAGAATGCAGGATATTTATCTGCTTCCTGGAGTGGAGGCTTTTGTTGTCTGCTTTGTAAAAAAAGCCCCAAAGCAGTGCCTTTCATGAGATGTCATTTGCTCCCAGACTGTGAGCAGCCTCCAGCCACCACTGATTACAGAGGGACTTGGATCAGGGCTCCTGCCAGGCATCCTGCTGGGAGCAGCCATGGCTTTTGCACGCTGCTATTGCTTGACCTGGGGAAGCAAAGTTCCTCCCTGGTGTAACTAAAATCCACTGACAACCTGACAATTACCTGTGTCTTGCTCTACCTTTGCCCCTGCCTTTATCTGCTAAGCCATGGTAGGCTTAGAGTGCCAGGAAAGCAGTGGGAAGGTCTGAGTCCCTTCCCTGGGAGCTGCTCCGTAGTTCTGGGGTCACCTCCTCAGATGTTCCTCCTCAGCTATTTTAGGGCAGAAGGCTGGGAATTGGCAGCGGAACATTGAGAACTAGCAGCCATATCACTCCTGGTCAGCAATCCCACCCACCTTCTGCTCAGTCTCTGAGGGGGGAGATGAAGAAAGGAGAGGTGGAGAGATGGTTGAAAAGGTTCTTTGCATCCCCCCAGCCCCTACTTTAAGCTGTGTGAGTGCTGAGGAAGTCTCTGGAAGCTCTGGCTGCAACCTGAGCAATTGGGGGCACTGAATTTCCCCTGCCATCAGCTGGCTGTGAAATGTAAGAGCTCCGTGCGCCTGTAATCCGATCGAGCAGGAGAATCCCTGCAGATGGATGTGCAGGGGCTCGGCAGTGCCACCCCTGTGCATGCTGCCCCACGGGGCACGGAGAGCACAGAGGGAGGGGATGCTTCCCAGGGCCCTCCATGTGCCTCCTCTGGAGCCCCTGAAAGTGATGGAAAGGGATGAGTTGTGTGATGAAGCACATTTATGCTCGAGAGGCACAGCTTGGATCTCTGGGCTGTGTGCTGGGCTGGTTTCTCACAGGGGAGAGGGTGACATACCGTTCAGCTCTGTGCCCCGGGGTGGCTGTGATCTGCTGTTCCCGTTGCCATCACCCTCCGAACCTGTAAGGTACAAACAGGACATTGGCAGGGCCCTCCTGGGCTGAAGTGCTGGCACTGCCTGAAGGCCAAGCACCCCAAACCCTTGCATGCAACACACTCTCCCAGCTGAAGCCAGGTGTCATCAGGATCCACCTTCTGTCTCATCTGCAGCCTTGGCTGCAGTTCTTGTTGCTGAAGTACGAAATACCAAGGGGCAGGAGGTGCAGCGGTCCAGGTCTAAGCCGCTTGTTAGGATTTGCTCTTATTTGAGCAGGTGCTGGATGCCGTGCTTGGTGGAGCATGGGCACAACTTTGTGATAGCTCTGCCTGTAGTTGTTAGCCTGGGACTGGTTGTCTGAAAATTCAGCTTCTCTCCCAGGCTTTAGAGCAGGAATTCTCATTCTCCTCCTGTTACTTCTGCAGGGAAGCTCCCCTTGCAGTTGCAAAGCACAGTGGTAGCTTTTTGGAAGACCCTCTGCAGGATAGGGAGCTGGGCCAGGGACACTATCCCAAACTGTAGCTATAAATGGCTCAGGACAGTGATCCTCGGACACAAAGCCTGGGCACGCTGCAAACAAAACAGTTCTGCTCCTGTACTCCGGGGCAGTGGGTGCTGCTGTGGGGTGAAGCTGCCGAGCCCTCTCCCTGCTCCCCTCGCACAGCCCAGAGAGCCCGTGCGGGCAGCTCGGGCCGGGGCAGGACACACACGGCCCAAACACAGCCCTGGCAGGAGGGTCCCCGTGGGTCCCAGCCCCTGCACCCGGGGCTGCCCGCACTGCAGCTGGGCAGGGCGCAGCTCGGAGCGGGGCTGCCGCAAGGCTCTGCTGCACCAGCGGAGACACGCTGCGCTTCTACACAAAAAGTTGGCGTTTTGGAGTTCGGCAGCATGTGTGCAAAGAGGAGAAAGAGGAGGGGAAGCCCAAACCCTGCTCCAAAGCCGCTGCTTCTCTTCTCCGCGTGCAGCTGCAGCCCTGCCCTCCCTCGCCCGATGCAGGCGCGGTGTTACCTGCGCCTCGGCCGCCTTCCGTCTGCCCCTCTCGCTGCCCCTTCTCCTTGCTCGCTGCCTCCTCGGGGCGCACGATAAGCAACACATTGATGGTGACTGCACTGGGATCTGTCTTAAAGTCCATGGTACCCATCAGCGCATGGCCGGGGCGCCGGTGCTGCCGCCGAGCCGCCGCTGCGCCGAGCGGCCGCGAGTGCTGCCCAGCCTTGGCACGGCGAGCGCTCCCGCCCAGCGCAGCCCCGGCCCTGCCAGCTGCACCATCAGGGCTCTGCCAAAGCCGACCCTAATGAAGAGGTTACAAGTCACCTTTGAAAGGAAACCGCAGGAGGGATCCGTTTCCTAAAGCAGAGGAAGGAGCTGCGTTTCGGGCGGGGGGTCTGGTTTCAGAGCGTGCCCCCGGCTCCCTCCCCTCTCTCTGCCCTTTTCAGCTTTAAGCACTTGTCTACACTCAAATCCCCCAGCACCACTGTTCGCTGGGGGGGGATTCGCTTCCCGGAGCTGGCACAAATCCTTAAAAGGCTTTCTCTTTGGATCCTGTCCCCCGGCAGAACTCAAAGGATGCTTAGGAGCGTAAATAATAACAAAACTGCTGCAGGAGGAGGGCAGCGATGGGGAGAAGCGGCTGGAAAGGAGACACGAACCTTCGAAGCGGGAGGATGGGTCTCTGCAGGACTGCCTGGCCTGGAAACGGACAGCAGAGGAGGGAACTGCAGGCTGCAATCCCGACTGTCCCAAAGGATCCAAAAACCCCACCTCTCTGCCCCATCAGCCCGCGAGCCCGGCTCCCTGGGGTAGCTGGAGACGGCTGATCAAAAAGGAAAGCCCTGCAAATCCCTGGCTTTCTAGTAACTGTCCCAGCCCACAAAACGGGGGACATGAAGGGTTACAGTGCGGGTTAGACGGGCTCAGCTGGTCCCTGCAGCTCGCAGAAGGGGCTGGCAGGGACACGCGTTCTAATTTTACCACTGGCCCCTGTCCCGGCCGTGCTGCCAGCCCCCGCCTTGGCCGGGGGTCCCGGGGGAGCGACAGCACCTGTGGGCTGAAGGGCTCTCCGACAGCCTTGGGAAAGGTTGTGGGAGGCACCCGCTGGCAGAGAGGGGGTTCGGGAGCGTGGCATGGGCAGGGTGCCTTCTTGTGGGTGTTGCTGGTGCTTTTCAGGCAGGAGTGTGAGAGCACTGGGCTCTTCTGCCTGCAGGTGGGGAAATTTGTTGTCCTGGATCCACGGGCAAGGGCTGGTACTACTACCTGGTGTTAGGTTACTGTGTTTGGAGACACGGGTTTTCCTGTGGATCTCTGTATAAATCCCGTCCCCTCCCAATCTCCTGCCCCTTTTCTGTTCCTGAGCCCCTTCCAGAGCACGGACAGCTGATACGCCCCCGTGCTCGCCTCCAAATCCAGCCCTAAGCAGCTCCTCAGCACATCCAGAAATAGCGTGTGTGGCCACAGGGTACCTGCATCCATCCAGCTCTGCTGGTGCACCATGGCACAGTCCTGAGCCCCCCGTGCCCCGCTGGATGGTGCCACAGCATCCCTGCCAAGAGGGGAGCACCAGGGACGGGATGTGCCTGTAACCCCCAGTAACGCGGGGAGAGTCCCGTGCCAGGATGGATGACAATGTTGTTGGGGTCCAGGTTTTGCTCTTTGGTTCATGCATTAGAGGAATTTTTGTTACAGGGGTCCCTGTGAGGAGGACAGGGCTGTGAGGAGCTGGCTGGAGGTGGTTAAACCTGGTGAGGAGGAGGAAGAAGGAGGGCCAGATGCACGCTGAGCCATGCTGGGCTCCGCCAAGCAGACTTTCCGAGCCATCTGGGGCTTGCCCATCTCCATTTCAGGTCCACGAGATTTATGGCTGGAGTGACTTTCTAATCACAGTTTCACCATCTGCCTGTTGGCCTTTAGCACCCCCCTGTCACCTGTCACCGAGCCCCGCGGCTCCTGCCCGGTCCGGAGCACCCTTTCCTCCCTGGCCACTCGCCTGGGGTGCAGCCCTTGTCCCTGCTGTCCCTTTTCCCTCACACCCCGGGTGGAACACTCCGCTCTCCTGAGCTATTCATTGGCACAGCTGAATCCTAAGCCTGGTGTCACCTGGGTCCTGCACCAAAGTCTGCTCCAACCCTCCCCACTCTGCTCCTGCCTCCCATCCACAGGGATTTCCCTGCGTGTCCCGGCCTCGCTGCTCCTCCAGGTCTGCTCTTGTCCTCGTTCCTCTCCAGCTCCAAAGAGGCGATGTGCTGGCTCGCATCTGGGGATGTTGATAAGAGCCAGTTCCAGTGGTGCAGCCCAGGCCATGCTGCGGACCTGAGCTGAGCTCGGTGTGGACACTCTGGTGACACCAGTTGATGTTGAGCTGAGACGTTTCTTCCCCAGCAGCTCTGAGCTGGAGCCTCTGCAGCTGAGCAGGTGGAGGTTGCTGCCTCGGGAGCTGCTGGCACTGCCCTTCCTGCTGGGCTCTAACAATCACTAGAGCCTCCTTTTCTCTCTCTCAGTGGCGAGGCGGCTGCTCCCGCCCTGGGTGCCCGGGGGCTGAGCACCCCCCGCTCCCCTCCTGCGCCAGCCTCACCCGTGTCCTGCCACAAGGTGTTTCCAGCACACTGAAAGGACCTACAGGGAGCTCCTGCTTCCCTAGAAACGCCAGTCTTCAGGGAGAAGGTGGTTGGGCTTGAAAGGCTCTTTTGCATTTTCCTTTCTTCTGTTTTATGCTGTATTTTTTCCTGAAGAGGGGAAAGGGAAGATTTCTCGTGGTGATTTGCAGTGTGTGCCGTGAGGAAGGCACAGGCTGTGCCTGAGGTGGGTGCTGCTGCCTCCCATGCAGCAGTGAGCCCTCCTGCTCCGTGAGTTTTCCATGGAAAAAGGTAACCTCCCTACTGGCCTGAGATAAGGACATGACCAGCAACCTGCCCGTGGGCCAGGATATTTGTGAAGCTAAAAAAATTTGCATTTTGAGGAGGCAAAGGAAGAAAGCCTTCTAATGCTGTGTTGATTTTCATGTAAAGGAAGCTCGTTGGATTTGCTGCAGGATTTCAAATGTTCACTGAGGTCCCAGGGAGAAGAATTAATGGCCAGCGAGCAAGAGCTGCTATCAGAGTGCCACGATTACAAGTATTTACCACATGGCTGGCATTTCTCCGGGGGGGATCTGGGCGGGAGAGGGAGTGTACGAATGTAGAGCAAGAATTAGGTTATTTGAATCCCATTGGGTGGAAAGGGAAATTGCAGGCTGCGTTCCCAGGAAAAGGTTTTGACTGTTGTGCAGGTGTTTTGCCTTCACAAAGGTCTGTAAGGCTCTGGTAGAAGGTGTGTCAGGAAGATACTCCACCTCTGCTTGTGGAAGGGAGGCTGCTGAGTATCTTGGTCCTGCCAGGGCCACGGCTGAGGGTGTCCAAAGGTTTTTTCAAGGCTGTTGTAGATGCCTGCATTGGAAAAAGTGCTAGGGCTGCCCTTCTCCTTGGTGTGGTGACCTGCTCAGGCTGTCCACCCTGGGGCATGTGTTACACCCTGGTGGTCCAGGGTCTTCTCCACTGTCTGAAGAGAAAGCTTGGGCCCGTAGCCCCATTAGAGGCAACACCAAAGTCATCTAAAGCCGAACCCCTTAACATCATTTGGAGCTAACACATCCTGATGACCCCTTTGGTCGATGGCTGATGCTCATTGCTTTGAAACTTTTGCCTTTCATTCGGTGCTCCTTGTGTCACAACAGAGTGTCCCTGTTTGTGCCAGCTGTGCTGTCCACGAAGCAGCTCCAGCGTCACCTCCGAGCTGTGGAGCCTTCCTGCAGGAGCTGTTCCCTGCTGCTGCTCCTCCTCCTCTGAGCACCGTAAGCTCTGCTGTGTCCCTTTGGAGAGGGGAGACCGAGGCCAGCCATGCTCCCCGTGCAGCTGTGCCAGTGGCTCCTGTCCTGTTCTCCATGCCCTCCCTGCCCAAGCCATCCCAGCCCTAGGCTGGCCTTGTTCACCATCCAGGAGCTCGGTGCTTTCACTGCACTCTCCACCCAGACTCCCAAGATCCCTCTCCTCCTCAGGATGTCTCATTCAGAGCTCATTATCGTGTGTGTGTTTGCAGATATATTTGAAGTCTGGGGGTTGTTTTGTTTTTTCCCAGCCGTTGCTTTGCATTTGCAGACATTGAATCTCAGCTCCCGTTTCCTCTCCCAACTGCAGATGAGCTGTGGAGGGCTGGGGCACACCCGTGGTGGATAACACATTGCAGCTGCACTCTGGTGAGCTTTAATCTGCTCTCTTGGCCTCCTGTCCTTTCTCCCTCCCTGCAACAGAGCTGCCCTTATTCTCCTGCCGGCGTTTTCCAAGCCCGGGCTGCTCAGATGCCTCATTCTGCAGTTCTGCTGTGTCAGCAGCTGTGCTTTATGATTTAAGACGGCAGCAGAACTTTCCACTGAACTATAAGCCCATGTATTCAGTTTCCTGGTATCCACACAAGCTAACTGATGGCAGGGGCAGCCCTGCCAGAGAGGTCAAGGACATGTTTAGATGTCAAGGAGACAATGAGGGCTGCTTCAGAACAGAGCCAGTGCTGTGACCCCTGGAGGCACAGCGGGAGTGATGCTGTGGAGGCGAATTCTGCCTCCCGCGGGGAAATACCTGTCCGCAGGTGGGAGCTCTGGAAGGAGGTCCTTCACCCCGAGTAGGATTGCAGGGGATGAAAGGCAAGCCTGGCTGCTCCCTGGCTCATAACACAGCCCAGCAGTCCTTCCCTGAGGAGCGTGGGGACACCCTGCCTGCACAAAGGTGTGGGAGCAGCCGTGTGAGGAGCAGGATGTGGCTCGGGGTGGGTGTGTCACATCTCTGCGCTCCGAGAGAGAGCCGCAAATACTTCTGCTGGTGTGTTCTACTCTCCCTTTTTCCAGTGACAAAAGACAGTGCTGTGACCATTGCTGCTCTTTGTTCCTCCAAGAACAAGCTCTCAGCAGCTGGGGAGTCAGCAGATGTTTTGCTACGGTTCCTTAAGAAAAAAAACCAAGCGGAGGTCCCGGCGCAGAGACCTGCAGGAGTGGCCGTGCGTCCTGGGGCACCCCGGGTGGCGCTGGCAGGGAGCTCCTCCTTCCTTCCCTGGCAGCTGGATGGGGCTCTGCCTGCGGCACCCGGCGGCAGCGCCTCTGTCCCCAGCACCGCCGGAGGCAGGGAGGAAGGAGGGTACTGCTGGCAGGATTTTGGCCACCGAGGGCTGCCAGGCTCTCTAGAGCTATCCTGACTTGTCTGCCAGAGCATGGATCATTGCCCTTCAGCCTGCTGCTTGGCTTGGGGTTTGCTGCTGGCCTTTCTGGATGAGGAGAGTGGTCCTGGCAGGGCTGCACGCAGTCATTAGACATTAATCCTTGTATAATCTTCAAATAACTCGTCCTTTGAAGGCAGTGGGGGCCTGTGTGACCCTGCAGAGGGTTTAGGGATCCTTTGTTAAGGTGTCCTGGTAACCCAAATTATCCATTAGCTGTGCCCTTGGGGATGTGCTTTATTGTCAAGCACTCCCCACAAAGCTGCCCCCTGACACCAAATGCGTCTGAGACGGGCAGAGGAAGACACATAGGAGAAGAAATGAAGGGGGAGAGGAAAATACACTCTATTTGCTTTCACCAGCACTAAAGGTGAAGGAGGTTTCTCCCCCAGAGCAGACTGGCTTTCTGGACATACTCCTCCAAAATTCTGCCTCTTGTACTGTGCAAGACTGGGGGAGATTTTATAGCTGCTCTTTCCAAGAATCCCCCAGAATACCCAGGCAGGGCTATTTTTTCCCTGGAAGGATAGTTCTGGTTTGTTCAAGAGGGATCCTTGCCCGGTCTAATTAAGCAAGCAGCATGGCATATCCTGGGAGATGCAGAAATTCTGCATTTTATCAACATCTCTCTGCTGCAGGGATGAGCAAAGCCCCTCTTGGTGACCCAGCAGACAAAGGAGTTATCTCGACCGCCCAGCCAGCCTGGTACTCTCTAGTACACTGGCAAAGGTAAATGGAAGGCAAATTTGGAAAAAATACCTGGAGCTCAGTGTGAGTCGTGGTGTTTGAGGAAAGTGGACATGGTAGGAATCAACCCTTCTGGAGTGACAGGGACCTGGGAGGCTGAACCTCCAAACCTTCCTTCCTGAGACACCCTAAGAGTGGGGCTGCTGTTCCTCGGGAGCTTGGCCTGCAGGAGGACAGGCTCCCTGGCTGTGTTTACCTGGGTTAGAACTGAAGGACCTGAGTGGTCATTTGGGGGCAAGGTCATGGAACAGCCCTCGCTGCGGTTGTTTCTTCTTAACCCAGGGTGCCGGGATGCTGTGGAGGGAGCTGGATGCTCTCATGGTGATCTTGGACACCTGAGCTATTGGATGAGCTGAGGACACAATGCTGGCAGCAGAAACAAGTTCACCACTGCCTTGGAGAAGTGTGGAGGTAACTGGCTCTTGTTTTTGAGAAGCTCTATCCGTATTTGCTGCGGTGTCAGGAGTAAGAGTTGAACAGCTGGAATTTGCTGCAAGGCTTCTGTTTGGACGAGTACCCCTGGTGTTTCTGCGGCACTTGTCTGAGCTGTGGCTACCAAAGCACCATCTCAGGTGCTCGTGAGTGAAGAATCTGGTGCTTGTCAGGATGGGATGAGGTGTGACAATGCCAAAAGGAGATGGATATATTCAATTCAGGGTGAGTCACGCTGGGCTTTGCTGCCTTTGGGCATCCTTGAACCAGGGGTGCTGCTGACTCTGAGTGTTCTCAGTAGAGCGACACAAAGGAGGTTTGTTGCGTCCCTCACAACATGTGAAGCTGGCTGGCAGGAAGAATATGTTCCCAGGGGAGGCTGGACTATTTCTTCCCCACATAAACTCATTTTTTTGGCTAAGGCCCTGGAGGCATGGATGACATTGTCCTTTTCCACATCTCCTGCCTTCCTTGAGGGCCACACCTTCTCTCAGGTTGGCCGTTGCTGCCATTCCCACCCAAAATGCTGACACCACAGTGGTGTCCTGTACTCCTGCTGCCCTGCCATGGGGATGCTGGGCTGTTTGACATGGGCTGGAGCGTGAAACTCTCACCAGGTACGGGCTGCTTGCACCTCCAGGCTGTGGGAGAAGCCCAAAACACCAAATCATTTTGCACCAGCCAAACCTTCCAAAAATTCTTTTACCAGGTCCCAATACCTTCCAAAAAAACCTGTCAAAAATACCTTTGCCAGGAATTTTGCCACCAGCTGGGAAGAGCCATTTGGCTCATTCCACAGGTCAAAGCCCCCAGGTGTCTGATGTGCTGCTCCTCCAGCAGCCTGGGAGTGCATCAAGAGGAACCAGAGCCCCTCTCAGTCCCTTCTGCCCTTCCAAAAGCCCGAGGAAGATGAACCTGCTGTTCCGACATGGACATTGCACCCGGCTGGGATCAGCATCCCAGAGCTGCCATGGAGGTGCCTGATGGGCATCTCTAACTTTTCAGAAACCTGGCAGGATGCCGGGACATCCTAAGCAACATTAATGGCGCTGAAATAGATTCCTTCTGCTCCAGGAGGCCTGAAAGCAGTCAGGGAAGGCTTCTCCCCTCGGGAGGGAATGAGCTCACCTGTGGAGCTGGGCTGGCTGTCTTGTCCAGTAGCTGCTCCCATCTCCATGTGAACTGCTGGGAATAGGAGAAAATATTATTGGACTCTTTCCTTGAGCAGCTGCCCAGAAACCCCATTATTTTTGCTCTGCATGCACAGTCCCAGGAAGCTGAGCACCGAAGGGCACAGAGGGTCTGTGACGTGCATGGCGCTCTGTGTGGAGAAAGAGAACATTGTTTTCATAAAGAAATGGGAGAAAAAGAGGAGGAAAGCACAGTGAGCAGCACAGCACATCGGCTTGAGTACCAGAGCCACGCCCAAAGGGTTAAAGCAGCCCAGGCAGCCTAAGGGGATCCCTAAGGATGGCTCCCAAGCATCTCCAGTAATGAATTTTCACTCCTGTACTTTCTTTATCCTTGTCCCATTATCCCCCTTAGCTCTGCAGCACATTATTCCTGTCATTGAGGCGGCTGCAAGGACAGTGCTGTTCCCTCAGCATTCCTCTTGGAAATGTGATGAACTCAGCCTCCAGGCAGGAGTGTGCATGGCTGTTACCCCAGGAGTGATGCTCTGCTTTTCCCCTTTCTCCCTGGCTCCTTCAGATTGCCCACAGAAGTCCCAGGTTTGCCACGATGCCCAGCAGAGCCTGGCATTCAGTTCTTTTCTGTCTTTCTAGAAATATTTTATAACTTTGTGGAGCTGGTTGCCCAGAAAGGCTGTGGCTGTCCCATCACTGGAAGTGTTCAAATCCAGGTTGGACAGTGGTCTAGTGGAAGGTGTCCCCGCCCATGGCAACACAAACCACCCCCTGATTCTGTGAAAATTTATTACTTCCCTGGACATCGGGGAGCTGGGGTGGTGCCAGTGGTAATTTGGTATTGCATCCCAATACACCACCACTTGGAGTTTATCCCTCCTGACTGGTAGGATCAGAAAAAGCTCTTTTTGTTTTCCTAAGATCCCCGAAAAGTGGAAAAGCAGAAGAGGTAAGGCCATGTCCTCCATGAATCCCAGGGTGCTGTACTTCAGGTCACATTTTTAAGTACCAGTGTCACCTGGTCTGTCACAGCAGTGCTGGTCTCACAGCTCACTTACCGACGTCGTTGGCTTTGTTGTCACCCTCGCTTGCACAGCCTGGGCACAGCCTGCAAGGAAAACACGACCGTCACTTCTCAGGCCTTGAGTGGCCGAGCTGCAGACCTGCAAGGGAGTGGTTCTCCCTCAAATCTGTGTCTTGCTTCTTCCACCGGTTAACTCAAGGGTGACAAGGGGACATCCATTGGTGACATGCACATGGCAGCTGCTTCTTCCTCCTCCCTGCCCGTGGCTCAGGGCCACATTTGGAGCCGGTACCTTTGGGCTGAGGGCATGTCTTACCCTCCTGATCTGTGTCCCTTCCTGCCCTCAGCTTATTCAAGCTAAAAACACCCAGCCCCTAAAGAGCCGAGGAAATGAGGGCCAGTCCTTGTTTGGTGAGGGAATACCCTGGAGAAGCAAAGCATCTTCATCGCTCTAGAAGCGCTCCTTAAATAAGCAGCCTTAAAAAGGTAAGAGAAGAGCTTCTGGACGTCAGGTGTGGGGTCTGTGCGTGGTGCATTTGGTGTTTGGACACACCAGTGAAGCCCGGAGTTGTGTGGCTGCTGGTGCCAGCACAGCTCCGCTCTGTCACCGTGGCCGCTCCCCTGGGAACAGCCCTCCTGCCAGCCCTTCCCGCCGGGACCGAGTGCCAGCGCATTCGCAGTGCTGGGGGCAAACACAGGCACCGGCTCTTTGCTCTTTCCATCGGTGGCGCTGGGTCAGATGACATCCCCCCTGCCACCCTCGGAGCGTTGTTGTTGTTATTTATTTGTGTCGTGGCTCTGCCTGGGAACATCCCCCGGGGCAAGGAGCCTTTCTCAGGTCGGGACATGCAGCGCCAGCGGAGTAAATGCTGAGAGTCATTGCAGTGACACCACTGTCCTCAGCCGTGCCAGCGTGGAGGCAGCACCCAGCCGGCACCCTTAATGCCTGCCTGCCTTCTGGTTCATTTGGCGACCCAAAATGGCAGAATCACAGAAGCATTTCGGTTGGAAAAGACCTTCAGGATCATAGAGTCCAACCTCTGCCTGATCCCCACCTTGTCAACCAGCCCAGAGCACTGAGTGCCACCTTCAGTCGTTCCTTGAACACCTCCAGGGACGGTGACTCCACCACCATCCCACCCACAGCAGAATGGGCAGCTCCTCGGGACCCTGTCGTGGGGCAGCCTGGCAGCAGCACGGAGCTTTGGTGGGCAGCATGGTCCCGCTGCCCTGCCTGGAGAGGCCTCTCGGGAAAGCAGGGCTGCACAGACTGCCCGGTTTGGTGAAAGCAACAGATCTCCAATCTAGCAGGAATTGGTTCCCTGGGTTTTGCCTCTCGACCTCAGCTGTCCCAATTAACTGGCTCCCCTTACAGTGTTTTTCAACTGTACAGAGATGAGCCAAGGACACATGAACGTAACGTGATCCAGGAAGATTCCCCGAGTGCCAGGAAGTTGGAGCGCTGCTGCCTCTGCTCTTTATGGCCGTGCTCGCTGCTCGGGGCTCCTGGAGCGGAGTTTGGAGCCGCTGGGCTCTCACGTGCTCGGGGCTGTGTTGGTGCTGCGGTGACTCCCCGGCGCACCCCGATGCACCCCCAAGCCCCCGCTGAGCCCCTGCCACGGCGGCTCTCGTGCCATTGCCCAGAGTGGCCACGGCTCCTGGCCAAAACCCTCCCAGTTTACTGGTGAGGGTGCAAAGCCCCTAATGGGGAGGGCAGGGAAGCACCAAGCGATGCACGCGGCCAATCCCTGCGCATGGCTCCTGTCCCTGCAGCCCGGCTGCAGGATCTGACTCCCTGCCCGTGTCCCCAGCCCACGGGGCCGTGGCCAGGCACAGGACCCGCTTTCCCTTCTCTGCTCTTCCTGCAGCCCAGGACACGTATGCTGCCGTGCCCTTTCTGCTTCTTGTGCCCTCGTCCGAGGAGCGAACGGGGCAGCGGATCCTTCCTGGAAGCTCTGGGCAGCAGGATGAACCCGCATCAACAACGGCCACCACAGGCAGCTCCTTCCTGGGTGACTTTGGCTTTTGAGGACTTGCCTGAGGTGCTGTGGCCCGTCTGCCATCCACCTCTACTTAAGGGTGTTTTCGCCTGCCAAATTCTGCCCACGGCTAGCGCAGTCCGTTGCTCACTCTGGAGCGGGATCCTCCACAGCAGATGGTGATGCTGGGAGGGGCGCTGTGATTTTGGGGACCGTTCAGTGCTGACCCCTGCCACGCCAGCAACTGCTCCGGCTTTGTCGCCGGTGCCGCGGTGTCCTGCCCGGCCCGCAGGTGCGCGGGAGGCCCAGGTGGCCTCGGTGAGCATCATGTGAGGCGAGGAGCCGGGGCTGGCGGCGGCCGCGGGCCAAGCGGCTCTGACCATCTGCTCCGTGCCGTGCCAGGCTGGCGGCTGCTCCAGGGAGCGTCCGTGCCACGGGGCGCGGGCAGCGCCGTAACCGGAGCCGCAGGGCCCGGAGAGGAGCTGACTCCGGCTTTTCGGCTCTGCCTCATGTATATTTATCTGTACGTGCAAACAGAGCCGCCGGCTGAGCCGGGTGGCTGTTCCAGGCTGAGCCGATGCCCCTCGTCCCCCGTGCCCGCGGGGGCCGTGGGGAGCGGCCGGCAGGGCAGCGGGGAGGGGAGCGGCGGCTGCCGAGCGTGGGCAGCGGGTGCGGGGGGTTCTGTGCCCGCTCGCGGTTCAGAGAGGCGGTGTTGGGGGTCTCTGCCTGCTCGTGGCAGCAGGTAATGCCAAGGGCAGGGAGCTATGAGGCACCTTGGGGTGGCAGTAAGGATGGGGGAGAGCCGGAGCAGAGCCTGTCCTTTCCCTCTTGGGAGCAGCAGCGAGTGCCTCGGTCAGGAACGGGACTTTTATCTGAAGTACACACCTTGGCAACGCAGAGGAAAAGCAGGAAAAGCTTTTTTCAGCACTATAGAGCAGCTGACAAACACCTGACTCTACATTTTTGATTTGAGCCAACCAAACGAATGCAGCCCAAGGCATGGCTTTCTCTGAGCCGGGGTTTGGGTTTTCAGGGGAGTGTGTTATCAAAGGCAGAAAAGTGTCAGGAGGATTGAATGAGGACTGCTGGGGTATTGTGTGCCCAGGGACAAGGCACAGCATGGGGCTGTGCTTTCAGACCTCAGAATTGGGGAATTTTCCAATATTCTGTCTTTGAATTTCAGTCCTTGGCTTTCCTTGTAACCTATAAAATGCATAAAAGGCCACTCCTAAGTCCTTGTGAGCCAACCTGGACAAACCTCAGAACTAGCTTAATGTGGTTTGACTCAGAGTAAGCCTCAAAGAGAGACTCATTTCATCTGAGCCTAAAAATGTATCAAGAATTGCCTTAAAAGCAAGAATTATCAAAATGCAGCAACATGAAAAAGAACGCTTGAAAATAAATCAGCACTTATGATAACTGAATTTAGGAGACCAGGGTGTAAATGTGGGAAGAAATGGGTGGTGGAGGCTCCCTGTAATGTTCCCTAAACTTAAAATATCTTTTATTTCCATCCCAAAAGCACAGCAAGAGTCAAAGAAAAAGAAACCCGAATCTAGTTGACTTAAAGGTCATGAGACTTAGCATTGGGATATTTGCAGTCTCGTGATTTTTTAAATGTTAATGCTGCAATGCCTGCGGTGGGAGATTCACTGCCACAGTCACCAACTCTGACCCAGGGATTCGAGCTGCTTCTGCCCTGCTTTAGTGGGGTTTTGATGGTGGAGTTACCAAGTTACCTGTAGGAAAGGTCTTTTATACAAGGTCCATGAGAAAATATCAAAGAAGAGATTTTTTTTCCTAATTCCTATAACTGTTCTGCTGTTTTCTGACCAGCCCCAAAAGTGTTTGGTTATTTAGGACTTTGGCAGCTGAAGTCACCATTGCACTCTACTTTTTTTGTCCTCAGGGATCTCAGCACACCTTGATGAGGACACCTGAGCTCCTGCCCAAGTCTCGGAGAGCGAGGACCGAGGTCTGAGGGTGCAGAGCTGCAGAGCTGAGGTTAGAGGCACATTTTTCTGTGGCACACGACTTTCTGAGGCCTCCTCTCCTCTCCTTTCCCCAGCCCTGAGTTTTAGCCACACATGATCTGGAAGCTGTTGGTTGAAATATTTCATACTCAGTTTATATGTAACGCTCAGCAAGTGCACAGGGCAGCTCTTAAAAGGTCAAGTTTATATAAATCTGTAATGCATGTGTATTAAATAGGTAATACATTCGGAACCCCTGTAAAACATGGGAAGGTTTTTTTAGAGTAACCCATTTTAATGCCAAGTCGGGGGAAACCTGGACCTCACCACCCTCATTGGGAAGAATTCCTTCCCAATATCCCATCTAACCCTGCCCTCTGGCAGTGGGAAGCCATTTCTTGTGTCCTGTCACTCCATCCCTTGTCCAAAGTCCCTCTCCAACTCTTCTGGAGCCCCTTCAGGCACTGGAAGGGGCTCTAAGGTGTCCCTGGAGCCTTTTCTTCTCCAGGTGAACCCCCCCAGCTCTCCCAGCCTGGCTCCAGAGCAGAGGGGCTCCAGCTTCCACTGGACCCTCTCCACATTCTTTTCACATTGTGGACACCAGAGCTGGACACAGCACTGCAGGTGGGGTCTCACCTGAGTGGAATAGAGTGGCAGAATCACCTTCCTTGACCTGTTGGCCTCAAGCCCTCTCCCATCTCTCCCTTTCCTGGGAATGGCTGCAGCATGCACCAATCAGCCACCAACCCCCAGCAGCAGGTTGTCCCCTCGGCAGCTCTTCCCCCAGGCTGGATCCCTGCCGAGGGATGGGGGTTTTCCCTCCCGGAGTTCCTCAGAGTACACAAGATAAGGAGGTGAAATACAGTGATGGCATCAGCAGAAGGGCTGTGATTCACAGGGCCAGTGACATCCCAGGGCCAGCGACACCCCAGGACTGGATGCTCCCTGATTGACTTCCTTCTGGGAAAGTAACTCAGTAACTCACGTACTGAGAGACAAATAATGATGATTCAGTATTGCTGTACCATCCTTAAGTGAGGTGGATTCTCGTTCTGCACTTCAATACAGCGGGGCAGGTGCTCAGCTGCTGGAATCACGTCTGCCTCGGAGTAGATTAATCCCCGTAGGGCAGCAGAGCTGTGGTATTTACACCGTGGTTTGCAAACCCTCGGTGCCTCCATGCAGCCAGCAAGCCTCTCCGGTGATTGCCCACATTATGCTCCGTGCCTGCCAGTCCCTTCCCAACGCAAACACCTCATTAATTCCCGTGCTTTTAAGGAAATGAAGCCATACAGAAATACGCCACCGGTAACAAATTGCGTGGTACTGATGCCACCGATTAATGCTGCAGGAAATAATACTCTATTTCAGATGCTGAATGGTTTTATTTTCCTGCTAAATTAATTTGCCACTGTACCATAAATCATAGAATGAATCACAGAGTGGTTTGGATTGGAAGAGACCTTAAAGATCATCCAGTTCCAACTCCCCTGCCATGGGTGGGGACAAAAATGCTGTCCTGACTGCAAGATGCTAAAATAACATGCAGACATTGTCTGAAGGGCTAGAAGGGAAACTTCATCTTTTCCCCTCTAGTTTTCACTATGTGAGAGCAAATAAGTGGGTAAGTCTGTGGTACCAGGGATGTCCCAGTGCTCCCAGCCTCCAGCACACCTCCCATCCCAGTGCTCCCATCTCACCTATGGACACTGCAATATTTCTAAAATCCATCATCAGTCCCTGCTGCGTTTGTCATTACCTCCTTGCCCAGGTGATGCAGAAGCTGTGGAAGTTTCCCATGCAGGTGAGGATGCAAGCAAGACCTTCTGGGACTCTGTCAAACTGGTTGCAGCTTTGCTCTCCGTGGAGTGGATAGGATGAGTTATGGGAAAAGGAGGAAGTGAGATGAAGTACATAGTCCTGGAAGGGCTGATCTTTGCACCTGCCAGCTCAAGTGAGTGTCAGTATCATTTATGGAAGCTCATAAAGGAGAAGGCCCCTCTACCTGGCCAGGTGTGGTGGTTTTGATGGAATGTCCATGTGTGAATGCACCAGGAAATGCCCAATAGTGCAGGTGCCATGGAGCACAGAGAGACAACACTGAAACGAGCTGGGGCAGGAAGTGAAAACGAAAGGGAAAGCGGCATCGGAGAGCGGGAATGCTGGGTGATGGCACCTGCAGTTGGGCAGGAGGAGGTGTTTACTGGCATGGGGTGTGGCTGCCTGGAAAAGTCTCTCGGGTAATCACCAAGGTGCTCTGTGCAAATACTGCAGGAACAGTGATTAGATTAAACACCAAATTACTTAAATTAGGCCTCAGACACGGGAGGCAAGATTGGTTTAGCAGGGCTGACACGCAGGGTGTAGCCCATCTCTGTCTGCAAGGATTAGCTCAAAACCAGCCAGGCTATCATTGTTGATATTTTTCTTTATGTATTCTTTAGAACCTTTCTAAGTGTCTAAGTGTCTAAGTCAAAAACGGCATCTTGAGACCCTTCTCCCTGGGTTGCAGTGTGGCTCTGATAAGTGCTGGGTGCTGGGCAGTGTGTGAGGAGCTGAGGAGTTGCTGGCATCGTCTTTGTAGGGCCATCAAAAGTGATCTCAGGCCATCAGCCGGGGAAGCATCTCAATGCCAGGGACAACGAGGCCAAGAACAGAGACTTCCAGCTAATCAGCAAGACGGGAGAGCTGGCTGGGTACAATGACTCTTAGCAGGAGCTCCTGCATCCACGGCTCCGGGTGGTGAGGGCAGTGCTGCAGGTGAGGACAGGTCACATTCCAGGACACCGGACACACATGCTGTGGGTCCAAAGGCAGAAGACCTCAGTTGAGAGAATGTGAAATTAAGACTGTTACTGACCTAAACCCAGCTCCGAGAGCAAAAGCAGCCACTTGTGCAGCGTGTTTTAAAACTGGTGCCGTGCAGCAGCTCCGTAAGTCCTTAAGCAGCACTTGCCCCTCTCGCCAGTCTCAGTGCTCTGTCCTGCCAAGACACAGAATTAGTTAAAAAGAGATTTTCTTTAGACCCCACAGACTCTCACCTGGAGAGGATACCTGTCAGCCAGGTGTGTTCTCGGTGGGCTCTCGGCAGCTCGGCTGTCTGGAAGAAGCGATGCAGCGATGTCAGGGTGCTCCACCTGGCTACCCAAACACCACTGTGAGTAATGGGAAATAACTTTGACAATGTGGAAAATATGGGCATTATTGAGAAGTTAAATCAGTCTCCAGATGGATTAATTCACTGCTGGTAGCTGGAAAAATTAATAAAGTGCAGATCCGTATCAATCTCGGTGATTTTCTGTAAAGCTGTAAAGTATGAACATTATCCATGGCAAACTGCTGGAATAGCAGCTCAGGCTCGGACCAGCGAGAGGTTTTGTGTGCTGGGTTGCTGAAGCCCTGGAGCCTGCTGGGAAGGGGCTGGGAGGGATGTCCTGGCTTCCAGCCCCTCCGCCAAGGCTGGCAGGATGCTCAGCTGGGTCCCCATTGCCAGCCAGGGTGTCCCTGCCCTTGTGCCAGTAAAGTGGAGCAGTACCATGGGTGTGCCTTGCTCCTGCCATTCCATATCTCTTGTCCTGAGCATGAAGCTGGCCATTTAAATCCCCAGTATCCCAGATACCAGCCAGGATGTGGCTTTCAGAAAGTAAAGCCGGATGAGTTGAGCTCTGACTTCAGGACTGCAGTGAGCACAATGGAAATCTATTAAACACCCTGCAAGGGAATAATCTCCCAGCTTGTACTGGACTGATCAGAGATGAAGTCTGAGTTTGGGCTAGGGATATAAAAAATGCACAGTTTAAGTTGTTCTTTTGCACGTGGCAAGAGATGAGTATCTGAAAGTTAAACTGGCCTTGGCTCGTGTTGAGTGGGGTTATCTGTGCCGGCCATAAATCGAACCGGGATGGCTTAATTGCTCCTTCGCAGTAAATAAAGCTCTAACTGAGACGTCTGCGCTATAATATAGAGGGGATCTCCCGGGCTATGGAGGATGATAGCTAGCCAGAGAAATCCATTTGGAGGCTCTTTGGGATCGATAAGCAGTTAAGGGAGTGGCGGGAGGATGACATTGCCTGTCTTTGTGCGCGGGCACCGCAGAGGGGCTGGGCTGTTAAACGTGTGAAGGGCAGCTGGTCCAGCTGTGATTTTGGACACCTGGTGTCCGAATACAGAGAGGTAAGAGCAGCCTGTACACCAGAGCAAAAGGTGCCCAATGCCAGCGTGATGGGCTGAGCCACCAGGTTTGTTACTACTGAGGGCTCTGTGGCTCAGAGGGCTCCCAGGGCCAGCCCAGCTTGCAGGTAACCAGCCCTGGAGCTGCCTTACTCAGGCTGGAGCAAATCCACTGTCACAGTGGAGGGAGCTCAGAGGCTCAGAGCTGGTTTCAGCTGAAGGCTCCCAAGAGGTGCTGTGGTGGGATAGCAGCTCCTTCCAGCTCTGTTGGAAGAATCCCTTCCTCTCACTCACTGCTGGTGGACTCGTGTGTGGAGTTTTTCTGTGCTGTTTCCCCTATGCCTGGGGCAGTCGGAATGTGCCATTGATCACAGAAATGTAAATGGGAAATGTAAATGGGAAATGTAAATGGCAATGACCAGCTCATCCCTAATAATTTACCTTGGAATGCTGTTGTGCAGAAGGGATATGAACTGGCACTTGGATTCCAGCTCCTGCCCTCCTGCCTTTTAAAATGGAAATATTGCAGCTGCCTTCAAGACCCACTACTCCTCACCTGGCCTGTGTTTAATTATTAATTCTACTGTGCTGGGGTACTACAACAGGAACTGGCCTAAGTTGCTGCCCCTGCATCCCAAATCCAACTGGGATTCAGAACAGACCAGGAAAACCCAAATCCTGAAGTGATTTCTGCAGTGTTTCTGTTCAGTGACCCACAGGCATTTCACCTGGCATCTCTCCCCTCGGGCACACACACCTTCCTCACTCGGGTAATGCAAAATGCTGGAATCTGTGGGTGATACCAAACTCCCACTGGCCCCAGGAGGAGCTAGAAACCCTTCCATCCTCTGAACTGTCCTTTTAGAAAGAGGAAAGTTCTCCCTCATGGTTTTGGAGCAGATGCACTCAGCACCATGGTTTGCCAGCAAATGCTTGGGAAGGGTTGGGGACAGGTCATGGTGTGCAAAATGATATATTACATTTTCCCCCATGAGCACATGAGAAAACGACCTGGCTCACAATCACTTTGGAAGGACACGAGGATGTGAGGCTCTCCAGAGCTGATTTGCTTGGCCTTGTTTAATTTGCTTGGCCTTGTTTAATTTGCTGTCCTTGAGCCAATCTGCTTGTGGCACTGAGTGTACCCCCATGCAAAGTTCAAACTCATAAAGATGGAGCTGGATGAGGTGTCCAGTGCACCAAGGCACCACCACCTTCTGCCTTGATTTTTTCCAGCAGATAGCTGTGTGATCCGGCTGCAGGAATGCTAATTATAATGATTTTTTGGCAGAGAAGGTGGGGTTAACCCCTGCTAAGTGCTTGTAGATCCATGATGTTCAAGCTGGACAAACCTAATGGGACAGTTTGAAACAGGAATCTGAACTTGGCTGGGTATTTTTGCTGAAAGGATATTATATGTGTTTGAGCAAGTGGTGCCATGATTCTCCAAAAAATGTGGAAGTGTGGAGAAGAAATTTTGCAAAGCACAAAGTGGAGGAGCAGAAATTCCCTCAGACATCCTCCCACCCCCCTTGACCTGGCTAAAATGAACCAACAGGTTCTCAAACTGGAGGGTAGGGAGTGGGGCTGGATGCAAATGTGCCTCATTTCCTCAGGGAGGCTGGCTGTGAAAACTGGCCTTGGAAAAAGAGGGTACCTTTTTTGCTCTTTACCATAGGGAATGCTTTCCCCTTTGTGGTATCTATTAAAATGAAACTTTAACTGTTTAAAAGTGATCCTGCCCTTACCTCTGTGGCCTTATTTAGATGTGCCCACTGCCTTGCATCCTGTCCTCGCTTCCTCCCTGTGCCAGCCCTGTCACACTGGCACGGAGTGTTGGGATGTTGCACATGTACAGGTGGTGCTTTCAAAGGCATCTGTGGGGACAGACACTGGATCTGGGCTGTCAACATGGACAGCACTGCCCGTCCCGTGGGAGCACTGGGATGCCTTCCCTGGAATATCACCCTTTCACAGCATCATCCTCCAGCGCTCTCCTGCCAAAATCCCTTCTTTGCCCTCATTCCTTCTCTGCGCTGGCCTCAGGATTATGTTTTTTTTCCACAGAAATAACAAATCCCTGAGCTTGGAAGCATTGCATGGACACATGTGAGCTGGGGGAGGGATGGCAGCTTTGTCCCTGCCTTTGGCCACACCACCAGACGTGCTGCGGGCACCGAAAAGCCTGGGCAGGGGCATTGCTGAGCCCTGCAGCCATGCAGGAACCGCTCTCCAAATTCAAGATGTTCTCTGTATTTATTTTTCTGTCTGGCTCCATTTGCTGACAGCAAACGACCCATGGCTTTGGGCAGCCAGGGTGTGTGCTACATATTTTTGTTCATCCGTCCCTCGCTGCCAAGTGCTGAAGTCAGACAAGTGGCCCCGGCTGGTGCCAGCTCTGGTTGCTCACACTGGGATTAGCACGTAAACTGGTTTGCTCCCCCTGCGGAGGCCAGGCAGGGCCTTCTCTCTTGCCCTCCTGCTGCAGTGAAAGATGTTTGTGACTTTGCTTTTGACTTTCTGCAAGAGGTTGTTGTAAGAAAATACTTTTTCGTGTTTTTTACAGGTGTCTTTGCACTTTGCACCCTGGATGAACGTGGGAGAGCACGAATGCCTCGCGGTACTCCCTGTCTCAGCTTGGTCTTGTGCTCGACCCTTGAGCTGGACACCGAGAGGGATTAGGGGAAATGTCAGATGTGGGGATCTCCTGGAAACCAAGGAGTAATCCCCAATTGTTGGGAGACCAAAGAGAGCAAATCCTCCCTGAGATGGTGAACACAACTGGAATGCTCACTTACAAGTGAAGCTCTTGTGGTTTGCTCTTTACTCGCAGTGTTTGCCCAGGACTCCACAAGCAAAACTAAAATCAGCTGAAAAAATATAAGAGATGGGAACTGGGCAGATGATGAAGGAAGACAGTAAAACCAATACAGAGATCCTGGGCCACCTCATCAAATAGCAGGAGCCGGCATAGGGGTATTGATTTCAGCAGAGCTGTGCCAGCGTACGCAAGTTAGGGCTTTGACCTAAGTAACTCACCGTAATAAAGATATCCAGAGGCTGGAAAACCTCCAGGGAAACTGTCTCCTTTGGAACACATTGGTTATTGATGTATGTGCGTATCAATACACGCACATTAACACCGTGTGGGGCTGTAAAATCCTATACTTAAGGCAAGTTACAGCTCGATTTCACCATGCCAGGTGGTTACCTGCACAACCTGCCAGAGCGAGCTGTTGTCCTTGGCAGGACCAAACGTTATTCCTGTTCTCCGGTGCGCAGGGAAACTTGATCTCTGCTCTTCCCGTCACTCGGAGCGTGACTGGGAGGTGGCTGGGGGGTGAGCTGTGGGATTTCTGCGAACCTGCTGGGACACAGGCTTGGGGGGATAGCCAGGGTGGGAGCATGGCCACGGGGGGAATGTGCAGATTCAGTCCTTCCTTGGAAGGGGGCTCCTTTTGGGGTCCTCAGGCTGTAACCCTGCCTGCCTGCTGCTCAGCAGTGCTGGATCTCATTGCAGGGAGCAGTGCTGGGCAGGGCCTGCCTGCGGCTCGCTGGGGATCCCAGTGTGGAGATACTGGTTGTGTTGGTCCTGCCTGGGGTGCCTGTGGGTGCTGTGCCCTTCATCCATGCCCCAACTGCCACCTCAGGGCATCCCAGGAGGTGTCCTGTGCACTTAGGACATGGGAGCTGCCTGCACATTCCAGGACTGTCCTCTGAAGCCTACTCAGGTTTGGCTGCCAACAAAACAAAGTCAGGTCTAAAGCTCTAGGTTTCCCATGCTTCCGACAGGTCCTTGTGAGTGCTGAGCAGGATGCTTGGAAGCCACTCGAGTGGGAATGGTTTGCTTCCATAGGCTGTTACACCTGTTTTGAACAGCCTTCTTGTGACTTTTTACACAAAGCCCCCTCACCTTGGAGCAAAGCGTCTGCTTAGGTCTAATTTCTTTCAATGGGACTTCAGCATGTGCTCAAGTACTTTGCTGATTTGGTGTCCCAGTCATTAGCTTTACGGTTGATTACTCAAGTGGATTTTAGGTGAGGAAATGGGAATGCTAAGATCCAGTGGGAAGAGTTGAGCCAGCACTCAAGCTTAAATTGAAACCAGCCTCAGTTAGTGCAGGCCCATAGGAGTGTTGGTCAGCGCTGGGTCCCAGTGTTGTTCCCACATTTCCCTGCGTCGCCCAAGTGTCCTCTGGCCCAAGGGAGCACCTGGGCAGTGCCTGGTCCTGGCAGCATCCTCTCCCTGCTCCATTTAACACTTTAATGGTGTTTGGCAGCTCTAAAATCACAGTCTGAGCAGCTTCCCCCACACCAGAGTGGAGAACGCCGTGGAGCTGATTGCGTGCACTGGAGGAGCTGATTAACTTCTGGCTTCGCAGATCATCAGAAATGCAAACAACCTGCACTGTAAATATACATTTAGGGCAGATCAGCAGTGCGTGCGTGCTCTCAGGCCCTCACCAATTACCAAAATTGGTACGTTGTGCTCATCGCACCGGCAGGTTCGGATGTAATGTATCATAGAAAAATCAGCAGCTCACAGCTAAGGTTGTCTGTTGTGCTGTGCCTCTCAACCTCTTTTGGTTATTTTTTTTTAGAAAAAAAGTAAATAGATTATTTGATACGTACATTTATGAAGTTTGTAAAATTGCAGGTACAGGTAGGGGTGGAGTGCATCAGCCTCGAGGTGCTGCCTGGCCTCAAGGTAGTGGCGCTGTCCCCGTTCCCACGCTCTGGCATGTGTTGGCCTGGCTCACTGGTGCTGAGGGGGAGAAAAGGAGTTTTTCTTTCTTTGACAGATGATTCACAACCAATTGCAGGGGCTTGGATCTGGAAAAATGACAACATTCAGTGCAAATGGGGAAAAAGTGTATTTTTGTCCCAGCACCCCCAGTTCAGTCTGGCCTGTGCGCTGCAGGCTCCGGTCGCCAGCCACGTGGGCTGGAGCAGTGAAACTGAGGCAAACCCTGTGGTTTATCCCTCTGAAGGAGCTTGGCCACACTCTGCAAGATTTTTCCAAATTATTTTGAGAGAAATGAAGAGAATGAGCTACATGTAACTCTGAATAGCCTCAAAAGGGGTCAGTATTCTGCTTCAAACACACACATGCATGGTTGTACTGACCACCGAAAAAACCAAAGGCACACAAAAATCAGCTAATCTGAAATGAAGGCATGATTTTGTTGTTCCCAAAGAGGATGAAAAGTGTTGCTTTGCTCAGGTATCTCTCTTCTCCCTCTCCCAGGTCTTGCTCTCTGTGTTATACCATCTTCACACCCAGCCGGTGGGAGCATCGCACCTGCAATCTGGAGATAACCTCTGCGCCTCCAGCTGTGTCTGCCCATCCAGCCCGGGGGATCTTCCTCCCTGGTTCTTCCTTTAGCATTCAGGATCACTGCTCTCTGTGCTGGCATGACCCGAGCACGCCCGTGGGTGTGGAGACTCCCACAGATTGAACACCATGTTTTGAGCCTGTGTTAAACACATTTCATGATATGTCTCCATTTTCTGGAGATGTGCTTGTCTGATAGACAAAGATGTGCACCTCATCCCACGGAGCTCTTTTGTAACTCTGTGGGTTTTGTAGGGAGCTTGTGAGGCTCAGGGGGGGCTTTGAGCTGCTCTGGTGCCGGGTTTGCTCCCCCTGGGAGGGCTCCCACCTCCACACCGGGTGCAGAGCCCTTCCCAGCACAGCGGCTTGGCTCTGCGGGCGGCGAGAGGTGAACAAAACGCCCCAGAGCAAGGAGGTGGGAGATGAAAAGAAACTTTGATGAAAGAAATGAAAGGGCAGGGAGGGGAAGGGGGTTTAGCATGATGTCACCAGGATATGCTTGAAGTTCCTGGAGGGAAAGTGGGAGCAATACTGTGGGAGAGTGGAAGTTGCTGGTTTGAAGGAGATGCTGATGGATGGGGACAGTGAAGGTGCTGGTGGCAGCCCTGTCGCTGCCTGGCCACAGTCACAGTGTGGAGCAGTTTGGGTTGGGACCATGTCATGATCCATCAACCCAACCCAATCAGACTCACGGGATGGTTTGGATTGGAAAGGGCCTTGAAAATCTTCTCAGACCATGGGCAGGGACACCTTCCACTAGATCAGGTTGCTCCAAGCCCTGTCCAACCTGTCCTAGAATATTTCCAGGGATGGGGCAGCCACTGCCTCTCCTCCTCCTGATTATGAAGGATCTTTCTCAGCTCAGAAAGCCGAGGAGCTCCTCTTGATGCAGCAGGAGGAGAGCTTTCACCTGGTGAGGAAGAGCTGGAGGTGGGACAATAGGGAGAGGTGGTGCCCCGCTGCCTGTGGGTGCTCTCCAGCTGCAGAGGAGCCCTGCTAGGAAGAAATGAGTCTCAGTTGCCATGTGGCTGCAGGATGAAGAGGGGCCCAGGTGTGCTGCAGGAGGTTCTGAGTAGCTGAGGTGGTGCTTATTGTCCCCTCTGGCAAAGGAGGGGGCTTTTGTTCCTTCCACCAGAGTAGTGGAGCTGGCCATCTGCTCCTCTGCCCTGAGCCTGAGTGACATGGCTGAGCTGTCAGCTTGGGATGTCATGGCCTACCCTTGATGGGAGATGTCCACTGCCAGGTGTCCTCCATTTGTCCTCTCTGACCACTGCAATTCCAGACTCATTACCTGCGGTCTGCTTCCATCCATTTGGGGGAGGGATCTCGTATTGGTGCACAGTGGACCCGACCACTTGTCTGTGCTTGAGCCATGAGCCTGGAGCTCTGGGAACACACCTGGAAATGTCATCTAAAAATAATGAGATTAATGATTCTCACTGAAAGTCGGACTTTTGCTTTCCTAGAGACTAGGATGGAAACAGTAATGGGAACTCTTTTCCAGTGGGCAGGAATGCTTGTTTCTAGCTAACCAAGAGTGAGCTGTAGACCAGCCAGGAGACAGCTTGCCACAGCCTCATTTGGGGGGAAAATCCACCTTTTTGGTCAATATCTAGCTTCTGGCACACAGCAGAGTGGTGGCTCTGAGGGATGCTCACCCATGTTTTCCTGGTGATGTTCAAGGAAACATGTCCCTGAGAAGAGATGTCCACCTTGTCCTGACAGAGCTGCTGCCTTTCCCTGCCTGGCTCGGGAAAGCAGGAGGATTTCTCTTCCTTTCCTCTTTTGGTTTTTACCTTTTTGGATCAGGTGAAGGTAAGGACTCCCTTTCCTGCTCTGCACAAGGGGGTGTGGATGTTCTTCCTTCCATACCTCCAATTCACTTGCCTAAATTCTTGTTGGTGTCTCTCCTTGTCTAGACATCTCTGCTATTTACCAGGAACATGGAGATTTATGCAGGACAATGTCAGATTCTGTGTAACAAATTTACCAAGAGTTTTTTACGTTACCAGCAACTTGTAACCTCTGTAAAATCAGTAATGATTTAGCTGTAAAGGGTTTGCTGTAGTGTCCTTCAGACACGAAACGAGCAAATGACATTGGAGGTTGACAAAGTGAAATGGGGATTCATTCCTGTTCCCAGAACGGGGCACACGTATGGACAAATTGGCACGAGACCCGAAGATATTAAATGGGTGAAGCAGGCTTTGGAAATTAATCATTTCCTATTAGTGAGGAAGGTCCTGCACTCCTGCATGCCTGCAGGGAAGGAGAGCGCTGCAGGGAGGATGCGTGCGAGCGCCTGCAAATGTTTGGGGTCAGCTATGGTGTGGAGAGAGCATCTTGTGTCCAGGCCGCTGGGTCTTTCCTCGAGTTCCATTGCTTTCCTGGGTCGGGTTTTATTTCTTTCCAGCGGCAGCCGCCAGTGCAGAGCCCCAGTGCTGCCGGCTGCTGACCTCCAGAGGTTGGTGGGGGAAAACCTTGGCCACCTGCGTGGCCCGAGGGGACTCGGGGTGCTGGTCCCCAGCCCGGGCAGCAGCAAATGGAGGTGTCTGGCCCCAGCCCTCGTTGATGAGTAAGTGGGGAGAGGAGATGGCTGGGCTGGGCGAAGCCTTGAGCAGCTCTCCTCGCCCGGGTATTGCCGAATTTGTACCGGCCAGGAGCCCTTTCCCCAGCCTGAGGGATCCACGCAGATCCATGGCCGGATCTGGCCGCTGTTGCTGAGGCTCGGGCATCTCGGGGTGTGCTGAGACTGCAGCAGTGGGGACAGACCGTCCCAGTAACCTGTGCTGGGTGTGGAGCATCGCTGCGAGATGGCCCTGCTGAGCTGCCCCTTCCTGGGTCCATGCCCTGGAGGCGGGGATGCACAGCCTGGAAAGCGGGTTGGGATGAGCTGTGGCACACACGGGAGAAATGCCTGCAGAGAGGCAGCGTATGTGTTCAGGCGTCATTAGGACAATTTCCTCTGTAATTGAAGAGCAGCCTCGCTGCTGTGTTGCCTGTTCCTGTGAGGACTGTCACTGTCCCCAGCTGGCTGCAGCCACGCCGAGTGCAAAGCCGGCAGAGAGATGGAGAGCATGGGATGCTGCTCAGGTGGGGATTGTCCTTCTGCCCACAACGAAATAATCTGGTCACAAATGAGGGTCTTACACAAGCTGTTCTAGCACGTGACAGTTAATTTTCAGAATTACATCTGAATAAGTTTGAAGTTTTGGCTGAAAGATCTCTTTTGGCTTCCTTTTTCTAAAAAATCCAAATCCAGATTTTCCTATTGGTTTTCTGTAACCTGATATGTGTAAATGGAAATAATTTGGTGTCCTTATTGGCTTTTTAAAAATAGAAATAGAGGTAACAATTAAAAGCTTTCTTTGGAGAGCCTGATCAAAGTCTTTGAAGGTTTTGATCAAAAAGGTCTGATTTTGGTAAGAAAAAAGCTGTTGCTGTGTTTCTTCTTCCCCCACCTGTATCACCCTCTCTGTTCTCCTCCCGCTTCCACTTAGACAGAAAGAAATAACATTTCCACAGGCTCAGTCAGCATCAAAGAGTCACTTATTTAAAGGGAGGAAGAATATTGTGATGTTTTCACTGCCTGTTTCAGATTCTGTGAAGGAATTTCATCCCCTCCCAGTTGCCACGTCTCTGGCATCCCTCCCAGATCCGAACTCTCTGGAGGATGGAGGCAGAATTATCTCTGAGCTTTGCAGCTGCCAGATGTTAACCGATGAAACGGCAGCCTCGCTGCTTCCCTCTTCACTCTGGGTAAACCTCTGCCTGTCTGCCCTGTTTGAAATGCAAAACTCCCTCAAATCCCCTCTCGAAGGGTTCTTGATATCTCCTGCCAATCAAGCCTGGCGAGGACTCCCTTTGTCCCTCTTCCAGCAGCTTGCCTTAAGAATTGCTCTTGTGTGTGGCTCTGTCTGTGGACATCCTGAGCTGTGCAGGGGTGGGAGCTGAGGCTGGGGCACTTATCACATCTCTGGAAGTTATCTGTCCTCCTTCCTGTCTGAAAACACAGTCTTCCTCCCCTCCCTGGATGGGGATGCATGGAACAGAGTTAGGGATGTGCAGGTCACTGGCAGGCTTATCACAGAATCACTGAGGTTGGAAAACACCTCCAAGACCATTGAGTCCAAGCTGTGATGGATCCCCACCTTGTTACCCAGCCCAGAGCTCTGAGTGCCATGTCCAGGTGTTCCTTGGACACCTCCAGGGATGGGGACCCCACCACCTTCCTGCACAGCACTTTCCAAGGCCTGACCACCCTTACAGTGAGGAAATCCCTCCTGATGTCCAGCCTGAACCTCCCCTGGCACAGCTTGAGGCTGTTTCCTCTTGTCCTGTCCCTTGACCCCTGGGAGCAGAGCCTGGCTCCACCCTGCTGAGTTGTAGCAAGCGAGAAGGTCCCCTCTGAGCCTCCTTTTCTCCAGGCTGAGCCTCCCCAGCTCCCTCAGCTGCTCCTCGTATGACTGTGAGCCCCTGCCTGAGCAGGAGGATGTGCGCGATGGGAGCCAGGACACGGCATCTGGCGGTCTTGGCAGCTGATCCCTTGGGAGTGCCTGTGGGAAGGGCTGCTTGGACATTACCAGCTGCCCTGTGGTGCCCGTGATCCCTGTCCAGAGGGGGGCCCAGGGGCACTGCTGGGGCAGTTCGAACGTGTTCCCAGGCTATCAAAGCAGTGGCTCAGTAAAGACCTGGTTGGGAGGCAAGTTTCCCTCGCAAGCAGTGAAATGATCACGGCAGAACTTGCTGGGTGAGGTTTGGTGTGTGCAGGGAGGTCAGGGGGGTGCAGCAGGTCCTTCTGGCCTTCACCTCCCGTGTCTGTGAGATTGATGATCAATACAGTAGGGAGGCTGCAATGCCTGCAGAGACATTCACTGGCTTGTATGTGTGACTAGCGGGTTTGGGGCCTTGAGTATTCCTGGTTTTGTTCTTTTTACCTGGGAAAAACTGCTGTTGTTGCCCTGGTGATGCCAGCAGTATCAGGCACTTGCGTGCTCTGTGCAAGGGTGCAGGACACATGCTCTTGCCCTTGAGTGCAGTCATCCATGTAATTACCCTGTGAACAATAGGATCGGGGGGAAAAATCATATTACCCTTATGATAGTGTTCATGGGACCATTGATCAAGGTGACAATTGGAAATTCATCATGATAAAGCAGGAAAAAGTGGCAGGTTTCCTGTGCATGAGGTGAGCACCTGATCCAAGCCAGCTTTTTGCACTTGGATGGGTGATTTCAGTAGGAAATATCTGAATGGGACCCTGAAGCAGCAGATATGGAGTGGGCTGGACCATTCTACTTCCTCCCTCCTTCTTTGGATGGACTTGCACCTTAAAAACTTCCCACCCCTTGTGTGCTTCCAGATATGGGAGCATGGCTCAGACTGCAACAAGCCAAAGGCTGCGATAAAGTGAAACTCTTGTGGCAGGTTCCCCTCCCTGCCATTTTTTTTTTTTTAAAGCTTCCAAAGATAAATTGCATTTCACTTCAAGATAATGAAATTTCCTTGGAGGAGCGACATATTTTTCTGTAGCTTTTGCATTTGGAACATGAGGAGAGTTTTTATTTTAAATCTCCATTGAAAGTGTTTGTCTGTCTATATTTTGCTTTCTTCCTTGTGAATGTTCTGACTTCACAGAGCTAGCAGGGACCCGGAGATGGAGTGTTTCTGTCACTTATTATAGCTTGCCTTGGCGTAAAATTTAATCTTTGGATTTTTTTTTCCCTCCTAAAGAAATGAAAGTTGAAGCCAGATTAGAAACAGATAAAAAGATGTCATCCATCCTCAGACAAAGGAGTTTTTGTTTTTCTTTTTTGCATTTGCCTTTGTTAATCCTCTGCCTTCAAAGGGAACAAAGAGATCCTTCCACCTGGAGATCCTAGGAAGAAATGGAAAATGGGGAGACATGGCTGATCTGTGCTTGTGTTGTCCCATGGCTGGTGGGTCTGCTGGGACTTGCAACCACCCTGAAAAACCCAATTAAGAGGAAAAGCCAGGTAGCAGAAATTGCAGCATCTGTGAATCAAAGTGAATTCTTTCTCTCCTAAAGGAACTTGCTGATCTTTGCCTGTCTTTGCTGCCCATTGGCAGAGGAGCAGGCACCTTCCCTGCCTCCTTCCCTGTCTCCATGGCAGTGTGGAGGGGTGGATGTGGTGTGTCCAGCCCGGTACGTGGTGCCCCGTGTCACACCAGAGCTGCTGAATGCTGCTCCCACCAGTGATTGATATGTTCTCAGGCACTGAGAGGCTCGAGGCACTTGGCACTTGACTGTCTCCTATTTTGGAACTTAATAAACAGAATATTCCACCAGCAGAACCTGCAATTTATCTTTCAGTACTGTGCAGGGAGTTACTGTGCGGCCTGGCTCTGGCTGCATCTCTTGCCCAGGGAATTAATAGACTCTTCCATACCCCAGCTCCCTCTGTTCTCACTCTGGTTGCCAAATTAACCTTCATCTCACCTACTTTTTCTTCACGTCTCGCTTCAATTTAGTCCTCAAATTGTTCACATGACAAAGGAGTTGTCCTTCCTACAGCTTCTTCTGCTCTGATAAGACACCGGAGTTTTCTGTGAATGCCTGGAGAGGACAATAACTTCTCTCCCTCCCTCTCTCCCTTCAGCTTCCTGATGGTATGAAGCCCAGAAGTCTCCCTGAGGTTATTTCCCCTGAGAGAACAGTAAGCAGTTTGGGCTGCACTCTGCCAAGTGGCTGAGTTGTGCCTTGAATACACTGAACATTTAATGCTGCTAATTAATGTTATTACATCATATTACATTTATTTGGACTCGCAGGAAGGGGTTCAACTGCACAGGAGGTGCTTCAGGGGCTGGATGCTGCTTGCCAGCATTGCCCTTGTTACCTGTCTCACCTGGCTCTTGTGATGTGGCACAGACCAGACAAGTCTGGAATGCTGGAATATTGAAGGGATCTGCCTCTCTTATCAGGGAGAGGATTTACCAGCTCCTCAGGCTTTGACTCTCGGGAGGATGCTGTAGGTGCATGATTTCCTCTACAATTAATGCACAGGCGAGCTCCTGGGAGCAGCCTGTGCTGCCTTGGCAGGATTAGGGATGCAGGAGCAGTGCTCCTGCGCTGCATGAAAAGCTTCCTGCCCTCCCTGCAGGCCCGGCCTCGGCTTGGAAAATAAACTGGGAGTGTCACGGCTGCTTTAGCTCTGCTTGTTCTGGCTGGGGAGGCTTCTGTGTCCTCTGCCAGCTCTGCTGCTCCATGAGGCTGACGCAGGGGAGGTTTGTTTGACCTTTATCCTGCTCCAAGCCGCTCCTGCGCTAGCGAGTGGCTCACAGGATCCTCCTGCCACCAAGGGCACCATCCCAGTGAGCTCCCAGTCTGAGCTGGGTGGTAGCTCTGGTGCAAGGCAGGAGCCTTGCTCACCCTCCACTTGCTGTCACAGGAGATGTCGGGCTCCCAGAGCGTGGGCCTGCTGGTTCCCAGCTCGAAGGATTTGGGGCGATCCCTCCAGAGCCTCCCTTGTAGCATGGTTGCTGCCACCAGATGCACAAGGATGGCCTGGTGGGATTCATGTTAGTGCTTCAGCTGGTCCTGTCACAGCCAGTGTGGTGGGGATGGACGGGGACTGGCACAGGCTGTGACCCCTCTGCTCTCGAAGGTGGTTACGAGGGTTTTTTGAGAAGGAGATCTGTGCCATGCCATATGATAAGTCTTGATGCTTCCTTTCACTGGGATCCCAGATCTTCATCCTCCACAAAGGCTTTGGCATCGCCTGAAGCAGCATCTGAGAACAAAGGCAAAGCTGTTAATTAAGACAGAGCTAATTCTGGCAGCCGACTGCCGCCATCTCAATGCGCTGCGGGCTGTGAGCACAGAGGGACCGGCCGTGCACCCCGGGCACAGCACCGCCCAAAGCCTTCCCTCTGGGGGGCTGCTCATGCTCTGAGCAGGTCTGTGCCCCATGTCCTTCCTGCACAGGGGCCTGGTGGGCAGAACTGGAGGTTGCTGGTAGCCCCGAGGGTGGTTTTGCCTTCCATGGGGTGTTTGCCTCCTACACATGGCTGGCTCAGAGAGGAAAATGGAGCAAAATGTGCCCAAAACTCCACCAGGCTTTAATGCCCTTCATGTGCCCTCCAAGGGGACACTGGTGGGCATTGTCCCTGGGGCAGATGGTGACAATCCCACTGGGTGTGCAAGGAAGAGTGGCCCTGTGACAGGATGCTGCCACCTTCCCACTTCCACCCCCAGATGGTACACGGCTTTTTCAGAGACGTGTCCTCCAGGAGAAGCAAAGCCTTGCTGTTGGGAGACTCGGAGCAAGGCTGACGGAAGAGAAAACATTTTGAACAAACACAGCTGGCTTTCACCCAGCGCAGCCAACTCTTTGGCCAGCTGAAAAGAAATCAGAAGAATATTGATGTATTATTCTTTTTTTTACCCTACAAAAATTGTCAGGCTTATTTTGGTCAAATGTTAGTTTCTGAATGCAAGTTTTTCAGTTGATAACTATTATTTGGGAGGAAAAAAAACCACCCCAAGCTGAGGCACTTCTCTGGATAACTCACAGGCTCAGCTCTTTGCCTCTTGTATTCTCAAACGATTAACATTTTTTTGCTTTGCACATCATGAATATTCTATACTTGAGCTGTTACTGAGTTGTGCTAGATCAGATAAATAACATGGTGTTGCTTTTATGGCAGACTGGATAAAGATGCAAATAATACTGACATTTACTTCACAGTTTTCTTTCTGTGATCCTCTGAGTGAGTAAACTGGATTGCTGAGATATTCATGGGAAGGAAATGAAGAAGGGTTGTCAAGATGAAAGCAAATTTCCTTAAAACTTAGCCAGAAGGTTCTTGGCAATTTTTTCTGTTATTTGCTCAGCTGAATAGGAGCTGCTTGAAAATACATTTTGCACAACCGCAAAAGGAAAACTCTTGTTCCCGTGGCACCGCTGACTGTTTTTTGCACGCTCTTTCCCTGAAAAGCTGACGATTTTCCAGCGTTTGATGTCTCTGCAGGGTTTCTGGTCCCATCGTGGCGGCAGGCGTGCGGCCGTGACTGGAATGAGCCCTTGCTGCCTGCCCTGCCCGCGCTGTTTTTCCTGACCCGCGTGTGCTGGGATGCACGGATCCCTGAGGAGGAGGGCCAGGGCCAGCTTTGCTGTGGGGTGGGGAGCGGAGCAGCGGGGGATGCTGAGCCCTGCCGAGGGTGACCAGGGCGGTGCGTGGGGTGAGCAGGACGGGGTGAGCGCCCTTCTGGATGGTTCTTTTTGTAGGCTGTGAATGTAGATCGCTCCTGGCTGCGCTTGTGGGTACCAGGGCACGCCCTGGGCTGGCAGTGACAGGGCTGCTGCCGAGGGGTGCCGAGCATCCCGGTGTCCCCCGAGTGAGGCCGCTGCTCCCGGTGTCCCATGTGGCCGCGGCTCCCGGAGCGATGCCCAGAGAAGGGTGAGAAGGCGGAGACGGCAGGAGGCTGAGGGGGCCCCGCGTTGGGTCCGACCCCTGCGGCCGCAGCGTCTGAGCCTGAGGGGAGCGGCCATGCTGGGGGCGGCTGGGCAGAGGGGCCACGTCTCTGTGGGGCTGACGGTTCGCTCGAGATTCCTTTTGGGGGTGAGAGATGGGAGCGAGACTGCGGCGCTGTGACCCCGCCGGCGCCTCCCCGCTCCTGTCGCCGCCCGTCCCCGGCCGCGTCCCGGCCCTGCGGGGCCCAGGCCCGCCCCGTCGCGGGTCCCGCTGAGGGGAGGCACGGCGTGAGGGGCGTCCTTGGGCCGCCAGGGGGCGCCATCCCCCTTCGCACGGACGCGCGCGGCGGGCGGGGGCGTGGCCGGGGCGGGGCGCGGCGCGGGGATTGGCGGGGCGGCGGCGGGGGCGTGGCCAGGCGGCGGCGGGGGCCGGCGGCGGCGTGGCCGCGCGCGCCACTCGCGGCGGCGATGTGACCCGGGCGGGCGGGCAGCGGCACCGGCACTGCCACCGGCCCGTCCCGTCCGCGGCCCCGGCCCGCCCTGCCACGGAGCCACCCGGCCCGCGGACGCACCCCCCATGCCCGCTCACGGCCGCCCGCCGGTAGCGGCTGACGCCTGCGGGGCCCGAGGAGGCGATGGCTGCGGATCTGGTGGTGCTGCTCTGCCTGGCCGCCGCCGCGGCCGCCGTGGAAGGTGAGCGGCGACCGGGACTACCGGGAGCGGGTGGGATGCTGAGCCGAGGGTCCCTGCGCCGCCCGCGGCGTCTGCGGCTGGGGAGCAGGCGGGGAGCGACTCTCCCGCCGTAAGGCACCGGCACGGGGCTGGATCCCGGCCCCGTGGCCCCGGCCTCTTGTGGCAGTCCGGGGTACCCGGTCCGCGGGCGGTGCTGGCAGCCCGTGCCCTCGGGAGGGGGCCGGGGATGGAGGAGGGAACCCGCCCGCATCCGCGTGGGGCGAGCTGTCGCTCTGGCTCGGCTCCCCTTCCCTGCGGAGCCCTGCCCGGGGCCGCGGTGGGGTCACCTCCGGGGTCCCTTCTGGCGCCCGGGCCGCAGTGGGACGGTCTCCGGAGTCCCGTCAGGGTTCCCTCTGGTCCCCGGGGCCGCGGTGGGGCCGCCTCCGGGGGCCGTGGCGGTGCTCGGAGCCGCCTCTGCCAACCCTCCTCCTCCCAGCCCCGCGGAGGATGGATGCGCCGGCAGCCGTGGGCAGGTGGTCTCCGTTTCTGGGTATGAACTGAGCCGGGGGGCGCTTGGCCCGGCCATGGAGCCACAGAGCAGGTGCGTGCCCGTCCTCTCAGCGCAGTCCGTGCCGGTGGGCTGGGATCTTTTCCCCATCTCCAGCTTGGTCGTGGGATTTGCTGGGCAGCAGGACGGTGCCTGCAACCAAGACCCGGGCTGCGGGCGGTGGGCCTGGTGGGACAGCCAGCCCGCCCCAGCCTTGGTGCTGCGTCGCTGCTCCGTGCCCGGCATGGCTCTTGAAGTATTGCTTCTATTATATTTCCTCTTTATTTTGCCACTGCCACCTTTCTTGCTGGTACAGCACCAGCTCGTGGCAGGGGTTGCCCAGCAGAGCTGGAGCGGTGGCTGCGAGCAGGGGACGTGGTGCAGCCCCTCGGCTGTGGGCAGCGAGAGGCGCGCGGCTGCGGGGAGATGATGATGCTCGGGGTCTCAGACCGCTGCCGGCCGGCGTGGGGCCGGGCCCTCCTCGGGGGTTTTAATGTCAGTATGGTTGTGGCTGAACTGCAAGCTGTCAGAGGTGGCAGGAGACTCCGGCGCAGCTCCGGGCGGCTAGGAGCTGGTTCGGGAGCCGGAATGCTGCTCCGGTGGGGTTTGGCCGCAGCTGCTCTCTGCTCGCAAGCACGGCTGCTGGATCGTGGCAGGCAGGCCCGCTTGCTGCAGCATCCCCTTCCCGCTGGCTTTTGGCTGACACAGGTGTTTGCTTTTCGTATTTCTGGGGCTGCCTCATGACATCTCTGTAGGAATACCTGGAGGTGGGAGTGCTGGTGCCATGCCGATGCGTGATGCAACGAGCGCGCGTTTGCTCGGTGGCGAAGCCGCACGTGAAGAGGCAAAACCTGTTAGCAGCTCTTCGCTTTGAGCGTCAGCGGATTGAGGCACTGCTGGAATTGCGGCTGGATAGGAGACCTCGGCTCCCTCCTGGTCTGAGGGCACTCCGGGGTGTCACCCAGGGTGTTCTCAGCTTGCTGGAGCTCTCCCCGGGAGCACCGGTGGAGTCGGTGTCCCTGCCCAGGACGGAACCTGTTGAGGAGTGGTGATATTTCTGCTCTGCTGAGGAATAGTAGTATCTTGGATAGTAAAGTAGTATCTTAGGAGAGATCTCAGATTTCAGGGAAAATTTTGGATGGGGAATTTCTGAGGTAGAGCAATCAAATCTGATTTGGAGTTAAGGCAAGAGTCTAATGATGTGGTTGTATAAAGAAAATGCCTTTTTTGGGGGTTTATTTAAATCTTACTGAATCTCTTGATGCAGAGGTTGAACTTGCTAGATTGAGACATGGTTTTCTCTAATGGATCTGGAGCATCTCCTAGGACCTGCCCTGCCCTGGGGTCTGGCTTTGCCCCTGGAGCATCGGCGAGGCTGGATTTGCCAGCAGCCCTCTCTGACGGCACGGCAAAGCCACGGCTGGCGCCCTGCTCTGCCCTGGGCTGCAGGAGCAGCTGAGCCAGGGATGGCTCCCTGCATCTCAAATCAGCCAACGAGACAAAAAGTCTTTTTACCGTGATGGTGGGGGAGGTGTCTGGGGGTCTGGACCCGGCTGGAGGGGGAGGAGGATGCATCTGGGGTCAGGGCTCGGGCTGCCTCCAAACCACTCTCGTTATTCTCCGTAAAACCTTGCTAACTCATTGCCTGCGGCACGCAAACCTGGTTGTAATAGAGTCACTTATCTGACTTTTTTTATGGTTCCTTGATTTTTTACCAAATCCTGTGGCTTAGCTGGCCCTTTTCTGCTGGACAGCTGGATGTTTATAGTAATTTTAAAATTCTTTTTGTGGCTTGCGAAGAGGAAGAAGGATGTGAGAAGATGACAGCACCAAATACTCTGTCTCTCCCACACCCTGCAATCACTCAGAAGCCGCTCGCGTGCTCTCTCTCGTGTTAGCTGAACCAAATATAATCCATTTAGCATATAGAGAGGGTGGTAATGGACTGACGTTACACGTTTTAACTCGGGTTGGAGCTGTTGGTAGGTCGGATGGGGCTGATGTCCATTTCGGTGCAGCTCCTCCACATACTCTGTTTCACCTGCCTGGCCTGCTCACCTCTCCACCATCTCCCTGCCTCGCGCCTGCTCTTTTAAAAGCCAGGTTTTTCTCTCTGTGCTTGCAGCATCACAATAAGGAGAGCACAGCAGGGAGGTGGAAAGCCCTGCTTGGGGCTGGTGGATCCGGCTTAGTTTTTCTCCCCCTGCTTATCCCCTGGCTTTGGAACTGCTGCCTGCGAGAGGAGCAGGGATGGGATTTGACTGGAGAGCGACGTCCCTGCCTCCTCCTCCGTGCATGCCGCCTGCCCCGGGTGCCCGCTCTCCTCCCCCTTGGCTCGGGATGCTCGCATCTGTTGCAGGCATCCTTTGGGCTTCCTGTGCTTCCGCCAGGCAGCGGAGCAGCGCCGGTGCCGAGCAGGCTAAGAGCCGGCGGCCGCCCTCCCTCAGCAGCAGCACCCTGTGCGCTCCCACCTCTGGCCCAGCTGCTCCACCCTGAGCAGAGCCCTTCTCAAGGGCTAGAAATAAGTCTTCAGGAGGGAATTTGCGAGTGAAAATGGTAACTTTCATGGGAATTTGCAAGTGCTGCTATTCAGGCATCCCTTCACTCTTGCTTTCTTTGCTCTAACTGGGGGAAAAAAAGAAAGCCCTAAGGGGAAATCCCTTATTCTTGGCGTGATGAGTGAGCCCAGATCTTGTCAGCCTGAAGGGAAAGTGTTTTGCCAAATAATGGAAAAGGGGCCCGACACTGCAGGTGCTTATGTTGCCTTTTTTTTGGATTAATTCCTGGTATCTCTGCTCGTGGAGTAGGTGGGGACTGTGTTTTCCTGTTCTTTTGGATATTGGAGTGCTGCATGTTCTCCCATGTATTAAGTGGCCCTGACTGCTGTGGCGTGAGCTGCCAGAGGGCTTGCAAGGTGTCCTCTCACCCATCCTGGGTACAGCTCCTGACACAACAGGACAGAGTAAAACCCTTCCACTGGCCTTAGAAATCAGAAGAAAATACGGATGTTTGGTGATGAAGGAGGCCAGATATGTTCATCTGGATCCAGGCTACGGTGCTGAATAATAGATGTTTCTAGCAGAGGTGGGTTCTGTAAGCTAAAGAAATGCTCAGATTTGACGAAAAGGGGGAAATGGTACCTTGGGCAATGGGTAACTTGATGCTAATCAGGGCAGCAAAGTCTCGGAGACCCCAGCCCTGGTGCAGCGGGAGTGCTGTGGGATGAGGCTGATGGAAGTGATGCCCAGAGCAAGGCTGAGGCTCTTGTGGTGTGTGTGCACTGCGCTGGCTGAGTCCAGCCAGCTCCAGGGGGCTTTTTTTACCTCTCCCAGCTGTGGGTACCCCAAGCTCAGCGCACGTGGAAAGGGCTTCCTGCAGGAGCCCCAAACCTGTGTGATGCTGCCCGAAGGGCACCACGGTGCTTCGTTCCCTGTAAACAGACAGCACTGGTGTGAGGAGTCATTTAACAGCACAGCAAGGCCGGGTAAATAGCTGGGGTTGTGGGAGGGAATGCTTTCCCCAAATATTCATTAAGATTTGAAAGTGCATTTCAGTTTGACCTTGTTCTGCTGCGAACAGAGCTCGCAAGGGTTGCACGCATCAGTGCTTGGGCAAGGCAAATGTTAAGGTTGGATGTTGGCCGGGTGGCAATTTGGGAAGGCATCTCCTCAATTGGAATGGTAGGAGGTTGGAGTGAGTGCTGCTTACAGAGGTCCCGGGTTGGTGTGGGGGCAGAAGGGTGAGGAAAGGGATGGAGTGAGGGCAGAGTAGTGTCAGGAGAGAGCTGGGACCTTGGGTAGCCCTTGGACCCTGAGCTGGTTATTGCATTGTCTGGCTTTTAGGCGTACACCCACAGTCTTTCCAAAAATGAGCAGCCTGAGAGGCTGCCTGGGAGCGTGCAGGGAAGAGAACAGGCATGGAGCGGATGCAGGCAGCAGGTAGAGGCCACACAGCCCTGTCCTTAGGGACAATGGGAGCAAACTCTTGCCCAAATCAGCTCCACGGCTTTCCAGATAAGTGGCAAGCATGGATGGGCTCCCTTCTTCCCTGTAAATGTTGTTCACAGCCACAGCTTTGTTTTTGGAGCTCTTTTATTTTCGTCACCATCCATTTTCCCACCAAGTCACATCATGAGAAACAGTGAGAAAAACAAGACACGTGTTTTGTAGGCACAAAAGGATCTGTGCTTTATTTATTTCTCACAACTTCTGAATTATTAAAGTGCGTTCAGGGGAGATTAACTTTCCCTGCTCAATATTTATTATTGTTTCATTTCCCTGAAAGTTGGAGCTACAAGACCTTTGATGAATGGGCTGGAAGGTTCTGTAGTTTCTCGATGGCTAATCTAAATACGTCCGTATCCTTTGCTGAAAAGCTAATTTGTAATTTCCTACGGTAATGCCGCTTAGTGAATTATAATGATACACGGGGGCCTGCTTTTCCTCCCGGCCCTCTGGCAGGGGAATAACGCTACCACTGGAAAACGGTGTGAAACCTGGAAACCAGCCATTAGTCCCCTAAATTTTCGGTCTAATAACAGGAGTCCAGAAAGCCTGTGCACCATCTGGTCTGTTTTCTCACGTCTGGGCTGGAGAGCATCCGTCTGCCCCAGGTCGGTTCCAGGCGTGGGAGGGGTGCCCTGTGCTGATGCCACGACCCTCGGGTTTGCGTCAGCAGCCGGAGCTGCACACAATCCCTGCTTCTGGAAACCTCTCCCACCACCCCAATTATAACCAAGTGTTATCAGTCTTTTGAATAATTGAAGAGGCTTTCTGTTGAATATTTAATTACAATAATATTTGGTTAGCAGGGGTTGTTGGGCTCAGTTTGTGCAATTGAGAATTGCTGCAAGAAAGGCTGTTAAAAGAAAATGTTGTTGTCTATGATCATTGATTTATCTTTTTTTTCTTTTTAAGCTAATCAGTTACTTAGTTGAAATTGGTTAATTAGCTCAGCTCCATTAAGATTCTTTGGCATTTAAACTTGATGTTTCTAAATAATTATAGTTTTGCCTGCTAAGCCCACAACCCAGGGTGACCTAATTACTATTAAAGCAAGACGTGCTTTGGTCTGGCTTTAATAAGTTCCTGCTGGGAGCCCCGTGGTGAAAAATCACAGAGGCAACAGTTCAAAGGGGAAGGGGCTTGTGCTGAGCCCTGGATGAGGAAGATGAGTGTCCTTCAGCCTCACTTCTTCCAACTTAAACCAGGGATGCTCTTGGTTTGGGAGGAGGGGAGTCCCAGAGCATCCCACGGTTGGCATCTCCGTACTGTGTGCTTATGTCACAATGGAAGGTCATGGCAAGCAGTCGTTTGGAAGAGGTGAGGGTTAAGATTGGTTTTAGTTAATTGGTGAGTGTTAATTTGGTTTTTTTCTCTTCTAAGACATTCCCCTTAATAAGCAGGTGAAGTCCTTTCAAGGTCTTTCCAGATTGGGGGGGAGAAAAAAAATACGGTATTAAGGTAATCTTGGTGATTTTTAACAGTATTAAGGTTATTTAGGTTATTACTAAGATCTAGTGGAAGTTGTCCCTGCCCATGGCTAAGGGGTGGAATGAGATGATCTTTAAGGTCTCTCCCAACCCAAACCATTCAGGGATTCTAGGATTTTATTTACTTACTTATTTAAAATTTGGAAATATCCAGGCCAAGTAAGTAGGCATTAATAAAGCCTCAGGTATGTGCTCGTTAGTAGTGAAGGAAATGTTTATTATCTGGGGAGGCATCCAGTCAGGGTTACTGGTGGTTGGAGCTGATGAAGCTTTGAGTTGTTACGCAAGGAGTAAAAGTGGTGGGTGGGAATAGGTAAGAGGCTGTGGAAATCCTCACTTCCCGGCTGTTTCCTGCCATCCTCGATGGGGGTTTCATCACGACTTCAAAGGATTGTTTTATGATGCTCTCTCCTCAAAAGCCCTTCTCTCATCCCACCTGCCTCTCCAATGCACTAGTACCCAGTGAGCCACATCCCAACAGCAACTGGGAACCAAGCTTTGGATTATTCAAACCCAACCAGCATTTTCCTTGGAATGCTCTGAGCACAGCTGGGTTTTGGTGTCTTTGCCTGGCTATATATTATTTTTTTGAGGGGATGGGCAGCTTAGCTCACTGGATGCTCCCTGCTCCTGGCTCTGCTGTCTCCCAGGAAGCCTCTGCAGTCCTGCAAAGCCCAAGACCTGTTGCATGTCCACGTCTTTCCATCCCTTTCTCTATTTTCTTCCTTTTTGCAGGGCAGAGCAGGAGGACACCTTTATTTGCATGTCCTGGGGCAAAGCAAGGCACCTCCAACTTGGGGTGGGGGCTGCTTCTCCTTGAGCCTCAGAACCTGGGCATACAGGGCTGCTGTGTCTGCTTGGAGCAGAAGGTCGATGCCCCCGTGCCCTCTCTCTGCCCTGGGGTGCTCTGGGTGACCTGGCAGGTGACACCCAAAATGCAGCTGGGTGTGATGAAGCTGGGGGTGATGCCTTTTGGGACTACCTAAAATCAGAGGCCAGACAAAATTAAGAGAATAAAAGTGGTTATATTTATTGAAGGGCCTTCAGGTACATTAGGGCAGTCAAAGACCCCAGGGCCTACACCCAAATGGGCAATGGGGTCATGGGTTTTCATACTTTTATAAGTTTGGTCCATTTGTATGTTGGGGGTGAATCTTCCATTTACAGGTTCAGGTAATGAAGTCATTTACCCCAAGTTTGCTTGCCCCCCCAACTCACTTTTGTTTACATTTCTCAGGGCCTGAGACAGTCAGGTGTCCTTGATTGCCAGGCCTAGAGAGGAACTGTTTTGTCTGACCAAAATAGGAGAACAGTAGCTAACACTCTGTATGGAGTTTAGAGTTACACACTAAAGATTGCAGGACATCAGAGGGACCTGGAGCTGGTGTTGGTCGCTTGTCTCCTGGTGCTAAAACCCCCACCACGGGTGGAGGGATGGAGCAGGGAATGGCAGTGTTTGAAGTTTTATGGAGGTTTTTCATTTCTTGTTCAGCAATCGGAGGCCGGGGACGGGCCTTTGATTACTCGAGGCCTCCGCTGGCTTCAGCCGCTTCCGTAGCTGCGGGGTTGGAGCCGGCTCATTATCATCCTCGCTAGGGCCCTGTTGATACGAGGATAATTGCATTTTGCTCAAAAGACATTAAATCACTGTGGAACAGGAAGAGGGGTGTGAATTACATCTTCCCCAGGAAAACTGGGAACTCAGCAGAAGAGTTGAAAGGGAAACACTGCTCTCAGGGGGCAGGAGGAGAACAGTGTGCTGTGGGGGGCTGCTCTGGGCCCACTGGGCATTCCCTGCCCTCTGGACGGGGAGACTGGGAGGGAGACAGCCTTTTCACCAAAAATCTGTAGCTTCTGGTTTCCAAATGCCCAAGGAACAGGATGGACATGTAGGGAGAGAGCATGAGTGGGATGCTCTTGGAGTGCTCCGTTTGGTGCTGGCTTTGCTTTTCATTTGAAACAAATGTGTTTGGAAGTAAGAAAATTGTCACAATTGTTCTCTCAGAAGTGCTTCTGGTAATGGTTTTGACTAGTCCAGCACCTTTGCCTTCTGTGATGTACCCATGGAGCTGGAGAGGCTGCTCTCCAGCTCTCCAAACATAGCTCTCCAGCTCTCCCTGTGTTTGCCCTCACTATGTGGCCACTCCATCCCTGCTCTTCTGCTGTGATTATTTTTAATGCAGTTTTTATTTAGTCCTGGAAATTATGGGCATGAACTGGCTGCAAGTGAACCCAGAGCACAGAGCTCTTCCCCAGCCTGTGGAGTTTGGCTGAAGCTCTCCAGAAGCTCCACACAAGTGGATGAATCTCCTGGAGATCTGTGGCCTTTGCTGCCTGTGCTTTGCTTCTTGAGCTGAAGTTGCTGGTGGGGGTCTAAGTTGTTTGAGCCCATCAGGCTCTCAACAGAGGCACTGTGAAGTCACATACAATGATGTTATTGTGACCAGAGATGGCCTCTAAAGTGGTAATTTCTGGTTTAATGAAAGAAAGGAGGATCAGTTCTGTACCATGTTTCCTAGGGAGGGACGTGTGGCTCCTTGAGCCACGTGCATTGTGCCGGGTAATCTCCCTCTTGCTCAGTCAAGTGGAGAGAAGCTGCAGCTGTGCAGAACTAAAGGCATCAATGCCTTTTTCTCTGGACTCAGCTCAGGTCGAGCCCTCCTGAGCTCTGTCCGTGGGCTGGCTGTGTCCCTCCGGCCCCTGGATGCTGCAGCCAACATGGTGGAGGAGAGGAGGTGGCTGCTGGCTGGTGGGAGCTGTAAGGGCACGAGCTAATTGTGTTCAGCATCCTCCTAAAACTCAGCTTTTATTCTCATGGGTTATCGCCGCACTGGTGGCACTGCTGCGCGCCCGCGGGAGGGAGGCTGCTCAGAGCCTGCCTCCAGAGCCCGCTCAGAGCCACCAAAGGCTGCTCCTTAACTTCAGCAGGCTCCTTAACTTCTCCTGAGGCAGGAGAAAAGGGGCTGCTTTGAGAAGGACGCTGTGTCCAGCCCCCTCTAGCTCTGCTTTGTGCGCCAGCGCTGGGCTCCGCTCGCTGATTGGGGATGAGGAAATCCCTGGTTTTGCATGGTTGGGTCCTTCACTTGTGGGAAGATGGTCTGGCTGCCTCCCACCAGTGGGAACCACTTGGCAGCATCCCCAAAAACAGTCCAGCTGCCTCCCACCAGTGGGAGCCACTCAACAGCATCCCCAAAAATGGCCCAGCTGCCTCCCACTAGTGGGAAGCGCTTTGGCAGCATCCCTGAAAATGGTCCAGCTGCCTCCCACCAGTGGGAGCCACTCAGCAGCATCCCCAAAAATGGTCTGGCTGCCTCCTACCAGTGGGACACACTCACATCATCCCCAAGAGAATCTTTTGTTAATAAATCCCACCAGCTCCCTGGCAAGGGGGCTTGGGGAGTGATGGGTGGGTGCCCACCTTACCCTGTGCCCTGGTAACTCCTGTGTTTTCCGACTCTGGACCCCTCCTGGCTGGCCTGTGTGGTCACTCTCATTTCCTGAGTCACCAGCCCAGCAGATTTTTGGAGGTGGTTCGCAGCAAGGCATGTTTTTATTTTGTTCTTTAAAGCTTTGCGGTGTTCAGGGGAAACTGGGATGTCTTTGAACCATTTAAAGTATTCCTAATAGGTTACCTTGAAAGCTTTCTGCAGTCTTGAATGAATCAAAGTGCAAATGTTTATAATGCAACACCCACACAGGCTGGGAGAGGAATTTTATTAAGGCAGGAGAGTCAGAAAACAATAATAATAAAACATGTTTTATGAAGTTGGTGAGAAACTTATAAACTAGGTGAAGTTTTACAGCAGATGAATTTGATACAAGTTGTAAATTTGAATTCCCAGGCTGGTCCTCAGGTCTTGCTCTTTATTACCTGAAATAACATTCTCCACTTTTAATAGCTGGCTGCGGCAGAGCGAGCGTGGTTTTATCTTTCTAAATGATCCACTGAGCGTGTCTTATAATCAAACTTGTGCCCATCCTCAAGGTTCCAGCCCTTTCCTCGAGCAGCGCAGCGGCTGTTGCCAATTAGCAAATTGCTGCTCTTTGCTTTGCTGTTACAGGGGGGGTACTGGGAATCCTTCCATACATCGCCGTGTCTGGATTCCTGACATTTTTTTCCTGCAGAAACCACCTGACTTTTTGATAAGAGAATGTTTTGTTAATACATCAGCAAAAAGGGACCGAAAGATGCTCTTGAAAAATCAGTGTTTTGCAGTATCAGCCTGCTGTGTTTCCCTGCTCCTGGCACTGCTGGGAGGGACAGGGGCATTTGCCAGGGCATCGTTGTGAGGGGACTGATGGCCTTTCAAGGTGTCTGGGCTCTGTTCCCATTTTTCTTTCCCATGTTTCCTTGAGAACTCCCCTTTTCCCAACAAAGTTTCTTTGTAGTGCAGTCGAGGGACCGGCAAGGTGTCAGAGCATGAGCTGCCTCTGTCTGTGTGCCAGGAGTGGCCTCCCAAGGGTGGCATGTGTTGACCTCCTGACTCCCCTCTCTTCCTCCAGCCCCTCTGTGCCACTTGGCTGTACCTGAGGAAAGGGTATAAAAATGGTTTCTCAGCCCCCAGTCCTGTCTGTGCACACAGCAGCAGATTATTCCTCTTGAAAAATAAGTGATTACTTAAGTAAAGCATTCGAGCTAATGGCCAGATGATTCCCTTTAAAATGGGAAAGTAATTAGGGATGTTTCTTTAATAGGCTTCCCACCCTTGGATCTGCTGGGATTAGCCTATGTGGGTGTGTAAATATTTAGTTTCCAAGGACTGTTGGTTTTTTTTTTTTTCCTTTCTTTTTCCCCCTCCCCTTCCTTGAAGTAACAGTGGTGATAAGCGACAGAAATGAGGCAGCAGCTGTGCTTGGATGCTTTCCCCAGCATCCACAATGTAACTGGAATTAAAGATGACCCTCAAAGGAAACCAAAATTGAGGTTCTGTTGGTGTGATGCACCAGGGGCTTCCTCTGTCTGTGTGTGGAATTGAAGAGAAGTCATTGGGTGCTGGGATGTTTGGGGTGATGGAGAACAAGTCCAGCCCTGAGTAAGAGCTGTGGTTGAGCACGGTGGGCTTGGTTGGATCTTCTGCCCCTGGCTGCCTGCTAGATGGAAGGAATTTTTGACCTTGTTTCCCTGTTTGGAGGTCTCTCTTTAACATCCAAACAATTTGGACTTTGTGCACCAAGACGCTTCGATGTTTGGCTTCAAAACCGCGTCTTGTTTTGAAACTTGTTGCAGTGCTCACAATGTGTTGGTGAAGCTGGGAAGGCGAGAGAAAAGAAGCTGAAAGCAGAAGGAAAATATGCAATTAGATGCAAAAATGGTTTTAAGTGAGTGATGTGATGGAGTTGCAGCTTAAAGGAACGGCTGGAACCAGTCATTCACGCAGCTCTCTTCAAGGTCTGCATCCCTGGAGACTCCTGCAGCTGAGGAGCATCTTGCCAAGCCAGAGGAGGCCAGATCTTGCACTCCCCCCTATCCATCCAATGGATAAATCCCAAGCCCTAGCAAGCCACCAGAAGAAAACCTGGCTCAGAAGAAAACCTGCACAGCCCCAGGTTGGAGCTGTCATTGATGTGCCATGTGGCTTTGGTCCCGTCCTGTTGCTGGGAAGTACTTAGGAGATGCTTCTGGGCCATCGGTGCTTCAAATCTTCATGCACCCCTAATTTTTCTTTCTGACAGGGGTTATTTATTGTAAGCATTAACCTGGAGCTGCTTTCAGGTGCCTCAGTCATTTTTTAAAGGCTGCATTTGTGCTGTTCAGCTGTTTTTGGCAACTTTGGGACTTTTTGTTTGCTTGCTTGCCTGCTGGAAAGCCTTCAGAGGTTGTTTAGGAGGCAAGGGGAGTCTGTAGATCCATCTTTTTTTTGTTGTTATTATTATTATATATTATTATAATTAAAACATATTTTTAGCAGCTGAAATTTGAACCTGTCTGGGTATTTATACAGCAAGATGTTTTGGATGAGGAATAGGCCAAGAGACTCATGTGGTCGGGGCCAATGTGAAACAAAAGAATCCATTTATTATCCAGGCAGGAAATTTGTTCCTCGGGATGTTGTAGCTGCAGACATAATGATTTCATTTCCTCTGGTTCACCCAGATTAATGGCTTGTGCTCTTTTGTTTGTGTGCCTGTGTTATTCCTGCAGCCTGGCTTCCCCTCCCGCTCCACGCCGGCGTGTGCGAACATGTGTGCGAGTGCCCTGGGCGAGGAGGGGGCACGGGGGTCTCCATGCTGCAGCAGGATGCTTGGCATGGAGGGGTGGGATGCTGGCAGAGCCAAGCAAAGCCCCAGGGACCACCTGGGGAATCCTTTCTGGCACGGATGGATGACCTGTCGGGGGGTCTTCTGCGTCTCCAGGGATCTTCTGCATCTGTGAGGTTTTTCTCCTGCTTACCTTTCTGGGGGTCTTCTCCTGCCGTGGTCACCAGAGCAGCCAGAGGTGTTTTCCTTTGAAGCTGTGATGGGAGAGGTGAGATGGAGTGTTTTAGACAAGCACGAATGTTGACCTTGTGGAAGGTGTGAGAGCAGTGTGTCTTCTCCACAGCCACGCTCCAGGATTTTTGTAGGTGTTGTGTACTCGGTGGGAAACTCAAACCTTTGCACCCTCCCAGACATCAGGCCAGGAAACAGCTTCTCTCCCCAGGGAGCTGTGCTCATGCTGATGCTCAGGGCGTTGGCTGCATGGGCAGGTTGGCCGGGTGAGCAGCTCCTTCCTGGCTCTGTGGGTTGGCCTTTCCTTCCAGGCTGGTCCCAGCCCCTCACAGGACCAGTGGCTGTCTGGGGGCCAGTGGTACTTACACTCTGTCCTTGAGAACAACCCAGCAGACCCATCTTTGTGGACACTCCAGGATTAGCAGCATCCTTAATCACTCCCTTTCTCTCTGAGTGTTTGCCTTTCAAAAGTGATGCGACAAGCAAATGGTGCCTTTGTGGGGATCCTTGGTGGGGTTTTGGCACAGAGCTTTTAATTTACTGTATGCAGCATGACCCGGCCTTCTGTTCTGGATTAATCTGGAGCAACCTCGTGGAGTGGGAAGCACCTGTCTGTGATGAGGAGTTCAGCGTGGTGCTGCCTAGGATCCACCTGGAGAGGGATTGGTGACCATCTTGCTGCCCCCATGCCTGGCTCTTCCTCTTTCCCTTCTTTAGGTGTTTCTACTCTAATTTGGGGGAGGAGAGTTTCTTCCACCTCTTCTGGAGGAGGTTTTCTAGCAGGGGCATAACTCACTGAGGGAAGACCCTCTTGGCCGTCGAGGTGCATGTGCCACCCCTGCTGCCATCTGTCTGGGGCCTTGGTGCACCGATCCCATCTTGGACACGTGTTGCACCTTCTTGCTTTTGTTCTCCTGAGCTTTTCTGCCATGAGGGGTGCGAGCCCACCATTCAAACGCTGCAGAGGAGAGGAATGGGAAACTCCTGGTACCCTGTCAAGCCCTGGGCTCTTTCTTCCCACTTGCCTGCCCTCCCAAATGGCTCCCGTGTCGCCCAGGTGACAGAGTTTGCGAGGATGTGACAGCTCCGTTGCGCAGAAGATGATGAACAGTAATGAGACCCAGAGCACAATGTGCACTTAAAGTGATTTATTTCAGCAAGGAAACCACAATCAGGGAGGATGGGTCACCGTCATCAGGAGAAGAGGTGGGTATGGAGATGAGCTTCAGGGGAACTTTATCATCAACCAGCAATGCTTTAAAAATGAGCAGAGCTGGTGTTGCATGAAATGGAGCTGTGCTGGTGGTGCCGGGACCATCCCTCACCTGCAGTGGATCACGGGCACTTCCTGGGCTTTGGTCAGTGACTGGGCTGGCTGACTGGGGCACTTCTCCTTGGTTACCTTCCTGCAACCATGCTGAAGTTTTTTGGCGAGGTGTCACCCGTGTGTAAAGTCAGCATTTGGGAAGGAGACTGTCCTGAGGAGGAGGGGGAAAAAATCCCTGAACCCTCCTTGGCGCGGCTCCCGGCACGCAGATGGCTGTCCTCATGCTAGAGCCTTTTCCCAGCTTGCGCAGGCGCTGGGGCTGGAGGCAGGGGTGTGCCAGGCAGGCGGGCTGCCAAGCAGCACCTCCTGCCAGCATCCTCCTCTTCCTCCTCCCCTTCCTCACCCCCAGGGCCCGTGGGAGCTGCGGTTGTGCAGCAGCTCAGCTGGGCACTGCAGCTTGCGGGAAAAGCTCAGCATAAGAATGGCTCTGAGCAAAATCTTGTGATTTAAGGTTGACTTAGAGGAGTGCTTGTGTTTCCTCCCTTCTCACAGAAGAGGCTCCTGATGTGGGGGGACCCTTTGTGCTGCCTCTGTGCTGGCATGAGCTGGGCAAGGCAGGCAGCTGTTTGCCCGCTGCTTCCAGCACCATTTGAATGATGCACCACGAGGTTACAACAAAGGGTCCTGAACCTGTTGATGAAGAGCATCTTCCAAGGTGATTACAGTCCCTGGTAGTTGTTGGTGAATTTGGGCAAGGATTTAACCCGGCCCCACTGGCCCGTTGGAGCTGGCACCTTGTGTGAATGAATGGGTGTTTGGAAATCTTGGCCAACACAGACCAGCTGTGTGTGTACATACCTAAAGGTGGCTCAGACTGATAGGAAAGCTTTTTGGATAGGTTGCAGGATAGTTACAGATCCTGGCTGCTTCTTGTTTTGTCCAAATCTAAAAGTGAAGAAGAAGAAGAAAAAAAGAAAGGCAAAGCTGGGAGAGCCCAGGACGAGTTTCCAGGGCATTTAGGGAAGTGGCATTTGGATGTGGAGCCAGAGCAAAGAACCCAGCAGGGTCTGCTGATGGGGTGCTCTGCCCTTTCCAATGGAGCTGTTGCCTTTGCTACATCCCTTTCGGATGGTGGGGGGGACTGGGTGGGTGATGGGCTTCTCCACCAAGGCATTCCCAGGGACGCAAGGCAGAGCCTTCCCCCATCCCATCCGTGTCCTGACGGAGGCTTCCCTGTGCTGCCAGCAGCCCCGTGTGCTGCTGTGGTGGCACAGATTGATTTCCCTTTGCCTCTCGCGCTCTTTGCCTCGTTTGCACTCGCGGGCTCACTCCATATGGCGCAGGAGCCGCAGAGACGACGCTCGGCACGGCCGGCGCCGGGCTGGGGGGCGGCGCGGGAGCCGGCGCTTTTGCAGCTTGCTCCATTTGAGGTTCAATATTTCCACCTCCTCCCCTTGATGACTCTGCTCCCGCAGCTGCGGATCGCTTGTCGTCTCCAGCTCGGCCGGAGCATCTCTGTGTGATTCCACTCTCGCCCTGCTGCTTTCCCTCTTCTCCCCCGGAGATCCCCTGTGCATGCGTAGAACAGAAATGCTATTTTTTAGTTTTTGCTTACTCATGAAACTTTTGGCTGGCCCCCCAGAAGGCTTTAGTATGTGCCAGAAGCTGCATTAAAAAATAGAGGATCAGTGTGGCTGCAGCTGGTCTGTGCTGGGGTGAAAAGTGAGGCTTTTCCCCCAGGTGTTGGTGACTGGGGGAGCAGCAAGCCCTCGGCTGCACTGGGAGCAGTTGTGCCCAGGCTAAGCTTGAGTCCCCTGGTGGTGCTTGCTCTGAGCAGTCTGTCATGTTTGTGGCTTGCGCAGAATCCCTCTGACATTTTAAAATAAGATCTAGTAAATAGGAGCTGGGCGGTGCCAGGTGCAGCTCTGGGCGCGAGGGCTCTGTGACAGCAGGGCTGGCATTTCAGATTTAGGGCTCCACGAGACGCCTGTTTCTGTAGAGAACGCAAAGCTTTTCTGGAGAACGTGGTCCAAGACAGTGACTCATCCTGAATATCTAAAGATGTGATGATGTGTAGGGAAACGCAGGATAAATGTTTTGATTTTTCAAGTTTTCCTCACAGGCGGTGCTACCCTGGAGTAAGGCAAAATAAATCCAGTGGGGAAGGAGAGCTGTGGGAACAGGGAGAGACAGGTCTGGCACATGAATTCACCCAAGCTCAGTGCACCCACTGTACTCCAGCACTGGAAGTTGGCTTTGTAGCCAAGCACGTGCCCCTGTAAGACATATGTGAGCCTGCTGCTGGGGAGATCCCCTGCAATCCTATGGGTCCCATGGATCCAGGCATGAAGACTGTGTATCCTTGTAATTCATCCTAGCCCATGTAATTGCAGCTGCTATTGATGTTTATGGCAGCTCTGTCTTCTCAGGTGACTAATTCTGTCTTTAGAGGCTCTCATTTCCAAGAGAATCCCAGCTGATAAGGAGCCCACTTCCACAGAACTCGTTAGGCTTCAATGGCCCTTGTCTGCAAAATCTCACACGCCGCTTGTATTTATTGGTTTTTATCTCTTTTTGGAGTTCTTTGCTTTCTGATAGTGTAATGAAGTTCCCTTTTCCCAAGAGAGGAGCTCCTGGCAGAATGTCCTCGTGGGTGAGCTCACTTGCTTCCATTGAACCTGGCTGGAGCACACCACATGCAGCCAGTGTGGGTACTTGGATGTTGACCAAGATGTGAGCTACGGAAAAGTAGCGGAAAATAGGAAGTTGTTGGCATCATTACCCAAAAATGTTTGGATTATTCTCAAGACTTTGTGCTCCCCCAGGATGTTTGATGGGTTGGAGTTCTGGATCCTCCTTGTTCTCTCAGCTGGTGAGATGGGTGTCCAAGCCAGCTGGTCTCCACCCAAAGAGTCCAGTGATGTGAGGCCGCTGTGCCCAGCCTGTGCTGGAACCACCTGACTACATGGACAAGGGACAGAGTGTCTCCAGGCACCTGACCTTCAGCCTTCATCTGCTTTGCCCTGTGCTCCTGAGGGTGATCTCATGGATGCTGAAGAGCAGACGAGTGCTCTGCCCAACCTAAGCGATCCTTCTTTCAAACCAGACCTTCTACCCCACTTAGCTGGACCTTCTCTGAGGCAGTCTCACAAAGCTTTTTGGAGGTTAAGGTTTCTGGGAGAGCCTCTGCCCATCCCTGGTTGGCCGAGTTCCTCTTCCACATCTTGTGCAGGATGAAGTGAGTTACATGCCAAGCCTGACATATGGTGATTTCTGGGGCAGGCTGCGGCATTCTGAGAGGATTGCTGGCAACCCAGCCCTGAGAAAGCAGGGATGGAGATTTAAATGCATAGTGACATTGTTCTGGAAAATGTTCTCCTCAAAGACAACCACATCATCTACCTGCCCCGGATGGCCCCTTGGCATGGCTGGGTCTGTCTTGGGGGGCCAGGGTGTTCATTAAAGTGCTCTCTCAGCCCTCGGTGCTGCTTGACTTTGAGTTGCCAAACTGTAAACGATGATGTACGGACGGTGATCTGTGCGTATGGTGTGTGTGGATTTTGGGTATCCAGGGCCTGTGTGCAGTTATAAAAAGTGTGGTATCAGCAACCGATTCTGTCATGACAGGAGCAAATGAGTTCCTGATATTTGAAAACTTGTTTCCAAATTTTCTAAAATAGGTTTGCAATTTGGAAAACAAAAGGTATTGAAAGCCCTATCTTTTCTCTCTTATCTTTCCATTTGATTCGGTCCCCTTTGTTTGTTTTTTTCCTGTGATGTGTGCATTTTTGGGTAATTCTCTGTCATTTCCTTCCCTTTCCCTTATCTCTCCCTCTGCAGTTCTCTCTCTTTTCCTCTCTATCCCTCTCCCCCTCTCCCTCCCCTCGGTAATTTATTTGCAGGCGGGTTGTCTCTTTGATTTACTGTCTCTTTCCTCGGTAGGATTATGATAAATGGATTGTATGGCTTCTTCTGAGCTTGTCCAACATCATGTATCCACGCTGGGTCAGGTCCCTTTGGAGCCTGGAAACCGAGGGGAGATGCTGGGGCTGGAGGTGGAGTGAGAGTTGTAAACAGGACTTGATGACTTTGCATCACCTCCTGAACTTTTTTTGGCTGGGGTTTTGGTTTGGGTTTTTCTCTTGCCACGCGTGTGTGTGAATGCAGAAATAGATCAGGTGTTTGATTGGGCGCTTTCAGGCACATCAGCCAGCGTATTTCAATTTAGTGTATCCTGATGTGGGGAGTGTTTGCCACTTGCAATTAGAGCGTTTCATCCCGCGGCGCAGCAGGCAGCGCTTTATTGATAAAGTTGTTCTGTAGTTGCTGAGCAAACACCCCCAAATCTGAGCTTCATTAAGTTATCGCCTGCCCTGCTGCGATGCATCTTCATTGCGCGCTGAAATCCGTGGCATTGACGGGGGATCCCGGAGGAGGCCGGGACTGTGCTGTGCAGCCACAGCTTAATGCATCCCATCACAAATTGACACAGCACGCTCGTCCTTGCCTGATATATAGAAATTCCTTCCCTTTCCTGCTGGAAGTGAGGGGATTTTTGGCCACCGCAGATCTCCTCACGCTGGCAATGGCTGGGATGTCTTTGCAGAGCAGGCTCGGCTGCTCCTCTCTCCTGAGAGGTTTGCACAGACCCTTAAAATACAGGAGGGCAATATTTTGTGTTGACTTGTTGTTCAGCGCATCCTCCCCCTCCATGTCTGGGTTTGTTACTCGGTGGGTAATCCTTCATAACGAACCCGCGGGAGATTGATGGGGAGAGCTCGTTATGCACTTCCAGAGCCGTTCCACCGCCGTTCCGTAGCAGCAAAATGCACCATTAAAGGCAGAGAGCCCTGGGAATGATAGCACGTAATTAGTTGTTGCTGTAATATTTTTGATTGAAAGCGCAGAGATGCTGGGAGCGGCTTTGGGAAGTCGGTGCTCTCAGGAAGCTGTGAAGAGCAGCAGCTCTTGCCAGAGGGGAGAGGCTGATCCTGCTCGTACCTTTGCCGCCGCTCCAGTGCTGTAATTAAACCATCTGGGAGATGCCACAGGCTCCTGCTGCGCAGCCGCTGGCTCCGGCACGGCAGCGCTCCCCTCACAGTTCCAAGCAGGAACCAAACAGGGGGAGTCCTCCAGCATTTCGGGTGGGATGTGCCTCCAGCAGCTCACTGCCTTAATCCATGTGGCAGAGCTGTATGGATTTTGTATTCCTGCTTTTTCCCCATCTGAATTTCAGGATATATTAAAAACTTGCACAGACAAACATGGACTTGTGGTTGGAAGTGTGGTCATAGAGAGGAACCTGGAATTACTCAGGCAACTTCCTGGTGTGTGCTTGAACGCTTTCATGGAATCACAGAATCCCAGAATGGTTTGGGTTGGAAGGATCTTAAAGCTCCTGTTGTTCTACCCCTGCCATGGGCAGGGACACCTTCCACTCTCCCAGGCTGCTCCAAGCCCCATCCAACCTGGCCTTGGACACTGCCAGGGATCCAGGGGCAGCCCCAGCTTCTCTGGGCACCCTGTGCCAGGGCCTCAGCACCCTCTGTCAGTGGGAAGCCATTCCCCCATGTCCTGTAACTCCATGCCCTTTTCCACAGTTCCTCAGCTCTCTTGGAGCCCTGTCATGTGCTGAAACACCAATCTATGATCATCTTGGAGCCTTCTCTTCTCCAGGCTGAACAATCCCAATTCTCCCAGCCTTACCTCATAGCAGAGCTGCTCCATCCCTCTAGGTATCTTCTTGGCCTCCTCTGGACTCTGTCCAAGAGCCCCATGTCCTTCCAGAGCTGGACACAGTGCTGCAGGTGAGATATCACCAGAGTGGAGTGGAGGATAAATTGATCTGTGGGAACAGTGAGAATTAAATTCAGTTCCATTGGCATCGAGAGGTGCGATGCACACCACGAGTGTATGGAGCGGTGATGCTGGAAGCTGTGGTGCCACCTGCACACGGGCATGGCTTGGAGTCACGACAGCCCCGGGAAGGCAGAGCTTGCGATACCATAGCGGTTGATGTTATTTAGCACTAGGCTTGGGAATAAAGCGTCTTGGCTCTGTTTCCCTGTCATTCCCTTTCCCTGGTAATGTCACCAAACTTGGACAGAAGCTTCCCAAGCTGTGCACTTGCCTTGGGCTGATTTTGCTGAAGCTCTCGGAAGGGAAGGAAGAGGTAGGAAGCAAGCTTGGCATTTATGAGCATGAAATAGAGGGCAAAATATAGTGCTTTCCTTATGGAAAAGAAGTCTTGCTATTGTTCCCCTTCAGAAAACCACGCTGTGGGGCTGGGGCTGCCCAGGGACCTGCTCTGGGGCTGGACTGTGCGCTGACCCCATTGACACTTGCTGAGGCACATCAGGATGAGTCTCTGAGGATCCCACCTGTGGAGCATCCTCTGCCCCTGGACCCGAGCCCTGTGTGCCCTGCCCCACCCCTCACTCAGCTGCCCTCCTGCCTCCCCTCCCTCCAAAGGCTCAGCTATCAGCACCCACCTCTCTGCTCCCCACGCATCTTGGGGGGCTTATTTCCAGCAGCTGGCATCCTTTCCAAATCTCCCTCTCCCCATCTGTTGTTATCAAGCCTCCTCTCTCCTTATTTTGCTTAATTTCTATCTTTTTCCTCTTGGTTGTCTTAGACAAGCCTGTGTCTCTCCACATATGCCCAAGCATTTGCTTTCGAGTGCCTTAGGCTGGTTCCTGCCGTTATCTTCTTGCAGGAGGGAGGGAGCTGCTGTTCCTTGCTTCGGGAGAGGGACCCGAGGCAGTTACTGAGGAGTGATTGTAGAAGTGTCTGTGGCGTCCCTGAGCAGAAAATTTGTTGTTGTATCTCTTTCTTTCCAGATAACAGCGTCCAAATGCGATTGGGTTGGGTTAGTTCGGGTTGGCCTCCTCCCTTTGTGTGTCTGTGCCTGCAGCCAGATCCTGCTCCCTGCTAGGGAAAAGTGACACCTTCTCACGGCATGAGTGGCAAGAGCCTGCCGTTGGGAGGTCTGAAATACGTGTTTCAGGCTGGGAATTTCGGGAAATAAGTTCTGCTTAATTTTGGACAGTTCAGAAAGGTTTTTCTGGAAGAGGCTTCAGTCCTGCGGGAAGGGTGGTTGGCAAGACGCATCAGCTGGTGTGAGATGAAGGCTATTCTCGCCCAAATAACTTATTTTTTCCTTGCTGTTGGAAGGATGCCAGCCCATCCTTCACTCCTCTGAGGCGCAGCTTATCCTGCCGCAGGCGTCATCCCTGGCCAGGTTTGCCCGGGAGGGTGTGGGGAGCCCGGGACAGCAGCGAGTCCTCCCTGCCTGGATCGCGCGGGTGCCATCCCAGATGGATGCGCTGCGCGGCACGGGAAGCTGGTGCATTCTAATTGCTGGCATCTTTACTTGTTATGAGTGTAATTGTGAGTAGACGTTTGTTTTTGTATTGATAATTAGGGACTGGAACAGATGGCGAAGGCTTAGTTTAAAGTAATGTGTCCATTAAAGAAAATCTACTGTATACAGCTGAAGATTCTTCACTCCAAGAAAGCTCAGCTCTCTGTAGCAGAGCTCCTCTCTCCCTAATGAGGGCTTGGGCCATCACAGCCTGGCCAGCGGAGTCTCTGATCCTGGAGACTTCTCCCAGCGAGTGTGCTGAGCTCCCTCCCGACCACAGAGCATCCCTGGGTACCTGCTGTGCCCACGTGCAGGTGGGCAGGTGTGGAGGGAAATGCTGGAGGAGCGGTGCCTGGGGCAGGTGAGGGGGTGGCAGTGTCTTGGGCACGGAGCCTGGCACGGTGGGGCCGCTGGGTCCAGGTGACAGGTGACTCGGTTCACTCTACGTGGGCAGCAATGCTGTGCTGGATGTCGGAGACACAGGGAAAGGATGTACCCCTGGGGGTTTAATTAGTACCCTGTGCCAATTAATGAGGACTGGTCCTCACGGAAGGGCGAGGCAGGTGGGAAGGGGAGGTGCGAGGTGTCCTTGTGGCTTCTCTACTCATTAGGGCTGCTCAGGCACTGATCTGCACTAATCCCCTTGTTAGCAGCATTCCCTGCCTGTCCTCCTTGCCCAATCCCAAGTGATGGATAGGTGGGGGGGTGATCCTGTGTCCCCCAGCCTGTAGGGATATTTTGGGGGTGTGGGTGCTGGGATCTCTGTCTTGTTCCCACTTTCTCTGCTAGGATTTGGGATCTGCAAACCCTCTCCTGCTGAAGCAGGGTGCTCAGCAGTCATAGCCCCGAGCAGCCTGTCCATAAATGCCCCACCAAGGTCACAGTGTCACTTTTTCATCCCAGAAAATGAAGTAAAAACCAAGGTTTCCTCCAAGAGGAAATAGGAGAGGTCAATAGGAAGTTGCTGAGCCGTGTCCTTCTGATGCCGGTGCCTCTGCAGTCACAGGGTTGGGTGAACTCAGCAGGAATTTGAACTGGAAGGGAGGGAATTAACCATCTTATTGTATTTAACAAAAAACTCCCAAATTAACCATTTTGCCAGTTTATGGATCTTCTTGTCTGTGGCAATGTCCTTGAGGGATAGGACAGGATCTGAGCAGGAGATGGTCTATAGGGGGTCAGGCTCTCTTCTTCCTTTGCTTTGCAAACTGCTTTGGGAACATGGAGCCATGGGAGTGCAAGTGTTGTCCACAAAAATGGGATCCCCTGTGCAGCAAGCCAATAACTACACACTTGAGAGAGACATTGATTATTTATCTCAGAGTTGCCCAAGCCTGGGTGCTCGGTGGTGTTCAAGCACCCCAAAAGCTTTTTACTATTTATACATTTTAGCTATCAAAAGAATTAGCATTTATTGGCTACAATATTCTCTTACTAATTAGTATTTTATCTTCTACTGATTAATGATTCTCTCCTGCTAATTAGTCCAGGTGCTCAGTCTTTCTCTTCTTTTGGGTCAGTGGTTTCTTGGGTCAGTGGTCCGAGAGTCGGTGCTCATGATCTGCCCCTGCCAGAACTGCCTTTGACCCATCAGAGCTGATTTCAGCACAGTTGCTGGGTTGCTTTTATCAGTTTCTTCCTTGTCGTGGGGGTTCTGCCAAATGTCCTTGTGGCCTCTAAGTTCTGCATTCTGTGTGCCCACTGTCAGTGGCACATCCTTCTCCCCAGGCACTGTCAACCTTCCCCCCAGGACTGAGATCACTGAAACGTGTGGAGCCCTAAACCTTAGCAAGGCAATTCTACCAACAAGGAATTTCTCTTTCCAGCACCAGGACACCACTTAGAGCTCGTGAGCTGTTGTTGCACGGCTTAAATCTCCTTTCTTGTTGATTAGGCTTGAAAGCTACAAAGGTCAAGCACTAATGAGCATCCTTTCTTAAGAAAATTTTCCATATTCCACATTTTGCAACACAAGCTCTGCATCTGCAGTGGAAACTTCTTGAGTGCGACCTCCCTGGCCACAGAATCACCTTGGGACTCCAGAAGCATCCAAAGAGAAAGCTTCTCTTGGTGCCTTTCCATGTATTCATTTATTGTTAATTAATTTCTCTATTTACTTAATTATTTTGAGGTTTTTTTAAGCATTGCTGCTGTGCTTTCTTGCTTCCCTTCCAGCACGTGGAGCCTTTGGGGAGGAACTCAAGAGAAGGGAAGGGGTGAGACTTTGGGAGGGCTCCTGGCGAGTGTCATCTTGGAGCAGAGCTGGTCCTCGTGTGCTGCCGTCCCACAGGGCAGCTGTGCTTTATCAAAAGTACATTCCTGTGTCAAAGCCCGGGGAAGGAAGCTGAAAGTGTGTGGAGCAGGAAGGGAGATGATGGAGTGAAAAGCCTTTCTGAATAAACCTTTGGAAGAAGTGCCCTTCCTGTAATGGGGCCTGTCCTTATTTATCACAGAGGGTGGATGAGCCAGCTCGGGTCCCAGCCTGACCACGGTCCCTGTGTCTCCTTGTTCTTCCCTGCCTCAGTTTCCCCTGTGTGGCACAAGGACACTCTGCTTGCTTTGGGGGAGAACACCAAGTGTTTTAGGGGCTCTCAGAGCATCCCTCCCCACTGGCAGGGGGCACTGGGAGATGTGTGCATGGCCTGTTGCTTCCACCTCCTCATCCATTTATGCCTGCACACATCTTCCTGCTCATTTGAAGGGCTGTTACAAGGATTAATGGCTGTCTAATTAGGGGCTGGGCTGTTTGGAAGGGAAGGAGGGCCTGGAGGTGGTAGGAAGGTGAAGGGTGGTGAGAGTAGAACCTTGCTGGAGGCCTGGAGCACAAGCCCCCGGCCCCATTTTGTCAGGGGTCTGGAGTGACAGGACACAGGGAATGGCTTCCCACTGCCAGAGGGCAGGGATGGATGGGATATTCCCTGTGAGGGTGATGAAGACCTGGCACAGGGTGCCCAGAGAAGCTGGGGCTGCCCCATCCCTGGAAGTGCCCAAGGCCAGGTTGGACAGGACTTGGAGCAACCTGGGACAGTGGAAGGTGTCCCTGCCCATGGCAGGGGTAGCACTGGATGAGCTTTAAGGTCCTTCCAACCCAAACCATTCCTGGATTCCACGATTTAAGGCTGGAGAGGAGTTGCAGCTGGGATACCATGTTTTTAGCTGCCTTCTGCCAAATGGAAAATGACCAAAACCATAAAGTGACGTGTGATAGCGTGAAGGTCACCACGCTTTTGTGTTTGCCATATGCAGCAGGAGCGGAACGTCTCCTCTCCGAGGGCACTGTGAGCAGGAATGACCTGGCACCGTGCAAAGCAGGGGGGCTGTGGGCTTTGAACCCCCCTGGCAGTGCCACTGCAGCATCCTGGGGCCTGTTCTGGGTGCAGAAGCTTCGCCAGCTCCCAGCCCCTTTTCTCTCCATGCCTGGGGACTGCCTTGCTCTCCCTGCGCCAGGGCCACGCTCACTCACCCCTGGGAGGGGTTTTGGGAGCGTTTATCACTCGTGTCAGGGTGGGGAGTTCCTGATCACGCTTCTCCAGCGTCGCAGCCCGGAGCGGCCGGCAAAGGGAGGGGTTGGAAGATTAATCGGAGTCTTGTTTCCCGCTTGTGATTGCGGGAGCAGCCGTGGAGAGATTAAAAGCAGCAGCCCGGCGGCAGCACAGATTCCTGGGCTGATTTTTATTTCCTGACCTTTATTTCTCTGGTTGCACCCCTTTTCCTGGCACTGCTGTGAGTACCTGGGAGCACGCAGGAAAGAGGAGGGATGGGGGATGTTCAGCTCAGCCAGTTGCCAGCGGCACATCTCCTCCTCCTGTTTGGTCGGGACACAGGAATTGAGGCAATTAATCTGCATGTCTACTTGCTGCAAACAAATAAATAAAACCTGGAGGGTTTTCCCCATCTGTTTCTTTATGGTGTTGCTCTCGCTATTATTCTCGTTGCGTTTTGTTGTTTTGGGTTTTTTTTTGTTACGTCTAAAAGTAGGGAATGATGTGACTCTGTGAAATACAGCATCTTTGAATTTTTAAATTTTTTTTGTGTTGCTGATAGTATTTTCCTTTCCTGGGCAGGGAAGGGTCAGAGCTGGCAGTGTGAGCTGGATTCAGGCCATGACTCCTTGCAAAGAGTCTTGTCCTGCACCGTTTGCTCCGGAGCAAAACTGCCTTGAGTCCATTAGGGCAGCTGCTGTTGATTCCCGAGCTCTCCAAGGGTCAGGGGCAAAGCAGCTGAGTGTTTTCCCACGTCTCTGTGCTTATAGTGTAATGAAAAACTTAGGGAATAACTGGTTTACTTTCTTCTGTTTCCTCAGAAACTTTGATGGATACGCGGACGGCAACAGCCGAGCTGGGCTGGACCGCCAACCCACCTTCAGGGGTAAGTTCCACTTGTCCAGCTGACCCTTATGTGATCTATGGGGGGTCCATGCTTTTAATCCCCCTATTTATAGGGGTAAAATGCTGGTGGGAGGCCGGAGGAGTTGCAGTGGGAGCAGCGGTGCCCCGTAGGGCTGGTACGGGGTGCCAGGGCATCGCTGTCTGGCTGAGCCAGGCTGAGCATCCCTTCCCCGAGCCAGTCCTGGGGCCTTGGTGAAGATGGAGCTTGTCTCCATCTCTCCAGCTCCATGCTCTCCCTTGCCTTTCCTGTCCTTCTCCCTCCTGAAGGGTTCAGCCCCATCACTGCTCTCCATCCCCCTGCTCGTGCCTTCCCTCTCCCTGTGCCAAAAGGCTTGTAATTAGGAAACATTAGCAGGCTCCAACCAGCTTTCATACCTGGAACATCATCCATAATTGCACTCGGCAGTGCTCTTCCTTGGCTATTAATGTCACTTTTATGAAGTAATGAGGAACCAAACACCCTGAGGCACTTAAAACATCTTTTTTATATAATATGAGCCTTTGAGGAATGGAAGCATAAAATAACCTGACTCACATTCTCCTGGCAGAAAAAGTGAGAGATGGAGCTGCGGGTGGGAGGGGATGTGAGCTGATGGATGGGCACCACGGTGGGACAGGCAGGCTGGGTGCAGCCCCTGGGGACTCCAGGATGTAGCACCAGAGGGGAAGGGATGCCAGGCTGTGTCTTTGTTAGGGTGTCACTGGCTTGGCCAAGTCTTCAAAAGAAATTATTTTGCACACTATCACCAAAGCTGGGCCACACCTGCAGCAGGCATGAAATCCACTCCAGACATGTCAGAGCCCCTTGAATTGGGGTATTTTGCTACTGAATTGCTTTGGAAAAATTCTGGGCCCAGATAAATTGCTGGAAAAATTCAGGAGTGGCACGTGCAGGTGATGGAGACGGGATATAAATAGCTGCCTGCAGCTGCTGTCACTGAAAGCCTGTGCGAGGCAGGCGGGGAGCTTGTGTTGTAAGGCATGGTGGTCTCATCCTCTGCAGAGCAGCAGAGTAAAGCCCCTCCCCAGCCCCATCCCTGCATCCCACTGTGCACATCCCTCCATCCCTCTGTGCATCCCTGCAGCCATCCAATTCTCACTCCTCTGAGAGTTCCTGGGGAGGCTTCTGCTTCACAGGAGTGTGTATTAAATCTTCCACAAAGTATTTTAAATGCCAAGTCTCTTATCTAAAATCATAGAATCACAGAATCCTTTAGGCTGGAAAAACCCTCTCATACCATCAAGTCCAACCGTTAACCCAGCACTGCCAAGGCCACCACTGACCCATGTCCCCAGGTGCCACAAAAGCTGTATGGACAGCTTTTAAATCCCTCCAGGAATGGGGACTCCACCACTGCCCTGGGCAGCTGTGACAGAGCTGGACAACCCTTTCTGGCAAGGAATTTTCCCTAATATCCAATGTAAACCTCCCCTGGCCCAATTTGAGGCTGTTCCCTCTCCTCCCGTCCCTGTTCCCTGCAAGCAGAGCCCGATCCCCCCGGCTGCCCCCTCCTGTCAGGGACTTGTGCAGAGGCACAAGGTCCCCCCTGAGCCTCCTTTGCTCCAGGCTGAGCCCCTTTCCCAGCTCCCTCAGCTGCTCCTGGGGCTCCAGCCCCTTCCCAGCTCCGTTCCCTGCCCTGGACATGCTCCAGCCCCTCAATGTCCTTCTTGTCATGAGGGGCCAGAACTGGACAGAGGATTGGAGGTGCCCCAGCAGTGCCCAGCACAGGGGATGATGGTCACTGCCCTGGTCCTGCTGGTCACACTGTTCCTGACAGTGGGAGAGGCTCCTGGCGGCTGCTGCGTTTCAGCTCCTTCCCTGAGGCTGTTCTCATCTCTCTTGGGGCTGGAGGCACAGGGATTTGATGAGCCACGTCTCCTGACCCTGGGGTTGCCATCAGCATGGGCTTTGTGCAGGCTTTGGGTCCCTTTTGGTTCCCTTTGGGTGGTGGCATCTCCCCATGGCATGCTGAGCTCCCAGAGGGGCTGCTCACCCCAGCTCACAGATTTAGCCCCGGCTGTTGATGCTCATGCTGGGGCCTGGTGCCAGCCAGGCTGCAGGGGCTGTGGTCCCCCAGGACGGGCTGTGGGCTCTCCTTCTGCTCTTCCTGATGGACGTGCTTTAAATCTCAGTGGAGACAGAGAACAACATTGACTTAATCCCCAGCTCCCTGTGAATTATTTAGTAGCATCTCATCAAAATGATGCATTTGTCGCTGTTAGAGCGTTGGTGGCAGCAGCTGCTGGCACTGTGGGTCCTTCCAGCCACAGGGACCTGCTGCTCCCAGTGCCTGGTACCAGGAGTGCTCAACCCAAGGCATGCACGAGGCAGTGCCTGGATCCAGCCCTGGACCCTACTGAGGGTTTTCCAAGGGGCATTTTGTGCTGTTCCTAAATGCAGGGAACCTTGAAGTGCAGCAGAGTTTTGTTGGCAGGTTTTGGCTCTGAGTTTTGAGGCTCTGAGGTTTTTGAGGATGAAGAGGAGGATTCCTGCAGTGAAGGCAGCAGAGCCATGGGACTGCTGTTAATGCTGGAGGAGAGCTCGTTGTCTGGTCTTAATTGGAGGCAGGGCTGTGATGCAAAGCCCAGGTGGGAACAGCAAACAATGGCAACCCCCTTGGTCAGGGAGGATTGTACGGCTCCTGCTCTGAAAATGTGTCTGGTAATGAAGGGGCACTGAATCCCCACGCCTTGTGCATGGGGGAGAAGGGGCTTTACAGCACTTTCCCAGCATGGGAGGAGAAGGAAGAGCACTGTACTGGATGAGGGAGGCTTTATTGCTGGTTTGGTAACCATGGCTTAACAACAACGTGCAACCTTGAGCTCTGATCTTGGCTTAAGCGTAGCAGAGCTGAGGAGGTGGGCCTGGGAGTGAATGTTCCGCTGCGCTTGTTGGCAGCATGAGGAGGACCCTGCTTTGAAAGCAAAACAAAAAGCTGTGTTTTGTTACATCGAGGCTGTGGTTCACAGGAGGGAAGCTTGGGGATGAGAAATGTGGTTGTTCAATGGAAAAGGGAAGAGGGGGAAAAATCTGTGAGGTTTCAGGGTTGGTTGTGGTGCATCATCTCATCAGGACTCAGTGTGACAGGGCAGGGGAGCATCACCCGTTGTGCCCGTGTAAACACAGGCGTGAGGGCTGCTGCAGCATCGCTCCTGGAAATGATCCCCGATACTGAGGGAGCTGCTTAAAGATTGCCATATGAGTAATGCTGTTATGAGGAGACTGTAAACATGGATTAGTTAAAATGAATGGATTATGAGGTTGTAAATCTGTCTGTAGGACTCTAATGCCATCATAGACTATTCACAGTTTGCCGCTGTCCCTTAATTGAAATTGTAGCCTGGATTATATTAATGCCCTTCTATAAATCGAATTGCGAATCTATATTCCCTCTCTCCACAGCAGTAATGTTTTATTTAGTTGGTTTTCTTTGCCGGGGGAAATGATCCCGTTGTGCCGGCAGCTTGGGGTCAGGCTCGCTCTCCAGCCCACGTGCTGCCTTGGGCTTTAATGAAGCTGTAGCCTCGTGTGCTGCCTTCCCTCCTGCCTCCAGGTGCCTGGGCCATCTTTCTTCCCATTTTTACATCCTCTCAGGGCAGATAAGGCAGTTGCCCACGTGGAAAAGACGTCTTAACATCAATTGGGAGCAATGGGGAGAGGCATGGAGGGGTAAGAGGGTGGGGATTTCTTCTGATCCTGGACTGGTTTCCACATGTACATCACATTGTGTGTCCATAACCACATTCCTCATCCCCTTTGGAACTTTGGGATTGTCCTCCCAGCCCTGCCCTATGCAGGGTGAGCGGCCATCTCTGGCCCCTCTTCCTCCTTTTCACCACTTCTCCCTGCTCCTTTCTGCAGTGGGAAGAAGTCAGTGGCTACGACGAGAACCTCAACACCATCCGTACGTACCAGGTGTGCAACGTCTTCGAGCCCAACCAGAACAACTGGCTCCTCACCACCTTCATCAACCGGCGCGGGGCTCACCGCATCTACACCGAGATGCGCTTCACTGTGCGGGACTGCAGCAGCCTCCCCAACGTCCCCGGCTCCTGCAAGGAGACCTTCAACCTCTACTACTACGAGACAGACTCTGTCATTGCCACCAAGAAGTCCGCCTTCTGGACGGAGGCACCCTACCTCAAAGTGGACACCATCGCTGCTGACGAGAGCTTCTCCCAGGTGGACTTTGGGGGCCGCCTGATGAAGGTGAACACGGAAGTGAGAAGCTTCGGGCCCCTGACCCGCAATGGCTTTTACCTGGCTTTCCAGGACTACGGGGCTTGCATGTCTCTGCTGTCTGTCAGGGTCTTCTTCAAGAAGTGCCCCAGCGTGGTGCAGAACTTCGCCATCTTCCCGGAGACGATGACGGGCGCGGAGAGCACCTCTCTGGTGACGGCGCGCGGCACCTGCATCCCCAACGCCGAGGAGGTGGACGTGCCCATCAAGCTGTACTGCAACGGCGACGGCGAGTGGATGGTGCCCATCGGCCGCTGCACCTGCAAGGCTGGCTATGAGCCCGAGAACAACGTGGCTTGCAAAGGTAAGGTTGGCTTTGGGCAACAAGCCCTTGGTGTTTGTTTCAGGGTAAAATGTTTGTCCCCTAACAAACTGTTTTGTGCAGTAGGCAGTACTTCCCCTGATGTGGTTTTGCTCCAGGGAGCAGTGGTCAGCCTTGTGGTTTCTCGGTGTGCTCTGGTCAGTGGCCAGACCTGGTGAGCAGCGTGGTGAGGGTGTGGGTGGCGGTGCCAGTGCCGCTGCCACCCTGCTGGAAGTCACCTCTGTGATGTGGTGCCTCCAAAGTGCCATGCTCTCCGGCCGGGTTCTTTCATCTGCCTCGTTATCTCCCCAGCAGAGCCGGGCAGCTGCCGTGGGGCCCGGCTGCCGTGGGGCTGCTCTGATTCTCGGCGTTAATTGGAATTGTTGTGCTGGTTTTTGGGTTCCCCGGCCACACCACCAGCGTGCTGCTGCCTGCTGGAGTCCTGCAGTGCGAGGTTATAAGTATGCCAACAGTGCTCACTGCTTTTCATCTCCTTTTGCCCTTGTGGTGAATATTTCCCAAATACCTTTGAAGCATTATTTTTTTTTCTATGGGCCACCCTTTCCTTCTCCTCTCCCGAATTAAGGTATTGGTTTTGCACGCTGCTTGGAAGGAGAGGAGAGGGCTTTCTGCTCACCCTGTTTCATCAGTTCCAAATAGCTTCTAGAAGGTCAACACCACCAGGATAAGGAAGGGTTGGGAAGAAGGAGGTGGTCAAAGTGCTTAAGGGCTGGTTTGGGGGGTTGTGATGGGAAGAGGTCCAACTTGGATCTCTTTTGGTGCAGGTGGTGGAATGTGTGTACCACCACGCTTGGCTGTGATGCCCCTTGGGGAGTCCCCCCAAGGTGTTTCTTCATCTGTAACTCTGGATA